>NW_027507748.1:29158061-29758061 GCF_037356315.1 Lithobates pipiens | reverse complement strand
AGTTTAAGGACCAGCAAAGTCAACAAACAATGTATATTAGTATTGACACATATGTAAGTGTTTGCATATGTAAGTATTTGCAAATACACATTTGCAAACTGGTACTGACTAGTATTCCAATGTTTCTCTTCTTCCTCAGTTTTTCTCCATCACTCAGCTAATGTGACCCCAAAGCTGATGGAGAGGGGCAGAGGAGGGTCAAACAAGGATGCTATGCAGGTGACTAACATCCTCTAAATCAACTGATGATGTAATTGGTCGCTAGGAGGTCGCCAGGTAGAAGATCATAAGGGTGCACAATGAAAACCTGTGGCTTTGTGTAACTATAATGAAGGCTTCATTCACACGCCAGCTTGTATATCATTTTTTGACAATTTTTAGGCATTTTGCCAAGGCACCCCTGAAGAAATCTCAAGGCACCCTTGAAGAGAACTCAAGGCACCCCAGGGTGCCTGGACACCCTGGTTGAAAAAGGCTAATCTAAAGGGCACAACACCACTCCAGACGCTAAATGCACCATCCACAGACAACTTAAAGTAGTTGTAAATAGTTGTGGAGTAATACGTTTTCAAAGTTCACAACATAGGAACTGAAATCTTAGCTTGTTTCTATGAGAGTCGGTCCTCTAACGTAAATACAGCTGTTAGAAACCAACTAGAGTGGACCATAGGATCTTTATTGTGATCTTTGCAGATCTTTGTGAATTAATTACTTTACATTGAAACTAATAAGACGCACCTGACCATAATACGCACCTAGGTTTTAGAGGTTGAAAACTAGAAAAAAAATAATTCTGAACCAAATGGTGTACTAAAATATTTTCCAGTGCCCATGAAATGCAGAGTGACCATTACCATAGAAAATGCAGAGTGACCATTACCATAGAAAGTATTGGCAGGGTATTGCAGAGTATTGGCAGGGTATGGTAGAGTATTGGCAGAGTATTCGCAGGGTATGGCAGAGTATTGGCAGGGTATTGCAGAGTATTGGCAGGGTATGGCAGAGTATTGGCAGGGTATTGCAGAGTATTGGCAGGGTATGGCAGAATATTGGCAGGGTATGGCAGAGTATTGGCAGGGTATTGAAGAGTATTGCAGAGTATTGGCAGGGCATTGCAGAGTATTGCAGAGTATTGGCAGGGTATTGCAGAGTATTGGCTGTGGATTGCAGAGTATTGGCAGGGTATTGTCCGAGGCAGAGGAGCGCTCCGAAGCGCGGTAGGGGGCAGTGCCAATCGTATATTCGCACCATAAGACGCAGGCCCATTTTCCCCCATTTTTCTGGGGGAAAAAAGTACATCTTATAGTCCGAAAAAATACGGTAACCATAGAGGATAGCTCCTATACAGCTTGTTAAGAATATGGAATTACTTTATTATTCATAGTCTGGCCACAGGTGCACTTTAAGTTAAAAATCTCAATATTATTTAATGTTAGCCAATAAAAACATTAAAGAGAGACTTCAACCCACCACCACATCAGGTTCTTGTAGTGGACCTCATAATGACACAAATGCACCATTGTTGTGTAGATGGGTGCCAGCCGCAAGAACCAAGAAGACACAGCCGGCCCCATGATGACATGGTCCATGCACTGTAAAGCACCGCAAGGCCTCCTGGAATGTGTAAGGTATCCCAGGAGGCTGCAGGCAACTAAATATATTGTTCTTGCCTATGTGGACAAGAATCCAGGAAGTCTGATTGTGAGAGTGGTGGAGGGTAGGAGTGGAATAACTGAAAGTGGAAGGAGAGGGTAAAGGTCCACTTTAAGCTTCAGCTTTTCTGCATTAATTTTTTGGATATGGAGGCTTAAAGAGATACTGTCAGATTCCCATTTTTGACAAAGTGATTGTGTTTTTGTAAAGACCCTCGGCATAGGTTATACTCAGCTTACCTGTTGCTTATGGGTGTAGGACCCCCTTGGCTGCCAGTTGTGACGACTAATTAATCCAGAAAAAAATGTTAATATACTCAAACTGTAATAATAAAATCATTTTTTTTTTTTTTTTTATCATTTTTGGTTTTAGTGCAGTATTTTTTCACCTTCACAATACATTGTACATGTGTATAAATATTAGTGACCACCTTGCCAAACTTTATTATATAAAAGTCACTGTGACATTTCATTTTTAATGACTTTTAGTCAATAAAGCTTGTTCAATGGAGCCACAGGTGTGCTAAAAATCATATGAACAGAACCTTCAATCGTATTCTTGACAGAGCATCCTCAACTACTATGGTCTGGTGACCAGTATGATAAGATGTCTGGACATTTTGGATTTCTGTGGCCGGCAACGTCTGCCTGGATCAGAATGTATTTTTTGGATCAGGACTTTTGAATGAGGACATTTTCTTGATCTAGTCGACAAACAAACAAAGCTTCTCGTGATTGATTGTACTGATTACAAAGTTATTAAGATTGCTTTCAGAGCCAAGGTCACGAGAACATTCAGTTACATCCTAATGCAGCTCTTCGCAGGAGATGAATTGATAGCGTGTGATTCATTAGTTTAATCATTTCATGATCAAAATCCGAAAAGAAACACAGCAAGCTATCATCAGAAAAGTGTTTTTTTTATTTTTATAAATGGCTATTTTTGTATGTTTTTATGATCAGTTTTCATAAGACATTCAACATTGCTGATTGAGGGAAAGCATGTAGCATTTAAAGAAAACGTATAGTTTTGGGAGGGGGCAGGCAATTTAAATGCATGTAAGCCCTAAATCTATTTTTCAATATGTTTGGCTTCATGTTCCACTGTATACAATTTTCTTTTCTATTTCTACTGTCACACAATTAGCAGCAGCATTGTCAGTCTGCATTCTACAGATGGCAGTTGTAGGCAGGTGCACTCTACATTTTCCATTGCAGGTGGATCTGGTCCTGAATGGCAATGCACCTGGAGGAGGAAGCCCCTAGGACAGCGTTTTGGTTGGCTACGCTGGATCCCGGTGACCCTGACTACCATCTTGCCATTTCTAAGTCCCTGCCCCCCCCCCCCCCCGGTTTTGGTGCGTATTTGCAAAATGGCTAGTGTAGGGACAGTGTGCTTGTCTGTCAGGGACAGAGAGTGGTTAGGTCTTGCTGCTTTATTCTTCAGAATGCTCCCCTTTTGGGTTGGATTGGTCAGGCCACATTCCGCCCTCTATATCGGGCGCTGTCTTCAGTTCAGGCCTACTCATCGCTGACTCTCTGCTCTGATTGGTTTTCGTTCGTGGTCGGGTGACCTTCCATGCCTGGCTGTTGTACTGTTTACTAGTCCTGCAATACATCGTTACCTGCATACCGGGAAATGCACCATGCTGCACTAACCCAACTGTCATGAGTGCCACGTACCTGATGTGAGATCGGAGTAGTGGGGAGGCCTCCCTTGCACCTCGGGTCCTTAAAGCCTCTGGAGATGGAGACAGAGATTTGGTGGACGCCAAGTGGCGGGGGTGCCAAGGGTGCGGAGCACCATGCAAGCCTTATGCCCCATACACACGGTCGGAAATTCCAATGGAAAAAGTCAGATCGGATTATGTTGTCGGAAAATCCGATCGTGTGTGGGCTCTATCTGACTTTTTCCGTCGGATTTTCCGACGCACAAAGTTTGAGAGCAGGATCTAAAATTTTCCGACAACAAAATCCAATCAATTAAATTCCGATCATGTGTAGACCATTCTGACGGACAAAGTGCCACGCATGCTCAGAATAAACTAAGAGACGAAAGCTATTGGCTACAGGCCCGTTTATACTCCCGACGTACGGGTTTGACGTCACCTCTTTCCGAACGATCGGATTTTCCAAAAACTTTGTGCGACCGTGTGTATGCAAGACAAGTTTGGCCCAAAATCCGTCCGAAAACATCCGACGGATTTTATGGTCGGAATGTTCCACCGTGTGTATGGGGCATTAGTCTGAGATCCGAGCCGAGGTCAAGTCCAGTTGGGCAACAAAGCATAAAAGGGTTAATCCGAAGAAGAATGGTCACGATCCAACCCGGGGTCGGTTCCAATCTGGCAGCTGAGTACAAAAGGGGCAAAGAAGTAGAATAGTTAAAGTGGTTCTGCACCTAAAAAAAAAATATTAAAAGCCAGCAGCTACTAATATTGCAGCTGCTGACTTTTAATAAAATCACACTTACCTGTCCCAGGGTCCAGCGATGTCGGCGGCAGATGACGAGCGATCGCTCGTCTCGCTCTGCCCCCGCCGCCATCCTCTGTCAGAGAATCGGGAAGTAAAGCATTGCGGCTTCACTGCCCGGTTCCCTACTGCGCATGCGCGAGTTGCGCTGAGCGTCTCTTCTGGTCCCTGCTGTGTCCTGGGAACTGTGTGTTTCCCAGAACACAACGGGGGGGCGGGGCATCTGCGGGGGTCTGCGGCGGTCTGCCCGGAAGTGGGTGCAGATACCTGGATTATCCAGGTAACTGCACCCCCGTCCCCCCTGAAAGGTGCCGATTGTGGCACCGGAGGGGGGGAGGAATCAGATTAGCAGAACTTCCCCTTTAGGGTGAAGAACCGTTTTTAAGGTACAAATCTGAGGTCAATGGCAAGCAGCAATCAAGAGTAGTCAAACAGGTTTCCAAGTCACAAGAGGTTCAGACAGATCACACTAGCACAGGAACAAGGGGGGACTGAAGATAACCCAGAAATTTGGTAGTGTCTGGGCTGGGCTTATATAGGGAAGTTTGAAGTCACTTCCTGTGCACCTCCTAGGCATTTTACCGCCTTTTTCCATCAGGTTGAGGTCACTTCCTGTGCGCCTCCTGGGGATTTTCCTGCATTTTTCCATCAGGTTGAGGTCACTTCCTGTGTGTGCGCGTCCTGGGAATTTTCCTGCCCTTTTCCATCAAGTCGTCTGCACAAGTGCGGGTTGGCGCCCTGAGGGCTCTTTGGCGCATGCTCAGTTGGCACGGCTTTCCTCTTGCGGCAACGCGCCATTGGTGCATGCGTAGTAAGCCCTGGACTCTTACACCAACACGGTATTCAGTCTACATCCCAAAGTAAAACAAGACATTACAGTACAATTATGAAAAGGCTCTTCGATGCACATTGCAACAATGGCTTGCTCATTATATGACATCCAACGACTAAGGTAATACATGGTTGAAGAAGGAGAAGGCGAACCACTGGGACTGACCATGGTATGTCGCACTGTTTGATGGAATAGTGTCAACAATATACGGTAGAGTGAGTTGGAAAGGAGGAAATGTTGTTGAGAGAGAGCAAGGCAATATATAGAAGGCATAGGAGAGAAAAGGGGAAGAGACTCAGAAAGAGTCTACGAGTTGGAGAAGGGAAGAAAAATAATGGGAAGATGAGCCAGACATGGGTTAGTCGAGAACCCCATCTGAGAGAGGGGATAGGGTAAGGATGGAGGGTCATATAATAAAACAGGGAGGAAAGGTGTAACGTACCTTTTAGGAGACTGAGATGATAAGGTTGGCCTCTCTTGTATCTCCAGCCCAGGCCCTACTGAAGGTGGAACAAATGGTGCCATGGGGCAAGGGTAGCACGAGTGCCAGCAGGTGTTTATTGTAGAACTTGCAGCAGGTCGATGTAGGCTTGAATGGTCTGGTATGACATCAGGTCAGGAACAGAAGTCACGCAGGATGTCCCAGCCGAGGTTAAAGGAGCACTCTGCGTGCACTACAGGTTCTGGGTAGGGCTCCCAGCATGCTTGAGATAGGAACACACTGCAATGGTTGGAGATGATATGGATGACAACCAGGGCAGGCACTCAGAAGCAACATGGAGCCAAATCAGAGACAGAAAGGGAGGTCACAGAGATGGTCAAGATCAGCAGCAGGCAGGCAACCTGGTACATAAGCATAGCCAGGAATGTAGTCAAGGGCAGAGCCAAGGTCAGGAGCAGGTAGGCAGATGTGCAAGCAGGATCCAGGATCAAGTCAATAGCAAGCTGGGTCAGCAACAGAGGTCAGGCACGGTATACAAGCAGGACTTAGGAACAGCTGAAGACCAATCAGCATTAAGCATGGGCTTGAGCGTCCTTTCAATAGTCCTACTGGTGCCAACGGGAACTATGGATGAGCGCCTGTTCACCATTCTATGCAAAATAACATGCACCTCTAGGATCCACATCTGTACAGCCAGGGGCATGGCCCATCCTGTCCGTCTGCAGTGCGTCGTGCGCACCAATTTAAGGTCTATGGCCGACGAGCATGCATGCGTTAGCGCGTACACCTGATGCTGGGCGTAATCACAGACCTGAAATATGTTTAAGCAGCTTCTCCTGTGGCTATTTCTTCTTGCCATCTACCCCATGTGTTAGATTGCTTTTGTTCCTGTTTTGCCTGTTGCTGACCCTGCTCATGTCTCCTGCCTCTTTGACATCTCTGCCTGTTCCTGACATTCCCTTAACTGCTCTGACCTCAGCCTGGATACTGACCACTCTCTTACCTGCCACCTGCCTTGACCTCTGCCTGAATTCTTCTGTGTGCATCCACATTTCACCATGGGTAGAACCATCAAATGGAGACTTCTCCCTTCTGCCACCTTTTCAATGCCAAATCCTGTACTGGTCCTTCTCCAAAACCTCACCAAGCGGAAATGGAAGAATTAAATTGGAACTTTCGGTATTCCACAAGGGGGGAGCGTGTAACAAACGGTAGTTAAAATAAAAGTAACGTTATTACATCATTAGAATCCTGTTAAAAAAGATAAAAAAGACAGAAAAAACGTTCAGTCGCCAAATCTTATATAGTACAGTGGACAGAGAATTGCAGTTCCAAAAGGGCATGATTGGATTGACGCGCTTCGGCAATATTCTCGCCTTTCCTCGGGATCCATGGCGGTACAAAATAACAATCAAACATATAATAGCACCTTAATGAATACAACAATCCACAATATACAAATAATATCTATTAGTACAAAAATATAAGGAAAGGAAAGGAAAGAGAGAGGGGGGGGGGGGGGGGGGGGAAGAAAAACAACAAACGGGCAAACAACAATCCCTGGACAGGGTCAGGGCAAGGGTCAGGACTATAGGAGTACAGGAGTATAATGTACAACATAGTGTATACAGTGCAGGAGTCAGGAGTATAATGTACAACATAGTGTATACAGTGCAGGAGTCAGGAGTATAATGTACAACATAGTGTATACAGTGCAGGGGTATAATGTACAACATAGTGTATACAGCGCAGGAGTGAGGAGTGTAATGTACAGCATAGTGTATACAGCGTAGGAGTCAGGAGTATAATGTAAAACATAGTGTATACAGCACAGGGGTCGGGAGTATAATGTACAACATAGTTTATACAGCGCAGGAGTAAGGAGTATAATGTAAAACATAGTGTATACAGCACAGGAGTCAGGAGTATAATGTACAACATAGTGTATACAGCTCAGGCATGAGGAGTATAATGTACAACATAGTGTATACAGCGCATGGGTCAGAAGTATAATGTACAACATAGTGTATACAGTGCAGGGGTCAGGAGTATAGTGTACAACATAGTGTATACGGCGCAGGAGTCAGGAGTATAATGTACAACATAGTGTATACAGAACAGGAGTCAGGAGTATAATGTACAATATAGTGTATGCAGAGTAGGGTTAAGGAGTTTAATGTATTACCGAGCATATACAGTTCAGGGGTCAAGAGTATAATAACCAACAACACTGCATATGCAGTGCAAAGGTCAGGAGTATAATGTACCGTGCGGTGTATACAGTTTGGGGTTCACAAGTATAACATTCAGCACAGCATATAGAGAGAAGGATCAGGAGTGTTCAGGGTTCAGGAGAATAATGTATGACATAGCGTATACAGTGCAGGGGTCAGGAGTATAATGTATGACATAACATATACAGAACAAGGGTCAGGATTATAATGTATGCCATAGCGTATACAGTGCAGGGGTCAGGAGAATAATGTATGACATAGCATATATGATGCAGGGTTCAGTAGTGCAAGGTACAACATAGTGTATACAGTGCAGGGGTCATTAGTATAAGGTACAACATAGCATATACATTGCAGGGGTCAGGAATATAAGGTACAACGGAGCAAATACAGTGCAGTGGTCAGAAGTATAATGTATGACATAGCATTTATAGTGCAGGAATCAGGGGTATAATATATGACATAGCATATACAATACAGGGAATCAGGAGTATAATGTATGACATAGCATATACAGAGCAGGGGTGAGGAGTATAATGTATTACATATACCGTGCAGGGGTCAGAAGAATAATGTATGACTTTGCTTATACAAAGCAGGGTTCAGTATAATGTATGACATAGTGTATACAGTGCAGGTTTCAGTAGTATAAGGGACAACATAGCATATACAGTGCAGGGGTCAGTAGTATAAGGCAGTGTTTCTCAACTCCAGTCCTCAAGGCGCCCCTAACAGGCCATTGAGGACTGGAGTTGAGAAACACTGGTATAAGGTACAACATAGTATATACAATATAGGGATCAGGAGTATAATATATGACATAGCATATACAGTGCAGGGTTCAGGAGTATATGGTATAACACAGCATATATAGTGCAAAGGTCAGATGTATAATGCAAAGCCCACTGTAAACAGGTTGGGGTTCAGGAGTATAACATACGTTGTGTAATGTACAACACAGCATAGAGAAAAAGGGGCAGTGATATAATGTGAAACACAGCATGCAAAGTGCAGGGAACGGGAGTATAATGTATACAATGCAGGGTTCAAATATGAACAAAAAAATTGTATAAAAAAGGTGGAGTTAATAAATAGACCCCCCCTCCCCCAACATCAACACCTATATCCTAAGATGAAGGTGATCTTTGCCTTTCCCCACAGTAAACTTACCTATTTGTGGGGGTGCAGAGTGTGGATAATGTGGGGGGGGAGTATGGATAGTGTGGGTGCACATTGTGGATAGTTTGGGTGCACTGACCCCCCCCCCCCAAAAAAAAAAAAAAAACACTACGAAACAAACACTGCCATGAGCATTCAAATCCAATTGCATTGAGAAGTCCCACAGCATAGGCTTAAGGAAGTACACTCCCAGGGACCCTGTGAGATTCTGTGTGACCTCTGGGTTTTGGCTGTAAAGAATTAAAAAAAAAAAAAAATAATAATTGCTGAAGGTAAAAGTTTAAATTATTTAAAAGGTTGCTGGATAGACGTATTGATTTGCTATATTTGTTGCCTGAAATTGCTACTGACATAAAATGACTAAACAGATAATAAATACTCCCGGTACATGTAATAAACCCCATGCCCTGTGCTGAGAGAAGTAAGGTCATGTTTTTATATTGATCAAAAATTCACAAATTCTAATTTATAACTATTTCTGCTGAAGCGTAACGCTAAAGAAAAAAAAAAAAAAAAAATCACAAAAATTAATTCCTTTTTCCTTGACAGAGAGCTCTGAACATTTCCTAATTTAAATCCTAGAGGCAATTAAACGTACGACTCGCCGCGGACCTCGGGGTCCCGGTGCAGCCCGTCCGCGCAGACCTCCTGCAATATTCATGCGTCGGATGCCATTAAAACTGAAATTTTCTGCCACTGCATGTGAAAGAATGCTCCGGAGTGTCGTGACCTCTACCGAAAAAAAAAAAAAAAAGTGACAATTTTTATTTTATTTTTGCTTAATCTGTAAAGAAATGAAAAGAAGAATAATAGCGGGATCCAGGTTTAACACTGAGATAAAAAAAAAGACTAAAATAATGGAAAAAAAGTTTAACAGAAACAATAAAATTACTAAAATAATGGAAAAAAGTTTAACAAAAGAAAAAAATGACTAAAATAATGGAAAAAAAGTTTAACAGAAACAATAAAATTACTAAAATAATGGAAAAAAATTTAACAGAAAAAGAAATTACTAAAATAATGGAAAAAAGTTTAACAGAAACATTAAAATGACTAAAATAATGGAAAAAAAGCTTAACAGAAAAAAAAGACTAAAATAATGGAAAAAAGTTTAACAGAAAAAAAATGACTAAAATAATGGAAAAAAGTTTAACAGAAACAAACAAAATGACTAAAATAATGCAAAAATTTTTTAACAGAAACAATAAAATGACTAAAATTATGGGAAAAAGTTTAACAGAAAAAAAAAGACTAAAATAATGGAAAAAAGTTTGACAGAAACACTAAAATGACTAAAATAATGGAAAAAAAGCTTAACAGAAAAAAAGACTAAAATAATGGAAAAAAGTTTAACAAAAAAAAATGACTAAAATAATGGAAAAAAGTTTAACAGAAACAAACAAAATGACTAAAATAATGTAAACATTTTTTAACAGAAACAATAAAATGACTAAAATAATGGGAAAAAGTTTAACAGAAAAAAAAAGACTAAAATAATGGAAAAAAGTTTGACAGAAACATTAAAATGACTAAAATAATGGAAAAAAAGCTTAACAGAAAAAAAGACTAAAATAATGGAAAAAAGTTTAACAGAAACAAACAAAATGACTAAAATAATGTAAAAAAAAATTAACAGAAACAATAAAATGACTAAAATAATGGGAAAAAGTTTAACAGAAAAAAAAAAGACTAAAATAATGGAAAAAAGTTTGACAGAAAGAAAAATGACTAAAATAATGGAAAAATGTTTAACAGAAAAAAATGACTAAAATAATGGAAAAAAGTTTAACAGAAAAAAATGTAAACTTACAAAAAGTTTGAAAAGAATGAAGAAGTAAGCGACTTACACGCAATCAAAGTTGGTCTCTATCATTACTTATTTAAAAATCATTTTTTTATATTTCAAATTGATTCACAAAGAGGATTGGACTAGTCACATCAGTCCGTTCCTCAATGGAGTCTCAGGCCGCGTACACACGGGCGGATTGTCTGCCCAACTTAGTCCGCTGAACCGTGTTTCAGCAGACAATCCGCTCGTGTGTGGGCTTCAGCGGACTTTTTCAGCGGACAGTCTGACGGACTTTGTCTTTCGGAATTTCCGTAATTTTGTCCGTCCAAACTTGGTTTTGTCCGTCCAAACTTGGTTTCAGCGGACAGTCCGCTCGTGTGTAGGCAAGTTGGACGGACTAAGTATGGCGCATGCTCAGAAAGGATTTACACGGCCGAAGGTTGCATTGCAGTGTATAGGACGTCCTATTTCTAGTCCCGTCGTACGTGCTGTACACGTCATCACGCAAGTTTTCAGCGGACTGTCTGTTCATCGTGTGTGGTCAAGTCCGTTCATTCAAAAGTTGAACGGACTGTCTGTCGGATTGTCTGACGAACTTAGTTGGGCAGACAATCCGCCCGTGTGTACGCGGCCTCAGACTATTGCACCCAAATCAAACATTATATTGCAGATTACAAATTCTTAGATGTGATGGCTACATTCATTTTCTTTTTTTTTTTGGCTTTCTTTCTTTTATTTATATCTGGTGATCCAGCCTGTAAGTCTTTTGTTTTTCACAGCGCAAACTCTCCAGCAGAATGTATCAGTTTACATGGATGAGACAAACCACTTAACACTGATGGGAGTGATTAAAATAATCAGCTTTTATTTATTAATGCAAAACCTTTATTCCAAAAGAAACGTCTCAGCTCGGAGCTCAAAAATGCTGGATGTGAAAAAAAATCAATTATTCTCTATGGGGTTGGTTCACATCTCCACGACAAGTCACTGGAAGCCAAACGCCTGAAGCTTAAAAAAGTTCTGGAGCTTTTTTGTAGCTCAAATTGGGCAGATTTGCACATTTTTGTCATGTTTTTATTCCCATAGAAATTAATGAAAAAGCAACATTTTTCTGATCAAATTGAAAAATGTAAGACAAAATAGTAATAATTTTTAATACATAAATGTAAAACAAAATACACAAATAACTAAAAATCATCATAAATAATTTATAAATAAATTAAATGTATTAATATTATGTAATAATAAACAAACAAACAAATAAATAAATAAATAATACATATAATAATACATAATAAAAAAAACCTTAACCATAAAAAATCAAAAAAATAAAAATGTTAATTAAATTATTATTATTAGATTATAAGATCTTCTGAGCAGGGCCCTCCTAACCCTCTTGTATTTTATTGTATTGTAAATGTGTTGTCTCCCTTTTATATTGTAAAGCGCTACATAAACTGTTGGCGCTATAAAAATCCTATATAATAATAATAGTTAATAATAGAGTCATTAATAAACACCCAAACCCAAACAAAATATTACTATAATAATAATAATAATAATAATAATAATAATAATAATAATAATAATAATAATAATAATAACTATAATAATAATAATAATAATTATTATTAGTATTGTTATTATTATTATTATTATTATTATTATTATTATTATTATTATTATGCATTTATTTAGTGTTGGGTTAGGATATTTAGTTATTTATTATTTTATTTTTTTAAGGGTTTGGGATTAAGGTTAGGGGTTAATTATGTATGTATTATTATATAGTATTAATTTATTGCATTGATTTATTATTATTTTTATTTATTTGTGTATTTATTTTACATTTAATATTATTATTGTTATTATTATTATTTTTATTATTAGTATTATACTACTATTATTATTATTATTATTATTATTATTATTATTATTATTATTATTATTATTATTATTAATAGTAGTATTAACAACCCAACCCTAACATAAAAATAAATAACCCTTAATCCTAACCTTAACCCCAACCACTAATCCTAACTAATCCAAACTCTAACCTAACAGATCTAACCCCTTGCCCTAACAAAAACAAAAGCAAAGAATAACAATAAATAAATAATAATAAATGAATGATAATAATAAAGAAAGCTAATGGTAAAGCTAAAAAAAGCTGAAATCCCTAGCAACAAATGAAGATGATCATTTTCTCTATTGTAAAGTGCATAAACTGTTGTCGCTATCTAAATCCTATATAATAATAATAATAAAAATAATAATATATTTATTTCTTGTTAGGGCTAAGGTGTTTAGTTATTTCTTATTTTATTATTATTATTTTTATGTTTTTTTAAGAATTAGGAATTAAGTTTAGGGGTTAATTATTTAGGTATAATTACGCAGTTTTAATTTATTGCATGTGTTTATTATTTATGATTATTTTTATTTATTTGTGTATTTATTGTACATTTATTATTATTATTATTATTATTATTATTATTGACTATGTGTATTTATTGTACATTTATTATTATTATTATTATTATTATTATTATTATTATTATTAACTAGTAGTATTAGTAGTAGTAGTAGTAGTAGTATTAACTGCTTAACCCTTGCCCAAAAAAACCCCAAAGAATAATAATAAAAAAAGAAATACAAGCTAATGGTAAAGCTAAAAAAGCTGAAATCCTTAGCAACCAATGAAGCAACAGATGATAGTTTTCTCTATTGGCTAATAAAAATGCCAAAGCTCAAAACTGCGGTATAAAAATGCCAAAATTGTGCATAAAAAACACGCCACATTCATACATAAAAATGTGCAAAAAAAACCTCTGGAAAATCACTCAAAGATGCTATGCTCCGGGGTGAATGCAGCCTAAATCTGCTAGTCCATCTAACACTCCCCTCCCCCAGACGGACAATGCTGCTGCTGCCTGCTGTGCCTCCTGTACTTATTCCTCCAGAGTTGTGTCTCACTAATACAGGAGGTGTGTTACTGGCCAGATCACCAGGTGAAAACAGAGGGGGGAAGCCTAAAAAAAAAAAGAAAAGAAAAAAAAAAGAAAACCAATGCAGCCACCTCATCCAATAATTGGTAAGCTGCAATACTGTATATTACATCTTTGGTTTTGGGTTTAATGTCTTCCCTATTGTAGGTCATAGATGACTCCGATGAGCAAAATAGGCTTAAAGCGTATCGTATCCCAAAAAACATAAAAGAAGATCACGTTTGCTTCCTTTATAAAGTATAACTAAAATGTTTTTCTTTTACCAAAGACATGAAGCAGAATAAATGTCCCAAATTGACTTCATCCATGTCTTTATGGACCTTGCTTTGTGCACTGGTCCAAATCATTAGGTGGAGGGGGGATTATGGTGGGGGGGTTGTTTTTCAGGGGTTGGGCTTGGCCCCTTAGTTCCGGTGAAGGGAACTCTTAAGGCGTCAGCATACCAAGACATTTTTGAGAATTTCATGCTCCCAACTTTGTGGGAACATATTGAGGACGGCCCCTTCCTGTTCCAACATGACTGTGCACCAGTGCACAAAGCAAGGTCCATAAAGACATGGAAGAGTGAGTTTGGGTTGGAGGAACTTGAGTGGAGTGAGTCTTGACCTCAACATGATAGAACACCTTTGGGATGAGACATTTTGGAACCGGAATGAGCCATTCTCTAATTTTTCCCACAAAGTTGGGAGCATGAAATTGTCTAAAATGTCTTGGTATGCTGACGTCTTAAGAGTTCCCTTCACTGGAACTAAGGGGCTAAGCCCAACCCCTGAAAAACAACCCCCCACACCATAATCCCCCCTCCACCAAATGATTTAGACCAGTGCACAAAGGTGTTCTATTGGGTTGAGGTCAGGACTCTGTGCAGGCCAGTCAAGTTCCTCCACCCAAACGCATTAATCCATGTCTTATTGGACCTTGCTTTGTGCATTAGTGCACAGTCATGTTGGAACAGGAAGGGGCCATCCCCAAACTGTTCCCACAAAGTTGGGAGCATGAAATTCTCCAAAATGTCTTGATATGCTGACGCCTTAAGAGTTCCCTTCACTGGAACTAAGGGGCCAAACCCAACCCCTGAATAACAACCTCACACCATAATCCCCCCTCCACCAAATGATTTGGACCAGTGCACAAAAGCAAGGTCCATAAAGACATGGATGAGTGAGTTTGAGGTGGAGGAACTTGAGTGGCCTTCAGAGTCCTGACCTCAACCTGATATAACACCTTTTGGATTAATTAGAGTGGAGACTGTTAGCCAAGTCTTCTCGTCCAACATCAGTGCAAACAAATTGCTTCTGGAAGAATTGTCAAACATAGACACCCTCATAAACCTTGTGGACAACCTTCCCAGAAGAGTTGAAGCTGTTATAGCTGCAAAGGGTGGGCCAACTCAATACTGAACCCTACGGACTAAGACTGGGATGCCATTAAAGCTCATGTGCGTGTAAAGGCAGGTGTCCCAATACTTTTTGGTAATATTGTATATGTGTTACATATTCACACATAACTGTTGTTTAAAGAAGCCCCCCGGGCCATGTGACCCCAAACTCTCTGCAGCATCCTGATCTCTCTCTGACATCGCTGGAAGCCACATGAAAGTTCCTTAGAAGCTCGGCCAGCTTGGCGCAGACGCATATCTTCTGCTTGTCAGGTACAATACTGAGCAGCGTGAAGGGACAACAATTGTACTGTAACATGCCATCGGCAGCGGGGGGTGATTGCCAAGATGTGTTTAGCCGGGGGGGCCCCCGTGGCTTTAAGCAAACGGCAGCGGAGGCGACCGCCAATGCGTCATATGGCCGCTTTTCAACTTCTGCAGAACCTTATACAAAATCTACATTTCAGGATTTCCCCATACAAGAGGCAAGGAGAACACAGGACAGCCCTCTTCTTGTCCATCAATCCAGCAGAAAGTTCTCTTTTTTTTAATTGCAACCTTTGGACCAATAGAAATAACCAGCTTAAAAAAAAAAATCTTGAAAGTTGAAAAAAAAAACTGATTTTTTTCTCTTCTTTTTTTTTTTTTTACTTTTTTTTTTTTGTTTATTGAAGTTGTAGATAATAGACAGAAAATAAACCATTATATGCACTTCAGATTGACGTTAGACCTTATTATTCTGGGACATTCAGGAAGCTGGCTTCCGTTATTACAAACTCAATATAAGTGTATATTATAAATTCTTGATTCACTTCAGAAAATATTTAATATTTACCCATAGGTAGCAAAATTATTTTCCTCATGTGCTTACAATTTTTGCTTGTAACTTAACTAATGAGTGACAGGCTAGAAGACTTTGACGGTAGTCTTTCTTGAAAATACAGATTATATATTTCTTCATTAAGAGTTAGGGGATTTTCTTTCTCCTTTTTTCTTCCTACCCCCCCTATCCCAATGTTTTCCCCCTTTATGGTGACTCTTATTGTCACATTATGGTGATAGCATACGGTTCTTAGACATTAAATATAATCTATATATTGGATTTTTCTTCTGTTATCAAAATCATTTTGCATTGTTTATATAATTTTTCTTATTTTTTTTTTTTGTTTCATGATTGAATGTATGATTGTATAAACTCAATAAAAATATTTGAAAAAAAAAAAAAAAAATAGACAGAAAATAATAACTAGTCAAAAAAAAAAAAATTAAATAAAAAGCTAGACATGTGCACTGCCGAAAAATGTGTTCTTTTTCGTTTCATTAAATTTTTTTTTTTATTACGCTTTTCAGGTCATTCGTTCTTCATTCGTAAATTTGTACATTCGAAAATCCAAAAATAAGAAAGAAAATCTGAAAATTTGAAAGAATAACTAACGAACTAATAATAACTAACTATTAAATAATAGGTATTGGAATTTCCTTTCAAATTTGGCTTTTGGAAATTTGAATATTCAAAAATTCGGAAACTTGAGGTTTGAAAATCTGAAAATCCGAAAATTTGAAAATCTGAAATAATAACTAACTAGTAATAACTAATAATAACTAACTATTAAATTATAGGTATTGGAATTTCCTTTAAAATTTGGCTGTTAGTGAATGTAATGAATACAGATTTATCCGAAGTTACGAATTATCCGAAATAACGAATGCCGCATCTAAACGAATGGAACAGATCAACTTAACAATAAATAATAATAATTATTCTAAAAAGTTTTAATAACTGTTTTGTTATTTATTATTATTAATTCATGTTCCATTTGTTTAGATGTGGCATTCGTTATTTCGGATGATTTGTACCTTCGGATAAATTTGTATTCATTACGTTCAAATACCAATAATTTCATAGTTAGTTATTAATAGTTATTAATAGTTTGTTATAATTTCATATTTTCATATTTTCGGGTTTTCAGATTTTCAAACTTTGAATTTCCGAATATTCGAATTTATGAAAGCCAAATTTGAAAGGAAATTTCAATACCTATAATTTAATAGTTAGTTATCATTAGTTAGTTATTCTTTCTTATTTTCGGATTTTCGAATGTACGAATTTTCGCATTTACAAATTTACAAATGAAGAACAAATGACCTGAAAAATGAAAAAAATTATTCCAATACCTAAAATTGAATAGTTAGTTATCATTAGTTATTATTAGTTATTATTATTTCAGAATTTTTTTTGTAAATTTGTTTTTATTAACAGATTTTCAACACAAACAACACATACAAACACATGACCCAGAGCCCCCCCCCCCCTCCCTCCCATACCCCTGTGCAGCCCCCCAGTCGATATCAGATCTCAGAACATGTTCATCAGCCGTATCCCACAGATAAAAACTAGCTCCCCAAAAAGTAATGATGTACCCTGACTCTGAAGGCACAACAGAAAGACCCATAGAGCTCATAGCATCAACCTGCCCCGTGCACCTATTGGCTATCAAGGAATCCTCTCCCCACTCAGCAAACTAATTCAAAGTATCTTTGGCGTCTAGCCAGCCCTGCCACACTTTCTCAAATTTCTTGGAGCATCCCCTACTTAGGTACGTGGCCTTGTAAAGTGGAAGTGCTTTGTTAAATATGACACAGTAGGTGGTTCAGGTTTTTTCCAACATAACAGGATGACTTTACGCACATAGAACAAAGACAGAGATATCATAGTCCTTTGTGCCCTTCTAGGAGCCAACTCCTCCATCAGCCCCAGCAAACAAACCGCGACCGTAAGAGGAATCGGCACCAAAAGGACTGTTTGTATGGTGTCCGTCACTCCCCTCCAAAAGTCTTTAATCTGTGGGCACTGCCAAAATATATGATCAAAGCCAGCTCGGTCCTCCGTACACCACCAGCACCCCGCCGCACCCGTGCCATACATTCCAGCTAGCCTGGCAGGTGTATAGTGTACCCTGTATAGAATTTTAAATTGAATAAGTCTATCTCTGGCTGATACCAGAGTCTGAAACGGATAGTCCCACATGTTGTCCCAGTCCTCCCCCCCAAAGTCTGTCACCAAAGCACTCCATGTGTCCCTGCATTTTTGTACCACACTTGGTCTGTCAACGGACAGCTCTTTGTAGACCGCGGACAAGGGCTTCAACAGGTCCCCCGTCCGCAGCACATTCTCCAGGGGAGAAACACCCAGCTCCAAAGCATCAGAACCGAACTGCGTGAGGAAGGCATGCCTCAACTGGAGGTAGCGAAATAAATACCTGTTCGGTAGATTGTATTTCGTTTTCAGTTGGTCAAAGGTATATAGCTTTGCCCCCCCTACTACGTGCATTAGTTGTTTGATGCCAACCCTGGCCCATATCACTAGGTCAGGAATCGCACCAAAATGCGGCAGTCTGGGATTAAACCAGAGAAGAGTGTCTGGCGACCAGCACCCCCCTCTGTTCTTCATCAAGACCTGTGCCCTGTCCCAAGCTCTCACCGTTGCTCGCATTGAGACCGTCAGGGAAGGAGAGGCCCCTGGACCCCTATACACCAGGTAGGATAAACTCTCATACGAGCCCATAAGGACTGCCTCTAGTACCGTGGCCGAGTCCCCATCATCCCTTGTTAACCATCGCCTGACGACCACCATCTGTCCAGCTATAAAAGATCCGGTAAAGCCAAGCCACCTTGACCCCAGGGTTCCTGTAAAACACGGAGACTTATCCTGGGATGTGCAGCGGCCCACAAAAACTAACTGAACAGACTGTTCACCCCTCTGAAAAAGGAGCAGGGAATCCAAATTGGCGTGTTTCGCAAAAAGTATAAGAACACTGGTAAAACTTTCATTTTTAGTAGGTTAACCCTACCAATCAGGGACAGCGGCAAATGTTTCCAAGCATCCAGTTGTACCTTAACCTTGGCCAGCAATGGAAGAAGATTGAGAGACATATAGTCACCTACTCTTGGGGACACCCTCACACCCAAGTACCTGAACTCCTGCACCCATGCAATGGGAACCTTAGCAGTCGCCAAAGCACGGGCCCCCCGTCAACAGCCATAACGTTTGACTTCTCCCAATTAACCCGTAGCCCGGATTATGTGGCAAAGTTGTCAAGCACCTTAAACACAGCCTCCAAGGAGGGCCCTGCGTCCTGCAAAAATAGAAGCATGTCATCCGCATATAAGGCTAAGCATTCCTTGATACCCCCTACCTCCAAAGCTCCAACCTCAGCGGACCTCCGCAGAGCTATAGCCAGGGGCTCTATCGCTAATGCAAATAAGGATGGAGACAGCGGGCACCCTTGACGCGTGCCCCTGCCCACTATAAACTGAGAGGAGATCAAGGCACCTATTTTAATAACCGCCTGAGGATTGCTATAAAGTAGAGATATCCAAGTCACAAAAACCTCTCCAAAACCCATGTGCCGCAGAACTGCTAGCATGTACTGCCAGTCTACAGAATCGAAGGCCTTAGCCATGTCGAGGGAGACCACTACTCTCGCGCTCGTCCTGTCATGTTCGACCTGCAGATGAGTAAACAGCCTGCGCAGGTTGGTGTCCATAGACTTCTGCGGAATGAAACCCGTCTGATCTATGTCCACCAAGGTAGTGATGACTTGGGAAAGTCTGGTAGCCAAAATTTTTGTTAAGATTTTCAAATCTTGATTCAGCAGTGCTATTGGCCTGTACGATGAACATGACAGGGGATCCTTGCCCGGCTTTGGCAGCAGAATAACCTGCGCCTCTAACAAGGAGTCAGGAAGACACTTGTGTTCAATACAGTAATGAAAGAGACACTTAGGTCTAGGTACCAAGTCCTCCAAATGTGATCTATACCATTCGACACAGAAACCATCAGGACCAGGAGACTTATGTGGAGGGAAGGACTTAATGACCCTCTCAATGTCCTCTTTGGTTATATCAGCGTCCAAAATGTCCCTGTCCCCCCACAGACAGCACCGGGACACCCAGGGACGCCAACAACCCGTCTAATTCTAGGGAACTGTAGGCCGGGATAGGAGCATACAAGGTTCTGTAGTATTCCACAAAAGTGTCCAAGATATCCACAGGATCTGTGAGAATGTCCCCCCGATCATTTTTAATGCAAGGTATGTTAGTCTGAACTCTCTGTTCTGCTACCAACATAGCAAGCAACTTGCCATTTTTGTCCCCTTGCTCAAAAAGGGATTTAGCCAGCTTTGTCCTAGACGTGTGAGCTAATTCGGTAAAGTGGAGTGCTAGATGCACCTCGCCTCCAGAAGTTCACCATACGTGACATCAGAATGGCTATTAGCATGTGCCAGAGCACACACCCTCTCCCTGTCCTGCAAGTCCTGTTCTTTCTTATTATGAGACCTGCGGGCCTGCTTAATAGCCGAGATATAGTGACCGCGCATGCAAGCTTTAAACGCATCCCACGCCGTGGTCGGGTTGGCAGTCCCTACATTATCTTCCCAATAATTACTAAAGTGTGGTGCAACCTGAGTGGACACCTCTTCCACCTCCAGCCAGCCAGGGTTGAGCCTCCAACCCCCCCCCCCTCAGAGCCTGAGTTGTGACCGATATGTATTGACATTGGTGTATGATCAGATAAACCATCCGCTAAATATGTAGCTCCACCCACCAGCTGCAACATTGATGCATTTGCGAATGCCAAGTCAATCCTCGAGGAGGATCTATGCGTTTTGGAAAGATGCGAGTAACCTCTAGTAGTAGGGTTCTTCCACCGCCACAATTCTCTCAGGGAAGCCGTAGCTGCCCAGGCAGAAAGGTCAGCCGATGCCACTCTAGACGCATTAGAGGAGTCCAGAGCGGTAGAGAGTATGGCATTAAAATCCCCAGCAATAAGGAGAGGGAGGTGCATGTAGGGCGCCAATTTACCCAAAAGATCATACAAAATCTGAATCTGGAAGGGGGCGGAATATAAACATTAACCAAGACCACCTTGTAAGTGCTAATATCAGCAACTACAATCAGATACCTTCCTCCTGGGTCCGAGATCACACGATGTATGGTGCAGGGTACCGCCTTACTGATTAAGATTGACACCCCCCTGGAGTAAGTAGAGTATGTTGCATGTATCGCCCGTTGTATCCAGGCTCTGCGTAAGGCCAGCACCCTGCTCCCATCCAGATGTGTCTCCTGCAGGAACACTACATGAGGACTAAGCGGTTTTAAGAATTGAAACATTAAAGCTCTACGGAATTTGTCATTTAGTCCTCGGACATTCCAGGAGACCACATTAAACATTTGTCCCGCCATCATCCCCCATTAAACCTGTCCGGTAGGAGACACAATACATAAATTAACAGAAAGAAATACAGTTGACCATGTGAGACATACGTGTAACCAAGCGTATGAAAAATAAAAAAACTGACTTGGAGGGCTGCACTTACTAAAAACCCCACCCCCTGACCCCCATAAACTCCCTGCTGCTGTGTAGCGAACCAAAAAAACAGGTACACGCAGCTTATCCCCAAACCGTGTCCTAAAACAGTCCTTGAGGGCATGACCATTATAAGGCCAAAAGGACCAGAAGACACAAAAAGAAAAAAGTTGACAACCCCCTAAAAAAACAAAAAAGAAGGTATCAAAGTGTCACAAAGATTAACTGTCATAAACACGGTGTCCGGTTTCCCGGAGCTCCCAACTCCGCTTCAGGACCCTCCCGCCTTTGCTGCCACATCCGGACCTCATATGCCCCCCCTCAGTTCCCAGGATTCGATGTGTCCAACAGAAGAGCCAAACAGATACTGAGAGGAAGGGGCACTGCTCTTGACAATGTGTTCATAGAAATTTACTTGTGAGGAGGGGGTAGCAACCTTCGAATTCCCCCCCCACCCCAAGCCTGAGGGAGCAAACTTCCATGGCAGGTAAACCCTATGGTAGCACAGCGGGTAACTCAACCCCCAAGGAGCAGACAGGCCAAACTCTTGAAGGGGGCCGTAGCAAAAGGCAAAAAGGAAAAAAGAAGAACCAAACCCGCCGTGTAGTGATTAAAACATGCCCGGCCTCGCCTATCTCAGCGACTGGAGCCAGGCATCTGCTTCAGCAGGGGTATCAAATAACTTCACCAAACCTCCGTGCTGCACCCGCAGCCGACTAGGATAGAGCATGGAGTATTTCAAATCTTTTTCACGAAGCCTTCTTCTGATGTCTGTAAAGGTCTTGCGTTGTCTCTGCAAGTCAGCCGAAAAATCAGGATACAGATGCACCACCGTGTTCTCAAAAGGCAGGGTCTGGTGTTTGCACGCCTCACACAGTATACAGTCCCTAAAATTGAGGAATCGTGCCAGGAATGGCCTAGGCGGAGCCCCAGGTGGACCTCGGCCAGTGGGTACCCTGTGAGCCCTTTCAACCACATATGTTGGGGAGACCTCGGTTAAATGAAGGAGTGTTTTAAAGAAGCCCTCCGCAAACTCAGCAGGGCGCTCCCCCTCCGCTCCCTCCGGGAGGCCCAGAACCCTGACATTGTTCCTCCGCATGCGATTTTCTGCGTCGTCGGCTTTCGCCACCAAATTCTGAACAGTGCACTGCAAAGCATGAATGGCTTCATCATGGCGATTTTTGGCGTCCTCCGTTGCCGAGATTCGTGATTCGGTTTCAGAAAGTCTGCCCCTAAATTTGTCCAAATCAGCTCTTATGAGATTGCATTCTTCCGCCAGATGGTCTATGCGGAGCAGCAATGATGTTCTGCTTTGCTCAATTGCCGCAAGAATAACAGTGGTATCATTGGCTTGAGGGGTTGCAGGCACGGGCGGAGCAGCCGCCTGCAGTGCCGCCTGCTCCATATCTGCCATCAGCGCCTTGAATTGGTTCAAAAAATCACTAGGGCACTGTGCAGGCTGCGGTGGTGCCTTCTTAGCAGCAGACCTGCCTTTGGAGGGCATGGAGGAGTAGTCAGACACACTGAGAGTATGTAGGGTGGTATACAGGCAGTGAGGTGCGCCCCTTTAAAAATAGTGCAGCCACAGAGTGTTCAAACAAACAGCTAGGATGAGTAACAGTGCAGCGCTATAGTTTTCCTAGTGTCCAAGTTCTGCAGGAGGATTCAGAAGATAACAGACACAGTCTAGCAGGGTGCAGAGAGAACAGGGTATGTCCCTTTAAGAAAGTCCAGCCATATACTAGCATGTGAGAGCAAACCGTGCTGATAAGAACTGACACAGACCGCCACCTCACTCCCTCAGCCTTAGTCCTGGGACACCCTGCAGCTGACCCCCAAACTCCAAGGCTCACCTCCCTTCCTGCCTGGATTTTGGCCTCCACACGCTCCGGGAGAGCTGCAGCCCCCGCCGCCACGCGGCCGGCCGCTTCGGCACGATCCCGATGCGGCTGCGTCAATTGCGGTGAGGGGTCCTGGCCACAGCCCCTGGCGCTTGTCCGCGATGGTCCACTCCCGCTTGGCCCGCTTGTGATTGCGCTCCGCGAGCACGACACTCCACCGCGGCCGTCCCGGAGGCTTCACAGGCCTCAAAGATGGTGGCCGGTCTCCACCAGGCAGCTAGGCCGCAGCCAGTCGGGGCTCCAAAACACCGCCGAGCTCCAAAATAACTAGCCCAGCCGGTTCCGAGGATGGCCTGAGGTGTGAGGGGGAGTCCAGCAGCGTCCCCGGGTCCTTTAGCAGAGAGGATGGAGCAGGATTTTATGAAGGATTCCTGGAGCTCATACACCGTGCGTCCTCTCTGGTTCACATCCAGCCACGCCCCCCTATTATTTCAGAATTTAACATTTTCGGGTTTTTGGATCTTCGAATTTACGAATTTACAAATTAACGAATTTTCGAACATTCAAATTTTCGAATAATCGGAAAATTGCTAATTTGGATATTTCTGAATAAACATATTTGTGGAAATTCATAAAAAAACTAATTCGGAATGAAATGAATTGCACATGTTTATAAAAAGCACCACTTGTAATTAGTCTAGGTAGCATTCCCTCAGTCTCCCCCCCCTCCTATTAGCGCATATTGAGCCCAAGCAGATTTGCCCATCAGTAACGGTCAACCAGGACAAATAGAGGGGTAAATCTCAAAGACAGTAAAGCAAAACCTTTGAATTTAGCCCAAAAAGTTTGGGCTATACATACCCTTTAAATAAGCCCCAACTCTGGCAGACAATACATCATTCCTTTTATCCTTGTATCAGCGCACATCAAGCCCAAGCAGA
This sequence comes from Lithobates pipiens, assembly GCF_037356315.1. NCBI lineage: Eukaryota > Metazoa > Chordata > Amphibia > Anura > Ranidae > Lithobates > Lithobates pipiens. The sequence continues at coordinate 29,733,923 of NW_027507748.1, read as the reverse complement.
TTTACCCATCGGTAATGGTCAACCAGGGCAAATAGAGGGGTAAATCTCAAAGACAGTAAAGCGAAAAAAAACTTCTAACATAATGTTAAAAGTTTGAGCTATAGATATCCTTTAAATAAGCCCCAACGCCGGCAGATAATGCATCATTGCTTTTATCCTTGTATTAGCGCATATTGAACCCAAGAACTGGTGCACAGTCATGTTGGAACAGGAAGGGATCATTCCCAAACTGTTCTCACAACGTTGGGAGCAGGAAGTTGTCCAAAATGTCTTGGTATGCTGACGCCTTAAGAGTTTCCTTCACTGGAACTTATTCTTTAAATAAGCCCCAACGCCGGCAGATAATGCATCATTACTTTTATCCTTGTATTAGCGCATATTGAACCCAAGAAGATTTGCCCATCGGTAACGGTCAACCAGGACAAATTAGAGGGGTAAATCTCAACGAAAGTAAAGCAAAACCTAATTTAACATAAAAGTTTGGGCTATACATACCCTTTAAATGAGCCCCAATGCCGGCAGATGATACATTATTCCTTTTATCCTTGTATCAATGCATATTAAACCCAAGCAGATTTGCCCATTGGTCAAGGTCAACCAGGACAAATAGAGGAGTAAATTTCAAAGACAGCAAAGAGAAACCTTGTAACATAACGTAAAAAATTTAGGCTATACATACCCTTTAAATAAGCCCCAACGCCGGCAGACAATACATCATTCCTTTTATCCTTTTATTAGCGCATATTGAACCCAAGCAGATTTGCCCATCAGAAAAGGTCAACCAGGGCAAAGAGAGGGGTAAATCTCAAAGACAGTCAAGAGAAACCTTCTGACGTAACATAAAAGATTTGGGTTATACATACCCTTTAAATAAGCCCCAACGCCGGCAGACAATACATCATTCCTTTTATCCTTGTATCAACACATATTAAACCCAAGCAGATTTGCCCATTGGTAAAGGTCAACCAGGACAAATAGAGGAGTAAATCTCAAAGACAATAAAGAGAAACCTTCTAACGTAACGTAAAAAAATGTAGGCTATACATACCCTTTAAATAAGCCCCAACGCCGGCAGACAATACATCATTCCTTTTATCCTTTTATTAGTGCATATTGAACCCAAGCAGATTTGCCCGTCGGAAAAGGTCAACCAGGGCAAAGAGAGGGGTAAATCTCAAAGACAGTCAAGAGAAACCTTCTGACGTAACATAAAAGATTTGGGTTATACATACCCTTTAAATAAGCCCCAACGCCGGCAGACAATACATCATTCCTTTTATCCTTGTATCAACACATATTAAACCCAAGCAGATTTGCCCATTGGTAAAGGTCAACCAGGACAAATAGAGGAGTAAATCTCAAAGACAGTAAAGAGAAACCTTCTAACGTAACGTAAAAAATGTAGGCTATACATACCCTTTAAATAAGCCCCAACGCCGGCAGACAATACATCATTCCTTTTATCCTTTTATTAGTGCATATTGAACCCAAGCAGATTTGCCCGTCGGAAAAGGTCAACCAGGGCAAAGAGAGGGGTAAATCTCAAAGACAGTCAAGAGAAACCTTCTAACGTAACATAAAAGGTTTGGGTTATACATACCCTTTAAATAAGCCCCAACGCCGGCAGACAATACATCATTTCTTTTATCCTTGCATTAACACATATTAAACCCAAGCAGATTTGCCCACCGGTAACAGTCAACCAGGACAAATAGAGGGGTAAATCTCAAAGACAATAAAGCAAAACCTAATTTAACCTAAAAGTTTGGGCTATACATACCCTTTAAATAAGCCCCAATGCCGGCAAACAATAAATCATTACATTTATCCTTGTATCAGTGCATACTGAACCCAAGCAGATTTGCCCATCAGTATTAGTCAACCAGGACAAATAGAGGGGTAAATCTCAAAGACAGTAAAGCAAAACCTAATTTAACCTAAAAATTTGGGCTATAAATACCCTTTAAATAAGCCCCAACGCTGGCAGACAATACATCATTCCTTTTATCCTTGTATCAGCGCACATCAAGCCCAAGCAGATTTACCCATCGTAACGGTCAACCAAGACAAATAGAGGGATAAATCTCAAAGACGGTAAAGTGAAACCTTCTAATTTAACCTAAAAAGTTTGCGCTAGACATATTCTTTAAATAAGCCCCAACGCCGGCAGACAATATATCATTCCTTTTATCCCTGCATCAGCGCCTTGTGATATTCCTGCTCTTGTTTTATTAATAGACCGGAGGACCGTCTCTAAACAGCGAGCTGTATCTTCTTATGGTGACAATAAAAATATTTACTGTCTTTTTCAGTTTTGGGCCTAAAACTTAACTGAGCAAATCTTCGCCGTCAGACATCTAAGTGCAGTGCACCCGGGAGCGTCGCTGTAAATATCGATATTACAATATCATTCTGAAAGCAGCAGACTGTGCATGTTAATGGCCTGGCGGTAAATCCAATCTCACATCTGTACAGATTTACTTCCTCTCCCGAGTTTTCATGAAGTTCTGTTTTAAGATGGAGTCATGTGCTCAGGAAGCGGTACTGGCAGGAAAAATGCCTACATGGCGGGGGGACCCTGGTAAACAAAGAAATTAGGAAAAGCGTGAACATTTTTTTGGATAATATACTATTCCCATTATTAACCAGTTGAAGACACGTGCCCAAAAAAAAAAAACTCAAACTACAGAGAATGTTTGTAGTATGCCCTGTCATCCTGCCCTAATGCTGCTTCTCTTTCTGCATTTACCGGCAATTTCCAGCTGTCAAAATGACAGCTGGGAGTTGCTGTAAAAATGTTCCTATTTAACCCCTTATTCGCCCTTAGTACTTTGTATATTCTAATTAGCCCTAATAAACCCCTTCTTCCCCTTCTCCTCTTAGCTATTATTTTCCTGCTGACTTTTTTTGATAACTTCTTTTTTATTACTTTTTTGCTGACTTTTCTTTTGTATTATTGTTATTACTGTTTTTCTAACCACTAATAAAAAACTTTTTTTTCATTTGATTTTTTTTTTGTGTTTTTTATTTTTTTATTTTGTTTGTTGGTTTGTTTGTTTACAGTTGCACTTAAAACACACAAAGTTTAAACAAAAAAATACAACTCTTTGCTTTGAAATAACTTTGCAATCCAAAGATTTAATGAAATAAAATAAAATGAAAAAAAAACTTGTGCTTGGTGTAACTTCTTAGAAATAGAAGCACTCTGACGTCTGAATACTAGATAGATCGCTTTAAGAAAATATAAAGCAAAAATATATACAGTATATATTTATTTTTTAAATATTTTCTTAAAGAGGCAACACACCCGTTTTTTTTTTGTTTTTTTTTTGCATATGCTTTGTACCCGAATCATAATTTCAGTGTAACTTTTAGGCAGAAAAAATGGTAGAATAACATCCATACTTTTTATTTACAGTGACAATGTTTTCTATCTATCTATAATCTATCTATCTATCTATCTATCTATCTATCTATCTATCTATCTATATTCTATCTATCTATCTATCTATCTATCTATCTATCTATCTATCTATCTATCTATCTATCTATCTATCTCTCCTATTATTGATAACATTTTTTGAAGTTGTGTATTGAATATGTTGTGTGTAATTTTTGCTATTTAGACATTATTGTATCATGTTTTTAGCACTCTTTATACCTTCCAAATATCTTATCTATTTATCTTTTCTCTTCTAGGTAATGCTGATTGCTGTTTTTTTTTTTTTTTTCCCGCTGCTGTACAAAGTCACAGTAAGATTAGAACCACTATTTATGTCTAATTGGTTTATGCTGCTTTGTCCTATTTACGTCTATGTTTTACAAGTCCAAGTCGGTTATATTTATATTTCATGAGTATTTTTTATTATAAAAAATAAAGTCTTAGATAAGATCGGGGAGCAATAAATAAAATCTTTGCTACATAAAAAAGAACAAAAAGCAAAACAAAGAATGCAATTATCATAAAAGATGCTCCGTCTCTCCTGTGAAGAGTGCAGCCCCGGGCCTGTATGGGGAATAGAACCAGGAATGGGATTTGAGGAGCCTTGTGCTAATTACATTGTTTCCGTTAATCGGCGATGACACGAAGGAATGTTGCATGCATCTCCATCTCTGCCCGTTAATGAGCTTTAAAGATAATTTGTTTCAGTCTTGGAGTAAACCGCTGATTGAAAAAAATTGTTAAACGAAAACCCAAAGCCGATAGTTTGCTTTTGCATGGGCGTTGGTGGGATTAATTAGATGCTGGTTTGTCTTGAGCACTTTGTCGTGGGATGTCCCAACCAGAATTCCCAACTTCTCCAAACTGATGAGGTCAAAGTTACTCCAAACAACGGCATGGAAATATTCTAGATAGGATCTCCATAATGTAGAATACACACATAATTGGGGAGTTGAGTTCTGTTAAGATCAACCCAATCGTTACGGGATTAGGGTAAGGGTACCGAAAAACAAACTGGAAATTCTCCACCCTGGAACATCCAATAGATATTGGATTTACACACATCAATTATATTATTTACCTTAAAGTGGAACTACACCCTACCGGCCTGTTACAGACCAGGAAACTGCTATCTCAGCATCTGTTTGCTCTGCAGTTGCCATGGAACTGCACAAGAGATCAGCTATGGCACCAACCATTTGGCTTGACAGTTTAGTTGAGAGTACAAGCAACTGTGACAGTTTTCATTCTGAGCGTGTCTTGAATATACCTGTCCACAAACAGTCAAATTCATGGGTTGAGCTCTGGCTTTATAGTGTATATTAACCTAAATATTTTCTGTTTGTACTGAGTATATTGCTGATCATACTCTCTAACATTTTCATGCACTCCTTCCATCCAATATACCTGGTTGACCTTCCATCAGATATACCTGATTTATCTCCTTCTATCAGATATATCTGATTGATCGTCTTCCGTCTGATATATCAGGTTGACTTCCTTCCATCTGATATACCTGGCTTATCTCCTGTTATTTGATATACCTGGTTGATCTCCTTCCATTTGTTATACCTTGCCCCAAGACGATGTCATTTTATGACGAAACGCATGTGGGGAGGTTGGACCTGCTAACGTCATTGCGTTATCCTTGCAGTGGACGGGTGTTCGCTTGTTTTACCGGTCTGCTTTTTTTACCTTGATGTTCTTAAAATGATGTAAGTGCAATCTTATCTATTAAACTGAATACTGTTCCGATTTTACTCTATGTGAGTTCCTCTTCATTTTGGGTAACTGACCAGTACATCTGTGGCCTGAGTATTCGTGATCGCTTACCTTAAAGCTGGCTGTGGTCTGTCTATTTGAAACACCTGGAGGTGCAGTAGCTGCTAAGCTGGATAAAAGACCTTGGCTGGGTTATAGCTGCAGACTTTTTTAAAGCTTGCTTTCTGGTAAGCTTGCAATCTGTGTGGTAGAGGTGCACTAGTCCCCTGGTGTATACTAGACCACCCTGGTTTACCTTTTGGTGATTTATGGACTGACTCTATTCATATGGTGTTATTCATTTGATTAACTTCACCCACGCACCTTTTTAACATTTTTTACTCACTTAATCACTGTATATGTATTCCATGTTAATGTTATAGTGGGTTTACTCACATGGTGGTTTTTTATACAATCATTTTCATTTATGAACTAGTTTAGAATTTTTACATTTCACTCAAATAATCACTGTATATGATTTTCATTTTACTGTTATAGCGCAGCTTAATTTCTTTATATTTCTTGTTGGTGTGTATCTCACTTTCTAGTTGCAGCTTATTTTTAGTGGTTGACCTGTGTTAACGCGCTATTCTTTATTTACCATTCTTACATTTAATATACCTTGTTGACCTCCCTATACCTAATATACCTGGTTGATCTCCCTCCATCTGATATACCCTGTTGACCTCCTGCACTCTGATAAAACTGGTTTACCTCCTTCTATCTGATGTACCTAGTTGACCTCCTGCCCTCTGACATACCTGGTTAACCTCCTTCCATCTGATATACCTGGTTGATCTCCTTCATCTGATATACCTGGTTGATTTCCTTCATTTGATACTGTATACCTGGCTAATCCACTTTTATCTGATATAACTTGTTGACCTCCTTCCATCTTGTATACCTGGTTGATCTCCTTCATCTGATAAACTTTGTTGATCTCCTTCATTTGATACTGTATACCTGGCTAATCCCCTTTGATCTGATATACACAGCTACATAGTTACATAGTTAGTAAGGTTGAATAAAGACACCAGTCCATCTAGTTCAACCTGAGTGAGTGTCTACAATTGTCCCTATCGCTGTACATTGCCCTCTCACATCAGTCCCTACCCTCAAGGAGCCCACAATCCAAGGTTTTCTAGGTTTTCCTAGTATTCATATACTAGGGCCAATTTTGGACAGAAGCCAATTAACCTACCAGCATGTCTTTGAAGTGTGGGAGGAAACCGGAGTACCCGGAGGAAACCCACACAGGCACAGGGAGAATATTCAAACTTCAGGCAGGTAGAGTCATGGTTGGATACCTTGTTGACCTCCATCCATCTGATGTATCTTGTTGAGCTCCTTCCATCTGATATACCTTGTTGACCTCCTTACATTTTGATATACTGGGTTGATCCTCTTCCATCTGATAAACCTGATTAATCTCCTATATCTGATATAGCTGGTCAATCTCTTAACAGCCGATATACCTGGTTGAACTGTGTACAGCCCTTTTTATTCAATATTGGCTCCATGGGTCAACAAACATCCATCAGAAAAAAAAGAAAGGTTGTGATGTTGAAATTTGGCTTTCCATGATCAACAACTTGTAACTCCTGAGAAAGATTACTCCTACTCCCACAAAAACTACAAGAACAACATTTCTGAAACACTTCTGATTACCTCACTAGAGATATTGATAATTTCATAGGTGGCTTTCACCCCCTCCCCCCTTTGATGTACTTATATTAAATAATATCTCTTAATATTTTTCAACTAGTTGCAATGATCCTCAAACAGATTTAGCCCCAGTTCACACTGATGCGGTGCGGGAAATGCAGCAATTCCTTGCGTTTTCTACACCGAGTGTTCTGCGATCTGTTACGAGTGTCGATGGACAGTTAAGACCCCAAAAACAGGTCACAATTCGTTGTCCAAATCGGATCACATGGGTATAAACTCCGATGCGATCCGGTTCCAATGCAAATAAAAAAAAATGGCCTGCGTCTTTTTGATGACCATGTGGTGCGATCTGAGGCACTGAGAATGAATGGGCTGAAAACGCACCACAGAGAATCGTATGTGATTTGCACAGGAAGGCGTTGCGATTCTTGTGTTCACCTACGGTTCACAGTGTAAACCTAGGCTAAAGGTACCACCCAGAATGCTTTGTGTTTGTATGTTGACATTGGTTACTCATGCAACGTACTATACTGAAAGTCGTATAGTTCCATGTGAAATTCTGGATTGTTATTCTGTTAAAAAAAAAAAAAAAAACTCCTTATAAAAGATAAACACTATGTATGTAATGATTGGTCTTTGAACAGTTGGTTTGTAATTTTATTCTATCATATGTGTAAACCGGTAAATTGTTCAAAAGTGTAGATACCAACCACCACAATCTTGTTAGACATTCCATTACAAAACCAAGTATAGTAAAATGCAGTTGTTGAATACCCTACCAACACCCCTTTTACAACTATAAAGGCCTCTATTCTTCTTGGAAGGCTTTCCACAAAAAAAATTTGAGAGTGCTCAGCATATTGGACATCCAATTCCAAAACCATGTCCATTAATATGGTGTTGGCCCCTAGTCCCTATAACAGCTTCCATTCATGTGGAAAGGCTTCCTGCAAGATTTTGGAACAACATTTGTGAAGTCAGGTACCAATTTTGGATGAAAAGAACAATCTTGCTATTGGCATTCTAATTCATCTCAAAGGTGATCCGTAGGGTGGAGGTCAGGGCTCTGTGCAGGACACTCAAGTTCCTCTATTCCATACTTATCAAACCATGTCTTTATGTATGGTGCACAGTACAGTGGAGGTCTGGGTTCTGCACAGGTCACTTGAGTTCCTCCATATTACATTCATCAAACCATGTCTTTTATGGATGGTGATCTGCAGGGTTGGGGTCAGGGCTCTGTGCAGGACACTCAAGCTCCATCACACCAAGCTCACTAAACCATGACTTTTATGGATGGTGATTTGTAGGGTTGGGGTTAGGGCTCTGTTGAGGCTACTCAAGTTCCTTCCCACCAAGCTCACCAAACCATGACTTTTATGGATGGTGATCTGTAGGGTTGGGGTCAGGGCTCAGTGCAGGCTCCTCAAGTTCCATCCCACCAAGCTCACCAAACCATGACTTTTATGGATAGTGATCTGTAGGGTGGAGGTCAGGGCTCACTCAAGTTCCTCTATACCGAACTCATCAAACCATGTCTATATGTATGGTGCTCAGTAGGGTGGAGGTCCAGGTTCTGCACAGGTCACTCGAGTACCTTCATACCAAATTTATCAAACCATGTCTTTTATGGATAGTAATCTGTAGGGTTGGGGGTCGGGGCATTGTGCAGGACACTCAAGTTCCTCCACACCAAACAGGTCAAACCATGTCTTTATGTATGGTGTCTGGTAGTGTGAAGATCAGGTTTTTGCGCAAGTCACTTGAGTTCCTCCATACCTAACTCATCAAGCCATGTCTTTATAGAGCTGACTTTGTACACAGGGCAGGGCACAGTCATGGTGGAACAGAAAAGGGTCTTCACCAAACTGTTACCACAAGGCTGGAAGCTTACAATTTTTTTAAATTGTCTTTAGAAACATCCTTCGCTGGAAACACTTGAACTCATTTAGAGGGTTGCCATATGGATGGTCAAGTGCTTACAAACTTTTGACCATATAAGTTGCTTGAGAAATATTTTAGTTATCCTATGAACAGGTATAGTTTTTAGTATTGTAGAGCTATTTCATGGACCTAAAGCACATACAATTTGTAAAAAAAAAAAAAAAAAAAAATGAAATTGCAGCATTGACTGAATAGAGAGGGTTCGGAGAAAGGGGCCCTGCCCTTGTCAAGCCTCCATGGGAGAACTGATATCTCCTATTTGCAGGCGACAGCAGGCAGTATCCATAAATCACACAAAGTGCAAGCAGACAGTCAACAAGACGGAACGTGCAGACTTAAATTTGGGGTCCTTTTGACACAAGTGCTCATCAGCATAATTTTAATTTTATGGATTGACATCTCCTTGATGGAGCAATCACTTTATTGTGTGTAATAAAAGCAAGCTTCGGCGTCTCCGTAGTTGAGACAGGCTTGTCTAGTAATACACAGGATCAAGCAGAGAGCCCTGTAAGGCTCGGTAAATAAGATTAACTGAGTTATATATAATAATGGGATATCGGTGCAATGTATAGTCGCGGCACAGCCCTGAGATACGGCGGGGAGGAATGGGATAAAAATGGTAAGTGATTTATGGTGCGGGAGAAAAAGGCTGTAGTTTAAACAGAAAATTGATTCTGCAATGCATGTTAAACAGAGAAGTCGGCGCAGCGAATTGGAATATGTCTCCGCGGCTCACACTCCGGAAAGTCCATTTCGGCAGCAGGGCTGAAAATTAGCTTTTCATTTTTAGAGCCTTTCTGAGGAAAGATCACATGGAAAGAGAGAGAGAGAGTGAGAAATGAGATGCCGGCGATGAGAAAAGAAAGGGCGCCGAATTATTACAACATCTTTGCTCGCAGCTAAAGGTCACAAGCACAGAGGAATCTCTGCAAAGTTTGAACCTACATTGTACAATTTTTAAAGGCATCCTGTACCCAGCATCAGGGGCCGGTGCTAAAAATGTTTGGGGGGGGGGGGGGGCGCTAAGGGCCAGTTTACATCTGCTTCAAAACATGGCTATGGACACAGTCTTGTTTACAGTCCTGTTTACACCTACAGCTTTTGCTTGGTGTTTCGATTAGGTTTTGGTGGGGCTTCAATGAGGCTTCAGTGGGGCTTCCATGAGGCTTTGGTGGAGCCAACCGCTGGCTCTAAAAAACGGTACCAGGGTGATGCCAGCAGCTGCAGGCATTATACCGGTATAACCCCTTCAATCCATGAATGCAAATTTGCGTACGGTCGGCGTGAAGGGGTTAAAGTTGGGCTTTATGGAACTATAGGTCCAGCTTCTTCTTTTTTCTTTTTTATGCATGTGGTGTAGATACTTGAATCTGACTTGGAATCAGCCTCCTGAAGCCACTGTACAGCAGAGCTCAGACTCAGTTGTGCGGTAGTGCTCATGTGTTAACACGAGACAAGTTGATAGTTGGAGAAAGCAGAGTGACAGAGAGATGAGCTCATCCCTGTGCTGCTTCTCCATTCACTGTCCAGTCACAGCCTGGGGGGGCACATTCGGGATTATCTGGACTCAGAGGGAGTGCGTTGAATGATGCTGTTGCTTCCCTCACGGTCCAATCACATGCCGAAGGAAAGACAAGATCTGTAATGTCCCGTACAAACGATCGTATTTTCCGACAACAAGCTCACATCCAACATTTGTTGTCGGAAAATCCGATCGTTTGTACGGGGCATTACAGGTCTTGTCTTTCCTTCGGCATGTGATTGGACAGTGAGGGAAGCAACAACATCATTCAACGCACTCCCCCTGAGTCCAGATAATCCTGAATGTGCCCACCCAAGCTGTGACTGGACAGTGAATGGAGAAGCAGCACAGGGATGAGCTCATATCTCTGGCTGTACACGTGGAAGACAGTTGTGCGGTAGTGCTCATGTGTTAACAAGAGACAAGCTGATAGTTGGAGAAAGCAGAGTGACAGAGAGATGAGCTAATCCCTGTGCTGCTTCTCCATTCACTGTCCAGTCACAGCCTGGGGGGGCACATTCGGGATTATCTGGACTCAGAGGGAGTGCGTTGAATGATGCTGTTGCTTCCCTCACTGTCCAATCACATGCCGAAGGAAAGACAAGATCTGTAATGCCCCGTACAAACGATCGTATTTTCCGACAACAAATGTTGGATGTGAGCTTGTTGTCGGAAAGTCCGACCGTGTGTGGGCTCCATAGAACATTTGTTGGCGGAATTTCCGCCAACAAATGTTTGAGAGCAGGTTCTCAAATTCCGAGCGTGTGTACACAATCCCGACGCACAAAATGCTCTGAATCAAGAGCCGCAATGGCTATTGAACTTCATTTTTCTCTGCTCCTCGTACGTGTTGTACTCCACCACGGTCTTGACATTTGAAATTTCTGACAACATTTGTGTGACCGTGTGTATGCCAGACAAGTTTAAGCCAACATCCTTTGGAAAAAAATCCACGGTTTTGTTGTCAGAAAATCCTATCGTGTGTACAGGGCATAAGTGTTACTGCAGCAGAATAAAATCAGATCTCCCTCTCTGGCCATACAAAGCTGTGTTATGGCAGAGCTGTGTAAATCCAAGGGCTGGATGGACAGAAACACAAATCCTTTAGTAGATAAAACAGTTTCTAAACACAGTATCTCACAGAAGTGAGTACACCCCTCACATTTTTGTAAATATTTTATTCTATCTTTTCATGTGACAACACTGAAGAAATGACACTTTGCTACAATGTAAAGTAGTGAGTGTACAGCTTGTATAACAGTGTACATTTCCCATCCCCTCAAAATAACTCAACACACAGCCATTAATGTCTAAATTGCTGGCAACAAAAGTGAGTACACCCCTAAGTGAAAATGTCCAAATTGGGCCCAAAGTGTCAATATTTTGTGTGGCCATCTTTATTTTCCAGCACTGCCTTAACCCTCTTGGGCATGGAGATCACAGGTAGCCACTGGAATCCTCTTCCCCTCCTCCATGATGACATCACAGAGCTGGTGGATGTTGGAGACCTTGCGCTCCTCCACCTTCCATTTGAGAATGCCCCACAGATGCTCAATAGGGTTTAGGTCTGGAGACATGCTTGGCGAGTCCATCACCTTTATCCTCAGCTTCATTAGCAAGGCAGTGGTCGTCTTGAAGGTATGTTTGGGGTCGTTATCATGTTGGAATACTGCTCTGCGGCACAGTCTCTGAAGGGCGGGGATCATGCTCTGCTTCAGTATGTCACAGTACATGTTGGCATTCATGGTTCCCTCAATGAACTGTAGCTCCCCAGTGCCGGCAGCACTCATGCAGCCCCAGACCATGACACTCCCACCACCATGCTTGACTGTAGGCAAGACACACTTGCCTTTGTCCTCCTCACCTGGTTGTACTCACTTTTGCGAGATACTGTATGTCTTTCATCTGTTTGCTGGGAGTTCAGCTTTAAGAGCCGGGTGAGTCGGGAGTGCAACAGTTAATCCTAAAAGGGCAATTTAGACGAGAAGTGCATAATAAGAGACAAATGTGTTTCAAAAGCATTTCAGACCAAATCAATTCATCTTCATCTGCTTTTATTCACCTTGTAATCAGCAGTAGAGGACCGTTTTCGGCACCCTCATGAATATTCATTTTTTCCCCTTCATCAGCATTGTGTGTCCTGTGTTATCTTTTTCATCAGATGATGGTCATACAGTCAATGCAGAGCTGCAGGGATAGTGAGGAAATCAATAGACAAGAGACGGAATGTAAATAACCCCGTAGGACGCAACCAGGGAGCTGCTTGAAGTGTGGCGGGCTGGCTGCCTCCAGCTTGCTGTGACCTTGAATAACTTGCTTCTGCTGGTACTGAACAGATTGCAAGCTCTTTGGCTCAAATCTGTGGCAGGAGCCCAAAGAAGGCAAAATATCTAGGAGGATTGCTTTAGAGTTTTCTTTTTGAGGATGAATAAGGCGAGAGAGCCACATCGGCAACTTTTCATTTCGACTAAAGAAAAAAAACTGCCCAATTAGGTAATCAATAATTTTTTGTGTGAATACACTCACCGGCCACCTAATTAGGTCTACCTTGCTAGTACCGACCCCCTTTTGCCTTCAGAACTGCCTTCATTCTTGGTGGCATAGATTCAACAAGGTAATGGAAACGTTCCTCAGAGATTTTGGTCCATAGGGACATGATAGAATCACAGAGTTGCTGCAGATTTGTCGACTGCACATCCATGATGCAAATCTCCCACCACATGCCAAAGGGGCTCTATTGGATGAGATCTGGTGAGTGTGGAGACCATTGGAGTACAGTGACCTCATTGTCCAGTGGTGAGATCTGGTGAGTGTGGAGACCATTGGAGTACAATGACCTCATTGCCCAGTGGTGAGATGATTGGAGCTTTGTGACATGGTGCATTATCCTGCTGGAAGGAGCCATCAGAAGATGGGGACACTGTAGTCATAAAGGGATGGACATGGTCACCAACAATACTCAGGTAGGCCGTAGCATTTAAACGATGCTCAATTGGTACTAAAGGGCCCAACGTCTGCCAAGAAAATATCACCCAACACAACCCCACTACGATGCATTTTGTGTACTGACACCCAGTGATGGGGAAAGGTCACCCAGAGCCCAGGGAAAAGATGTCAAAATTATCACTTTATTAGGTGCACCTTGCTACTACCAGGTTGGACCCCAGTTTGCCCGAGGCTTTGAGGAACGGTTGCATGGCATTTGTGGTGCCCCGCCGGAGCAAATAATGATGTAGGTATTTCAGCTTATTCCTCTATGCCAGTGATTCTCAAACAGGGTTCCTCCAGAGGTTGCTAGAGGTTCCTTCAGCATTGGGTCATTTCTGCCTCTCGGATAAGTTCCCACCGACACCATTGATCTTTTTAGCTATCTGTAAGGAGATAATTCTTCCCAATGACCACAAGTGTAAGGACCATTCTTCCCAATGACCATAAGTGTAAGGACCATTCTTCGCAATGACCACAAGTGTAAGGACCATTCTTCGCAATGACCACAAGTGTAAGGGCCATTCTTCGCAATGACCACAAGTGTAAGGACCATTCTTCCCAATGACCACAAGTGTAAGGACCATTCTTCGCAATGACCACAAGTGTAAGGACCATTCTTCGCAATGACGCAAGTGTAAGGACCATTCTTCGCAATGACGGCAAGTGTAAGGACCATTCTTCGCAATGACCGCAAGTGTAAGGACCATTCTTCGCAATGACCGCAAGTGTAAGGACCATTCTTCTCAATGACCACATGTGTAAGGACCATTCTTCCCAATGACCACAAGTGTAAGGACCATTCTTCCCAATGACCATAAGTGTAAGGACCATTCTTCGCAATGACCACAAGTGTAAGAACCATTCTTCGCAATGACCATAAGTGTAAGGACCATTCTTCGCAATGACCACAAGTGTAAGGACCATTCTTCCCAATGACCACAAGTGTAAGGATCATTCTTCCCACGACCATCACACTAATGTATCATGAGTTGTAGATTTCTAATTATTAGTAGGGGTTTCCCAAGGCTGGAGAACTATTTCAAGGGTTCCTCTGTGTTGAAAAGGTTGAGAAAGGCTGCTCTATGCTAAAATTTAGGAGTATTTTACCGATGCAGTGGGGGGGGGATCAAACATTTTTGTGTGTGTAATTCCCCGAATCCCCCATGATACTAGCATGAGAAATCTCCACTCCAGTCAACTAATAGCTGGCCAGAGCTCCATCAATCTCAGTGATTAGGTAGAGCCTTCAGCAAAAAAGCCAGAAGGTTCTTGGTTCTAATAACGATCAATCTATTAGTTGGCTTGCCAGTGGGGAGGTCGTGTGCCAGCGCATATGTGTCAGTAGTATGTGCAGGTTCCAGATGGAGGTAGGTGCACCCCTTTTACCAGTTTGCTTTCCAGTACTCAATTTAAACAAGTAATATGTTAGAAATAAAAAAAGAGGCAGAACATTTTAATCATCTGACCCTTTAAACCACCGTGAGGTAAGGGGGTTCTTCTCAAATTCACTAATCTCTAATAAAGGGTCGTCCTACCTATCTCCTGTTAGCCTCAGTGCCTAGCTGTGGCCACGGTGGTGATGATTACTGACAAGTGGGAAGACTTGATGACAGCTCCCTGGCTGTGTGAGGTCGATAACTGACAGCAGACCTCTCGCCAGGGAACATCATGAGGTAGCACGTAGACGTAGGCTTCAAATAGCACTCTAATGTTGTGATAAGACATCTGCTGTGCTCTGATATACCTTTTTTATTATAGGTGCTTGTTTCTAGTCACACATTATCTATGAATTGGATGCTGTAAAGAACAGGAGACAGAATAGGGACTTTTAAGAGATCCAACCAACCATGGGGAGCACAAACATTCACATGCCATGCCATCAGAGATGACAAGGGTTCGGATGTCTTGTTGTGATCTGCCAGTGTTTGCACATTTCTGCTTCCAGCAGGCAAAGAACAAAAAAAATATTTAATGTATATCTAAAGAATTTTTTTTTAAATTTAGCTAGAGTAGGCAAAGTACTCATGGTCCTCAAGGACAAATAGCCTTGCCGCCTATTAGTGCCCATCAGTGCCACCTAACTGTGCCCACCAGTGCCGCCTATTAGTGCACATCAGTGTCACCTAACAGTGCCCATCAGTGCCGCCTATCAGTGCTTATCAGTGCCACATATCAGTGCCACCTATTAGTGCCCATAAGTGTGGCATATTAGTGCCTCCTCATCAGTGCCCATAAGTGGCAACTCATCAATGCCCACCAGTTTAGACTATCAGTGCCCATCAGTGCCGCCTCATCAGCGCACATCAATGAAGGCGAAAAATTACTTAGTTACAATATTTACTGACAGGAAAAAGTAAAAAAAAAAATTTGAAAAAAATTTGTGGTCTTTTTTTTTTTGTAAAACCCAGTAGTGATTAAATACCACCAAAATAAAGCTCTATTTGTGTGAAGAAAATGATAAAAAAAATGTGTTTGGGTAGAGTGTAGCATGACCGCGCAATTGTCATAAAAAAATGCGACAGCGCTGAAAGCTGAAAAATGGCCTGGGCAGGAAGGGGGTATAAGTGCCCGGTAGGCAAGTGGTTAAAAGAGAAGTATGGGATTTTTTTTTTTTAAATCATACTTACCTAGGTGGATGCAGCATCGGTCCGATGTGTCGGCTCTAAAAAAAATTATGGCTCTCCACAGTGCCGGCGATGTGATTGGCCAAGCATGCGGGGTCACAATGCATGCTTGGCCAATCATGAGCCAGCAATGTACTGCGATGGTGTAGTGCATTGTGGGCCATACGTGCCACACTAATTTGGTGCGGACGGTCCACAAAGTTCTGAATTCGCCGAACAGGCGAACGGCCCATGTTCGAGTCGAACACCAAGCTCATCCCTAGACGTCAGCCAACAGTGGGCTTCAGCCCGCTGTCTGCTGAAAACGTGTCAAAGAAGTAGATTGATATGCACTCTTGTGATCCAGCTTTGGCTGTACTTCTCGCTTAAAGGGGTTGTAAATCCTCGAAGTTTTTCACCTCAAAGCATTCTATGCATTGAGATAAAAAACCTCTTGCAGTGCAGCAGCCCCCCAGTGCCCCCCGTTTTACTTACCTGAACACTCTTTTTCTTGCGCCGGGGACGAGCACACCAGCTTTAGACAGTCTCTCGTGTCCTGGTTGACTAAATTGATAGCAGCGCAGCCATTGGCTCCCGCTGCTGTCAACCAAATCCAATGACACGGCCCGTGGGTGCTGGGGGCGGGACGAGTCATACATTCAGTGGCTATGGATGCCGAATGCGGGACTCGGGAGCGCACCCGCAAGGTAACCCCCTCAGATAAGCGCTTCTCTGAGGGGGTTATTTGATGTGGGGAGGAGCCGCGAGAGAAGTTGGGGGACCCCAGAAGAGCAGGTTCAGGGCTACTCTGTGCCAAATGAGCTGCACAGTAGAGGTAAGTATAATATGTTTTCTATTTTAACCCAAAAAAAAACCCCTTACAATCACTTTAAGGTGAAAAACCTCCTGTCATGCAGCAGTCCCCCCCCCCCCCCCCCCACAAGCAGTCTTTTTACTTACCTGAGCCCCGTAAATCCTGCGATGGGGGATGAGCACACCCACTCTGGCCGGTGTCTCGTGTCCTTATTGGATAGATTGATAGCAGCGCAGCCATTGGCCCCCATTGCTGTCAATCAAATCCAATGAAGCGGGCGCCTGGGGGGCGGGGCCGAGTCCTGCTGTCTGGGTCAATAGACAAGGGGACTGAAACAGAGATAAATGAAGAGGGAGTGAAAGAGAAGAAAGACAAACACTTGAGGAAGATACCGAGTTATGGAAGTGGAAGAACTCAGGGGATCCAATGGCGATTGTGTGTGAGAGTCTAGTGAGAGACTGGGAACTCGGTGAGTGAAGATCTACAGTGAGAGACTGTAGAGTGCGAGGAGAACTGTTTGTGTTGCCAATAGTTAAATACAACTACCGTTAGTGACTGTTACAAGATTTGTTGCCATAGGAGACAGCGGTCCTACCTATACAGAAGTGGTATCTGGCTGGAGGCCTTCCCCTGTATAGATGTCTACCTATAGAAGATCGACTTAAGGATGTCCTGGCCCTAAGTTCTAAGTTCTGTTAAGAGACAATAAATCTGTCTGGCGTCCATCACTCCATCTTCCACCATGCCTTATAACCCAATCTACAAAGGTGTCAGCTCTCCCTAAATCTGGAGGTCACCATTAGACCTTTGGAGGTGCGGGACCTTGCTACATTACCCTAATGCCGCGCACACACGACCGGACTTTCCGGCAGACTAGGTCCGACTGTCTTCCTGACTGACTTTCTGAACGAACGGACTTGGCCACACACAATCACACCAAAGTCCGATGGATTTGTCCGTGATGACGCACGACCGGACTAGAATAAGGAAGTTCATAGCCAGTAGTCATTAGCTGCCCTAGCGTCGGTTTTAATCCGTTGGACTAGCATTTATAACTTCCTTTGGGGATGTGTTTTGTGGTCTGTCTGCTGTGCCCACCTCTCAGCATGCTCACCGGCTTGCCAGTTGTGGCAATAAGTTTATTTTAGCATCTCCTGAGCCCCACACACAGTTCTGCTCATGGAACCCAAAGGGCCAAAGTGATAGATTTAGGCATGAGCTATGACATGTGGGTCCACTGAGACCCAGTACTGGTATGTAGGTGAGTACGGCGAATGTCTACCATTGACACAGGTTCTTGTTGGAGAATCCATAGAAATAAGAAGCCGGGTGAATGGCTGATTGATGAAAATTCCAGCTTTACGCGAGCTTATCCTTTCATAAACGTCCTTGTGAAACATGCACAGATGGATTATTAAAGAAGACGGGATTCTTCATCTGTGAATGTCTTGGAATTAAACCCGCTTGCCAAGTTCTCCCACGTGGTGGAGGGAGATGATGCACCTTTAATGTGACATCCATATTAGCTGTGTCACTAACTTTCTGCTCGTCGTGTGTGCAATTCAGCTGAATTCTTGTTAAAATATACTCTCCGCCAACTGTTCATCTTACACACTTCATCTTCAGCAATAAATAAATGGAGGAAGTTTTATTTTAGCGTCGCTTCGGCTTTAATCCTTTTTAACCCTTCCTCGCCGCTTACCTTGAAAATTGGTCATATCTTTAAAGCAGATTGGTCAAGAAAGTTGTATCCAAATTCGAATATTGTCATCAATATACAGCAATAGGATGGAGGAGTGTTGGAGTGCTGACTGCATGGAGTACCCCTAATAGATTACAACTCTTTCATTGCCTAGTGTGGAGAAAGCAAACTCTATAGCATTGGTGTCCAAAACGCGGCCCTGGGGCTGGATGCAGCCTTTTGCTTGCCTTTATTCAGCCCTTGAGGCATTATTCCTGTCACTGACACCAACAATGGGGCAATATTCCCTCCACTGACACCAACAATGGGTCACTATTCCCTCCACTGATGCCAACAATGGGTCACTATTCCCTCCACTGACGCCAACAATGGGTCACTATCCCCCCCACTGATGCCAACAATGGGTCACTATTCCCTCCACTGACTCCAACAATGGGTCACTATTCCCTCCACTGACGCCAACAATTGGGCACTATCCCCTCCACTGACGCCAACAATGGGTCACTATCCCCTCCACTGACACCAACAATGGGTCACTATCCCCTCCACTGACGCCAACAATGGGTCACTATTCCCTCCACTGATGCCAACAATTGGGCACTATTCCCTCCACTGATGCCAACAATGGGTCACTATCCCCTCCACTGACGCCAACAATGGGTCACTATTCTTCCCACTGACACCAACAATGGGGCACTATTCCCTCCACTGACACCAATGATGGGTCACTATTCCCTCCACTGACACCAACAATGGGGAACTATTCCCTCCACTGACACCAAAAATGGGGCACTATTCCTTCCAATGAAACCAACATGCAAGAAATATCCCCCAATATAATGGGATTATAGCGGCCCAAAGAAAAAAGTAAAGTAATGTATAAACAGTAATACAGTATATTTAAAAAATAACACATTTATTATAACAAGTTAAAAAAATTAAACCAACTATGTCCCCCCTTTAATACCAAACATTGGCATTGTTTACTCCCATTGGGCACAGTCCGGCCCCTCTAAAGTCTAAAGGACAGTAAATTGACTCTTTAGAAAGTGTGGGGACCCCTGCTCTATGGCAAAAAGTCCTTAAAAAAGCCCCAGTTTACAAATCTTTAATCACAGTTAATTTTGAAGCTTATTTTTATTAATATTTAGTGATTCTGGCAGTTAATCCTAATCCTCCAGCAGGGTGACCATGCTTTTTTGGCCTACAGTGAAGTCACTGAAGTGTTGTCACCCTGCCCAACTGTGGGCTCCAGGACCATAGGGAGGGATGAGGAGGCTCCGCTGAGGCTGCAATGATAAGGCGACACTGATGGGCCCTGATGGGGCAGCACTGATGGCACTGAGGAGGAGGCACTGATGGGCACTGATGAGCAGTCAGTAATGAGGCTGTAATAAGGTGTCACTGATGGGCACCGATGAGTTAGCACTGATGGCACTGAGGAGGCTGTAATGATAAGGCAATACTGATGGGCACTGATACACTTATGGGCGGCACTGATTGGCACTGATGGGGCTGCACTGATCACCAGGGTACTGACGATCAGTGCTTTAATGCTTTGATAATCTGTGTAAATATATGCTGTCACGGAGGGGCAAATATTGGCTTTCTGCTCCTCACACAGTGACAGCACTGAGCAAAGAGGATACCCGGCATTTGTTTACATGGTGTCAGCTGTGATTGGTCACAGGTGATCACATGGTAAAGGGCCACTGTGATTGGCCCTTTACCTCGAAGGACAAAGCGTGCCCGGGTGGTGGGGTGGGGGGGTTTGGGATTCTGGGAGGATGTTAATAGACACCCTCTCAGAACTGGAGACAACCTCGCTGTCAGTGGCAGCTCATCCATTAGGGGCACAAGGGGCGCTACCCCACCCCCCCCATCCATGCATCCGGCCCCCTAATCTACCTGCAGGGTGCTGGATTCCATAGATTTTTTTTGTTGTTTTTGTTTTTTTAACATGTGATTAGAGCCTGAGGCTCTAAAAATCTGTAAAAAAAAAGGGTGGTAGAGCACTGCGCCCTGAGCCCACCCAGTTGTGTGACAGTAGCGGCACCCGACCATCCGGATGGGGTGAGTGGTTGCGGGTGCACTGTTTGCCCCCTCCCCAGTGCCACCAGCCGCCACTGCTCACTGTAACCATCTTTTGCGGTTGGCCAGTGTGATTGGCGCTCTTGTCGTGCAACAGAATCACATGGCAATTATGGCAAGACACTTTAAAGCTTGCTCTAAGCTTGTCGACCCAAAAAAAAAAAAAGAGCAGAGCGGGAGCTTTTACTGGAGGACAGAAGAGCGTTGAAGTGAACGGCGGCCCTATACATGACACAATGAAATTGCGCTTTCAGAATGGCGAGCTGGAATGCACTTCCCGTACCGCGACATCTGAACGAGGCCTTACTTAATCATCAGCGGCTCTGGAATTCCCTCCCCGATCAGACTATCATGTAGGACCCTAAAGAGGTCCTTTCACCTCTTCGCATCTGTTTTTTTGTTGTGACAAGGTACGCCCGGCGGGGTAACAATCCTCACCTCCTCGTATTCATCTTCAGATTGTATGGTCTAGTTCCTTCCCACGGGATTCATTATAGAAGAGAAGCGATTTTATCAAGCTGTGACTTCATTGCCCCAAGGCGATCGCTGAGCGCACTAAGTTAATTATATTGGTAAACAAGACGTGGAATTGAACCCACTGGGGTTTGGGCAATAACACGCCCGTCCTTACTAATGCCGGATTATTATGTCTAATAACTCTCTGAAGTCCTTCATCAGGTTTAGTTGGAGATAACGGCGCATTAAGTTGGAATCTAACGGAAGCAACTTTATGGCCCAGCAATAATACGAGGAGTAAGCTGCATTTATAATGAGCTCATTAGCATAGCATTTGCATCGATTTTCATTTACCTCCTTTGTCTTGAGTGATCTGCGCCAACGTAATTATTATTTTTTTTCTCTGCAGTAGTAATAATAACAACCTTTCATTTACTAAGTACATGACTGCAACATTATCGCCGTCATCTTTATACTGTGCGGCTCCAAACATTAAAGGAGGACCCGCCATTTCTTGGAAGATCAACATGTAGTCTCTGGACTTGCTGGGAATATTCTTAGCCTGTAAAATGAAAACGAATGCAGCCACCACATCTAATGCCGCGTACACACGATCAGACTATCCGGCGGACTTAGTCTGGCGGTCAAACCCCCAGAAAGTCCGCCAAATTTCCGGACGAGTGGACCTGCCCACACACGGGACTTTCCCGGCGGACTATCCGCCGTACTTTTGAAATGAACAGACTTGCTCACACACGGAGGAAAGTCCGTTCATTTTGAACGCGTCTCCAGGTATCCGGGACTAGCGAAGGAAGTCAATGTCGCTGCCTTTGGCGGCGAGATTGACACGTCGCTGGCCCCGTCGCCTGGTATGGACTTAAATGGGAAGCCCTACGCCAAAAAAACGGCGTGGGGGTCCCCCCCCATGGTCCATATAAGACCCTTATCCAAGCACGGAACCCGGCCGGTCAGGAAAGGGGTGAGCTCCTCCCTCCTGAGCCTTACCAAGCCGCATTCCCTCAACATGGGGGGGTGCTTTGGGGAAGGGGGGCCGCGCGCCCCCCCCCACCCCAAAGCACAATGTCCCCATGTTGATGAGGACAGGGGCCTCTTCCCGACAACCCTGGCCGTTGGTTGTTGGGGTCTATGGGCTGAGTCTGCGGTTGTCGGGGTTTTATCGGAATCCGGGAGCCCCTTTAATAAGGGGGCCCCCTGAATACCGGCCCCCCCACCCTATGTGTATGAGTATGGGGTACAATGTACCCCTACCCATTCACCTGTGAAAAAAATTTAAATAAAACACAACACACAAGGGTTAAAAATAATTTATTGCACAGCTCCGGGGGTCTTCATGTTGAGGGCACGTGGCCTGGTACGGCTCAGGAGGAGTGGGGCGCTCGCTTGTCCCCACCCCTATTCCTGACCGGCTGGGTAGCGTGCTCGGATAAGGGTCTGATATGGACCTAGGGGGGGACCCCCACACCGTTTTTTTGACGTAGGGCTTCCCCTTTAAGTCCATATCAGGTGACAGGGCCAGCAACGTGTCAATCTCGCCGCCAAAGGCGGCGACATTGACTTCCTTCGCTAGTCCCGGCTACCTTGGGCCGCGCTCAAAATGAACGGACTTTTCTCCGTGCGGGAAAGTTTGTACATTTCAAAAGTACGGCAGACTAGCACACACACGGCCATATTGTTTTTGAGTCAAAACCACTTTCTAAGTGCGCCGGACTTTTGGATAAAAAAAAGTCCGTCGGAGCCCACACACGGGCGGACTTTTCCGCCGGATAGTTTGATCATGTGTACGCGGCATAAGTAAGCAAGTTGCAATATTTTTTTATTACATTTTTGTGCTTCCCACAGATACCAATGATGGGGCCCCATTCCTCCCAATGACACCAAGGATAGGACACTGTTCAACTGACACCAACAATGGGGCACTAGTCCTTCCACTGCCACCAATGATGATGCACTATTACTGCCAATGACGGCAGTAATTGGGCACCATTTATCCCACTGACACCAAAGATAATGCACTGTTCCACTGATACCAACCATGGGACACTATTTCCCCCACTGACACCAAATGATGGGGCACTATTCCTTCCATTGACTCTAAAGATGGGGCACTATTTTTGCCACTGACACCAATGATGGAGCACTTTTCCTTCAACTGACACCAACAATGGAGCAATATTTCTCTCACTGACACCAATGATGATGCACTATTTTTTCCATCGACACCAATGATGGGGCACTATTCTTTCTGCTGACAGCAACAATGGGGCACTATTCCTCCCTCTGACACTAAAGATGGGGCCCAGTTCCTTCAACTGATATCAAGTATGAGGCACTGTTCCACTGACACCAACAATGGGGCGCTATTCCTTCCATTGAAAATAATGATGGGGCACTATTCTTTCCACTGACACTAATGATAGGGCACTATTCTTTCACAAATAATGGGGCTTCCACTGACAGCAAAAATGGGGCATTGTTTTTCCCAATGACAGTAACCATAGGGCACTATTCCTCCCATTGACATCAATGATGGGGCACTATTCCTTCAATTGACACTAACGATGGGGCTTCCTCTGACACCAACAATGGGACACTATTCCTAGCACTGGAACTAATGATAGGGCTCTATTTATCCTACTGGCACCAACTATAGGGTCTTGGTCCACCAGCTGATACAAAAGACGGTGCACTATTCCTCCCACTGACACTAAGGATGGGGCTCTATTTCCCCTACTGGCATCAATGATAGAGTTCTATTCCTCCCACTAGTATGAATGATGGAGCAGTATTTCTTCCACTTACACCAATGATGGGGCATGGTTCTTCCCACTAATACCAATAATGGAACACTCTTGCTTCCAGTGCCACCAACAATGGAGCGCTATTCCTGTCACTGAACTCAACAATGGGGCTCTTTTCTACCTACTGACAACAAAGATGGGGCACTCTTCCTCCCAATAACACAAATGATGGGGTGCTATGTCCCACAATGAACGCCAAGGCCTTTGTTACTCCCAGTGACCACTGATGCCAGGGCATTTTTTACCAACACGGACGCCAGGTCGTTTTCTTTTTTTACTTCCATTGACCTGAAGGAGAGTTAACTGGCTCTCTTCTTTTTAAAAATTATAGGGCTACCCCCGCAGGGGCCGTTGGTGATCCTCAACTCGGCACAGCCAGGCACACAGAATTTTCACAGCACTCTTGAGTCAAGAAACAGTTTTTTTTTGTATGTTTATTCGGGGTATTGAACTTGGATGAGGATAGGGGTGTTATGGGTTGCCCACTTGAGGAACTCTTCAGGGGACAACTCCTTCTTTATTTACACACTCCTCGGGTCCTCCAGCATAACGCTTGCTTGAAGCACAAAATTCCCAGGACCCGCTGGCACACTGCTAGGTGATCTAACAATAGAGCTCAGTAAGACTTTAGCAAATGCCCTTTACAGGCAGGGACCGCGGGTCCCTTGGTTGTGTTAGCAAAGTCCTAGTGCCCAGCTGTCCTTCTTGGGCTACTGATGCCAGCACCACCTCTTCAGGCACTGCCAGCCCAACTGGCAGCAGCTGCCCCTTTCTCTAGCCCTCCTGGCTAGTCTTCTACAGTCCTTCCAGAATGACTCTGGATCCATCTCAAGCTGCTCTCACCCAGTCCCCTCAGGCTGCCTCTCAGCCCTCCCAA
This sequence comes from Lithobates pipiens, assembly GCF_037356315.1. Classification (NCBI taxonomy): domain Eukaryota; kingdom Metazoa; phylum Chordata; class Amphibia; order Anura; family Ranidae; genus Lithobates; species Lithobates pipiens. The sequence goes on along the minus strand of NW_027507748.1, from coordinate 29,709,236 downwards.
CTGTCTCACTCACCAGCCCACCTGGCTGTCTTCTCCTCAGAGATATCCCGAACGTGCTCAGTGGCTGCTGCTGTCCTCACACCTGCTCCCGTGCCATTGGACAGGATTCCTCCTTGGGATATCAAGGGAGTCCCTCCTGCCCCTGAGCTCCGAGGCCCAAGGTCCCCCCATCCCCAACCCCAGACTAGGGGGTTGCCCTGGACCGACAACCTCCTAGCACTCCATCTTCAACTTCCATCTGAACTCTCCTGCCCAGTTGGGTTGACCCTGAGTATTTGAGGGGGTCCTGCCCCCTGCCAACCCATCTGTTGGGGATTGGTCAGCACCGATCATGAATACTCCAGGTAGCTCCTCCTAACCTCCCTCTCATTCTTCTGAGAAGTTTCCAGCAAGTTCCAGAAGTAGGGGTGAGGTACCAGAGACGCTGCCTGATGAGTTATACCAGCCCTCTCCAGATCACTCACCCGACCCAACTTGCTGACCACCCGCCATCATTTTACTGTGGGATCTGGATAGCAGGCGTGTGCACACGCCCACTGCAACGTTGGGATGCTGATGCCTGTGGCCGCCGTCCACGAAGGATAGCGGGCACGAGAAGCAGAACACGGACATGTGTGTGTAAATACGAAAATCCCTGTTCTGCTCTGTGAGGAGTGACAGATCGTGAGTTCAAAATAGCTAGCCTTATCGATATATACGGACCACCTATTAGTGTGGTTCCGGTATATCGATGACGTTTCCACAATCAAGATCCCTCATTTCCTCTAGTCAGCCTACAGTTAGAGACACCCCCAGAGAACACAGTTACCCCCTTGATTGCCCCCCTAGTGTTAATGTTAACCCCTTCCCTGCCAGTGACATTTTTACAGTAATAAGTGCATTTTTATAGCACTGATCGCTGTATAAATGCCAGTGGTCCCAAAAATGTGTCAAAAGTGTCCGATGTGTCCGCCATAATGTCACAGTGCCAATAAAAATCACAGATCACTGCCATTACTAGTAAAAAAAAAAAAATTATAAAAATGCTATAAAACTATCCTTTATTTTGTAGACACTATAACTTTTTCGCAAACAAATCAATATACACTTATTGAGATTTTTTTTTTACCAAAAATATGTAGAAGAATACATATCGACCTAAACTGAGGACATTTTTTTTTTTTTAAAATGAGGATATTTATTATAGCAAAAAGTACAAAATATTGTGTTTTTTTCAAAATTGACGCTCTTTTTTTGTTTACAGTGTAAAAAAATAAAAACCGCAGAGGCGGTCAAATACCACCAAAAGAAAGCTCTATTTGTGGGGGAAAAAGGACATCAATTTTGTTTGGTGCCATATTGCATGACCGCGCAATTGTCATTTAAAGCGACGCAGTGCCGAATCGTAAAAAAAAAATGCTCTGGTCAGGAAGGGGGTAAAATCTTCCAGAGCTGAAGCGGTTAAATCTTACATTGTTCTGCATGTAAGGAGTGATACGACGGGTACAGAAGAGAGTTATATAAGTGAAACCGCTGATGTTCTCTCGCTCACAGTAGCCGCTTGGCCTCCAAATGTTTCACTGGCTTTGCAGATGACCCCGCAACCTTAAAAATGATGAACGGCTGAGATTTAGCTTTTAAGACTAAATTCCCATAGGCTAAAAAAAAAAGAAAAAGAAAAAATAATCCTAATGCTGTATAATAAGAGCTATAGCATTAGAGGTGAGAAAAAAAAAAAAAAAAGCACATTTAAGAGCTAATATTGAGCTCTCAGGCAGAGATTGGAGAGGGGGAAAAAAAAATATTCAAAGTGCAATGCAGACAATAAGTATATTCAATCAGGCTCAATACCTGATACTGAATGAGTCTGTGTGTGTGCCCGCCCCTTCCACACCTCTACCAACACTGCTCTGATAGCAAAAGCTTGTATAAAGAAGAAGTCCTGGGAACTAAGGGAGATGCTTTAATGGGAAAAAAAAAAAAAAAGCAGATATGGCTGCAATCCTCAACTCCACTCTGGTGCTGCCCCCCCCCCCCACAGTTAGGGCTCATTCACACTGGCGGTAATGCTGAGTGCACTCCAGATAGCAGTGGCTGGCAGGAGGTATTTCTGCCACCTCCTGACCTGTTTGGGTTTTTATTTTTATTTTTTATTTTTTGTTAAATTTTACATGGTGGGACCATACCAAAATGGTGAGCAAAGCCTGTGACTCGTAATTTCAGCCCCATTGATCTCCATGGGTGAGCTTGACAGGCGGTGCCACCTGCCAAACTCTGCAACCTGAGTTAGAAATGTCTTGGCTGTGAAGCAAGCAACAGATCACTATTCATATTATTATTATTATTTATTTTTATTTTATTTTTTTACAAGTAAACTACCGTATATACTCGAGTATAGGCCGACCCGAATATAAGCCGAGGCCCCCAATTTACCCCCAAAAAAACTGGCAAACTTATTGACTCGTGTATAAGCCGAGGGTGAGACATGCCTGTCCATCCCTGTGTGTGTGTCCGTCCATCCCTGTGTGTCCGTCCATCCCTGTGTGTCCGTCCATCCCTGTGTGTCCGTCCATCCATCCCTGTGTGTGTGTGTGTCCATCCATCCATCCATCCCTGTGTGTGTGTGTCTCCATCCATCCATCCATCCATCCCTGTGTGTGTGTGTCTCCATCCATCCATCCATCCATCCCTGTGTGTGTGTGTCTCCATCCATCCATCCATCCCTGTGTGTGTGTGTATCCATCCATCCATCCATCCCTGTGTGTGTGTGTGTCTCCATCCATCCATCCATCCGTGTGTGTGTGTCTCCATCCGTGTGTGTGTGTGTGTGTGTGTGTGTGTGTGTGTGTGTGTGTGTCCAGCCTACCTGTGTCCCGAGCCTTTGTCCCGAGCCTCCGTCCCGTGTCGTGCCTTGCCTTCGTCCCGTCCCGTCCCGTCCCGTCCCGTCCTGTCCCGTGCCGTGCGTTGCCTTGCCTCCGTCCCGTGCCCTCTTCGTCGGCGGCCATTGTAAAATTCAAAAGCCGCGCCTCCTCCTTCGCCTGTGATAGGCGGAACACTGAATTTCCCAGCAGCCTGTGTTCCGCCTATCACGGACGTCGTATCATCCTCGTCCGTAGTACGAGGATGAGCGGATGCCCGTGATAGGCGGAACACAGGCTGCTGGGAAATTCAGTGTTCCGCCTATCACAGGCGAAGGCGGAGCCGGAGGCGCGGCTTTTGAATCAGAATGGCCGCTGTCTGTCTGCTCGACACGCTGATCGAGCGGGCAGACAGCGATGACTCGAGTATAAGCCGAGGGGGGCACTTTCAGCCTCAAAAAAGAGGCTGAAAATCTCGGCTTATACTCGAGTATATACGGTATGTATTATTTTAATGAAAGCTGAGAAGCCAGAAGCAGATCACTAGGTATTCATATTATTTTATTTTTTTACAAGTAAACTAGGTATTATTTTAATGAAAGCCGTGAAGCAAGAAACAGATCACTAGGTATTCATATTATTATTATTTTATTTTTATTTATTTATTTTACAAGTAAACTAGGTATTATTTTAATGAAAGCTGTGAAGCAAACAGCAGATCACTAGGTATTCATATTCATATTTTTTTATTTTTATTTATTTTTTTACAAGTAAACTAGGTATTATTTTAATGAAAGCTGTGAAGAAAACAGCAGATCACTAGGTATTCATATTATTATTATTTTATTTTTATTTATTTATTTTACAAGTAAACTAGGTATTATTTTATTTAAAGCTGTGAAGCAAGAAACAGATCACTAGGTATTCATATTATTATTATTTTTATTTATTTTTTTTACAAGTAAACTAGGTATTATTTTAATGAAAGCTGTGAAGCAAACAGCAGATCACTAGGTATTCATATTATTATTATTTTATTTTTATTTATTTATTTTACAAGTAAACTAGGTATTATTTTAATGAAAGCTGTGAAGCAAACAGCAGATCACTAGGTATTCATATTCATATTATTTTATTTTTATTTATTTTTTTTACAAGTAAACTAGGTATTATTTTAATGAAAGCCGTGAAGCAAGAAACAGATCACTAGGTATTCATATTATTATTATTTTATTTTTATTTATTTATTTTACAAGTAAACTAGGTATTATTTTAATGAAAGCTGTGAAGCAAACAGCAGATCACTAGGTATTCATATTCATATTTTTTTATTTTTATTTATTTTTTTACAAGTAAACTAGGTATTATTTTAATGAAAGCTGTGAAGCAAACAGCAGATCACTAGGTATTCATATTATTATTATTTTATTTTTATTTATTTATTTTACAAGTAAACTAGGTATTATTTTATTGAAAGCTGTGAAGCAAGAAACAGATCACTAGGTATTCATATTATTATTATTTTTACTTATTTTTTTTACAAGTAAACTAGGTATTATTTTAATGAAAGCTGTGAAGCAAACAGCAGATCACTAGGTATTCATATTGTTATTATTTTTATTTTATTTTTTTAAATAAACTAGGTATTATTTTTATGAAAGCTGTGAAGCAAGCAGCAGATCACTAGGTATACATATTATTATTATTATTATTATTTTATTTTTTTTACAAGTAAGCTAGATATTATTTTTATGAAAGCTGTGAAGCAAGCAGCAGATCACTAGGTATACATATTATTATTATTATTTTATTTTTTTTACAAGTAAACTAGATATTATTTTAATGAAAGCTGCAGTTTAAAAAATATTTTACTGTAGAAATGACTTTGATATGTTAAAGATTATATGATATGTATGATTCAGTTATATATATATATATATATATATATATACATATACACACACACACACTGTAAAACCTAACTTGGGCTTAACCACTTTCAGACCGGACCATTTTGCTGGTAAATGACCAGAGGTCTTTTTACACTTTGGCACTGCGCTGCTTTAACTGGTAATTGCGCGGTCATGCAATGTTGTACCCAAACAAAATTTGCGTCCTTTTCTTCCCACAAATAGAGCTTTCTTTTGATGGTATTTGATTGCCTCTGCGATTTTTATTTTTTGCGATATAAACGTAAAAAGACCGCAAATTTTGAAAAAAAATGATATTTTCTACTTTTTGTTATTAGAAAAATCCAATAAACTCAATTTTAGTCATACATTTAGGCCAAAATGTATTCAGCCACATGTCTTTGGTAAAAAAAAAGTCAATAATTGTATATTTATTGGTTTGCGCAAAAGTTGTCACATCTACAAACTAAGGTACGTTTTCTGGAATTTACGCAGCTTTTAGTTTACGACTGCCTATCTCATTTCTTGAGGTGCTAAAATGGCAGGGCAGTACAAAACCCCCCCAAATGACCCCATTTTGGAAAGTAGACCCCCTAAGGAAATTGATAAGTGGCATGTTGAGCCCATTGAATATTTTATTTTTTTGCCTCAAGCGATTGAATAATGACAAAAAAAAATTTTTTTTTTTTTTTTTACACAAAGTTGTCACTAAATGATATATTGCTCACACATGCTATGGGCATATGTGAAATGACACCCCAAAATAAATTCTGCTGCTTCTCCTGAGTACGGGGATACCACATATGTGGGACTTTTTGGGAGCCTAGCCGCGTACGGGGCCCCGAAAACCAAGCACCGCCTTCAGGCTTTCTAAGGGCGTAAATTTTTGATTTCACGCCTCACTACCTATTACAGTTTTGAAGGCCATAAAATGCCAAGATGGCACAAAACCCCCACAAATGACCCCATTTTAGAAAGTAGACACCCCAAGCTATTTGCTGAGAGGCATGTTGAGTCCATGGAATATTTTATATTTTGCCACAAGTTGCGGGAAAATTACAAACTTTTTTTTTTTTTTTTTTCACAAAGTTGTCACTAAATGATATATTGCTCACGCATGCCATGGGCATATGTGAAATGACACCCCAAAATAAATTCTGCTGCTTCTCCTGAGTACGGGGATACCACATATGTGGGACTTTTTGGGAGCCTAGCCGCGTACGGGGCCCCGAAAACCAAGCACCGCCTTCAGGCTTTCTAAGGGCGTTACAGTTTTGAAGGCCATAAAATGCCAAGATGGCACAAACCCCCCCCCAAATGACCCCATTTTAGAAAGTAGACACCCCTAAATTTAGGGGTACACTAGTGAGACTAGGTAATAAATGGCGGGTGCCCTGAAACTATAAAAAAATAACTAACCAACCAGCGTCACCTGTAACAGTTATATGGTGATCACTGGTGAAAGGGTTAACTAGGGGGCAATCAGGGGGCTTTATGCGGTAGTATATGGGGGTCCCTGGCGCTATAAAAAGCTGCGGCGAACCTAAATACCTACCTGCCTAACTAGCGTCACCTGTGACACTAATACAGCGATCAGAAAAATGATCGCTTATTAGGCTGGGTTCACACTGGAGCGATGCGGAAACGCCGCGAATCCACGGCGGGTTCCCGCATCGCATGCCTCCCGGCGGCAGTTCACACTGCCCTATGCGAACTGCTGGGAGTGTCAGTGAAATGTTAATGACACCCCCTGATCAGTTCGCATATCGCAGTGCGATCTGCAAACTCGGATCGCATGGCGTGAACACCCATGCGATCCGATTCTGCTGCGGGCCAAAAAAAGGGTCCCGTGCGAATTTGCGGCGGGTGCGGCGAATGGCTGAACTCGAATCGCACAGAGATCGGATGTGATTTGCACTGCAGTGCGGTGCGAATCACATTCGTTCTCATAAACCGCTGCAATGTGAACCCAGCCTTAGTGACACTGGCGACGGGGGGTGATCACGGGGTTAAACCTTTATTGGGGGGGTTAGGGGGGTACATTAGAACTAAAGGGGGCTAACTCTAACTGCCCTAACAGTTATTACAGTCACAAATGACACCAATGCAAAAAAAAAAAAAAAAAAAAAATGACATTGGTGTCACTGTGACTGGGGGGCAGGGGTAATTGGGGGGGTGATCGGGGGGTAAAGGGGGGGTGTGAGTGTGCCTGGCATGTTCTACTGTATGTGGGGTGTGTTGGTGCAACTCACCGATCCGCTCTCCTCCGTGTCGGAACGAAAAATACCGACACGGAGGAGAGAATACATCACTTCCTCTCCTGTGTTTACATTACAGGAGAGGAAGTGATGTCACCGGGGATTTCCATTCGTCGGGAGCGATCGCGAGGGGGTGGCCATGAATGAATGGCCGTCCCCTCGTCCGGGATCGCTCCCGAACGAAAACCGACCGCCGCAGGCACCGGGCGGGGGCCCGATCGGGCCCCCGACCCGCGGGAGGCAAGGGACGTACATGTAAGCCCTTATGCCTGCCCGTGCCATTCTGCCGACGTACATCGGCGTGCGGCGGTCGGCAAGTGGTTAAATTTAAAGCAGTCCCCGCAGTACTTATATTCCGCCACAAGATGTCCTTTGGTCTTCCAGGTTGATTGGAGTCCGGCAGCATTCGACCTAGAAGACTGAGGACATACTGTGAGTGCGGGGCATCATTAACCTCTTCCTGCCTTCGTAACGCATATATTAGAGCTGCACGATTAATCATTAAGAATCGTTAGCGCGTTTTTTTTTCCCCGTTGCGATCTTGACAAAGAATTTCCCGATTCTTTCTATGCAGAGAATTCTCTCTGCTCTGCTAAAGCCCACAGCCTTCAAAAGAAAGGAAAAAAACAAAAAACAAAACGGGCAGTCTGAAAGAATCACAACATTCTTTAGCAGTGGAACTTAAGTATAAACATTGTAACAATGTGTCCTTTAGATCAAAGGAATATACTTCTGTGTGTAAATGAAGGAAGTTTAAAGAGGGATTCCACCAAAAAAAAAAATATTAAAAGCCAGCAGCTATAAATACTACAGCTGCTGACTTTTAATAAATGGACACTCACCTGTCCCGGGTTCCAGCGATGCCGGCAGCCGAGGCCGATCGACCGCTCGGGCCTCGGCTGCTGCCGCCACCATTCTAGGTGAGGGAATCAGGAAGTGAAGCGAATCGGCTTCACTTCCCGGTTCCCTACTGCGCATGCGCGAGTCGTGTCGCGCAATAGGAAATCTCCGCGCTGTCTCTGAGACCCGTGTGTGACAGCGCGGCAGGGCAGGAAATGGCGTAGACTCCCACGGGAGTCTATGCCCGGAAGTGGGTGTAAATACCTGTCTTTGACAGGTATCTCCACCCCCCTCCCCCCTGAAAGGTGTCAATTGTGACACCGGAGGGGGGGAGGGATCCGATCAGTGGAGGTTCCACTTTAGGGTGGAATCCCGCTTTAACCACTTAAACACTAAACTTTCTCTGACATATATATTTAGTAGAGACCCTAGAGAATAAAATGGTGGTTGTTGTAATATTTTATGTCACACTGTATTTGTATATATATATATATAGAATAGAATGTATTGTCTTTGTTTATAAACAAAGCTGCATGATTTTTGTATTTTAGGCAAATTTTTACCTAAGTAGTCTGCATGCGACATTTGCAGCAATTTTTTTTTTTTGGAAAAGTTTGGCAAAATCCACTCCCCTCATCCCAACTATTATACTTTGCTAAAGTCTTTCTATTTAACAATAGAGAGAAAGAACAAAACAAAAAAATAACAAAAATAAATAAAAATATAACAAAAAAATATAAAGTATAAAAACATAACAAAATAAAGCATCTCGACTGGGATTTTCTTGTCTGTCTTTGCTCTGAGCACCTCGGGGTGGAGAAAATTCAGGGCAGTGCGTATTTATTGTGGTTTACGATATCTCTGATTTCAGCCCAGTAAAAAAAAAAATGATTAAACCGAATCTCTTTTTTTATATTTTTTTATTTTTTACGGCCCGTGTAGACGATAAGAAGACGGTGTTAATAGAAGTATGATTCGATCCGTCAGCAGTGGCCCATAACCGGCCCGGCGCTTCACTGACAAGTCCATTTTTTTTAGGATTTATTTATAGCGCGCTGGTCGGCGGTGCCGTCGTCTGCATTGCCTCGTTTAATTGAACACTTTAAAGCTTTCTTTTTTTTTCAAGCCCCATTAATTTTGTTTTATTTGTGTATTCTCTCTGGGGTTACCATGCTAAAATAACAATAATTAAGTAAATACATACACACATTTTAAAAATATAAAGTATAAAGTATAAAAAAATAAATAAAAAAATAACACACAATACATTAAAAAAAGCACAAATAAATAAGAAAAAAAAACAAAAGTAAATAAAAAAATAACACAAAATACATTTTAAAAAAAAGCAAAAAAAAAAACTAAAACTAAAATAAATGTAAAAAAAAAACAAAATACATTAAAAAAATAGCAACAAAAAAGAAAAAAGAAAAGAAAAATAACACAATAGCAAAAAATAGATAAAAACAATAACAAAAATAAGACAAAATACATGAACAAAATTGGAAAAAAATAAAGAAAAAATAACAAAGCACAAAGAAAAAATAACACAAAATACATTAAAAAAATATAAAAAAAATGAATGAAAAATAACACAAAATACATTACAAAATAGCAAAAAAGGAAAGCAAAAATATATAAAAAATAACACAAAATACTTAAAAAAAATCAAATAATAAGTGAAAAATAACACAATAACAAAATAACACAAAATACATTACAAAATATCAAAAAAAAAAGCAAAAATATATGAAAAAAACACAAAATTACTTTTAAAAATATCAAAAAAAATAAATGAACAATAACAAAAAAATCCATTATAAAATAGCAAAAATAAAAGCAAAAATGTAAAAACACAAAATACATAAAAAAATAAAAAAATAGAGAAAAAAATAATAAAAATAAATAAAAACACAAAATACATAGAAAAATAGCAAAAAAATAAAGAAAAAAACCACAAAAAAATAAATAACAAAAAAAAATTCAAAAAAAACATAAAAAGAAAAAAAAGCAGCTACTCCCATTTACACCATACATGTAATTTTTCATGGCTCACATTTCCTAAGCTTTTGTTCTTTTCTCTTTGATCCTTAAAGTGTGTATAAAGTGTATATATACACCCCTAATCTATTTATATAAGATGTATGGCACACCCTGTCTCACTGTGCAAAGTGTTCTTAACCACTTCAATAGCGGGCACTTAAACACCTTCCTGCCCAGACCAATTTTGAGCTTTCTGCGCTGTCGCACTTTGAATGACAATTGCGCGGTCATGCTACACTGTACCCAAATGAAATTTTTATCATTTTTTTCCCACAAATAGAGCTTTCTTTTGGTGGTATTTGATCACCTCTAAGGTTTTTATTTTTTGCTAAACAAATAAAAAAAGACCGAAAATTTTGAAAAAAAAAATGTTTTTTTTTTGTTTCAGTTTCAAAACGTTGTAAATAAGTACGTTTTCTCCTTCACTGATGGGCACTGGTGGAGCGGCACTGAGGGGCACTGATAAGGCGGCACTGATGAGGTGGCACCAATGAAGTGGCACTGATGAGGTGGCATTGATGGGCACTGATATGTGGCACTGATAAACGGCACTGATAGGCGGCACTGATAGGCGGCACTGATAGGCGGCACTAATGGGCGGCACGGATGGACACTGATAGGTGGCACAAATTGGCACTGATAGCTGGCACAGATTGGCATGAATAGCTGGCAGGGATAGGTGGCACGAATCGGCATGGATAGGCGGCACAGATGGGCATGGATAGGTGGCACAGATGGGCATGGATGGGCACTGATAGGCGGCATGGATGGGCACTGATAGTTGGCATGGATGGGCACTGATTGGCATCCATCAGTACAATACAATGCTGCCTATCAGTGCCAAACAATAATGCATGCCAATCAGTGATGCCCATTGTGGGCACTGATTGGCATCCATTGTGGGCGCTGACTGGCATCCCTGGTGGTCTAGGGTGGCATACCTGGTGCTTGGCATCCCTGGTGGTCTGGTGGCATCCCTGGTGGTCCAGTGTGGGCATCCTCAGGGGGGCTGCACTGATAATCGATCAGCACAGACCCCACCCCTATCAGAGGAGCAGCCGATCGTCTCTCCTCTACTCATGTCTGACAGACACGAGTGAGGGAAAGCCGATCACCGGCTCTTCCTATTTACACTGTGATCAGCCGTGATTGGACAGGGCTGATCACGTGGTAAAGAGCCTCCGTCGGAGACTCTTTACCGAGATCGTAGTTGCGGAGGGTCAGACTGACACCCCGCAACAACGATCGCCGCGATGCGCTCCCCCGGGGGCGCGCAGCGGCTCAAAATCCTGACGACGGGGTATGACGTCCGGTCAGGATTTTGAAACCACTTTGCCGCCGTCATTTGACAATGGGCGGGTGGCAAGTGGGTAAAGGTGAACCGCAGGCACAACTTTCATTGAAATGTATTCTTTGTTAGCCGCAAATTGTATCTATCCACTATGTGTGCACCAGACACCTTTGCAAACCCAGATATTACCTTGTAAATCTAGAAGCATTTTCATCGCTTTGCCATACATAGCCTGAGCTACATGTACATGAAATTTAATGGCACCCCAGTCTTAGTCCATAGGGTTCAATATTGAGTTGGCCCACCCTTTGCAACTATAACAGCTTTAACTCTTCTGGGAAGGCCGTCCACAAGGTTTAGGAGTGTGTCTATGGGAATGTCTGACCATTTTTTCCAGAAGAGCATTTGGGAGGTCAGGCACTGATGTGGATGAGAAGGCCTGGCTCGCAGTCCACACTCTAATTCATCCCGAAGGTGTTCTATTGGGTTGAGGTCAGGACTCTGTGCAGGTCAGTCAAGTTCCCCCACCCTAAACTCGCTCATCCATGTCTTTATGGACCTTGCTTTGTGCACTGGTCCGAATCATTTGGTGGAGGGGGGATTATGGTGTGGGGTTGTTTTTCAGGGCTTGGCCCCTTAGTTCCAGTGAAGACATTTTGGACAATTTCATACTCCCAACTTTGTGGGAACAGTTTGGGGACGGTCCCTTCCTGTTCCAACATGACTGCGCACCAGTGCACAAAGCAAGGTCCATAAAGACGTGGATGAGCGAGTTTGGGGTGGAGGAACTTGACTGTCCTGCACAGAGTCCTGACCTCAACCTGATAGAACACCTTTGGGATAAATTAGAGCGGAGACTGCGAGCCAGGCCTTCTCATCCTACATCAGTGCCTGACCTCAAAAACGCACTTCTGGAAGAATGGTCAAACATTCCCATAGACACACTCCTAAACCTTGTGGACGGCCTTCTCAGAAGAGTTGAAGCTGTTATAGCTGTAAAGGACGGAGCCAACTCAATATTGAACCCTACGGACTAAGACTGGCATGCCATTAAAGTTCATGTGCGTGAAAAGGCAGGTGTCCCAATACTTTTGGTAATATAGTGTATATGATCCATTACTATAAATAATAATAAATTATAGTTTATATCATTATAATTATCTTCTAAAACTACTTTATAGCAGTTTTTTATTTTTTTTTAAGTGTACTTTCACTTTAAGGGGTCCCTCCTTGGATTGGTGAGTATTTGAACCCCCGTTATGATTGGCTGTCATGCCCTCTTGGGTATCGTCTTTGGCCGTGGCACGCGGCGTGCTGGGCGCTCCGATCGCGCTGATCGCTTTGTTTTCCTTTTTTTTCCATCTGCTCTTCCCTTTTATCTCCTGTCATCAGAGCGTCTTCCCTCGGAGTGCGGTGATCTGTAATGATCTCATGTAAATGTATCTGGAATATCACAAAGGTGTTGATATTTCCCATCCGCGTCGATCGTCGTTCTGTACGGATCGCACACCTTCAACTGACCCGATACCAGCGAAGAGAATCCGTCTCCTCCCATTCTCTGATCACTATTCTCTCCCTTCTATATAATCAATAATATATAATCAGGGCCGGCACAATGCGAGGGCAGGAGGGGCGGCTGCGGTATCATGTAAGGTAGGGGGGGTGCTACAAAGAAAGAGAGGGGGAGGGGCTTTGTGTTGGAGGGGCAGGGGATAAGACTTGTTCTAGGAGGAGAAATTTAGGATGGGGTGTTTGGAGTTGCGTTGGGAGGGACGGTGGAGGAAAAGTATTTGTACTGGGGGGTGCGCTAAAAGAGGTGATGCGGTAGAGGGGGAGAGGGGGAGGGGAATTGTGCTAGGAGGGGACATTATTTGTTTTGGGGGGGGGGGGATTTGTGCTAGAAGATGAGGGATAGAGGATATGTACTAGGAGGGGTGTGTTTTTTTCTGTGGGGAGGGCATTTTTGCTTGGGGGATGGGGGGCAGATATTTGTGCTGGCAGGAAAGGGGGGGTGGAGAGGATGTGTACTTGGAGGGCTAAATTGAAGGTTAGAGGATTCGTGGGGTGATTTTTTTTGGGGGGGTGGGGGTCATTTTTGCTGGGAGGATTTGGGGGATGGGGGGGAACAGATATTTGTGCTGGGAGGAAAGGGGGGGGGAGAATGTATACTCAGAGGGGTAAATTGAAGGATAGAGGATTTGTGGGGTGATTTTCCGTTTAAGGGGTGGAGGTAATTTTTGGGGGATTTGGGGGAAGGGGGGCAAAGATTTGTTCTTGGGGGAAAGGATATGATCTCTGAGGGGAAATTTGAGGGGTAGAGGATTTGTGCTATGAGGGGTAATTTGTTTCAGGCGGGGTGATTTTTGCTGGGGGGGTGGGTGTACATAGAGGGGAGATTTGAGAGGTAGAGAATTTGTGCTAGGAGGGGTGATTTTTTTCAGGCAGGGTTATTTTTACTGGGAGGGGTTGGGGGGAAAGATTTGTGCTGAGATAGGGGGGGGTGATTTTTTCAGGTGGGGGGATTTTTGCGGGGGGGGGGGGATTTGTGCTGAGGGGGGAGGATGTGTACTCAGAGGGGAGATTTGAGGGGTAGAGGGTTTGTTCTAGGAGGGGTGATTTTTTTTTATGGGGGGGGGGCATTTTTACTGAGGGCGATTTTGGGGTTGAAGGGGAAGATTTGTGCTAGGATAGGGGCGGATGTGTACTTGGAGAAGAAATTTGAGGGGTAGAGGACTTGTGCTATGAGGGGTGATTTTTTTTTTCAGGTGGGGAGATTTTTACTGGAGGGAGACGTTTTGTGCTGTGGGGGGAGGATGTGTACTCAAAAGGGAAGATTTGTGGGGTAGAGGATTTGTGCTATAAGGGTGATTGTTCCGGGGGGTTAATTTTTATGGGGGGGTTTGTGCTGGGAGGGGACATGTGTACTCCAGAGGGAGAGTTGAGGGGTAGAGGAATTGTGTTATGAGGGGCGATTTATTTCAGGTGGGTTTTTTTACTGGGGGGGGGGGGATTTGGGGGTTGGTGGGAAAGATTTGTGCTGAGATAAGGGAGGGTGATTTTTTTCAAGCAGGGTGATTTGTGCCGGGAGGAGGGGGGGATGTGTACTCCAGAGGGGAGATTTGAGGGGTAGAGGACTTGATTTTTACTGGGGGGGGATTTGGGGGTGGGGGAAAGATATGTGCTGAGATAAGGAGGGTGATTTTTTCAGGTGGGGTGATTTTTGCAGGGGGGAGATTTGTGCTCAGAGGGGAGATTTGAGGGGTAGAGGATTTGTGCTAGGAGGTGTGTTTTTTTAAGGGGGGTAATTTTTCATGGGAGGATTTAGGGAATGGGGGGCACAGATGTATGCTTGAAGGGGGGATTTGAGCAGGCTGGTTCATTTCTGCTGGGGGGGCAAGCATGCAGGTTAGTGCTCAATTTTTTTGCCACCTGTCAGTGGCCACAGTGCCACCTATCACTACCCACAGTGCTACCTATCAGTGTCACCAACCAGTGCCTCATCAACAGTGCTGCCCATCAGTGCCACCAATCAGTGCCCATCAGTGTAACCTACTAGTGCCCATCAGTGCCATCTATCAGTAAGACCTATCAGTAACACTGGTCAGGGCCCATCAGTGACATCTTATCAGTGCCCATCAGTGCCACCCATCAGTGCAACCCATCAAGGCCCATCATTGACATCTTATCAGTGCCCATCAGTACCACCTTATCACTGGCCATCATTACCCTCTTATCTATGCCCATCAGTACCGCCTTATCTATGTCCATCAGTGCTGTCTTATCTGTGACCATCAGTACCATCTTATCACTGGCCATCATTACCGCCTTATCTGTGCCCATCAGTACCGCCTTATATGCCAATCCGTACTGTCTTATCTGTGCCCATCAGTACCACCTTATCTATGCCCATCAGTACCACCTTATCACTGGCCATCATTACTGCCGTATCTGTGCCCATCAGTACCGCCTTATCTATGCCCATCAGTACTGCATTATCTGTGCCCATCAGTACCACCTTATCTATGCCCATCAGTACCATCTTATCACTGGCCATCATTACCGCCTTATCTGTGCCCATCAGTACCGCCTTATATGCCCATCAGTACTGTCTTATCTATGCCCATCAGTACCACCTTATCACTGGCCATCATTACTGTCGTATCTGTGCCCACCAGTACCGCCTTATCTATGCCCATCCGTACTGTCTTATCTGTGCCCATCAGTACCACCTTATCTATGCCCATCAGTACCACCTTATCACTGGCCATCATTACTGCCGTATCTGTGCCCATCAGTACCGCCTTATCTATGCCCATCAGTACTGCATTACCTGTGCCCATCAGTGCCACCTTATCTATGCCCATCAGTACCATCTTATCACTGGCCATCATTACCGCCTTATCTGTGCCCATCAGTACCACCTTATCTATGCCAATCAGTACCACCTTATCACTGGCCATCATTACTGTCGTATCTGTGCCCACCAGTACCGCCTTATCTATGCCCATCAGTACTGCCTTATCTGTGCCCATCAGTACCATCTTATCTATGCCCATCAGTACTGCCTTATCTGTGCCCATCAGTGCTGCCTTATCTGTGCCTATTAGTGAAGGCTATCAGTGCCCACCAATGCCTCCTCATCAGCACATATCAATGAAGGAGAATTACCTGTTTGCAAAATTGTATAACAAACTATAAAATATGATTAATTTGTTTCCATATTTTCAGTCTTTTTTTGTTTGTTTAACAAAAAATAAACCGGACTGTGATTACATCCCACCGAAAGAAAATGCTATTTGTGGGAAAAAATGACACAAATCTCATTTGTGTACAGTGTTGTATGACCGCGTAATTGTCATTCAAAGTGCGTCAGCGCTGAAAGCTGAGAATAGGTCTGGGCAGGAGGGGGGTTTAAGTGCCCAGTAAACAAGTGGTTAATGTTGTTCAGATGGAAAATGAAGGGCGGCTCAAGATATCTGTGGAGCCTTCCAATGGTTATATTGTGGAGATACAAGTTTGCTGGGAATCCGAGGCCAACCACATCTTGTTCCTTATATGAAGGAATGGGTCCTCAGCATCCCTTTAGACGTGCATACTTCCACCCCGCTGGCCCCTAGGCGCTACAGACTTTAGCTGTGCAATCTGCTAATCAGTTGCTTGATTTGTAAGCAAAGCAACTGATCAGCAGATTGCGCAGCTAAAGTCTGCCCCACCCAGGGAGCATGCACGTCTAAAGGGAGGCCAGAGATGTGTTCTTTTGTATACGGCTCAGGAACAAAAATGATTGATAGCAGAAAGAGGGAGGAGCCAAAAAAAAAGTACAGGAAAGGAGTGGAATCCCTCCCGGCACATAAGAGGACGTTGCAAGTCTAGAATAAAAGTTTTCTAATCAGCAATCAGCACTAAAAATTCACTTTTTCTGCGTGCTTAAAAATCCGCCTCCCTTAAAAATCTCAATAAAAACATTTGAAAAGAAAAATCCGCCTCCCCGGGTTTTGCGCTGTAAAAGCACCAACAGCTCGGCGCCCCCGACTTACCCTTTAAGTTTGCAGAAGAGCGTCTCACCTCCTGCGGCCGCCGCCTCTCCTTGCGCTCCATAAGACGCGTTCCGCGTTCCAGTTGATGTCTTCCCGCTGCTAATGTGCCTGCAACGCGTTCCGATGAGTCACATACTTATGTAAAACATTCGCCACATTGTTAAGTTCCAAATAGTAAAAGACAAATTGAGCGATCAGCCGTGGTTATGAAACATCTGCCGATGAGCCGCAGCTAAACAAGCTGTTCCCTTATTTAAATATGTCATTTCAAGTTCTCCTGTAACTGTGGAATACAGTAGAAGAGCGGGGGAGGGGGCCCTCTGTATTATGCGGGGAGATGGGGGGGGGGTATCTGATCCTATGGTGCCCCCCCTTATGCCCTTACAAGACTTAAAACTAGACTTCAGCCAAGGGGTTTGTATTTCTGTCCATCCAGTCCTGAGATTTAGACAGTTCCTCTATCTAGAGTCATATTGATCAGTGTCAGACCCCTATACTCTGTGCATTACACACCCGACCCCTGCACTCTGTATGTTACCCACTCCTGCCCCCCGTACCCTGTATATTTCACACCAGATCCCTACGCTCTGTGCATTGCTCAATCCTGACCCCCCCTCACGCTCACACACCAGATCCCAGCACTGTGTACACTACATACACCTGACCCCTGAACTCTGTGCATTGGCCACTCCTGACCCCCCCTCACCCTGTGTATTTCACACCAAATTCCTACACTCTGTGCATTGCCCACTCCTGACCTTCTCACTCTTTACATAACACACCAGACCCCTACACTCTGTGCATTGCCAACTCCTGACCCCTTCACCTTGTATATTTCACACCAGTTCCCTACGTTCTGTGCAATTCCCACTCCCCATCCCTCACCTTGTATATTTCACACCAGACCCCTGCACTCTTTGCATTGCCCACTCCTGACCCCCTCACCCTGTGTATTTCACACCAAATCCCTATGCTCTGTGCATTGCCCACTCCTGACCCTCTCACTCTTTACATAACACACCCGACCCCTGCACTCTGTATATTACCCATTCCTGCCCCCTGCACCCTGTATATTTCACACCAGATCCCTACGCTCTGTGCATTGCCCAATCCTGACAACCTCACTCTGTACATTACACACCAGATCGCTGCACTATGTACACTACATACACCTGACCCCTGCATTCTGTGCATTACATACTCTTGCCCCCTTCACTCTTTACATTACACACCAAATCCCTGCACTCTGCGCATTGGCCACTCCTCACCCCCTCACCCTGTGTATTTCACACCAAATCCCTACGCTCTGTGCATTGCCCACTCCTGAACCTCTCACTGTTTACATAACACACCAGACCCCTACGCTCTGTGCATTGCCAAATCCTGACTCCCTCACCCTGTGTATTTCACACCAGGACCCGAAATCTCTGTGCACTGCCCATTCCTGACCCCCTACACTACACACACCTGACCCCTGCATTCTGTGCATTATATACTCCTTCCCCCTCACCCTGTATATTTCACACCAGTTCCCTACGTTCTGTGCAATGCTCACTCCCCACCCCTCACCCTGTATATTTCACACCAGACCCCTGCACTCTGTGCAATGTCCTCTCCCCACCCCTCACCCTGTATATTTCACACCAGACCCCTGCACACTGTGCATTGCCCACTCCTGACCCCCTCACTCTGTGTATTTCACAACAAATCTCTATGCTCTGTGCATTGCCCACTCCTGCCCCCTTCACTCTTTACATTACACACCACATCCCTGCACTCTGTGCATTGCCCAATCCTGCCCCCCTCGCCCTGTATATTTCACACCAATGCTCTGTGCATTGCCCACTCCTGACCCTCTCACTCTTTACATAACACACCCGACCCCTGCACTCCGAATATTACCCATTCCTGCCCCCTGAACCCTGCATATTTCACACCAGATCCCCACGCTCTGTGCATTGCCCAATTCTGACCCCTCACTCTGTACATTACACACCAGATCCCTGCACTGTGTACACTACACACACCTGACCCTTGCATTCTGTGCATTACATACTCTTGCCCCTTCACTATTTACATTACACACCAAATCCCTGCACTCTGCACACTGGCCACTCCTGCCCCCCTCATCCTGTATATTTCCCACCAAATCCCTATGCTCTGTGCATTGCCCACTCCTGACCCTCACACTCTTTACAAAGCAAACCAGACCCCTACGCTCTGTGCATTGCCAACTCCTGACTCCCTCACCCTGTATATTTCACACCAAATCCATCCGCTCTGTGCATTGCCCACTCCTGACCCCCTCACGCTGTGTATTTCACACCAAATCCCTACACTCTGTGCAATTCCCACTCCTGACCCCCTCACCTTGTGTATTTCATGCCAAATCCCTACGCTCTGTGCATTGCCAACTCCTGTCCCCCTCACCCTGTATATTTCACACCAAATCCATCCGCTCTGTGCATTGCCCACTCCTGACCCCCTCACCCTGTGTATTTCACACCAGACCCCTACTCTCTGTGCATTGCCCACTCCTGACCCCCTACACTACACACACCTGGCCCCTGCATTCTGTGCATTACATACTCCTGACCCCTTAACTCATTACTTTACACACCACATCCCTGCACTCTGCTCATTGCTCACTCCTGACCCCCCTCACCCTGTGTATTTCACACCAAATCCCACGCTCTGTGCATTGCCCACTTCTGACCCTCTCACTCTTTACATAAAACACCAGACCCCTACGCTCTGTGCATTGCCCACTCCTGACCCCCTCACCCTGTATATTTCACACCAAATCCCTATGCTCTGTGTATTGCCCACTCCTGACCCCCTCACTCTTTACATAACACACCAGACCCCTGCACTCTGTGCATTGCCCACCCCTGACCTCCTCACCCTGTATAGTTCACACCAAATCCCTACGTTCTGTACATTGCCCACTCCTGACCCCCTCACCCTGTATATTTCACACCAAATCCCTATGCTCTGTGCATTGCCCACTCCTGACCCCCTCACTCTTTACATAACACACCAGACCCCTGCACTCTGTGCATTGTCCACCCCTGACCTCCTCACCCTGTATATTTCACACCAAATCCCTACGTTCTGTGCATTGCCCACTCCTGACCACCTTACTATGTACATTACGCACCTGACTCCTGCATCCTGTACACTACACACACCTGACTCCTGCATCCTGTACACTACACACACCTGACCCCTGCATTCTATGCATTGCCCAAAAAAAAAAACCCATTGGAATCCATATTTGCAGAGCCCTGCATGTAGATTACGGGGCCGGACGCATGGATAGGGTGGCAGCGCCCCTGTGCCCTGCATTACGGGCCGCCACTGATTGTTGGATGAAATAGTGGCCCCCAAGGGCCAGATAAAAACAAGCAAAGGGCTGCAGTTTGGAGACCACTGGGTTAGAGAATCAATACCGGGGTCCTGGCATATTGCTGCAGCCATAACCCCGGTATTCCACCTCCTACCACGGACATCCTTTGCCTATGGCCCGGTAAGGAGGCGGTTAAGCGCAGCTTTACCACGCTGGCTCATGAAAAGTCTCCTCGTGTACCAGGCTCATATTTTATATATTCCAAAAAAAAAAAAACGGTCGGCAGAACCTTCTCAGATTTCTTCAGCAGCACATCTGTATTCCCTTTCATCTCCAGCCGGGCCCACTTTGCAATATTGATGGACAGTTCACACCGAGATGTCACTACATTTCCTTTTTTCCCGGAAACGCGTTGCCCATCGGGTTTGACAGCAGGAACAGCGCCCCCCACCGGCGCGCGGGATGCGTGTTGAAACTAAATGGCGAATTACGATTCACACGAGAGCTCCGTAGATAGCGGCGTTAATTTCCATTAAAATGAGACATTCAAAAAGGAGATGTCAATTGCAATGAATATCACCTTCCTCTTGACGAATGGAGAAAAAAAAAAAAAGAAGAAACGTATCGGCCCGTCACTTTACAGTCACGAGCCGTAAGACTTGTATTTCCCGATGTCCATATTTCATCCATCAGGACCATCAATCAAGTTAACGCAAAGGTAATAAAGTCTAGAAAGGAAAAAAATAAAATTGACGTCCCTACGCGTTTCGTAGGAGCTGATACCACTTCAGAAATTTTCTGAGGTCGAGAAATATTAAAAATAGCTGGAGGTAATTGTCAGTGAAGTGTATTGCTTAGCAGAGGAAAATAATGACATCTTTGAAAAGAAAAAAGGAAAAAAAAAAAAGAAAGAAGGTTCTTGAAACAAGTCTATTATGAAATGAATTGTACGGCTAACTCAAGGCGAGGATTTCAGTATAACTCATTTGAAAGGGGCTGACCCCGTCCACGGGGCTGGAAATCAGTTTCTCATTATGTCTAACAAAGGAGCCCGTGTTATGTGGGGGGAATATGTTATATTCTGCTGATGTAACCTTTCACTTACGCGGTAATATACGCTGTCATTTTTTTTTTTTTTTACTGTTCCCTTACCGCAAGAACGTCCTAATACCCCCCGATCGGCCGATCGCTTTATATTTCATCAACAGCCTTAGGAGAAGAATGGACAGCAACATTCTTGGGACTTACACTATATCACCAAAAGTATCGGGACGCCGGCCTTTGCACGCGCATGAGCTCTTTAATGCCATCCCGGTCTCGTCGGAAAAAAGCTCTGATGGTTTTGCCGGCGGAATTACGGCGGAATTTCGCTCAAACTGTCTCGCCTACACACGGTCAAACACCAAATTCCGACGGTCAATAACACCCGTGACATACAACGCTATAAAAGGGAAGTTTAATGATTCCGAGCACGCGTCGGAATCGCATACACGCGATCGGAAAGTCCGATAGAAAAAAGGTTTTTCCGTCTTAAGAACAGGCTCTCGATCTAAAGTCCGTCGGAAATGCCGACAGAAAAAGACCGGTTGGGGCGTACACACGGTCGGAAAATCCAATGAAAAGCTCCCATCGGGCTGTTTCCATCGGAAATTCCAGCCGTGTGTATGAGGCTTTAGCCCGTAGGGTTCAATATTGAGTTGGCCCTCCCTTTGTGGCTGTAACAGCTTCAACTCTTCTGGGAAGGCCGTCCACAAGGTTTAGGAGTGTGTCTATGGGAATGTTCAACCATTCTTCCACAAGCGTATTTGTGAGGTCAGGCACTGATGTTGGACGAGAAGACCTGGCTCGCAGTCTCCGCTCTAATTCATCCCAAAGGTCTTCTAAGGGGATCAGCATACTAAGATATTTTGGACAATTTCATGCTCCCAGCTTTGTGGGAACAGTTTGGGGATGGCCCCTTCCTGTTCCAACATGACTGCGCACCAGTGCACAAAGCAAGGTCCATAAAGACATGGATGAGCGAGTTTGGGGTGGAGGAACTTGACTGGCCTGCACAGAACCCTGACCTCAACACGATAGAACAACTTTGTGGACTGGTCCAAATAATTTGATGAATGGGGGGATTATGGTGTGGGGTTGTTTTTCAGGGGTTGGGCTTGGCCCCTTAGTTCCAGTGAAGGGAACTCTTAAGGTGTCAGCATACCAAGATATTTTGGACAATTTCATGCTCACAACTTTGTGAGAACAGTTTGGGGATGACCCCTTCCTGTTCCAACATGACTGATCACCAGTGCACAAAGTAAGGTTCATCAAGACATGGACGAGTGAGTTTGGGGTGGAGGAACTTGACTGGCCTGCACAGAGTCCTGACCTCATCCCGATATAACACCTTTGGGATGAATTAGAACAGAGACATTTTGGAACAGGAAGGGGCCATCTTCAAACTGTTCACATAAAGTTGGGAGCAAGAAAATTGTCCAAAATGTCTTGGTATGCTGACACCTTAAGAGTTCCCTTCACTGGAACTAAGGGGCCAAGCCCAAACCCTGAAACACAACCCCCACACCATAATCCCTCCTCCACCAAATGATTTGGACCATTGCACAAAGCAAGGTCCATAAAGACATGGATGAGACATGAGTTTGAGGTGGAGGAACTTGAATGATCTGCACAGAGTCTTGACCTCAAACCGATAGAACAGGCCTTCTCGCCCAACATCAGTGCCTGACCTCACAAATGCGCTTCTGGAAGAATGGTCAAACATTCCCATAGACACACTCCTAAACCTTGTGGACGGCCTTCCCAGAAAAGTTGAAGCTGTTATAGCTGTAAAGGGTGGGCCAACCCAATATTGAACCCTACGGACTAAGACTGGGATGCCATTAAAGTTCATGTGCGTGTAAAGGCAGGTGTCCCAATACTTTTGGTAATATAGTGTATTTATAAGGCCCTGTTCACATTATCAGGAGTTGAGGGGACTAGCACCACCGAGTCTTCGGTGAGACCGTACCCCTGGTGTGTAGTTTCAGTACTGTATTGCATTCAAGGATTTTCCTGGTGCCTTTTATGACCTGTTCACATTATCCTGTAGGGGGAGTTAAAGTTCCCACTTCGCAATTGTGACAGCGCTATTTTCATGCAATTCTGCACGTCGCATAGAACATCCCATTCACTTGAATGAGCTGCCCTATGTGCATTTTTTTCACCTGCTCTTTGTCGGGCGACAAACTTTGCGTGATTTGTAAAAGTACCGTTTGCCAGGATTGCCGTGCGACAATCGCGCCAGAAATGTGCCAATAAAGGATAATAGCACCCAAATGGTGGTCCACTGTGCTGAGATTGACACGTGATTTTGGAATCATGGGGATACTGGATGTGCCTCCAAAAGTGTGACTGGAGCCACAGGCTGCATAAGATGGGCACAAAAGCTGCATATGATGGGCACAGGCTGCAGAAGATGGCCACAGAGGCTGCATATGTTGGGCACAGGCCGCATAAGATGGGCACAGGCTGCATATGACGGGCAGAAACTGCATATCACGGGCACAGACTGCATAAGATGGGCACAGAGGCTGCATATGATGGACACAGAGGCTGTATGATGAGCACAAGCTGCACATGATGGGCACAGAGGCTGCAATTGATGGCACAGTGGCTGCATTTTATGGGGCACAGTGACTGCATATGATGAGCACAGGCTGCATAAGATGGGCACAGAAGCTGCATATGATGGGCACAGGTTGCAGATGATGGCCACAGAGGCTGCATATGTTGGGCACAGGCCGCATAGGATGGGCACAGGCTGCATATGACAGGCAGAAACTGCATATCACGGGCACAGACTGCATAAGATGGGCACAGAGGCTGCATATGATGGACACAGAGGCTGTATGATGAGCACAGGCTGCATATGATGGACGCAGAAGCTGTATGATGAGCACAAGCTGCACATGATGGGCACAGAGGCTGCAATTGATGGCACAGTGGCTGCATTTCATGGGGCACAGTGACTGCATATGATGAGCACAGGCTGCATAAGATGGGCACAGAAGCTGCATATGATGGGCACAGAGGCTGCATATGTTGGGCACAGGCTGCATAATATGAGCACAGGCTGCATATGATGGGCAGGCGCTGCATATCACTGGCACAGAATGCATTTGATGGGCACAGAGGCTGTATATGATGGGCCCAGAGGCTGAAGGATGAGCACAGGCTGCATTTGATGGGCACAGAGGCTGCAATTGATGGCACCGTGGTTGCATTTTATGGGGCACAGTGACTGCATAAGATGGACACAGAAGCTGCATATGATGGGCATAGAGGCTGCATATGTTGGGCACAGGCTGCATAAGATGAGCACAGGCACAGACTGCATAAGATGGGCACAGAGGCTGCATGATGAGCACAGGCTGCATTTGATGGGCACAGAGGCTGCAATTGATGGCACAGTGGTTGCATTTTATGGGGCACAGTGACTGCATATGATGAGCACAGTGGCTGCAATTGATGGGTTTTTTTACAAAATTTTTCAGTTTGCTTGCTCCCCTCCAAACATTTTGTGCACCAGCTGCCACTGGCCACACCATGGAGATGCGACTGAGTGCATTGCATGTGGGGCACGCCGTGCGTTGTGCTTGTAATTGCCATGTGATTTGGAATCGCAGACATTATTGCAGGGATTCTGTCTGCGATTCCAAATCACGAAGTGTGACTGAGTGCGCACTTTTATCGCGGATTTCCGCGCATTCGCATTTAGGGCAGCACGCCCCAATTTCAACGGGCTGCCCTATGCGCATTTGTCATCCAAAAAAGAAGCTACTGCTCTTTTCTGGGCAACAAGCTTCACATGATTTTAAAGGTGGTGGTTTCCACAATTGACGTGTGATCCTTTTACGCGACAATTGTGGCAGAATCATATCCTTTTCTGGGTGCCATTGAAGGATAATGGCGCCCGAACGTGCAATAGGATAAAGCAGGGTGATGCTGGACAAAGCAGATGTACATGGGATATCAAGATTCCGGTGGAAATCTGGGACAGTCCCACACAATCCGGGACTGTTGGGAGGCATGCTTTAAGTACATTGCATTATAATCAATAGGTTTCCTTTTAAGGTCCAGCAAACAAAAAACAAATCCCCTTACATCACTTCCTCCCATTACCTTCTAGCTGATCGTTGGAATGAAAAATAAAAATAAAACCTGTCTATATATCCTTTTTACTCACCTAAAGCCACAGAGTGCCCCCTTGCATCAATTGCTCCCATCAGAGTGCCACCTTATTTCCATTGTCCTCATCAGAGTTGCCCCTTACATCAATTGCCCCCAACAGAGAGCCCCCTTACAGAAACGGTCCACATCAGAGTGCTCCATTACATTATTTGCGACTATAAGCCCCTGTACACACGGTCGGAGATTTCGACAACCAAATCCGTCGGATTTTGTCCGAAACTGTTGCATACACACGGTCGGACTAAGTTGTCAAAAAATCTGATCTTTCAGAACGTGATGACGTAATTTCGTTACGATGGGACTACATTCAGGCTAGTAGCCAATAGCTTTGATGTAGGAATTTGATCTGCGCATGCGTGGTACTTTGTCCGATCAAAATTCACTACACGTGATTGGAGTATGTCTGATCGGCCCAGTTGGTCGGGAAATATTTCCAACAAGTTGGAAAATTGGGTCCGACGGATATTCCGACTGAATCAGTCTGATGCATACCACACACAGTCGGATTATCCGACAACACGGTCCGATAGGACACATTCCGACGGATTCTCCGACCGTGGGTACAAGGCTTTAGAGTGTTCCCTTACATCAAATGTCATTATCAGAGTCCCCACTTACAATGAATGTTTCCATCAGAGTCCCCCTTTACATCAGATGTCAAGACTAGAGTGCCCCCTTACATCAGGTGCCCTCTTACATCAAATGTGCCCATCAGAGTCCCCCTTTACATCCAAGGACCCCTTCAGAGTCCCCCTTTACATGAGATGTCCTCATCAAAGAGCCCATTTATTTTCAATGTCCCCATCAGAGTGCCTCCTTACATTAATTTCCCCCATCAGGGCAGAACTGCAGGGATGCAGGCTGGGCATCGGGCGGTGAGAGATGATGTCATCTCTCTGCTCCCCCACTTGCTGGCCCACTGATTGGCCAGCCGCCCGCTCACCTGCTGACTGGCCCACCCACTCACCCACCAAGCCGCCCACCCGCTCACTCACCCTCTCAACGAGCTGCCTGCTCGCCAAGCTGCCCGCTCACTCACCTGCTGACTAGTCCACCACTCACTCGCAACTAATTTCTTGGGGGGAGGGCAATTGCCCTGTTGCCCTCCTTGGATCTTCCTGTGCATCAATTACCCCCATCAGAGTGGCCCCTTACATAAACTGTCCACATCAGAGTGCCCCTCTTACATAAAATGTCTCCATCAGAGTTCCCCCTTGTATAAATTGCCCCCATTAGAGTGCCCCTTACTTCCACTGTCACTCTCAATTGCCTCCATCAGAGAGCCCCCTTACAGAAACAGTTTACATCAGAGTGCCCCCTTACATTATTTGCCCTATTAGAGTGTCCCCTTACATTGAATGTTTCCATCAGATTTCCCCTTACATCAAATGTCCACTCGCCCGCTGACCCGTTCCGCTCAATCACCCACCCGCTGAGCTGCCCGCCCACTCGCCCTCTGACTGGCCCGCCACTCACCTGCAACTAATTTCTTTGGGGTGGTGGGGGTTAGGGCAATTGCCCTGTTGCCCCCCCCCTCGGATCTGCCCCTGCATCAGAGTGCCCTCTTATATCAATTATCCCAATCAAAGTGCCCTCTTACATAAACTGTCCACAACAGCGTTCCCCCTTGCATCAATTGCCCCATCAGAGAGCCCCCTTACATAAACTGTCCACAACGGAATGCCCCCCTTACATCAGATGTCTCAATCAGAGTGTCCCCTTGCATTAAATGTCCCCATCAGTGTTCCTTGTTACATCAAAGGTCCACATCAGATTCCCCCGTTACATCAGAGGTCCCCACTAGTACCCCCCCTTACATGAATTTTCCCCAGCAGAGTCCCACCTTACATCAGTGACCCTATAGGAGTGCCCCCTAATATCTATTGCCCCTATCAGAGTACCTACATAAACCCTCCCTAGATCAAATGTCCCCATTAGACTGGCTCATGGATCAGTGGATGAACTCAAAGCCCTTGTACACACGGTCGGAGATTCCGACAGAATGTGTCCTATCGGACCGTTTTGTCGCATATTCCGACTGTGTGTGGTCTGCATCGGACTCTTTCCATCGGAATATGCGATGGACCAACTTTTCCAACTTGCCGGTAAAATTTTTAGACCAAATGCTCCGATCGGACATACTCCGATCATGTGTAGCCTACTCCGACTGACAAAGTGCCACACATGCTCAGATCAAATTCCTAGACCAAAGCTATTGGCTACTAGCCTGAACGTAGTCCCGTCCTAACTAAATAACGTCATCATGTTATGTACAATCGGATTTTCCGACAACTTAGTCCGACCGTGTGTATGCAACATCACTTCCGGACCTCTTCCGGAATTAATCCGTCGGAATTACTCCGACGGATTTGGTTGGCGGAATCTCCGACCGCGTGTACGGGGGCTAAGAGACCTGGGATGAAGGGGGGCACAAGTAAAATTTGGGAAGGCACAGCCCACCCCAATCACCCTCTAGATCTGGGCCTGATGGTCATGTGACGGTCATGTGACAGTACTACAGGACCAGTATGGCTCTCACATTTGGCCTGATTGGACTTAGTAGACCATGTTAGTCATGCACTATTTATGCAGACGTGACAGAAAACTATTCTTAACATTATAAAGTGTTAGGACTCCAGCCCAGCATTTCTGAGAAAGTCAAAACGCCGAAGTTCAACCAGTTCAACATCTGTTTATTTTGGATCCAGTTCTTGTAACTCTCTTATGATTTGCTCATTGTAAGTCCAAGTTCCTGAGCTTCCAACACAGCGTAAAGGGCGCGGGGCGAGCTCAGCAAGAAAAACCAACCAGCCGAAATTTCCAACATACGAGCCACACAAAGAGCAAATCACAATGAAAGGAGGGTGACGGTAATTATATCATTACCAGGAAATTATAGAGGGACGCCTCTGGAGATACAAAACATTCCGTCGCCTGAAAGTTTTCTAAATAACTGGGCTCCTAATTACGGAGGATGTCCAACTCCCATCAACAAAGGAAGCCTGGAAAGGATTGGAGAGATCTTTAATTGCTCTGAAGCTTGCTTGAGTTTGATTGTTTGATGGTTCAATATCCAATTTGGCAAGGCGTGATTATCACGTCAAGAATGGTCAGATGGAAAAGAAGAAAGAAAAGTCTTTGTTGAAAGGGGGATCAGCAATTCACATATAACAATATCAAGATTAGCCAATGAACTTAACCACTTCCATACTGGGCACTTTCACCCCCTTCTTGCCCAGGCCAATTTTCAGCATTCAGCGCTCTCACACTTTAGATAATTGGTCATGTAACACTGGGCACTGATAGGCTGCATTTATAGGCATCGATTGGAACTGATGGGGCTGCATCGATAATCAGTGCCCTGATTACCAGTGTACATGTGCCCTGTCAGACTTGCCGGTTATTGGCTCTCCATTTGTGTAAGGAGAACGTGAGGAGCATTCTTCCCTCTGATCACCAATGTAAGGAACATTCTTCAAATTGACCACCAATGTAAGGAGAATTCTTCCCACTGACCAGCAATGTAAGGAGCATTCTTCTTGTTGACCACCAGTATAAGGATCATTCTTTCCACAGGCCACCAATGTAAGGGGCGTTCTTCCAACTGACCGTCAATGTAAGGAGCATTCTTCTCATTGGCCACCAATGTAAGGAGAGTTCTTTCCTTCCTCCATTTTAAAAAGCTTACAATAAGATTTTTGGCTATCTGTAGGAAGAGCATTCTTCTTATTGACCACCAGCATAAGGACCATTCTTTCCACAGGCCACCAATGTAAGGAGCATTCTTCTTGCTGACCACCAATGTAAGGAGCATTCTTCCCACTGATCAGTAATATAAGGAGCATTCTTCCCACTGATCAGTAATATAAGGAGCATTCTTCTTATTGACCACCAGTATAAGGATCATTCTTTCCACAGGCCACCAATGTAAGGAGCATTCTTCCAACTGACCTCCAACGCAAAGGAGCATTCTTTTTACTGGCCACCAATGTAAGGAGAGTTCTTTCCTTCCTCCATTTTAAAAAGCTTACGATAAGCTTTTTGGCTATCTGTAGGAAGAGCATTCTTCTTACTGACCACCAGTATAAGGACCATTTTTTCCACAGGCCACCAATGTAAGGACCATTCTTCTT
The DNA here is from genome assembly GCF_037356315.1 of Lithobates pipiens. Classification (NCBI taxonomy): domain Eukaryota; kingdom Metazoa; phylum Chordata; class Amphibia; order Anura; family Ranidae; genus Lithobates; species Lithobates pipiens. The sequence goes on along the minus strand of NW_027507748.1, from coordinate 29,679,809 downwards.
GCTGACCACCAATGTAAGAAGCATTCTTCCCACTGACCAGTAAAATAAGGAGCATTCTTCTTATTGACCACCAGTATAAGGATCATTCTTTCCACAGGCCACCAATGTAAGGGGCATTCTTCCAACTGACCTCCAATGTAAGGAGCATTCTTTCCTTCCTTCATTTAAAATAAGCTTATGATAAGCTTTTTGGCTATCTGTAAGGGGAGCATTCTTCTTATTGACCACCAGTATAAGGACCATTCTTTCCACAAGCCACCAATGTAAGGAGCATTCTTCTCGCTGACCACCAATGTAGGGAGCATTCTTCCCACTGATCACCAATGTAAGGAGCATTCTTCCCACTGATCACCAATGTAAGGAGCATTCTTCCCACTGATCACCAATGTAAGGAACATTCTTCCCACTGATCACCAATGTAAGGAACATTCTTCCCACTGACCATAATGCTAATGTGTCATGAGCTATAAATGTAGTCATCATTAACAGGGGTTCCCTAAGGCGGGAAAGTTACATTGTATTTCAAGGATTCCTCCATGTTTTACAATGTGATGTAGGAGGCATGGAGGAGATGGAAGCTGAAGGCACAAAAGACACTGGACACAAGGTACAGGTAAGCCTATAGCAGCATGGGGCTAAGCCACATGTCACTTCACAATGTTCAGCCTTGGCAGCCAGGAGAGCAGCCTCTGGATTAGCCATGGTGCCATCAACCATCACTGGGTATCCGGAGAGAGGGAAGTGTGGCAGGTAGTTGGGCTTTAAAGTATCTTTTGAGGTTTAGCCTTACTGCCTCCTACCCCTAACCTTTAATTTTCTGCTGTGCCTGCTGCTCTTTTCAGTTTCTGTAAAATGTTATTACCGCAGGTATAAAAAAAATCTCAAAGTGTTTTTTTTTGCATCAGTCACATTTGCGTTTGAGAACTTGTTGTCGGCTTCACCTTATGGCCGAATATTTTACAAGCAGCGGAAGCAACAAATCTAAGTTCTTAATGGATGGAGGCATCGTTCAGTGAGCGGATCATATCCCACTATAGGTCACATATAGCCTGTTCATTGGTATTTCGTCAGCCTTCTAACTAAAATATTTTCTGCTTAATGCAGCGCAGCCAGCTGAGCGCCACAGCAGCTAATGGCTAATGTGTTTATGGAGGGCATTCTTGAATACTGATAAAAAAAAAAAAAAAGACTACATAAAAGCATAAAAACTGCAAATTTACAAGAAAAAGAGGTTTTCGGAACCCCCTCAGATGCTAAGCCAATTTGATATACCTGAAATGAGAACACAGGGTGATGTCGGCAGCCAAAACCCAGCCAAGGAACAAGTTTGGGCCAACTTTTCGGCAATTCCAACTCACAAAAAGGCCTTAGAGGGTCTCCACATTAAAACAGAGCGTAAATAATAATTTGCGAGTTGCAGAACCCTCGTAGCAAACATTGGCTCGGCGGCCCCTTTAAGCCACCCAGCAGAGCGTTACTCCCTTGCTACTCAGCTTCTTGATACCTCCCTGGCTTCACGGACAGCATGAGGAAAGGGGGGCAGGAAGAAGACTTTCCTTGGCTGCGGCCACTGCCAAGGGACTGGACCTGCCCCTAGCAACCAGGGGAGAAGAATTCTCATTGCCCACTACCATGGCTGATTTTGGCATGAATTTTGTTCATCCCCTGTCATAGCAGTAAAGTTGATAGAAAAAAATTTAAGGTACAGTGTTAAAAAATAAATTTTAATAAAATAAATAATAATAATAATAAAATCACACACATAGGTTGCCCGCGCATATGTAAATGGTGAGCACACCACACATGTGAGGTAAAGCCACAAATGTCAGAGTGAGAGCAATAGTTCTAGTGCCGGACCTCCTCCAAACCGGTAAAGGCTTTTAAAGCGTCGCCTATTGAGATTTTTAGGTGCCGCCGTTTTGCACCGATCCATGGACGTACCCAGTTTGAAAGCATGACATGTTAGGTATCTATTTAATCGGCGTAACATCATCTGTTTTATTTTAAAGAAAGGGAGGGTTGGCACTCAGGATGACATTCAAAATGGTATTTCTTTATTAAATACATGTACAAAGCTGTAAAACAACCTACGTGTTTCGTCCTTAGTCATGGCCTCAGCCATATATATATATATATATATATATATATATATATATATATATATATATATATAGATAGATAGATAGATAGATAGATAGATAGATAGATAGATAGATTAGATACATGGATAGATAGATAGATAGATAGATAGATAGATAGATAGATAGATCGATAGATAGATAGATAGATAGATAGATAGATAGATAGATAGATAGATAGATAGATAGATAGATAGATAGATATGTGTGTATATATATATATATATATATATATATATATATATATATATATATATATATATATATATATATATATATATAAAAATATATATATATATATACCCGTACAGCCAGATCTTCTCTATAACCTCTCAGCTTTTCAACTGTGACAGTAAAATTTATATATCAAGCTCTTTATTTAAGAAATAAATAAAAATGTAAAAAAAAAAGTTTAATAATAATAATAATAATAATAAATATATATATATATATATATATATATATATATATATATATATATATATATATATTTTTTTTTTTTTATTATTACAATTTTCTTTTTTTTCTTTTTTTTTACATTGTTATTTATTAATTTATTAAATAAAGAGCTTGATATATAGATTTTACTGTCAAAGTTGAAAAGCTGAGACATACACATAGATAAGATCTGGCTGTATGGGCTGTATCTATAGATATATATATATCTATAGATAGATAGATAGATAGATATAGATATATCTATAATTATATTGTATATATATCACACGGAATTGAAATGCGTTGTGTCTCATTTAATGAAATGAAGAGGTAAATTCTGCTTCCCTTTTTTTATAACTGTATTGATCCGGCACGGAGACATATAAAATTAATGAGCGTTGTCTGCCCTAAAAGACCAATGCACGGTCTTAAGAGTCGTTGCGGAGAGTTAAATTGACCTTTTCGGCCATTACGTGAAATCTGGGGTTATTTTAATTGACTCTGCAGGGATCACTCGGAAAAATTACCGATTTCCTTGCATGCTATTTTGAGTTCTTTTATTTGCGTCGTCTCGTCTTCTATAGCAGACATAAATTGGTGGGTGGGGGGAGGGGGGGTTTGCTAGTTATGCAAATGACATTTTGACATTCCTTTTTATATTTCCCCTTTTCACTTTCTAATAGCTGTACCTGCGGTGTTTGCGTCCTCCTCACCCAACTTAGCAAACTTTCAGTTCAGTTTCCAATGTTTTGCAGCGTTGTGTATTGATTAGGCGAGACCAGTCGGTTGAACCGGCGTTCTCCTAATAACTAATGGACTTCATGATTCGTGTTCTCAATAATTGAAAAATTCAAGGTTGGGTAGTTTTCACTTATGTCAGACTGATTTTCTGTCTTAATCCATAGCTGTAGCTGGGTGCCGTGTGTAGAAAAACATTATTAATTACTAACTGATAGAAGCGCTTGTTAAAGGACAACGCTCGGCAAATTAAGAAAAAAAAAAAGGCATAGAAAGAATTGACAAGTTTAACAAAACAACAGGATGATGTGTAGCCTGTTAATGCACTGTGTAGTAGCACAAAAATATATACAAAAAAATTATATATTTTTTAAATAAAAGTTTAATAATTAAATGTTTAAAATAATTTCAAAAAATTAAATAATTAAATTTATTAATTTAATCATTTAAAAAATGAAAAAAATTCTAGAGCCACTTGTTAAAGGACAACGCTCAGCAAATTACCGTATATACTCGAGTATAGGCCGACCCGAATATAAGCCGAGGCCCCCAATTTACCCCCAAAAAACTGGAAAACTTATTGACTCGTGTATAAGCCGAGGGTGAGACATGGCTGTCCATCCCTGTGTGTCCGTCCATCCCTGTGTGTGTGTCCGTCCATCCATCCCTGTGTGTGTGTCCATCCATCCATCCATCCCTGTGTGTGTGTCCGTCCATCCATCCCTGTGTGTGTATCCATCCATCCATCCATCCCTGTGTGTGTGTGTGTGTGTGTATCCATCCATCCATCCCTGTGTGTGTGTGTGTGTGTGTGTGTATCCATCCATCCATCCATCCATCCGTGTGTGTGTGTGTGTGTGTGTGTGTGTGTGTGTGTGTGTGTGTGTCCATCCATCCATCCATCCATCCCTGTGTGTGTGTCCGTGCAGCCTTGTGTGTGTGTCCAGCCTACCTGTGTCCCGAGCCTCCGTCCCGAGCCGCCGTCGTCCCGAGCCTCCTCCGTCCCGAGCCTCCTCCGTCCCGTGCCTCCTCCGTCCCGTGCCTCCTCCGTCCCATGCCTCCTCCGTCCCGTGCCTCCTCCGTCCCGTGTCGTGCCAATGGATCGCCGCTCCAGGATCGCCGCTCTTCTCGGCGGCCATTCTACAATTCAAAAGCAGCGCCTCCGCCTCCGCCTGTGATAGGCGGAACACTCAATTTCCCAGCAGCCTGTGTTCCGCCTATCACGGACATCCTCTCATCCTCGTCCGTAGTATGAGAATGAGCGGATGTCCGTGATAGGCGGAACACTGACTGCTGGGAAATTCAGTGTTCCGCCTATCACAGGCGGAGGCGGAGAAGGAGGCGCGGCTTTTGAATTTTAATGTCCGCCGTCTGTCTGCTCGATACGCTGATCGAGCAGTCAGACAGCGGTGACTCGAGTATAAGCCGAGGGGGCACTTTCAGCCTCAAAAAAGAGGCTGAAAATCTCGGCTTATACTCGAGTATATACGGTAAGAAAAAAAAAGTACAGTATAGGAAGAATTGACGCATTAACAAAACCCTAACAGGATGAAGTGTAGTCTGTTAATGCACTGTGTAGTATCAAAAATATATGAATTTTTTTTTTTTTTAAATAAAAGTTTAATAATTAAATGTTTAAAATAATAATAAATTCCTGACTGGAATGGTACCAGCAGATTGGAGAAAAGCCAAAGTAGCACCAATATTTAAAAAAGGGCCAAAATACATCCCTGGGAATTACAGACCAGTTAGCCTAACATCAATAGTATGTAAACTCTTGGAGGGGATGATAAGGGACTATATACAAGATTTTAGTAATGAGAACGGTATCATTAGCAGTAATCAGCATGGATTCATGAAGAATCGTTCTTGCCAAACCACTTCTACAAATCTACTAACCTTCTATGAGGAGGTGAGTTTCCATCCTAGATAAAGGAAGGCCCGCAGACGTGGTGTATCTGGATTTTGCAAAAGCATGTGACACAGTTCACCATAAACGTTCACTGTACAAAATAAGGTCCGTTGGCAGCACCATAGTGTGAGTACATGGATTGAAAACTGGTTACAAGGGCGAGTTCAGAGGGTGGTGATAAATGGGGAGTACTCGGAATGGTCAGGGGTGGGTAGTGGGGTCCCCCAGGGTTCTGTGCTGAGACCAATCCGATTTAATTTGTTAATAAATGACCTGGAGGATGGAGGATGGGGTAAACAGTTCAATCTCTGTATTTGCGGACGATACTAAGCTAAGCAGGGCAATAACTTCTCCACAGGATGTGGAAACCTTTGCGAGAAGATCTGAACAAATGAATGGGGTGGGCAACTACATGACAAATGAGGTTTAATGTAGAAAAATGAAAAATAATGCATTTGGGTGGGAAAAAATCTCAATACAATCTATACACTGGGGGGGAGAACCTCTGGGGGAATCTAGGATGGAAAAGGACCTGGGGGTCCTAGTAGATGATAGGCTTAGCAATGCCAAGCTGCTGCTAACAAAGCAAACAGAATATTGGAAATAAAAAGGGGACTCCAGAGATAAAACAATAATTTTCCTGCTCTACAAGACTACAGGAATTATTGCTCTCTCTCTAATGTTCGCGGCGATATCTCACATGTGTGGTGTGAACACCGTTTACATATGGGGGCGTGACTTACGTATGTGTCCGCCTCTCCACGCATGCACTATAATGTATTTATTTTTTTATCTTTTTTTTAGAACGATCACAAGGAACGTAAACATCCCTAGAAATAAGGGAGTACAGGTCCTCTTTGTGGGGAAATCTGGGGTCAATAAGACAAAATCTCTCCTCTACTTTTGAAAGGAAAAAATAAATAAATAAATAAAATTGTTCTTATGCTTCAAAAAAATTGTTTACTTCCACCCTAGACCTGGTCCTTCTAGAGCCGTGATCTCCAAACTGCGGCCCTTTGCTTGCCTTTATTCGACCCTTGAGGCACTATTCCTCCCACTGACACCAATGATGGGCACTATTCCTCCCACTGACACCAATGATGGGCACTATTCCTCCCACTGACACCAATGATGGGCACTATTCCTTCCACTGAAACCAATGGTGGGGCACTACTCCTGTCACTGACACCAATGATGGGGCACTATTCCTTCCACTGACACCAATGATGGGGCACTACTCCTGTCACTGACACCAATGATGGGGCACTATTCCTCCCACTGACACCAATGATGGGGTACTATTCCTCTCACTGACACCAATGATGGGGCACTATTCCTCTCACTGACACCAACGATGGGACCCTATTTCTCTCACTGACTCCAACGATAGGGCACTGTTCCTCCCACTGACACCAATGTAGAGGGTACTATTCCCCCCATTGACACCAATGATGGGACACTATTCCTTCCACTGACACCAATGATGGGGCACTATTCCTCCCACTGACACCAATGATGGGGTACTATTCCTCCCACTGACACCAATGATGGGCCCTATTCCTTCCACTGACACCAATGATGGGGCACTATTTCTGTCACTGACACCAATGATGGGGCACTATTCCTCCCACTGACACCAATGATGTGGCACTATTGCTCTCACTGACACCAATGATGGGGCACTATTCCTCCCACTGACTAAAAGAAAAAAAATGGGCACTTTTACACTACTGACACCAATTATTTATCCCCCTAATAGCAAAGATTGGCTTGTTTACTCCCTCTGGGCACAGCCCGCCCCCCCCTGAAGTCTGAAGGGTAGTACTCGGGTCTTTTCTTTAGAAAGCTTGGAGACCCCCGATCTCCACCAATACTAGAATGAAGAGTCAGAATCCCTGTTAGGTTTGTATTACTATCCATGGGGTGGAGTCACCGAGTCCCGGTGTCACCGAGTCAGAAAGTGACGGAAAATAAGACTTTGTACAGGTGTCACCATAACAGGAAATCCATCTTCTCTCTATGATAGACCTAAAAAGATGTAAGGATTTAATTGAGGCGAAGCGCATGCTCTCTGCTGATTGGAGAGCTCTAAGACCTCAATTGCATTGGACAGCCAGGGGGAGCAGTAAAACAGGTGGTTGAGCTGCAGTTTTACCTCTCCACCCCCCCGACCACCCACCTAAAAGATTAAGTGCAACCGCTTGAGCAAAAACGATACCCCATGTCACATTCAAGGGGCAGTGCCGTCGCCATACGAAACCCATGCAAGTCAATGGGGCCACACCCCAACACTGCTTGGTGCGGCATCGCCTCCAAAATGCCTGGCAGCCACTGCCCTACCACCCTCTTAAAAGCGACCCACTGCGGATCACTTTTCAAGGGGGCAGTAGAGACTGCTCCAGTTGTGAGCAAGGCCTACTAACTCTAACTCATCCAGAGGACATATTAGACATTTGCAGAGGGACCACTGCTTCCACACAGAGCAAGGGTCCCCTACTGAATTAAACATGTAGCTCTGCAATTAGTAAAGCTCATAATCTCTTCTGATTGAAGAAACCCGGCTCTGACTAAGCAAGGGGTATGTCAGACCTCAGCAGAGGGACAACTGCTAAAAACACACAGTACAATGGTCCTTCTCTTTACCATGCTGGCAGGAGACAAGGCTTTTCTACTCAGGCCGTGGCTGCTTTCTGAAAAAAAGAAAGCACCCCCCCCCCCCCCCCCCGCTTCGGTTCATACCAGAACATGCGAACAGGCAAAGAATTCTGATGAACATGTGAACATCACTAAAGTCTATGAACAAGAACATGTAAAATTAAAAGTGCAAATTTTAAAGGCTTATATGCAAGTTATTGTCATAAAAAAGTGTTTGGGGACCCGGGTCCTACCGCAGGGGACATGTATCAATGCAAAAAAAAAAAGTTTCAAAAACTGCAGTTTTTTTCAGGAGCAGTGGGAGGCTCCCATCGAATCTTGTTGGCAGCTGTTATATAGCTGAGAGCGGGGCCACTAAACGGGCGACCCTGCCTTCCTCTGACGCCATGCGGCGTCGTTGGGTGGGCTCACCCCCTTTTACTGAGTTTTATCTATATTGCCGAGACCCGACAATTCATTATAGCCGCGATGAGTTTTAAATGACATTTTTTCCTTTAGAAATGTCATTTTGTGCAGAGACAGTTCTAAACATGGGAAAAATGCGTCACTTTACAGGCATACTATAGACACCCCCCAGGCACGATATTTACAGGAATATTTCACTTTTATTGTTTCACTTTAAGCATTACTAAAATCACTGCTCCCGAAAAAAACTGGCTGACTTTAAAACTTTTTTTTTGCATTGATACATGTCCCCTGGGGAAGGAACCGGGTCCCCAAACACTTTTTTATGACACCAACTTGCATATAAGCCTTTGAAATTCGCACTTTTAGTTTTTTCACGTTCGTGTCCCATAGACTTTAGCGGTGTTCTGCGGCTTTCAAATTTTCTGCGAACGTCACATATTGTTCGCTGTTCGGCAAACAGGCGAGCACCCGATGTTCACATCGGACTTACGTCGACATCGGGCTCATCCCTAGTCTTTAGCTGATGTCAACTAAAAAGTTGAACCTTCCTGGGTGCCAAGGTGAAAAATCCGGATTCAGCGCGTTTATTTCGGTGACAGAATGGAGAACGTACTGTATGTATAACCGTGATGATCAGACAAAAGAGTAGAGAGAAGACAAGAAAGCTCGACACGGTTTTGGCCCCGCTGGGGTTATTTTTCCGGAGAATTGCAGGTTCGGCGTGACGCGGCGTCCATGTGTGGGGTGGGGGGGGATTGAAATTCTCCTTGATTTACTATTCTGTCTGTACTAGGTGGAGAGGTTGTAACATCCCACCCTGCTGTGCCTTTCTGCTAAACAGCGACCCCACACCTCAACCGCCGCCATCAATATTCATGCCGTGCACCGCCATAAATATGCATGATGTGTACCGTAATAAATATGTAATGCGGGATTCTGTCATAAATATAAATACGACCAGCAGGAATTATCGGCGCGGCTTTGCTGACACGGGCAAAATGGAAATAAGCGCTAATCCCGGGGGGGGGGGGGGGGGGGGGCTGTACAATCTGATCACCGTTACTAAAGAGAGAACCTTGGCATCTTAAATGGGGGTGGGGGGCGATGACGCTAATACGCTTTATTAAAGTGGGGCCGTAGTCCGCTCACAACTTTGATGTGGTCACCTAAGCACTTTGTAGATAGGGACTGCGAACGCGCAGCTGAAATACATACAGTAGGACGTAATCCTTCCTCCACGCCCTTCAACGGATATTAACCCCCTCAATACCGCCCTTCCTGCCCAAGCCATTTTTCAGCGCTCTCACACCTTTGAATGACAATTGCGTGGTCATGCTACACTGTAACCATGTGAGAATTTGTTTTTGGTGGCATGTAATCACTTCTGGGTATTTTATTTTTTCTGGAAAAAAAAAAGACAGAACATTTTGAAAAAAAAATAAAAATCGCCCCCTAGTGTTTAACCCCTTCCCTGCCAGTGACATTTACACAGTAATCAGTGCGTTTTTATAGCAATGATCGTTGTATCAATGCCAATGGTCCCAAAAATGTGTCAAGACGTGTCTGATGTGTCTGCCGTAATGCCGTAGTCCTGATAAAATTTGCTGATCGCCACCATTACTAGTAAAAAAAAGAATAATAATAAACATGCCATAAATCTTTCCCCTATTTTGTAGACGTTATAACTTTTGCACAAATCAATCAATATATACGCTTATTGTGATTTTCATTACCAAAAATATGTAGAAGAATACGTATCTGCCTAAGCTAAAGAAAAAAATTGTTAAAAAAAATAAATAAAAAATGGGGATATTTATTATAGCAAAAAGTACAAACTAATGTGTTTTTTTAAAAATTGTCGCTGCCAATGAGAGAAAGCTGTTGGGTCTGGGGCAGTTGGTGGGATAGAGGAAGCAGGGGAGGATCTACTTTGATGAAGCTGGGAAGGTGTGGGGTCTGGACCTGATGGAGAGGAAGAGGAGCTTTGAGGGATCAGCTGTGCCAATGCAAGGAAAGGTGTAGGGTCTAGAGCTTTTGGAGAAATAGAGGAGCTAGACAAGGACCTATTGTGCTGTTGCAGGGAAGATGTGGGGTCTGGAGCTTTTGAAGAGAAAGAGGAGCCTGGGAGAACCTGCTGTGCCAGAGCAAGGAAAAGTTGGGAGTCTAGAGCTGTTGCAGGGGTAGAGGAGCTGAGCAATGACCTCTTGTGCTGGTGCAAGGAAGTTGTGTGGTCTGGAGCTCTTGCAGGGGTAGAGGAGCTGAGCATGACCTCTTGTGCTGGTGCAAGGAAGTTGTGGGGTCTAGAGCTCTTGCTGGAGTAGAGGAGCTGAGCAATGACCTCTTGTGCTGGTGCAAGGAAGGTGTGAGGTCTAGAGCTGTTGCAAGGGTAGAGGAGGGTAGAGGAGCCGAGGAACGACCTCTTGTGCTAGTGCAAGGAAGGTGTGGAGTCTAGAGCTGTTGTAATGGTAGAAGAGCTGAGCAATGACCTCTTGTGCTGGTGCAAGGAAGGTGTGGGGTCTAGAGCTGTTGCAAGGGTAGAGGAGGGTAGAGGAGCTGAGGAACGACCTCTTGTGCTAGTGCAAGGAAGGTGTGGAGTCTAGAGCTGTTGTAGGGGTAGAGGAGCTGAGCAATGACCTCTTGTGCTGGTGCAAGGAAGGTGTGGGGTCTAGAGCTGTTGTAGGGGTAGAGGAGCTGAGCAATGACCTCTTGTGCTGGTGCAAGGAAGATGTGAGGTCTAGAGCTGTTGCAATGGTAGAGGAGCTGAGCAATGACCTCTGTCTTGTGCTGGTGCAAGGAAGGTGTGGGGTCTAGAGCTGTTGCAAGGGTAGAGGAGGGTAGAGGAGCTGAGGAACGACCCCTTGTGCTGGTGCAAAGAAGATGTGGAGTCTAGAGCTGTTGTAGGGGAAGAGGAGCTGAGCAATGACCTCTTGTGCTGGTGCAAGGAAGGTGTGGGGTCTAGAGCTCTTGCGGGGGTAGAGGAGCTGAGCAATGACCTCTTGTGCTGGTGCAAGGAAGGTGTGGGGTCTGGAGCTCTTGCAGGGGTAGAGGAGCTGAGCAATGACCTCTTGTGGTGGTGCAAGGAAGGTGTGGGGTCTAGAGCTGTTGCAAGGGTAGAGGAGGGTAGAGGAGCTGAGGAACGACCTCTTGTGCTAGTGCAAGGAAGGTGTGGAGTCTACAGCTGTTGTAGGGGTAGAGGAGCTGAGCAAAGACCTCTTGTGCTGGTGCAAGGAAGGTGTGGGGTCTAGAGCTGTTGCAAGGGTAGAGGAGGGTAGAGGAGCTGAGGAACGACCTCTTGTGCTAGTGCAAGGAAGGTGTGGAGTCTAGAGCTGTTGTAGGGGTAGAGGAGCTGAGCAATGACCTCTTGTGCTGGTGCAAGGAAGGTGTGGGGTCTAGAGCTGTTGTAGGGGTAGAGGAGCTGAGCAATGACCTCTTGTGCTGGTGCAAGGAAGATGTGAGGTCTAGAGCTGTTGCAATGGTAGAGGAGCTGAGCAATGACCTCTTGTGCTGGTGCAAGGAAGGTGTGGGGTCTAGAGCTGTTGCAAGGGTAGAGGAGCTGAGGAACGACTCCTTGTGCTGGTGCAAAGAAGATGTGGAGTCTAGAGCTGCTGTAGGGGAAGAGGAGCTGAGCAATGACCTCTTGTGCTGGTGCAAGGAAGGTGTGGGGTCTAGAGCTCTTGCGGGGGTAGAGGAGCTGAGCAATGACCTCTTGTGCTGGTGCAAGGAAGGTGTGGGGTCTGGTGCTCTTGCAGGGGTAGAGGAGCTGAGCAATGACCTCTTGTGGTGGTGCAAGGAAGGTGTGGGGTCTAGAGCTGTTGCAAGGGTAGAGGAGCTGAGGAACGACCTCTTGTGCTAGTGCAAGGAAGGTGTGGAGTCTACAGCTGTTGTAGGGGTAGAGGAGCTGAGCAAAGACCTCTTGTGCTGGTGCAAGGAAGGTGTGGGGTCTAGAGCTCTTGCGGGGGTAGAGGAGCTGAGCAATGACCTCTTGTGCTGGTGCAAGGAAAATGTGGAGTCTAGAGCTGTTGTAGGGGTAGAGGAGCTGAGCAATGACCTCTTGTGCTGGTACAAAGAAGGTGTGGGGGTCTAGAGCTGTTGCAAGGGTAGAGGAGCTGAGCAATGACCTCTTGTGCTGGTGCAGGTAAAATATGGGGTCTAGAGCTGTGGGAGGGGTAGAAGAGCTGGACAAGGACCTATTGTGCTGATGCAGGGTAAGTGTGGGGTCTGGAGCTATTGGAGAGAAAGAGGAGCCTGGGAGAGCCTGCTATGCTGGAGGAGGGGAAGGTGAGGGGTGGGAGCTATCAGTGGAGGAGAGGAGCCGAGGAAGGACCTACTGTTCTGGTGCAAGGAAAGTGTGGTTTGTAAAACTGTTGAAGGGGTAGAAGAGCATGTTTCCCACCCGGAGGTTCAGGGAAGTGCTGTGAATGAGAGAAATAATCAGAACAGCTCTAAAAAGTTTAAATTCCTTTAGGAGCAATTTTAGTTAAAGAAAAGTTGTACAAGTTAAAGAGTGTACAATATATAAAGCGGAAATAACTTTTTGGGGGGAGGTTTAATACTTCTCTAAAGGTAAGCATTGTAATAACTCAAAATACGAATTTTTCTGAAAATATGGGAATCTATATAGGTATATTTGTAGCCCCATACTGTATATAGGCCTGGCATTGTGTGGCGTAACTCGTTGTCTTTGCTGCTCTGCCTGCTGCAGATTGTTTGTAATTGTTCCAGACACCCCAGTCGCCCCACCGTCGCGTTGCATACAAATAGCTGACGGACGTAGTCAGACATATGGGATGTGTAATCAGAAACCCAGATCAGCCCTTGTCAAACGAGATCAATTCCAGCAGGAGGCCGGACAGCACTTGTTGTATTTGAGCCGGGATGAAATGAATGAATGATAATTCACCCCATCTGCGTTCCAAGTGCTTGGCAGCCGCCCCGCGCCGTCCCTTCACGCGAGCCGCAGCGCTGACAGCTCCAATAGAAGCAATGCTTTTACAGCGAACAGATTTTTTTTTCTGAGGGACGGGGATCCTTTTCAGACATATTTACAATTTCAAAGTGACAAATTACTGTCTAATTTTAAAAGTACATCCCGGGCCAAAGCTGGAAATGGAAGTTCGGAAGACGTAAAGCAAATGGAGCCTTCCGGATCAAGGCTTCACTCTTTTTTTTTTGGTTGGTCATCTAGGGACCTCTTTTGCAATGGAGGAGATACAGGTGCATCTCAAAAAATTTGAATTTCATCAAAAAGTTCATTTATTTCAGTAATTCAATTCAAAAAGTGAAACGCGTTTATTATATAGATTCATTACACACAGAGTGATATATTTCAAGCATTTCTTTCTTTTAATTTTGATGATTATGGCTTACAGCTAGTGAAAACCCAAAATTCAATATCTTGGAAAAATTTGAATATTGTGAAAAAGTTCAATATTGTGCCACACTCTAAACAGCTAAATAACTCAATACACCTGTAAAGTTTTCCTGAGCCTTTAATTCAGCCTTTCCCAACCTTTTCAACACAGAGGAACCCATGAAAATGTTCTCCGGGATCGGGGGACCCCTGCTAAAAATGAGAACTCTACAACTCATGATACAATAGTGCGATGGTCAGTGGGCCCTTATGGGTTATACACATGATAGGATTTTCCAATAACAAACGTTGGATGTAAGCTTGTTGTCGGAAAGTCTGACCATGTGTAGGCTCCTTAGAACATTTGTTGTCGGAATTTCCGCCAACAAATGTTTGAGAGCGGGTTTTCAAATTTTCCGACAACAAGACTTGTTGTCGGAAATTCCGAACGTGTGTAGACAATTCTGATGCACAAAAGTCCATCCATCAAGTAGAAGAGCCGCACTGGCTATTGAACTTCATTTTTCTCGGCTTGTTGTACGTGTTGTACTTTGCCGTATACTTGACGTTTGGAATTTCCGACAACATTTGTGTGACTGTGTGTATTAGACATGGGCGCCGTCAATAAATTCGTTTCGTTCTGTTCCGTTACGGTTCGTATTAAAATTTGTTCGTACTTCGTATTTCGTGTCCAAAATTCAATTTCAATTCGTACGAAATACGAATTGTCGTTAGGTTCATTAACGTGTATGAACGTTCTTTACGATGAATTTAAAGGAAAAAATATACCTCAATATGACAGTCGATGCTGATGGAAGTTTGGTTTTTAGTCGAAAAATACGAAATTCCGTTGAAGAATTTCCGATCCGAAATACAAATTTTCGTTAGATGAGGGGCTCCCACCATCCCTGTGCTGTGCTGACTTCCTCTTGGGGCTGTACCCCTGCTGTGCTCAGTATGTCAGCACAGGAATGGTGGAAATCCCTCATAATGAGCACAGCAGAGGCACAGCCCCAGGAGGAAGTCAGCATAGCACAGGAATGGTTGGAGCCCCTCATAATAAGCAGCCCCAGGAGGAAGTCAGCATAGCACAGGGATGGTGAGAGCCCTTCATAATGAGCACAGCAGAGTTACAGCCCCAGGAGGAAGTAGGCATAGCACAGGGATGGTGGGAGCCCCTCATAATAAGCAGCCCCAGGAGGAAGTCAGCACAGCACAGGGATGGTGGGAGCCCCTCATAATGAGCACAGCAGAGGTACAGCCCCAGGAGGAAGTCAGCATAGCACAGGGATGGTGGGAGCCCCTCATAATGAGCACAGCAGAGGTACAGCCCCAGGAGGAAGTCAACATAGCACAGGGATGGTGGGAGCCCCTCATAATAAGCATAATGACTGAGTCGTCGATGCGACGACAACTGATCTGAAATTCGTAAACAAAAGTGCGTACAAAATTCGGATGCATGGCAATTCGTATTTTGGATCCTCCCGAACGTACGAATTTAGGGAAATTCGTACGAATTTGAGATTCGTACGAAACGAATCGCACATGTCTAGTGTGTATGCAAGACAAGTTTGAGCCAACATCCTTCGAAAAAGAGCGGTTTTGTTGTCGGAAAATCCTATCGTGTGTACATAGCTTTACACTTGTGGTCATTGGGAAGAATTACCTCCTTACAGATAGCTAAAAAGTTCAATGGTGTCAGTGAGAACTTATCTGAGAGGCAGAAATGGCCCAGTGCTGAAGGAACCCCTAGCAACCTTTGGAGGAACTCTAGGGTTCCACGGAACCCTGGTTGAGAATCACTGCTTTAAATGGTCTCTAAGCCCCCTTTACACATTCTGACATTCTGCCAACCAAATCCGTCGGATTTTGTCCGTCGGATTTTGCCCGTCGGATCTTGTCCGAAACTGTTGCATACACACGGTCGGACTAAATTGTCGAAAAATCCAATCATTCAGAACGTGATGACGTAATTTCGTTACGATGGGACTACATTCAGGCTAGTAGCCAATAGCTTTGATGTAGGAATTTGATCTGAGCATGCGTGGCACTTGGTCCAATCAAAATTCTCTACACATGATCGGAGTATGTCCGATCAAAACAGTTGGTCGGAAAATATTTCCAACATGTTGGAAAATTGGGTCCGACGGAGATTCGAACGGAATCAGTCCGATGCAGACCACACACAGTCGGATTATCCGACGACGCGGTCCGATAATACGCATTCAGACGGATTCTCCAACCGTGTGTACAAGGCTTTAGTCTGGTTCAGTAGGTTACACAATCAAGGGGAAGACTGCTGACTTGACAGTTGTCCAGAAGACAGTCATCAACACCCTCTGCAAGGCGGGTAAGTCACAAAAGGTCATTGCTATAGAAGCTGGCTGTTCACAGAGTGTTGTATCCAAGCATATTAATGGACAGTTGAGTGGAAGGAAAAAGTGTGGTAGAAAAAGGTGCACCAGCAACAGGGATAACCGCAGCCTTGAGAGGATTGTAAAGCAAAGGCCATTCAAGAATTTGGGGGAGATTCACAAGGAGTGGACTACGGCTGATGTCAGTGCTTCAAGAGCCACCAAACCCAGACATATCCAGGATATGAGCTACAACTGTCACATTCCTTGTGTCAAGCTATCCCTGAACCAGAGACAACATCAGAAGCGTCTTACCCGGGCTAAGGAGAAAGAGGACTGGACTGTTGCTCGGTAATCCAAAGTCCTCTTTTCGGATGAAAATGCATTTTGCATTTCATTTGGAAATCAAGGCCCCAGAGTCCGGAGGAAGAGTGGAGAGGCGCAGAACCCAAGTTACATGAGGTCCAATGTGAAGTTTGCACAGTCAGTGATGATCTGGGGAGACGTGTCGACTACTGGTGTTGGTCCATAGTGTGTTTTATAGAGTCCAAAGTCATCACAGCCCTCTACCAGGAAATTCTAGAGCTCTTCATGCTTCCTGAATGTAAAGAATTGGGTAGGTGATACCTGGTGTGTAAGAGGTTTTTTAACTCTCTAACTCCGCCACGGAGACGACTTTTATCTGAAAGCCAGCCACTCACCGTTGTTAAAAATACCGGGGTTATGGCAGCTATCTGCTGCCATAACAATGGTATTTAGCATCAAAGTACCGACGTACAATGATGGCAATTTGCGCTAAGTGGTTAAACCCTACTGGATCAGGAGAATATGTTGGCAGGGTGGGAGAGGAGGGTCATCGGAGGAAGAAGATTTCAGCGAAAGGATAATAGCAGCACAAGGGGCACAACGCGCTTAAAGCGGGAGTCCGCAATAAGGACGGTCCCCGCTGCCTCTGGGATCTGTGTGTTTTCCCAGCAGGCAGCGGGGCACTTGTGGAAAGGGGCGGGCACTTCCGGAAAGGGGCGTAATATACGCCCCTTTCCGCAGAGAGCTATCCCGGAAGTGGGTGCAGATACCTGTACTGTACAGGTATCTGTACCCCCCTCCCCCCTGAAAGGTGCCAATTGTGGCGCCGGAGGGGGGGAGGGTTCCGATGAGCGGAAGGTCCACTTTAGGGTGGACCTCCGCTTTAAGGTAAGTCTTAAAGCGGAGGTTCTGACAATTTATTTTAATTTTTTTTTTACAAATACTGCAGCTGCTGACTTTTAACCACTTGTTTACTGGGCACTTAAAACCCCCTCCTGTCCAGACCAATTTTCAGCTTTCAGGGCTTATGCACTTTGAATGACAATTACGTGGTCATGCTACACTGTACTCAAATTAAATTTTTATAATTTTTTTACCACAAATAGAGCTTTCATTTGGGGGTATTTGATCACCTCTGCGCTTTTTATATTTTGTTAAAAACATTTAAAAATACTGAATTTGGAAAAACATTTTTATTTTAATTTTTGTTTTATATTTTGTTAGAAAATTTTGCAAACAGGTAATTTTTCTCCTTCATTGATGTACGTTGATGAGGCAGCACTGATGGGCACCAATAGGTGGCAGTGAAGGGCACTAATGGGTGGCAGTGATGGGCACTGATGGGTGGCAATAATGGGCACGGATCAGTTACACTGATAGGCAGCACTGCTAGGTGGCACTGATTGCCACCACTGGTGGGTATTGATAGGTGGCACTTGTGGGCACTGTGGGCACTGGCAGGTGACAATGGCAGGTGGCACTGGCAAGGGGTACTGGGGGGGACTGATGTCAGCATGAGGAGAGAAAAAATAAACATTACCGAGCTTTTGTTTACATCATATGATCAGCTGTCATTGGCTGACAGCTGATCACGTGGTAAGGGGCCGGGGCTGGCCCCTTACTCGGATCTGTGATCACCCGAGTCTCAGTAACTCAGTGACCACAACATGCGTCGTGCGTGCACTGCAGGGTGCGTGCAGGGAGCGTGCAAAGGGGAGGCCGTCATGTGACGGCCTCCCAGAAATTCAGCTCTGTGCTGCGGTTGTCATTCGGCTATAGTTCGGACGGCAAGTGGTTAAATTATGGACACTTACCTGTCCAGAGTTTCCGCAATGTCGGAACCCGGAGCCGATCTGTCCCTCGGCTCCCGGTGGAGGCGCCGTCATCTTTGGTAAGGCTTCACAGACTGGTTCCCGACTGCTAATGCGTGAGTCGTGCTGTGCTCCCTGCTGTTTTCTGGGACCTGTGTGCCTAGAGACCCCTGCCACTAGTCTAGTGGTCTCCAAACTATGGTCCGTGGGCTGGATATGGCCCTTTGCTTGTCTTTAACTGGCTATCTGGCCCTTGGGGGCCTCCTAAAGTCTGAAGGACATTAAATGGGCCCTTTGTTTAGAAAGTTTGGAGACCCCTGCTCTAGACCAGGGGTCTCTAAACTACAGCCCAAGGGCTGGATGTGGCCCTTTTCTTGCCTTTATCTGGCCTTTGGCCAATGATTGGGAACTGATACCTGGGCATTTTCTACTCCCACTGGCCACAGTCTGGCCCTCCTGAAATCTGAAGGACAGTTTACTGGCCCTTTGTTTAGAAAGTGTGGAGACCCCTGTCACTATATTAGTGGTCTCCAAACTATGGCCCGTGGGCTGGATGGGGCCCCTTTCCTTCCTTTAACTGGCTATCTGGCCCTTGGAGCCCTCCTAAAGTCTGAAGGACCCTTTGCTTAGAAAGTTTGGAGACCCCTACTCTAGACCAGTGGCCTTCAAACTACAGCCCAGGGGCCAGATGTGGCCCTTTTCTTGCCTTTATCTGGCTATCTGGCCCTTGGGGCACTATTCCACCAACTGACACCAATGAAAGGGCTTCATTCAACCCTACTGACACCATCAGCAGGGCACTATTCCTCCCATTAAAACCAATGATTGGGAACTGATACCTGGGCATTTTCTACTCCCACTGGCCACAGTCTGGCCCTCCTGAAATCTGAAGGACAGTTTACTGGCCCTTTGTTTATAAAGTGTGGAGACCCCATTCACTATATTAGTGGTCTCCAAACTATGGCCCGTGGGCTGGATGGGGCCCCTTTCCTTCCTTTAACTGGCTATCTGGCCCTTGGAGCCCTCCTAAAGTCTGAAGGACCCTTTGCTTAAAAAGTTTGGAGACCCCTACTCTAGACCAGTGGCCTTCAAACTACAGCCCAGGGGCCAGATGTGGCCCTTTTCTTGCCTTTATCTGGCTTTCTGGCCCTTGGGGCACTATTCCACCAACTGACACCAATGAAAGGGCTTCATTCAACCCTACTGACACCATCAGCGGGGCACTATTCCTCCCATCAAAACCAGTGATTGGGAACTGATGCCTGGGCAGTTTCTACTCGCACTGGCCACAGTCTGGCCCTCCTGAAATCTGAAGGACAGTTTACTGGCCCTTTGTTTAGAAAGTGTGGAGACCCCTGTCACTAGACTAGTGGTCTCCAAACTATGGCCCATGGGCTGGATGTGGCCCCTTCCCTTCCTTTAACTGGCTATCTGGCCCTTGGGGCCCTCCTAAAGTCTGAAGGACATAAAACGCACCCTTTGTTTAGAAAGTTTTGAGACCCCTGCTCTAGACCGGTGGTCTTCAAACTACAGCCCAGGGCCAGCATGTGACCCTTTTCTTGCCTTTTATCTGCCCTTTGGCCAGTGATTGGGAACTAATACCTGGGCATTTTCTACTCCCACTGGCCACAGTCTGAAGGACCCTTTGCTTGGAAATATCGGAGACCCTTGCTCTAGACCAGTGGTCTTCAAACTACAGCCCAGGGGCCAGATGTGGCCCTTTTCTTGCCTTTATCCCGCTAACTGGCCCTTGGGTCACTATTCCACCAACTGACACCAATGAAAGGGCTTCATTCAAACCTACTGACACCATCAATAGGGCACTATTCCTCCCATTAAAACCAATGATTGGGAACTGATGCGTGGGCAATTTCTACTCCCACTGGCCACAGTCTGGCCCTCCTGAAATCTGAAGGACAGTTTACTGGCCCTTTGTTTAGAAAGTGTGGAGACCCCTGTCACTAGACTAGTGGTCTCCAAACTATGGCCCATGGGCTGGATGTGGCCCCTTCC
Source organism: Lithobates pipiens (assembly GCF_037356315.1). NCBI lineage: Eukaryota > Metazoa > Chordata > Amphibia > Anura > Ranidae > Lithobates > Lithobates pipiens. The sequence continues at coordinate 29,659,686 of NW_027507748.1, read as the reverse complement.
CTTCCTTTAACTGGCTATCTGGCCCTTGGGGCCCTCCTAAAGTCTGAAGGACATAAAACGCACCCTTTGTTTAGAAAGTTTGGAGACCCCTTCTCTAGACCGGTGGTCTTCAAACTACAGCCCAGGGCCAGCATGTGACCCTTTTCTTGCCTTTTATCTGCCCTTTGGCCAGTGATTGGGAACTGATACCTGGGCATTTTCTAATTGCACTGGCCATAGTCTGGCCCTCCTGAAATCTGAAGGACAGTTTACTGGCCCTTTGTTTAGAAAGTGTGGAGACCCCTGTCACTAGACTAGTGCTCTCCAAACTATGGCCCATGGGCTGGATGTGGCCCCTTTCCTTCCTTTAACTGGCTATCTGGCCCTTGGGGCCCTCCTAAAGCCTGAAGGACATTAAACGGGCCCTTTGTTTAGAAAGTTTGGAGACCCCTGCTCTAGACCGGTGGTCTTCAAACTACAGCCCAGGGCCCGGAGATGGCCCTTTTCTTGCCTTTTATCTGCCCTTTGGCCAGTGATTGGGAACTAATACCTGGGCATTTTCCACTTGCACTGGCCATAGTCTGGCCCTCCTGAAATCTGAAGGACAGTTTACTGGCCCTTTGTTTAGAAAGTGTGGAGACCCCTGTCACTAGACTAGTGGTCTCCAAACTATGGCCCATGGGCTGGATGTGGCCCCTTCCCTTCCTTTAACTGGCTATCTGGCCCTTGGGGCCCTCCTAAAGTCTGAAGGACATAAAACGCACCCTTTGTTTAGAAAGTTTGGAGACCCCTTCTCTAGACCGGTGGTCTTCAAACTACAGCCCAGGGCCAGCATGTGGCCCTTTTCTTGCCTTTTATCTGCCCTTTGGCCAGTGATTGGGAACTGATACCTGGGCATTTTCTAATTGCACTGGCCACAGTCTGGCCCTCCTGAAATCTGAAGGACAGTTTACTGGCCCTTTGTTTAGAAAGTGTGGAGACCCCTGTCACTAGACTAGTGGTCTCCAAACTATGGCCCGTGGGCTGGATGTGGCCCTTTGCTTGCCTTTAACTGGCCTTTGGCCAATGATTGGGAAACTGATACCTGGGCATTTTCCACTCACACTGGCCATAGTCTGGCCCTCCTGAAATCTGAAGGACAGTTTACTGGCCCTTTGTTTACAAAGTGTGGAGACCCCTATCACTAGACTAGTGGTCTCCAAACTATGGCCTGTGGGCTAGATGTGGTCCTTTGCTTGCCTTTAACTGGCCTTTGGCCAGTGATTGGGAACTGATACCTGGGCATTTTCCACTCGCACTGGCCACAGTCTGGCCCTCCTGAAATCTGAAGTGACAGTTTACTGGCCCTTTGTTTAGAAAGTGTGGAGACCCCTGTCACTAGACTAGTGGTCTCCAAACTATGGCCCGTGGGCTGGATGTGGCCCTTCGCTTGCCTTTAACTGGCCTTTGGCCAATGATTGGGAAACCGATGCCTGGGCATTTCCTACTCCCAATGGCCACAGAATGCCACCCCCCCCAAAAGCTTGAAGGACAGTAAACCGGCACCTTACTTACAAATTTTGGAGACCCTCGCTGTAGATCTACTGTGAGTGGGCGGCAAGAGGTTAAATCAATAAAAAAAAAAAATTATCAGCACAGAAAATAGCCTCAAAAATTATTTTTTTTACCCATTTGCACGGAACGAAGGTAATAAATGCATTTCATGGATGAATTGCTCTACAATGCTACACCCCCAAATCTTACCCTGGCCAGCATGTATGGTGGTTTATTTCTCGTTTTGACTTACAAAATTCAGTGAACCCACATAAATCGGTTTATTTTTTTTTTTTTCTTGGACACTTTAATGATTATATTTAATTGTATTCTTTTTTTAAGAACTTCATAAAAAAAAAAAAAAAAAGGCTTGCGAAACGTCCGTGTTGCAGTCTGACTTTCATGGCTAGTAGAACAAATCGTACGCTGAACATCTAATCTGTTAAGTGTTCAAGATTTGATATGTCCAAATTGGTTTTCTGGCCGCGTGACAAATTCAATCTTCAAATAAACGGGGGGATTTGTCTTAGCAAGCTGTAGGTGAACTTTAACAATAACGTCTCGCACTTTCTGCATGTTGTTTAATAAGTGCCCCGAATTTACCGATTTGCGGACATCTGATGCTGGAAAAAAAAAAGGACTCGTGCCTTTGCAGAAAATGAATTTGTTCTCTCTGCTTACCGCGGAAGACGGAGACGTGAGGTCTTCTGTTCGCGGCGGGTTGTGTCTTGAAACGTCTGAAATGTACTAACTGTTCAAAACTCCCATTAAAGCAAAAAACGCAATTTCTGACCGCTATTAAAAAATAAATAAATAAATAAAATAATTCAGAAGAAAATTTTAATAGAATAAAATACAGAATAAAAAAAATAAATAGAGTATAAAAGTATAGAATATAATCAAGTAAAACATAATAGAATATAAAATAAAAGAATAGGAAGAAATAGAACTGAAAAAAAAAGGGATAGAATATAAAATAAAAGAATATAATATAATAGAGTAGAACAGAATAGTAAATAGAATAACAGAATAAAATAGAAAATAAAATAATAGAATAGAGAATAAAATAGAGTATAAAAGTATAGAATATAATCAAGTAAAACAGAATAGAATATAAAATAAAAGAATAGGAAGACATAGAATAGAAAAAAAAGAGATAGAATATAAAATAAAAGAATAGAGTAAAACAGAACAAAATAGAATAGAAAATAAAGGAATACAATGGAAAAATATAATTTAATAGAAAACAAAAGAATAGAATATAATCAAGTAGAACAGAATAGTAAATAAAATATCAGAATAAAATAGAATAGCTAATAAAAAATAGAGAATAAAATAAAATAATAGAATAGAGTATAAAAGTATAGAATGTAATTGAGTAAAACAGAACAGAATATAAAATAAAAGAATAGGAAGACATAGAATAGAAAAAAGAGATAGAATATAAAATAAAATAATAGAGTAAAACAGAACAAAATAGAATAGAAAATAAAGGAATACAATAGAAAAATATAATTGAATAGAAAACAAAAGAATATAATAAAATCAAGTAGAACAGAATAGTAAATAAAATATCAGAATAAAATAGAATAGCTAATAAAAAATAGAGAATAAAATAAAATAATAGAATGGAGTATAAAAGTATAGAATATAATTGAGTAAAACAGAACTGAATATAAAATAAAAGAATAGGAAGACATAGAATAGAAAAAAAGGGATCGAATATAAAATAAAAGAATAGAGTAAAACAGAACAAAATAGAATAGAAAATAATGGAATACAATAGAAAAATATAATTGAAAACAAAACAAAAGAATAGAATAGAATCGAGTAGCACAGAACAGTAAATAAAATAACAGAATAAAATAGAATAGAAAAAAAAGAATAGAATAGAATAAAAAGAATATAAAGCATCTTCCGAAACTAGAATTTAAATAGAATAAATTGGAATTAGAATAGAATAGAAAATAATAGAATAGAAAATAAAAGAATATATCCATTTCACAAAAGTCTAATCAAATAAATTCAAATTTAAATAGAAAAACAAAAAACAAAAAAACAAACAAAAAACAAACAAAAAACAATAGAATAGAATAAAAAGAATATAACCATCTTTTGAAATTCATATTTAGAATACGTGTTAATAGAATAGAGAATAAAATAAAATAATAGAATAGGAGTATAAAAGTAGAGAATATAATTGAGTAAAACAGAACAGAATAGAAAATAAAAGAATAGGAAGAAATAGAATAGAAAAAAAGGATAGATTATAAAAAGAATAGAGTAAAACAGAACAAAATAGAACAGAAAATAAAGGAATACAATAGAAAAATATAATTGAATAGAAAACAATAGAATATAATCGAGTAGAACATAATAGTAAATAAAATAACAGAATAAAATAGAATGGAAAATAAAAGAATAGAATAGAATAAAAAATAAAATAGAATAAAAAGAATATAACCATCTTCTGAAATTCAATTTTTTTAATAGAATAAATTGGAGAATAGCATAGACAAGACTAGAATAAAAAATAACAGAATAGAAAATAAAATATTATATCCATTTCCCAAAATTCTAATCCAATAAATTCTAATTTGTATAGAAAAAATAAATAAATAAAAATAGAAAAGAATAAAAAGAACGTAACCATCTTATGAAATTCGTATTTAGAATAAATGTTAATTGAATAGAATAGAGAATAAAATAAAATAATAGAATAGAGAAGAATAGAATAGCATAACAATAGAAAAGAATAGACTAAAAGAAAAAGAATGTTTTACAAAATTCTAATTTTGAATAGAATACATTTGAATTTGAATAGAAAAGAATAGAATATAATACAAAAGAAGAGAAATAACAGAATAGAATAGAAAAAAAACAATAGAATAGAATGCAATAGAAAGAATCTAACCATCTTCCAAAATTCAAATAGTATAAATTTGACTTTGAATGGAATTCGAATTCGAATGCAATTTCAATTGAAATCGAAAAAAATTGAATCAATTCAAATTTGAATAAACAAAATGAATTCCAAAAATGAATTAAACACATTTAACTGAACAAATGTATGTAAATAACAAATAGAAATGAAATAAAGCACATGTTTTTTGTTCTGCACATGTCAAATCAGCTGCACTCCAATTAGCTCTTATTACGGTATTTGTAATAATAGGTGAATTGACTCCATACAGCGATGTCTCCAACCCAAAACCAACCTTCTTTGACGCGTTTCAGCGCTCACTGAGAGCATCAATGGAGTGCTGAGGAAGGTTGGTTTTGGGTCGGAGACATCGCTGTATGGAGTCAATTCACCTATTATTACAAATACCGCAAGAAGAGCTAATCGGAGTGCAGCTGATTCGACACGCAGAACGAAAAAAATTTGTTTTCTTTCCTTTTCAATTTGTTATTTACATACATTTGTTTGGTTAAATGTGTTTAATTCATTTCCGTAATTTGGTTTGTTTATTCAAATTTGAATTGATTCAAATTTTTCGATTTCAATAAAAAATTTAAATCGAATCGAATCGGATTCCATTCAAAATCAAATTTATTCTATTTGAAATTCAAATTTTGGAAGATGGTTAGATTCTTTTTTATTAGTTTATTCTCTATCCTATTCTATTTACATTTCTTCTAAATACGAATTTCAAAAGATGGTTATACTCTTTTTAGTCTATTCTATTGTTTTTTTTTTGTTTCTATTCAAATTTGAATTTATTTGATTTGAATTTTGGGAAATGGATATATTCTTTTATGTACTAGCCTGTTATTTTCCATTTTGTTATTTTCTATTCTAGTCTAATTTAAAGTGAAGTTCCACCCAAAATTTTTTTTTTTTTTTTAATTAATGTGCATGAAATAAAAAAAAATAAAAAAAAAATTGCAGAATTGTATTTTCTATTCAATCCTTTTTTCTATTCTATTTCTTCCTATTCTTTTATTTTCTATTCGGTCTTGTTTTACTAGATTCTATTCTATTCTTTTGTTTTATATTCAATTATATTCTATTCCTTTATTTTCTATTCTATTTTGTTCTGTTTTACGCTATTCATTTATTTTCTATTCTATCCCTTTTTTTTATTCTATTTCTCCCTTTTCTTTTATTTTCTATTCTGTTCTGTTTTACTCTATTATATTCAATTCTTTTGTTTTCTATTCAATTATATATTTTTTTTATTCTATTCCTTTATTTTCTATTCTATTTTGTTCTGTTTTACTCTATTCGATTATTTTCTATTCTATCCCTTTTTGTCTATTCTATTTCTTCCTATTCTTTTATTTTCTATTCAGTTCAGTTTTACTCAATTTTATTCTATTCTTTTGTTTTATATTCAATTATATTTCTTTATATTCTATTCCTTTATTTTCTATTCTATTGTTTTACTCTATTTGTTTATTTTCTATTCAATCTTCATTCTTTTTTTTTTTCTATTCTCTTCTGTTTTACTTGATTATATTATATTCTTTTATTTTCTATTCAATTATATATATAATTTTTCTATTCTATTCCTTTATTTCCTATTCTATTTTGTTCTGTTTTACTCTATTCATTAATTTTCTATTCTATCCCTTTTTTTTAATTCTATTTCTTCCTATTCTTTTATTTTCTATTCTGTTCTGTTTTACTTGATTATATTCTATTCTTTTGTTTCTATTCACTTATATTGTTTTCTATTCTATTCCTTTATTTTCTATTCTATTTGTTCTGTTGCACTCTATTTATTTATTTTCTATTCAATCCCTTTTTTTCTATTCTATTTCTTCCTATTATTTTTTTTTATTCTGTTCTGTTTTACTTGATTATATTCTATTCTTTTGTTTTGTATTCACTTCAATTTTTTCTATTCTATTCCTTTATTTTCTATTCGATTTTGTTCTGTTTTACTATATTTCTTAATTTTCTATTCAATCCTTTCTTTTCTATTCTATTTCTTCCTATTCTTTTTTTTTCTATTCTGTTCTGTTTTACTTGATTATATTCTATTCTTTTGTTTTCTATTCAATTCATTTTTTTTTCTATTCTATTCCTTTATTTTCTTTTTTTGTTTTCATAAAACTTATTTTTTTATTCTATTTTAGTCTCTTTGGAAATTCAAACTCCAATTTGAAAGATATTCGATTACTATTCAAATTCGATTGAATTTGATGAATTTCATCCAGAGATTTGATTCGTTATTTTGAATTTGTTTAAATCCGTTACTATTGTAATTTGGAAATTGGGATACATCCGCATTTCGGAATAATGAAAAATGTGTCTGTATTTAAATTCGGAAGGAAGCGCACATGTCCACAGCTCATATTTCTTCAGATTTTCAATGAAGATGATGAAAAGGACTGTGATGGCCGGGCACCCAGGTTGTCCATGTCCAGGAGAGGCCAGTCTTGAGGGGAGCTATGGACCTGTGTGCATTTCTGTTCCAGTTCCCTGAAAGTCATGCCGATCCAGGGGCTTCAGTACCTTCTGGTCCAACAATCTTGAATGTGTATGTAAACTCTTGACTTTACTTAACTTGTACGTGATTTGACACTTCCTGGGTGGAAGGGAGGGGCAACAACTCTGGGATGTGATTGGCAACAGCCGGTCAGCAGGTTTCAGCCAAAAAACATTGGCTGAAACCTGCTGACAAACTTCTTCTGTGTTCTTTTACAGCACAGGTCAGCGCTGGCCAGGGCTGGACTGGGACAAAAATTTGGCCCTGGACTTCATCATGGCCGGCCCACTTTAATTTTGAGTGTCTCCATCTGCACTTCCCCTTACATCAGAATGTCCGGCCTCTCCTCCCCCTCCCACGTGTACTCACAGTTTTGAAGGCAGCTTCTCGTACCTCTCTCCAGTCATGTGATAAGGGGAGAGAGGATGGAACATCTGCCAGCTATCTCCCTCTGCAGGCTGGAGGGAGCAGAAAGCCTAATGCTCTCTCCAGCGAGTGACGACAGCTGCCCCTCCTAACAGGAGTGAAATCACGATCACTCACTGTCAGAGGAGTGGCTCCAGGACTGCACCTGACCGGCCCACTGAACCATCGGCCCACCGGGAAACTCCCTGTAGTCCCAATGGCCAGTACATGCCTGGCGCTGGCCAAGAGCATGCATGCCCTGCCCAAAAAACAGAAAGTATACTGCAATGTACGGGTATGTCGTAGTGCCTGGCTAAGCCGCCTGCTCACAGTAAATCTACTGTGGGTAGGCGGCAAGTGGTTAAATTTAGTGTTGTTACCTCGTGTCTACCTCGTATGACAGCACAAGGACCCAATAATGCTGGGTTGTGAACATTTATGTTCCCCCTGGCCAGCCACCAGGAGGTTTAATGCCTATGGTGCAGGCTGGGTGAAGACATAATATTTGGGTTTGTGAAGCTCTTTTACCTTCTGCTTGGGTTAAGGGTGTGTGTTGGATGTCTTGGCCTTGTAGGCCTAGGGCTGCTGCCTAGGGAGGGCAACCATGTTCTCATGAGACAAGGCCTGAGTCTGGAGCCTAGGTTTACACTGCTCTTTGGATGTGGTCCTCTGTTGCAGGCTGGAAGAAGACATAATATTTGGGGCGTGGGCTTGTGAAGCTCTTTTACCTGCTGCTTGGGTTAAGGGTTTGTTTTGGATTTCCTGGCCTTGTAGGCCTAAGGCTGCTGCCTAGGGAGGGCAACCATGTTCTCATGAGACAAGGCCTGAGTCTGGAGCCTAGGTTCACACTGCTCTTTGGATGTGGTCCTCTGTTGCAGGCTGGAAGAAGACATAATATTTGGGGCGTGGGCTTGTGAAGCTCTTTTACCTTCTGCCTGGGTTAATGGTGTGTGTTGGATGTCTTGGCCTTCTATACCTAAGGCTGCTGCCTAGGGAGGGTAACCATGTTCTCATTAAACACGGGCTGAGTCTGGGGCCTAGGTTCACACTGCTCTTCTGGATGTGGTCCTCTGTTGCAGGCTGGGAGAAGACATAATATTTGGGGTGTGGGCTTGTCAAGCTCTTTTACTTTCTGCCTGGTTTAAGGATGTGTGTTGGATGTCTTGGCCTTCTAGGCCTAGGGCTGCTGCCTAGGGAGGGCAACCATGTTCTCATGAGACAAGGCCTGAGTCTGGGGCCTAGGTTCACAATGTTCTTCTGGATCTGTTCCTCTCAGGGGGAGTGGAGCTGTATTTAGGAACACCATTTAGGAACACCATGGAGGAAAGTTAGCTGGAGGTGTCTGTCCAAGAAGCTGAAGGATAGCCGGGACCTTGTCTAAAGTAAGGTGTCTTACCTAGGTTTGCTGCTACTTTACTACTTCATCTACTCTGGAGCCAAGAGCCAGAATGCCGAGTCACCTTGAAGGTGCTTACTGGTAAAGTCTGGGAATGTTTTTTTTTTTTGTCCAACCACCAGAGTGTGGTGACCTCAAGAATGTTTTGTGCCCTAGCCCACTCTCCTTCAAGGTTGTTAAATAAATTCTCTGCAAGCAAAAGATCAATGCAGAAGTAGCCACTCATGGGTCAGTAAGTGCTTCGGGGCAAATATGGATCTGTTCATCCATAGGCAGGCTAGGAGGACCCAAACAAACTCAGCAGCTCTTTCGGGGATTAGCGCTATACATTTTTTTGAAATTTTTAAATTGCTCAAACCATTTTTTAAGCACTTCAGGGCCGCCCACCGCAGTTATACTGCAGTTATACATTATACATGTGTATAATGGCACAGTGCCACCTACTGGACGGAGGGAAGCCTGCACCTGCCTACAAGCATGGAGCACAATCTTTACTCAGACCTCTGCTCTGAGACCACTGCTTCCACGTAGAAAGGGAAGGAGCTAGGCCTAGGTGTACTTATACACTCCCAGAAGAGGAGAGGGCTGTGACGTAAAGGAGGAAATGGGCTATGCTAGGGACTTAACTGATCCTGCAATGGTCAAATATTTGAATAAGTTCAAAGGCACATTGCAAATGTTTTTCTGTGCTGTCCCCTGTAATGTTTGGTGACAGGGTCTCTGTAAGGAGAACAATGGATACAGTTGATGCCTAAATATAATATCAAAGCTCCAAGCAGGCAGGACCTTTGTTTGCATTGCAAGGCTTTCTTTTTGTCTACAGTATGCATAGGCCGGCAACATTCGGCACAACCATCCAACACTGTCAAAAGTTACGAATGAATGTAATCTGTATTGATGAGCCGAGTCACTGTATGCTGCGTGACCCTGATTAATAAATGATAACCATCGCCCGTGCATCTTACGTACTTAATGGTTCGCCTTTAATGTTTTTGTTATGGAGGTAATTGAGTGCCCAGAACTGCTCCAATAATCGGATACAAAATATGAAATGGGAACTTAGCAGAGGCATTATTACAGACAGCATATGTTCTAAGAAAAGGCGGGGGAGGGGGGAAGACTTGTTAATAAACAAACAAAAAAAAACACAATATATATATATATATATATATATATATATATATATATATATATATATATATATATATATATATATATATATATATATATATATACAGTGGTGTGAAAAAGTGTTTGCCCCCTTCCTCATTTCCTGTTCCTTTGCATGTTTGTCACACTTAAGTGTTTCGGAACATCAAACCAATTTAAACAATAGTCAAGGACAACACAAGTAAACACAAAATGCAATTTGTAAATGAAGGTGTTTATTATTAAAGGTGAAAAAAAATCCAAACCATCATGGCCCTGTGTGAAAAAGTGATTGCCCCCTAAACCTAATAACTGGTTGGGCCACCCTTAGCAGCAACAACTGCAACCAAGCGTTTGCGATAACGTGCAATGAGGCTTTTACAGCGTCCTGGAGGAATTTTGGCCCACTCATCTTTGCAGAATTGTCCTAATTCAGTTACATTAGAGGGTTTTCGAGCATGAACGGCCTTTTTAAGGTCATACCACAACATCTCAATAGGATTCAGGTCAGGACTTTGGCTAGGCCACTCCAAAGTCTTCATTTTGTTTTTCTTCAGCCATTCGGTGGTGGACTTGCTGGTGTGTTTAGGATCATTGTCCTGCTGCAGAACCCAAGTTCGTTTCAGCTTGAGTACACGAACAGATGGTCGGACATTCTCCTTCAGGATCTCTTGGTAGACAGCAGAATTCATAGTTCCTTTTATCACGGCAAGTCTTCCAGGTCCTGAAGCAGCAAAACAGCCCCAGACCATCACACTACCACCACCATATTTTACTGTTGGTATAATGTTCTTTTAATGAAATGCAGTGTTCCTTCTACGCCAGATATACTTGGACACACACCTTCCAAAGAGTTCCACTTTTGTCTCATCGGTCCACAGAATGTTGTCCCAAAAGTCTTGGGGATCATCAAGATGTGTTGTGGAGAAATTGAGACGAGCTTTGATGTTCTTTTTGCTCAGCAGTGGTTTTCTCCTTGGAACTCTGCCATGCAGGCCATTTTTGCCCAGTCTTTTCCTGATGGTGGAGGCATGAACTCTGACCTTAACTGAGGCAAGTGAGGCCTGCAGTTCCTTGGACGTTGTTGTGGGGTCTTTTGTGACCTCTTGGATGAGTCGTCGCTGCGCTCTTGGGGTAATTTTGGGCGGCCGGCCACTCCTGGGAAGGTTCACCACTGTTCCATGTCTTCGCCATTTGTGGATAATGGCTCTCACTGTGGTTCGCTGGATTCCCAAAGCTTTGGAAATGGCTTTATAACCCTTTCCAGACTGATAGATCTCAATTACTTTCTTTCTCAATTGTTCCTGAATTTCTTTGGGTCTCGGCATGATGTGTAGCTTTTAAGGATCTTCTGGTGGACCTTACTGTGTCAAGCAGCTCCTATTTAAGTGATGCCTTGATTGTGAACAGGTGTGGCAATAATCAGGCCTGGGTGTGGCTAGAGAAATTGAACTCAGGTGTGGACAACCACAGTTATAGTATGTTTTAACAAGGGGGGCAATCACTTTTTCACACAGGGCCATGGTGGTTTGGATTTTTTTTCACCTTTAATAATAAACACCTTCATTTACAAATTGCATTTTGTGTTTACTTGTGTTGTCCTTGACTATTGTTTAAATTGGTTTGATGTTCCGAAACACTTAAGTGTGACAAACATGCAAAGGAACAGGAAATGAGGAAGGGGGCAAACACTTTTTCACACCACTGTATATATATATATATATATATATATATATATATATATATATATATATATATATATATATACACATACACATATATGATGTATATATATATATATATACATACATACATACATATATACATATAGATAGATAGATAGATAGATAGATAGATAGATAGATAGATATCTATTTACCGTATATAAAGCTATATCTATATATAGATGACATTGGATCCAAGGATCATGTAAAAATATGTTAAAAATAAAAACATAGTATACTGTATATAATGGAATATATATATATATATATATATATATATATATATATATATATATATATATATATATATATATATATATATATTTATTTATTTAAAAAAAAACAAGAAAAACAAGAAAAATAAAACCAAAAATATAATATACTGTATACACAGGGAAAAAAAAAATATATATATATCACTTCATTAATCCAAAAGTGATGGCACCATATAAAGTGCTTTATCTGTGTTTTTTAGGCAAATTTGGGTAAGAACAGATCTAAGGATCACATAGAAATGTTTTACATATTTTTATATGATCCGTTCTCACCCGAATCTGCACCCGAAAGGACTTTATATGGTACCATTGCTTTCTGATATATACTGTGTATATATATATATATATTTTTTTTTTCTGTATATACAAAATACTATGTTTCTGTATAGGAAAAAAATAATAATGTGTGTGTATATATATATATATATATATATACGCACATACATACATATATACACAGGGACATTGCTAGGTCTTCAAAAGATCTGGGGCTAGAGCCCATAGCAGTGTAGTAAAGAAAGTCATATGCACAGGCAGGCATACCCATGTATATAGTGTGTGTGTGTGTGTGTGTGTATGTATATATATATATATATATATATATATATATATTCCCAGAGAGCCTCCCCCTTAAATCAAGGTCCCCAGAGAGCCTCCCCCTTAAATCAAGGTCCCCAGAGAGCCCCCCGGTTACATCAGGGTCCCCAGAGAGCCTCCCTTCCCATTGGGGTCTCCTGCAGAGACTCGGGGCTATAGCCCCAAAAGCCACACCCTAGCGACGCCACTGTACAAAAGCCCCAAAAGCCACACCCTGGCGACAGAACCATAAAGTACTTTCTCTGTTTTCTAATCAAATTTGTATGTGAACACATCCAAGAATCACATCTAAATATGTTAAAGATAAAAATATATATATATAATATACTATATATAGAAAAAAAAAAAAAATATATATATATATATATATATATATATATATATATATATATATAATTATTTTTTTTTTTTTTTATTTATCATAAAGCAACAGGACCATAAAAAGTGTTTTCTAAGCAGATTCAGACGAGGAGAAGACATTAAAGGCTCCAGTCAAGCGAGGAATATTTGTCTGCGAAACAATTTGTCGTGGGCCAGGAGTGATTTACCTGAGAATTTTCCCATTTCAGCTTGCCGTCTGGTGCGCGGCGGCTGTCACCTCGGCTGTATTAGGCGGGTGACATGGTTTGTGTACGCCGGACAGTGCAGCGGTGACAGCAGGCGATCGCTTTGCTACATATTGCTTTCTGCTTACACAGACGCTGACATTTGATAAAACATATGTTGGGTTTGCTGAGTGTCAAACACCTGTGAGATTATTGGAAATGTCTGTGTGTTGTTTATCGGTGCGTGCCGCAAATCAGCCGGGGCAGCTGTTATGGGAAGCAGGCTAGTAGCAGATGTTCTGGGTCCTGGGGGGGGGGGACTTCTAATTTGTCCCGCTGTAGTTTTTTTTTTTTCTTAAAGAGAACCTGTCACTTGAGAATAAAGACCTGGTATCAGAATATTTTTTTTCATGTTAAGTGCATGCATGCTGATCAATATGTGCAATACTTCCAGGTATTTATACTTCTCAAGAGTTTATAGTATCCCACTTGACAATGCTTCATCTTCTTTTCTCTCCAGAAGGATGGAGCCTTTTCTGTTCAGGCATCATCTACTTCCTGGACTGAGATGCCACATAAGGACTGGGCCTATTTTTCAAACTTGTTGTTTACAGGTTCAAATCAGGATTTTTTATTTATTTTTTGAGAGAAAATTACTTAGAACCCCCAAACATTTTTTTTTTCAGACACCCTAGACAATAAAATGGCGGTCATGGCAATACTTTATGTGACGCTGTATCTGCGCAGCGGTCTAACAAACGCAATTCTTTTTGGAAAAATACACTTTTTTGAATAAAAAAAATAAGAAGACGGTAAAGTTAGCCCAATTTTTTTTAATATTGTGAAAGATAATGTTTACGCAGAGTAAATTGATACCCAACATGTCGTGCTTTAAAATTGCGCCCGCTCGTGGAATGGCGACAAATTTTGACCCTTAAAAATCTCCATAGGCGACGTTTAATAATTTCTACAGGCTACCAGTTTGGAGTTACAGAGGAGGTCTAGGGCATGTGTGGTTTGAACACTGTTTACATATGTGGTTACGACTTATGGATGCGTTCGCTTCTGCGCGCGAGCATGGCGGGACGAGGTGCTTTCAATTTTTTCAATATTTTACTTTTATTTTTTTATTTTTACACTGTCCCTTTAAAAACAAAAAAAACAAAACAAATTGGATCACTTTTATTCCTATTACAGGGAATGTAAACTTCCCTTGTAATGGAAAAAATGCATGACAGGACCTCTTTAATGTGAGATCTGGGGTCAAAAAGACCTCACATCTCATATTTACACTTGAATGCAATAATAAATAAATGTATGTATATATATATGTGTGTGTGTGTGTGTTTGGATATATACTGTATATATATATATAGTTGGGGCCCTATGTCCAGGAGAGATGTGAACCACATAGAACACGTCACAAGACTAACAACATAAAGTAGACCTGAAGTGTGCCCTGGTCTTCTGGATGGTAAGCCAAGAGAAGGGGGCCTACCCAAGATACAGTGGTGTGAAAAAGTGTTTGCCCCCTTCCTCATTTCCTGTTCCTTTGCATGTTTGTCACACTTAAGTGTTTCGGAACATCAAACCAATTTAAACAATAGTCAAGGACAACACAAGTAAACACAAAATGCAATTTGTAAATGAAGGTGTTTATTATTAAAGGTGAAAAAAAATCCAAACCATCATGGCCCTGTGTGAAAAAGTGATTGCCCCCTAAACCTAATAACTGGTTGGGCCACCCTTAGCAGCAACAACTGCAACCAAGCGTTTGCGATAACGTGCAATGAGGCTTTTACAGCGTCCTGGAGGAATTTTGGCCCACTCATCTTTGCAGAATTGTCCTAATTCAGTTACATTAGAGGGTTTTCGAGCATGAACGGCCTTTTTAAGGTCATACCACAACATCTCAATAGGATTCAGGTCAGGACTTTGGCTAGGCCACTCCAAAGTCTTCATTTTGTTTTTCTTCAGCCATTCAGTGGTGGACTTGCTGGTGTGTTTAGGATCATTGTCCTGCTGCAGAACCCAAGTTCGTTTCAGCTTGAGTACACAAACAGATGGTCGGACATTCTCCTTCAGGATCTCTTGGTAGACAGCAGAATTCATAGTTCCTTTTATCTTGGCAAGTCTTCCAGGTCCTGAAGCAGCAAAACAGCCCCAGACCATCACACTACCACCATCATATTTTACTGTTGGTATAATGTTCTTTTTATGAAATGCAGTGTTCCTTCTACGCCAGATATACTTGGACACACACCTTCCAAAGAGTTCCACTTTTGTCTCATCGGTCCACAGAATGTTGTCCCAAAAGTCTTGGGGATCATCAATATGTGTTGTGGAGAAATTGAGACGAGCTTTGATGTTCTTTTTGCTCAGCAGTGGTTTTCTCCTTGGAACTCTGCCATGCAGGCCATTTTTGCCCAGTCTTTTCCTGATGGTGGAGGCATGAACGCTGACCTTAACTGAGGCAAGTGAGGCCTGCAGTTCCTTGGACGTTGTTGTGGGGTCTTTTGTGACCTCTTGGATGAGTCGTCGCTGCGCTCTTGGGGTAATTTTGGGCGGCCGGCCACTCCTGGGAAGGTTCACCACTGTTCCATGTCTTCGCCATTTGTGGATAATGGCTCTCACTGTGGTTCGCTGGATTCCCAAAGCTTTGGAAATGGCTTTATAACCCTTTCCAGACTGATAGATCTCAATTACTTTCTTTCTCAATTGTTCCTGAATTTCTTTGGGTCTCGGCATGATGTGTAGCTTTTAAGGATCTTCTGGTGGACCTTACTGTGTCAAGCAGCTCCTATTTAAGTGATGCCTTGATTGTGAACAGGTGTGGCAATAATCAGGCCTGGGTGTGGCTAGAGAAATTGAACTCAGGTGTGGACAACCAAAGTTATAGTATGTTTTAACAAGGGGGGCAATCACTTTTTCACACAGGGCCATGATGGTTTGGATTTTTTTTCACCTTTAATAATAAACACCTTCATTTACAAATTGGATTTTGTGTTTACTTGTGTTGTCCTTGACTATTGTTTAAATTGGTTTGATGTTCCGAAACACTTAAGTGTGACAAACATGCAAAGGAACAGGAAATGAGGAAGGGGGCAAACACTTTTTCACACCACTGTAAGTGAGTGGATGGTTTTGTAGAGAAAGTGTTTTAAGAGAAATGCCCTAAGAAGGGGAATGGGTGGGTACCACACACTGGAAAATTACAAAGACCAGTGTGGGTGGCCTGCTTAAATACCCCCCGGGCTCCTCTGATAATTTCAGGCCACCATACTGGCCTTCCTATTTATGGTCGGAGCCCTATGTCCAGAAGAGATGTGAACCACATAAAACACATCACAAGACTAACAACATAAAGTAGACCTGAAGTGTGCCCTGATCTGCTGGACGATATGCCAAGAGAAGGGGGCAAAACACTTGGTTAGGGATGTAATTATTTGAGCTGATAATGTACTACTGGGCAAGCTTGCTGAAGGCTTCTAACGTTTCTGCTTGCGGATTCGAAATGCATCTGGCAAAGCAAGCGGAATTTCCACCTGCCCATTCTCTTGATGACATGGTCCAGTACCCTGTGTTGTGATGCTGCTGACGCTGCTCCAAGGCCTTAGTTAGGCGAGAGGATCCTAATGTGTCTGGTGAACTGGCTACCACTCAGAGGGTTGGTAAGGAAAGGCAGCAATGGGCTACACTCCGACAGGTCGGGCAGATGAGTTAAAGAGGGATTCCAGCTGCTGACTTTTAATAAATGGACACTCACCTGTCCCGGGGTCCAGCGATGTCGGCAGTCGAGGCCGGTCGATCGCTCGGCTCTCAGCTGCTGTTGCTGCCATTCTCGGTAAGGGAATCAGGAAGTGAAGCGTTGCGGCTTCACTTCCCGGTTCCCTACTGCTCATGCGTGAGTTGCAATGGGAATGGTCGGCGCTGTCTCTGGGACCTGTGTGTGTCCCAGCAGACAGCGTGCAGGGTCAGGAAGAGGCATAGACTCCCGTGGGAGTCTATGCATGGAAGTGGGTGCAAATACCTGTCTTAGACAGGTATCTACACCCCCCTCCCCCCTGAAAGGTGCCAATTGTGACACCAAGGGGAGGAGGGTCCTGAAAAGCGGAAGTTCCACTTTAGGGTGGAACCCCGCTTTAACGACTGGTCTAGAATAGCCACTGGGCACCAGGTGTTGTGAGTCTGGAATAGCTTAAAATCTAGCCGGACTGTTGCGTTTTTGGACCCTACGAGATGCAGGATGACGTGATTCTGATAGCGTTTCAGATGGCGTCTACGTTGTACCTGACATCTGGGACCAGTGACGGTGAACTCGCTCGGACGTAAGAAGCCATAAAAGGCCAGGTAGATGGCTGCTTGAAGGACCAGGCTGGGCAGTAACCCGAAGGGGGAATGTAACAGATTGCTAGACATGTCTCTGAAGATGTGATGCATAATGGACATTAATTGGGACTTTTAACAAAGCCATGGCCTGGTAAGGTCATGTGTTTCCATCCCACGGGACTTTAAATGAAACCATGGCCTGGTAAGGTCATGCGTTTCCATCCCTATTATATTCAAAAAAAGGGGAAATAAGGGGAACAAGGGGGACATTGGGACTTTACATGAAGTATGTGGTAGCAAGAGAGCAGAAGGTGAACTAATAGGAATTTTATTAATCGTTGCAGTTGGATTTACAAGAGATAGGTACAATGATAAACAAAGTAATAAACAATACATGATAATGGTAATAGTGATAATAATAGTACAACATGATAATAACATGAATATCACAAAGTATCATAATAAAACTCCAAAGTTCACCGCAGCAGGATTGAATAAAAGCATATGTAGCATAATGCCTGCAGGACCAAGGTCTTTGTGCACCAATTAGGGTAATGTATAGTAACGTCAGAATCTGAATGTATTCAAAAGAAGCACGGCATATGATAGCTCTACGCACGTTTCGTGGCCTTTGTACCACTCATCAGGAGCAGAGCACGTGTTCAATCTATAATAAAGAGTAATATGATGTTCAGAAGTAAGGTAAAGTAAATGAAAAATAAAAATAGTAATAAAAACGCATGAAAAAGGGTGGGGTAAACCCCCCGTTTTTCCACCTAATAGGGGGTCAACGCTCTTTGGTAAGGGCACATCCGATTTTTTTTTTTTTTGGTGGTGGTCTCACAAGGTGGAGGAAGTTGGTGACGCAACAGTCAAACTTTTACATTTTGTCACGTTTTGCAACTCTTGGACTCTTGGTTATACAGTATTTTTGGTTGTAACATAACAACATGTGGAAAATTTCAAGGGGTGTGAATACTTTTTCAAGGCACTGTATATTGTAAAAGGGGTGACTTTTTTGTGAAGGGGGTGCTGAGATGCAAAGGACGGGGCTGTGATGTAAAGGGGGGACTGTGATGTAAAGGGGGGCTGTGATGTTAAGGGGGGCTGTGAAGTAAAAGGGATGCTATAATGTAAAAGAGGGACTATATTGTAAAAGAGGGGGGACTGCGATGCAAAGGGGGGCTATGATTTAAAAGAGGAGCAGTGTGATATGAAGGGGGGCTACAATGAAAGGGGAGGCTGTGATGTAAAGGGGGTGCTATAATATAAAGGGGGCACCGTATTGTAAAAGGGGATGCAATGTAAAGGAGGGACTGTATTGTATAAGGGGATGCAATGTAAAGGGGGCACCGTATTGTAAAAGGGGATGCAATTTAAAGGGGGGGCTGTATTGTATAAGGGGATGCAATGTAAAGGGGGGGCTGTATTGTATAAGGGGATGCAATGTAAAGGGGGGACTGTATTGTATAAGGGGATGCAATGCAAAGGGGGGACTGTATTGTAAAAGGGGATGCAATGCAAAGGGGGGGCTGTATTGTATAAGGGGGTGCAATGCAAAGGGGGACTGTATTGTAAAAGGGGATTCAATGCAAAGGGGGGACTGTATTGTAAAAGGGGATACAATGTAAAGGAGGCACCGTATTGTAAAAGGGGATGCAATGTAAAGGGGGCACCGTATTGTAAAAGGGGATGCAATATAAAGGGGGACTGTATTGTAAAAGGGGATGCAATGCAAAGGGGGGACTGTATTGTAAAAGGGGATGCAATGTAAAGGGGGGACTGTATTGTAAAAGGGGATGCAATGTAAAGGGGGCACCTTGTTGTAAAAGGGGATGCAATGTAAAGGGGGGACTGTATTGTAAAAGGGGATGCAATGTAAAGGGGGGACTGTATTGTAAAAGGGGATGCAATGCAAAGGGGGGACTGTACTGTAAAAGGGGATTAAATGTAAAGGGGGGACTGTATTGTAGAAGGGGATGCAATGTAAAGGGGGGACTGTATTGTAAAAGGGGATGCAATGCAAAGGGGGGACTGTACTGTAAAAGGGGATGCAATGTAAAGGGGGACTGTATTGTAGAAGGGGATGCAATGTAAAGGGGAGACTGTATTGTAAAAGGGGATGCAATGCAAAGGGGGGACTGTACTGTAAAAGGGGATGCAATGTAAAGGGGGACTGTATTGTAGAAGGGGATGCAATGTAAAGGGGAGACTGTATTGTAAAAGGGGATGCAATGCAAAGGGGGGACTGTACTGTAAAAGGGGATTAAATGTAAAGGGGGGACTGTATTGTAGAAGGGGATGCAATGTAAAGGGGGGACTGTATTGTAAAAGGGGATGCAATGCAAAGGGGGGACTGTATTGTAGAAGGGGATGCAATGTAAAGAGGGGACCGTATTGTAAAAGGACCTCTTTGGACCTCTACTGGAAGAAAACTTTACTGACCAGACCTCCGTGCGTTTTAATTGGTTACTCATGCACATCGGGCGATTTTGAAATTGCGGGCAGATTCGCCACGATTCTGCTGGCAATGCCAAATTGCGGCATAATTCTCTACGCACATTTGGGTGCCAATATTTCCAACGACACCCCCAAATGCGGTGCAATTCTGGCGGGATTGTCGTGCCACAGAATTGTGTGACAACTGCGGCAAAACGTACGTTTTAAAAATCGATCCAAACTTTTCACCCAAAAGGAAGCAGGAGCTTCTTTTGGGCAAGATTGAAGTGAACGGGGCTGCCCTATGCACGACACGCATAAACACGCCTAAATCGCTATTTTAAAATCCTCATTCCAGCGCAATGTCTGAACAGGGGGGGCTTAAAGCTTTGGGCACCCATGTCATTTATTTCATTTGTTTTATTATTCATCTTGCTTTCTTTTGGCCGGTGGGCCTATGCCTGCCCGCTCTTCTCAGCATTTGGCATGCATGCCATCACCTTTTCCGTGTGTGCCGGCTGCGTCACGTATTCATCTCTCCATGTGTGCGATGGATAAGGATTAGCGCTAGGAAGCAAATGAGCGATGCCCAAGGAAAGCTGGCAGATGTTGTACCAGAATGGCACAGGTGCCTATGACTTTATTACAGTCCCACGGGCACTGTCATTAAGAATGGGCAGATGCTGTCCACTGGAAATGCTTCAGACTCCGAGATGATTCAACAGTTAACCAGCTAAACTCCACACTTGAGGAATTTCCAAGAATGCTCCAGTGCCCTACAGCCCAAGTCTTTGTACCAACAAATTAATACAGATATGCTGGAAATGATCTGAAGAGTCTGGTTGAGGTTAAATCTTGTATTTTTTTTTTCTTCTGTCTTGTTTTGTTTTTTTAAGCAGGGACTTACTACATGGTGCCATTGTAATCTCTATACTGGACCAACATGGCTGCCCCTATACCAAATACAGGGATATATACTAAATGAGTGAAAGCCAGTCTACATCTTTTAAAAGAAGTCAATGAGATACTTGTGTCAAAGTACATTATAGTATCAAAAGTATTGGAACACCTTCCTTTACACACACATGAACTTTAATGGCATCCCGGTCTTAGTCCGTAGGGTTCAATATTGAGTTGGCCTGCCCTTTGCAGCTATAACAGCTTCAACTCTTCTGGGAAGGCCGTCCACAAGGTTTAGGAGTGTATCTATGGGAATGTCTAACCATTCTTCCAGAAGCGCATTTGGGAGGTCAGGCAGGCACTGATGTGGACGAGAAGGCCTGGCTCACAGTCTCCACTCAAATTCATCCCAAAGGTGCTTTGTCGGGTTGAAGTCAGGAGCAGTCAAGTTCCTCCACCTCAAACTCGCTCATCCATGTCTTTATGGACCTTGCTTTGTGCACCGGTCCAAATCACTTGGTTGGTGGGGGATTATGGTGTGGAATTGTTTTTCAGAGCTTGGCGCCTTAGTTCCAGTGAAGGGAACTCTTAAGGCATCAGCATACCAACACATTATGGACAATTTCATGCTCCCAACCTTGTGGGAACAGTTTGAGGATGGCTCCTTTCTGTTCCAGCACCAGTGCACAAAGCAAAGTCCATAAAGACATGAATGAGCGATTTTGGGATGCAGGAACTTGTGAGTCCTGACCTCAACCTGATAGAAGACCTTTGGGATGAATTAGAGCAGAGACTGTGAGCCAGGCCTCCTTGTCCTACATCAGTGCCCGACCTCACAAATGCTCTTCTGGAAGAATGGTCAAACATTCCCATAGACACACTCCTAAACCTTGTGGACAGCCTTCAGTTGAAGCTGTTATAGCTTCCAAGGCTGGCAACTCAATATTGAACCCTACGGACAAAGACTGGGATGCCATTAAAGTTCATGTGTATGTAAAGGCAGGTGTCCCAATACTTTTGATAATATAGTGTATGATGAAGATTTGGTAGAGTTATAGACAAAGGAGGAGCAATGGAAGGTTATAATGTGTCCCATTTCAGAGGTTTCCCTTCACTTCCTGTCCTATAGCCACAACAGGAAGTGAGAGGAAATCCTTGAAATTAAGGGAATTCCTTAGAGACCCCCAGGTCACTAAAATTGGTGTCTCCATTGGAAGATATACCCCTCCATTACTTTTCTAGGGACAACCCAAAATTTGAGAGTTTCTTTACTTCCAACTTCAATAATAATGTTAAGTTCAAGTAGAGAGGGTGAATCTCTCTAAGCCCTTGTACACACGGTCGGAGATTCCGACAACCAAATCCGTCTGAGTAATTCCGGAAGAGGTCCGGAAGTGATGTTGCATACACGCGGTCGGACTAAGTTGTCGGAAAATCCGATTGTACATAACGTGATGACGTTATTTCATTGCGACGGGACTACATTCAGGCTAGTAGCCAATAGCCTTGGTCTAGGAATTTGATCTGAGCATGCGTGGCACTTTGTCCGTCGGAGTAGGCTACACATGATCGGAGTATGTCCGATCGGAGCATTTTGTCGGAAGATTTTACCGGCAAGTTGGAAAACTTGGTCCGTCGGATATTCCAACGGAAACAGTCCGATGGAGACCACACACAGTCAGAATATCCGACAAAACGGTCCGATAGGAAACATTCCGTCGGAATCTCCGACCGTGTGTACAAGGGCTGGGGGGAGGGGGGAGCAAAGGCAGCAGTGAAAATTTACAAGGGTTCTCATCCCTCTCCACTCCATCCAAAAAAAAAAAAAAAAAACCCCCACAAAAATTGTACCAGTTAGTTATACTTAAAATTTTGGGATGGGGTCACCTTGATTTTGGTGCCTTACCATATGAGCTCCATTGACTTTTCCCACAACTACTGAAAAGTTGAATCCGACGCCACCAGTATGCACATTCCCTCCTCTTCTTGAATCCACAACACAGAAATTAACTCAAATTTTTATTCTCCCGCACAATTACAGAGTTGCTCGGCCTCTCAGGATTGCGCTCGGTGCCGAAAACACCTTCAAACGCAGCCATCTCATATCTCCATTCCATATGGCGGGATCTAGTTGGCGGCTCCCAGCAGACGACCGTAGCAAGGTCTCCAGAGAGCGGTATTATCACACAGCCAGACTCATCAGCTTGTTAAGCTATTACAGTGGCTTTGAGCCTCTTTTTTTTTTTTTTCGTGCCCCTTTTATACTAAAAGCTGCTTCTTGAAGCCGTGCACTCCAGCTCCTCTGGTTCCCTTTCAAGCTGTTTTCGTCTCCCTCCCCCCTTTTTTTTGTTGAGATTACTGCAAGTGGCGTCATCACTTTCAAAGGCTCTGTGATGTTTGTTGTACATAAAAACAAGTTCCCATCGTCCCCATTTGTTGTGTTGTGCCACAGAGCAGAAAGGAACAAGAGTTTATCTCTATGTTTATTTATTTACTTTTTTTTTTTTTTTTTTTTTTTTTTTACTAATTTTTAGAAGAGTAGAAATACTTCACTTTTTATTTTTTTTAAAGTTTTTAATTTGCATAGGTATGACCCTAATTTGCCCCCAAACCAAATGTATCCTTAACCGAAAAAAAAAAAAAAGAAATATATAATACTGCAATAGTTTGAAGGGTCGCAGTATTATTTATTTATTTATTTTTTCTTTTACCTTGCTTTTATAGAAAGAACCAGCTTTTATTTGGGATATGTGTGGCTTTTTTTATTTGTATTATCATTCTTTGAGTAGGGTTTTTTTTTTTAATTTATTTTAGGTTATTTTTTTATTTCTGTAAAATAATGAGATTAACAAGGAATTGTTGTTCAGGACAGACCACAATTGTTAAAAGAAGCCTCCGTAACCTGTTGAGAAAAAAAAGTGAAATAACAAGACTAATGATGGCTGTTTTTTTTTTTTTTGGCCCAGACCACGATAATTGAAATAATTCTCCGTAACCTCAGAAGAAATTTAAAGTTAATTTTACCCTTAAAAAACACTTAAAGGGGTTGTAAAGGTTCGTTTTTTATTTTCTACATAGGTTCCTCTAAGCTAGTGCATTGTTGGTTCACTTACCTTTTCCTTCAATTTCCCTTCTAAATGCTTTTTTTCTTTGTCTGCATATCTCACTTCCTGTTTCTCCTCAGTAAACTTCTCACCATCATCCGAGCGGTGGTTAGTCAGCCAGAACAGCTTACTGAGGAGGAACAGGAAGTGAGAAATTCAGACAAAGAAAACAAAGAAAAAAAACATTTATAAGGGAAAACGAAGGAAAAGGTAAGTGAACCAACAATGCACTAGCTTAGAGGAACCTATTTAGAAAATAAAAAACAAACCTTTACAACCCCTTTAATTTCACCTTTCTTTTTCCTTTTAGGGTATTTAGTTGAAATTTCTACATTTTACCGAGTTTTTTTTTTTTTTTTTTTACTGAAATTTTGAAGAAATAAAACCTCAGTTTCACTCACACCAAAATATCACTGTAGAGAGAGGAACAACTCTTTAAATTATTTATTAGTTATAAAGAAACAAGGCTATTCTTCTAGGCCACTGATGACAAAATTTCCAGTTTTTCTTGAATCTATGTTAAAATAAAAACAAGGAATAAGAAAAAAAAAATATATAAAAAACAACAAACTTGCGGCCGGCCGGGCTGTAGTACACACGGCCATGCTAACAAACAACGCACGTAGCGCGTGGTGATGTCAGCACGTCGCTCCACCCTACGCGTTTCATCACAAGTTTGAAAGTGAGCCTTTGAAAGTGATGACGTCGCTCCTACATACGCGTTTCGTCACAAGTTTGACGTCGTCATGGGGCACCGGCCGCAAGTTTGTTGTTTTTTATATATATATATTTTTTTTTTCTTATTCCTTTATTTTGAGCTAGTGTTTGTATACTACCTAGCATTTTTTAATAAATACCCTGCGGGTTTTAATAAATACCCTGTGGGTTTTACCTATGGTCGTTCCACTTTTTTTCCGAGTGAAACCCCACCACTATCCAGTGCTGCAATTTTGTCCACTGTTAGTGGAAGAACATTGGGATTGAATCCAGACCTGGGGGGGGGGGGGGCACCCTTGTGAAACGAGGACTGGATGGTTTGGTATATTACCTGAGGAAAAGACCTAGGTTGGGTAACAGGTATAAGCATTAAAGCACTGCAATCTGGTAAGTGTTTAATTCACTCACTCTGTGGTGGGACGCACTTATTAAGATCACTACAACTGTGGAAAGCACTGGCTTTGGCCATTCAAGTATCAAGAGTTGTGGACATTCTTTGAATTATTGAATAACATATCATAGGAATGCCCTGATTTTTCTTCACAGGAATATTTACGGACAATTATAAGGATACTTTATAGCATGGATTGTTGTAATTTGGGAATGCCATTTTTGTTTTTTTCACAGGATTCATTATAGGCATTGAACAATCACATTTTCACTCTTTCTGAGGTGTTGTTAAGATTTTTTTTTTAGTTTTTCACAGCACAACCTTTTTATGTATTTATGTTGTATTGTGTGTATCTCTCTCTAATAGTTTTTGTTTATATATTTTATTTTCTTGGTCCAGCGCAGTTTTTTCTTGCTATACCAGGACTTAGAGTGGTGGGGGCCCCTGGGCTTGAGTCACTTTCAGGCCCTACCTTCTATACATTACCGTATTTATCGACGTATAACACACGCCGGCGTATAACACACACCCCAAGTTTAGGAGGGAATTTTAAGGGAAAAAAACTTTTAGGAGGGACGTTTAAGGAAAAAAACTTTTAAATGCCCATCAATGCAGCCTTATCAGTGTCCATCTGCAGCCATATCCAGTCTCATTGCAGCCTTGTCAGTGTAATTTTCAGCCTTGTCAGTGTAGCCTTGAAGTTTAAAAATGGCGCTGCCGAGATACAGAGTCCTGTGTATCTTTCGACGGCTCTCGCGCCGTCTCAGTGGCTCTGGGGTCCTCTCGGCGGCTCTGGGGTCCTCTCGGCAGCTCTCAGCAGCTCTCAGGTCCTCTCAGCAGCTCCTGGATCCTCTCAGTGGCTCTCAGGTCCTCTCGCAGTCCCAAGCGGAGCCGAGAGTAGCCAAGTGTACTCGGCTCAGCTCACAGTCACGCCCAATCCCTGTGTTATGTCCATCATAGGGCAGGACTGGGTGTGACTGTGAGCCGAGCCGAGCCGAGTACACTCGGCTGTGTATCTCGTCAGGGCCTCCTATTGGGCGGGGCCCATGGGCTTGAGCCCAGTCAAGCCCAATGGTAAATCTGGCCCTGGTGGTGGGGTGTTTAAAATGAACACACCTTCACAATACTTACTAACATTCACTATGCCAAATGACTATAAAAAGTTATTATACACTTTTCCTTATGCCGCGTACACACGACCGGACTTTTCAACATCAAAGGTCCGACGGAACGATTCCGGTAGACTATTCGATCGTGTGTGGGCTGCAGCGGACTTTTGATTTGCAAAAGTCTGACAGACTTTAGAAATGGAACATGTTTCAAATTTTTCCGCCAGAACTCCGCCGGACCCAGTTCCTACCGAGAAATCCGCTCGTGTGTATGCTAGTCCGACGGACAAAAACCGACGCGAGGGCAGCTATTGGCTACTGGCTATGAACTTCCTTATTCTAGTCCGGTCGTACGTCATCACGTTCGAATCTGTCGGACTTTGGTGTGATTGTGTGTGGCCAAGTCCGTTCATTAGGAAAGTCCGTCAGAACTCTTTCAGAACTCCGTCAGAACTCCGTCGAAAGTCTGTCGGACCTAGTCCCTCGAAAAGTCCGGTCGTGTGTATGCGGCATTAGTCTTCTGACCCAGCATCATTCATCCTGCTTCCTATGAGTTGAGGTTATATCGGACGCACCCCCAACCCGTAACTGGAACAGTGCAGGAGAAGCAGCTCAGAGATGAACTCCTCTCTATGTCACTTTGCTCTCTCCTTCTACTAGCATGTTCCCTGTCAGCACATGAACTGGCTTCTTGTTCTGCCCCTCCTTCTCCCAATCTGAGCTCTGCTGCACAAGGGCCGATACCAAGTCAGATTTAGGTACTTGCACTGCTTTCATTAAAAATAACTTTTAATGATATATTAGGAGCTGCCTTCTTTTTCGTCTTTTATATCTGCCTGGAGTTCAGCTTTAAGTGCATCGAAATATTGGTACATTATTAAAGTGCCTGCTGCCACTGAAATGTATCCAGGCTACAATGTATTCATTTAATGCCTCTTATGTTGCCCACAATTCCTTGCTGGACCCAAGGCCAATGTCAGAAAGCCAAGCTTCTGGCTTTGTGTTGTATAATCAGGACGGGCTCTGAAGCTGGGTAAAGCTATTTTCGTTCCGTCGGAGCGCTGAGCCTGACCGTCCCCTTTCCATCTGTGTCTTTGCAGGCACTCCCAGACCTCCTTCAAAATGTATGAAGGAGACCTTCTCCCTGAAGTGACTTTTACAACACAGTTAACGATGTCTTGTGGAGTCAGCGCGATAAACAATATCTAGGAAGTTTTAGCGGAAGAACATTAAATGGACATAAACTTTTTTTCTATTCCTTCAATACCGGGCGTATGGATCTATGTCCTGCAACCTGTAGTCCTGATATCTGCTTAAAGTGGAGTTGCACCCAAAAAAAATAATAATTCATGAATGTTCATAAAAAACAAAAAAAAAACATTTGGAAAAAATTTTTTTTTTATTCACCTCTAAATGGCTGTTGCTAGAAAGCCCCTCGTAGTCTGCCTCCTTCAGTGCCTGGGCTCGTGACATCACTTCCCCTCGGCGCAGGAAGGGCTCAGCTCTGGCCCCTCCCTCTTGTCAATCATCTGAGACACATGACAAGTCCCAGATGACTGCGCGACCAATCACGGCGCGTGGCGCCACTCGCGCATGTGCAGTGGGTACATGGATGTGAAGCCATAGCCGGGCGCCCACAGTTACAATGCCGGCGCCGCCGAACGGAGGGGGAGACGAGCGGGGCTTCAATCCCCCGCATCGCTGGACCCTGGGACAGGTAAGTGTCCAATTATTAAAAGTCAGCAGCTGCAGTATTTGTAGCTGCTGACTTTTATTTTTTTATTTTTTTAAATGGCAACACCACTTTAAGTCCAATAAATAAAAAAAATAAAAAAACGGAACCAAATAACACATTGATGAGTTAACCTAAAATTATGGTTTTATTGTATAAATATGTATTCAAATATCACATACAATAAATAGACTACAAAAAAACAAAACAAGGAAACATCTGCTGGCAGTAAGCTCTCTAAGGCCGCGTACACACGGGCGGACTGTTCGCCCAACCTTGTCCGCTGAACAGTGTTTGGGCGGACAGTCCGCCCGTGTGTGGGCTTTCAGCGGACAGTTTCAGCGGACAGTTTCAGCGGACAGTTGGACGGACAAAGTCTTTCGGAAATTCCGAAAAACTGTCCGCTGAAACTGTGTTTGAGCGAACAGTCCGCCCGTGTGTAGGCTACTTTCGAAATGAGCAAACTGTTCCCGCTCGGAAAGTCCGCCCATTTCGAGCGCGTGTACAGGTAGGCGGGGCCCGCGAAGGAGACGTCGCGGGCTCCGCCGCCTGGAATGGGCTTAAAGGGGAACCCCAACGCCGAAAAAAATCGGCGTGGGGGTCCCCCCAAAGTCCACAACAGACCCTTGTCCGAGCACGCTACCCGGCCGGCCAGGAAAGGGGGGCGAGCGAGCGCGCCCCCCCTTCTGAGCCGTACCAGGCCGCGTGCCCTCAACATGGGGGGGTGCCTTGGGGAAGGGGGGGCCGCGCGGCCCCCCCACCCCAAAGCACCTTGTCCCCATGTTGATGAGGACAAGGGCCTCTTCCCGACAACCCTGGCCGT
This sequence comes from Lithobates pipiens, assembly GCF_037356315.1. Classification (NCBI taxonomy): domain Eukaryota; kingdom Metazoa; phylum Chordata; class Amphibia; order Anura; family Ranidae; genus Lithobates; species Lithobates pipiens. The sequence goes on along the minus strand of NW_027507748.1, from coordinate 29,631,101 downwards.
TGGTTGTCGGGGTCTGCGGGCGGGGGGCTTATCGGAATCCGGGAGCCCCCTTTAAGAAGGGGGCCCCCGGATACCGGCCCCCCACCCTATGTGAATGAGTATGGGGTACAATGTACCCCTACCCATTCACCTGTGAAATAAAGTACAAAAAAAAACACAACACAGGGAAAAAATATTTTATTGCACAGCTCCGGGGGTCTTCCGTCTTCGGGGGTCTTCTCGCCGGACTCCTCCGCTATCTGTGTGTAGCTCTTTTACTAGCGGAGGAGTCCGGCTTTCTTCCTCCACGCCGCCGGCCTCTTCTCCCGACTTCGTGGGTCTTGTCCCCCTCTTCGGTTCTTCTGCCGGGCCACCGCGCCTTCTTGTAGCTCTTTTACAGGCGGTGGCCCGGTCTTCTGTCGCCGCTGTCGTCGCCGCCGCCACCGCCTTCCGTTCTTGTTCTTCTTCTTGTTCTTCTTCTTCTTCTTCTCCAGGAGATGTTGACTCGACGAGCTCTCCGGCCGGAATGCCAGAGCCGCGCTGTGCGGTCACTTATATAGTGACAATGGGGCGGTGTCACATGGTATATGTCACATGGGTTGGTCACATGGGTTGATGTCACATGGGGACTATGACATCGTAAGGGGGCGGGGTCACCATGTGACCAACCCATGTGACATATACCATGTGACACCGCCCCATTGTCACTATATAAGTGGCAGCGGAGCGTGTCCCTGGCATTCCGGCCGGAGAGCTCGTCGAGTCAACATCTCCAGGAGAAGAAGAAGAAGAACAAGAAGAAGAACAAGAACGGAAGGCGGCGGCGGCGGCGACGACAGCGGCGACAGAAGACCGGGCCACCGCCTGTAAAAGAGCTACAAGAAGGCGCGGTGGCCCGGCAGAAGAACCGAAGGCGGCGACAGAAGAACGGAAGGCAGCGGCGACAGAAGACCGGGCCACCGCCTGCAAAAGAGCTACAAGAAGGCGCGGTGGCCCGGCAGAAGAACCGAAGAGGGGGACAAGACCCCCGAAGTCGGGAGAAGAGGCCGGCGGCGGGGAGGAAGAAAGCCGGACTCCTCCGCTAGTAAAAGAGCTACACACAGATAGCGGAGGAGTCCGGCGAGAAGACCCCCGAAGACGGAAGACCCCCGGAGCTGTGCAATAAAATATTTTTTCCCTGTGTTGTGTTTTTTTTTGTACTTTATTTCACAGGTGAATGGGTAGGGGTACATTGTACCCCATACTCATTCACATAGGGTGGGGGGCCGGTATCCGGGGGCCCCCTTCTTAAAGGGGGCTCCCGGATTCCGATAAGCCCCCCGCCCGCAGACCCCGACAACCAACGGCCAGGGTTGTCGGGAAGAGGCCCTTGTCCTCATCAACATGGGGACAAGGTGCTTTGGGGTGGGGGGGCCGCGCGGCCCCCCTTCCCCAAGGCACCCCCCCATGTTGAGGGCACGCGGCCTGGTACGGCTCAGGAGGGGGGGCGCGCTCGCTCGCCCCCCTTTCCTGGCCGGCCGGGTAGCGTGCTCGGACAAGGGTCTGGTGTGGACTTTGGGGGAACCCCCACGCCGATTTTTTTCGGCGTTGGGGTTCCCCTTTAAGCCCATTCCAGGCGGCGGAGCCCGCGACGTCTCCTTCGCGGGCCCCGCCTACCTGTACACGCGCTCGAAATGGGCGGATTTGCCTCCTCCTTACGTGGGCGAGTCCGTTCATTTCAAAAGTTGAGCGAACTGTTTGGCAAACAGTTCGCTCAAACAGTCCGCTCGTGTGTGGGCAAGTCCGCTCATGCAAATTTTGAGCGGACTGTTTGCCGAAACTGTTTGACGAACAAGGTTGGGCAAACAGTCCGCGCGTGTGTACGCGGCCTAAGTGTGAATGGTTACCCTCATCAACATCAACTATTTGTTATTATACAAAAAACAATCCAATGATGGTATATTCCAGGAGCCCCAAATCTCTATGGGTTTTGTTTCATTTTCAACTTCTTCAAGAGTGAAAAAGAGGTGTTAGACAAAGTCGATTTTACAAGAAACAAATTCCAAAACTGTGACCCTTAAGGCCGCGTACACACGGGCGGACTGTATGGCGTACTTAGTCCGTCGAAACACATTTCAGCGGACAGTCCGCTCATGTGTGGGCTTCAGCTGACTTTTTCAGCGTGCAGTCCGGCGTACTAAGAATTTCGGAATTTTCGAAATTCTGTCCGTCATACTTTGGTTTCAGCGGACAATCCGCTCGTCAGTATGCTAATCGGACGGACTAAGAATGGAGCATGCCCAGAAAGGATTTACACGGCGGAAGGGTGCTTTGCTGTGTATTGGACTTCCTATTTCTAGTCCCGTCGTACGTGCTGTACACGTCATCGCGCAAGCTTTCGTTGGACTGTTTGGGTATCCGTGTGTGGTCAAGTCCGTTCAGTGGAAAGTATGACGGACTGTCCGGCGGATTGTATGACGGACTAAGTACGCCATACAGTCCGCTCGTGTGTACGCGGCATAATGTACCACAGAGCCTAGCATCACCTGCCATGGTGTCTAAACCCTATTGAGCATCTGTGGAGCATCCTCAAACAGAAGGTGGAGGAGCACAAGGTCTCCAACATCCACCAGCTCTGAGATGTCATCATGGAGGAGGGGAAGAGGACTCCAGTGGCAACCTGTGAAGCTCTGGTGAACTCCATGCCCAAGAGGGTTAAGGCAGTGCTGGAAAATAATGGCGGCCACCCAAAATATTGAACTATGAATGCCAATGAGTACTGTCACATACCGAAGCAGAGCATGATCCCCTCCCTTTGCAGGGCAGTATTTCAACGTGATAACCACCTCCAAGATGACCACTGCCTTGCTAAAGAAGCTGAGGGTAAAGGTGATGGACTGGCCAAGCATGTCTCCAGACCTAAACCCTATAGAGCATCTATGGGGTATCCTCTAATGGAAGGTGGAGGAGCGCAAGGTCTCCAACATCCACCAGCTCTGTGGTGTCATCATGGAGGAGTGGAAGAGGGCTCCAATGGCAACCTGTGAAGCTCTGGTGATCTCCATGTCCAAGAGGGTTAAGGCTGTTCTGGAAAATAATGGTGGTCACACAAAATATTGACACTTTGGGCCTAATTTGGACATTTTCACTTAGGGGTGTACTCACTTTTGTTGCCAGCGGTTTAGACATTAATGGGTGTGTGTTGAGTTATTTTGTGGGGACATCAAATGTACACTGTTATACAAGCTGTACACTCACTACTTTACATTGTAGCAAAGTATAATTTCTTCAGTGTTGTCACATGAAAAGATAGGAGAAAATATTTACAAATAATAAATAAATAAATAAAATACAAAAATATGATAATAATAATAATAATAATAATAATAATAATAATAACAATAATAATAATAATATTATATATATATATATATATATATATATATATATATATATATATATATATATATATATATATATATATCTAGATATATATATATATATATATATATATATATATATATTCATTATTATTATTATTATTATACAGGATTTATATAGCGCCAACAGTTTGCACAGCGCTTTTCAACATGAGGGCAGACAGTACAATTATACAATTACAATAAAATTCAATACAGTAGGGATCAGAGGGCCCGGCTCCTTAGAGCTTACAATCTAGGAGGGATGGTCAAGTGAAACAAAAAGTGATAACTGTGGGGGATGATCAGATGAAGAAAATGAAAATACAGTTGTTGGGTGTGGGTAGAGTAGGCTTCTCTGAAGAGGAGGGTTTTCAGGGATCGTCTAAAAGCTAATAGAGTAGGAGATAATCGGACAGGTTGGGGTAAGGAGTTCCATAGGAATGGAGAGGCTCTGGAAAAGTCCTGGAGGCGAGCATGGGAGGAGGTGACGAGGGAGCTAGAGAGCAGGAGGTCTTGAGAGGAACGGAGGGAACAATTAGGTTGGCATTCTGAGACTAGGCTAGTGATGTATCTGTGGGCTAAATTGTGGATGGCTTTGTAAGTAGTTGTTAGTATTTTGACTTTAATTTGTTAGGTGAGCAGATATGTATTATTATTATTATTTATAAATGCCTTGGCCATGACAGGAAACAGCTGCACCAACATAATAAGTGAAGGACCTTTCCAAACTTTTGCCCTCTTCCCCGGTAAACTTGACTCGCGCTCCTCTTCTCTTCCGTGTCCTAAATCTAGCCTACAGAAGTGCGCCTGGGATTTGTCAGCGGGAGGCCGCGCGGCGCTCTACATCTGCCTCCATATTTTCTCATCTTGCAGCGAGACGTTTCGGCTCACCGGATGGCAGCTGCCTGGAAAACAAGGAGGCCCATCTTTTTTCTTCTTCTTCTGCTTGTCATCCCAACAGGCTACATCGGCATAAAAGAAAAAAAAAAAATCCCTAAGTAAGTAAGCAAGGAGAGGATGAAGTCAACGGCAAGACAGCTGTGCGGCTGACCTTAGCGAGCTGTCTTCCCCTGCTCCTCCTAACAGATGGGAGCGTAGAGGGCGAGCGGGGGCTGGGGAGACGCAGGAGCCAGACAAGCAATCAACGAGGATAGGTTGGGGAAGGTGAAGCAAATATCAAAAGCTTTCAATCTTCATCTGTAGTGACAATGCAAAGACATCGTTCCTCAACACCTTCCCAGATCCCAGCTAAGGACGGGGATGACAACCATCCATTTAAACTTGGCGGCCGGTGGAATTTTTTTTGGGGGGGCGGCAAACAGTTTGCATGTCGGTCAGTCAATCGGTAGCACTTACCCCATCACCGGTGGCTTCCCCCTGCTCGGCGGCGGCATCCTATTACCCTGCTCTCCACGGGTCATCACGTCGGCAGCAGCTTCTGTCTCCTCCCTCCTCCTCGGCGGCCAATCGGGAGTCTTCTCTTTTTAGCTAATCGGAAAAGGGGTCTCACACCCGCTTCTGATTGCCCGGATTGAGGATCAGTGTTTCAACAGTGAATATTCATTCGCTGTTGTAACACACCTGGGTGGGATTTGAGCACATTCTATGCAACCCAAGACCACCCTATTTTGAAGCCTATTAGAGCCTCTGGCTCTAATCACGTGCTCCAAAAAAAAACCCTGGCCGCTGTAATTCATGTGCCTGGTGCCCAGAAAGGGGCCGGACGCATGAATGGGGGCTGGCTGTGGATAGATTCATGCTATGCTTGGATCTATCCATTGCATATAGGGGGGTGGCACCCAGGCGCCTCCCCTAATGGATGGGCCACCACTAAAACATATAAATGAATAAAGTGGATTTAGCAAGTAATGTGTCGTTGTACCATTTCTGGGTATTTATTATCTCCCACAGAGATCACAGTACTCCTCCTGACAATGCCTTCATCTGCTTTTCTCTCCAGAAGGACGGAGCCGTCTTTGTTCGGGCATCATCCAGCTCATCAGCAAGTTCCTAGACTGAGATGCCGGCTCATAGATGACACAAGCATATAATTCCTGGTGCCTGGGCAGTTCCGTGGCTTTGTTGTGCTGTCGTCTAATATAAAACGTACTGATTCAGCACTGCTTCCTTCTCCGTTATCTGACCAAACACATACTATCATCACCTTAACCAAACTTAGTGATCCATCACTTCTTCATTCTCCCTTCTCGGAAAGAAACACACCCACTGTCTCCTTATGCAGAACTTCGATGCAATACTTACAAACGCAATATTTTTTTTTTTTAAATACACTTTTTTTAAATAAAAAAAAATAAGAAAGCAGTAAAGTTAGCCTAATTATTTTGCATAATGTGAAAGATGATCTTACGCCTAATAAATTGATAGTGGGAGAACAACTGGGGGAAGCCATAGTGGAGAAGGATCTGGGGGTTTTGGTAGATTATAAGCTCAATAATAACATGCAGTCCCAAGCCATGGTTTCCAAAGCGAGCAAAGTCCTTTCTTGTATTAGGAGAGGTATGGACTCCAGAGAGAGAGAGATATAATTTTGCCCCCCTGTACAAATCATTAGTAAGACCTCATCTGGAATATGCAGTTCAGTTTTGGGCACCAGTTCTCAAAAAGGATATCGAGGAACTGGAGAAAAAGGGCAACCAAACTGATAAGAGGCATGGAGGAAAGCTATGAGGAAAGATTAAAGGAACTGAATTTATTGTCTCCTGAGCAGAGGAGATTAAGGCAGGATATGATCATCTTTAGGAATGAGCCTGTAGTCAGAGTGGAACGTAAGTCCGACTCAAACGTCAGGTGTTCATTTCTTCTAAAACCAACAAAACATATGGGGCGTTTGTGGGAAATTTGAGCGTCATGGAACGAGATCGTAGGGCAGAGCTGTATGCTGATTGGCCAAAGCATGCACCTGCATGCTTTGGCCAATCACAGCATGCTCTGCTGCGAGAGCCATAATTGGCCAAAGGTAGGGTGGGACGGGGCTCAGAGGGACGGGGCACTTCAATTTGTTTTTTTTTTCTTATTTATTTTACTTTTTATGTATGTTATTTTTACACTATCACTATTCCTATTACAAGGAATATAAACATCCCTTGTAATGGAAATAAGCAAGACAGTGCCTCTTTTATATGAGATCTAGGGACCTCAGATCTCACATTTACACTTAAAAGCAATACAAAAAAAAAGTAATTTAATTTTCCCACAAAAAAAATGGGCCCTTTAAGGCTGGAGGGTGGAAGTGGCGTTTGACAGTCCTCCAAGAGCAGGGGTCTCCAAACTATAGCCCTCCAGTTGTTTAGGAACTACAATTCCCATCATGCCTCGTCATGTTTCTGAATGTGAGAGTTTTGCAAAGCCTCATGGGATGTGTAGTATGGCAACAGGTGGAGAACCATCGTTTGGAGATCCCTGTCCAAGAGCATAGAGTTGAGTGGGGGCCATCTGGCCATTATTTGACGTCTTGCCCATTAGTACATCGGATCAGATTGTTTCTGCTGCTGCTGATCTTTTTCGGGTAAGAGGCAGAAACGACCGGGAAGCTGCAGGAGGGGGGGGGGGGGAGCACCTCTCCTATAAAAGTGATCTTGTGGCGATTCCGCCACTGGGGCCACTTTTATGTTAAAGAGGATCGCCCACTGTGTAAAAATATACTGGGGTTATGGCAGCTAGCTGTGTATTTATGCATTAAAATAGAAAAAAAATGTGTTTTTTTCCCCCAAAAATTGCATTTGAAAAACTGCAGAGCAAATACCATGCAAAACCAATTTATTCTCTAGGGCCTCTGCTTTAAAAAAATAAATAAAAAAATGATATATATATATATATATATATATATATATATATATATATATATATATATATATATATATATATATATATATATATATATATATATATATATATATATATATATATATATATATATATATATATATATATATATATTGTGTGTGTGTATATATATATATATATAATGTTTGGGGGTCCTAAGTAATTTTCTAGCAAATGTGAACAAAAAGTGCCAGAAAAATTTGAGTAAGTAAAAAAAAAGAAAAAAGAAAGAGAGACAGAAGAATCTGTAGTATTATGTTTTATAGCTCTCTGGTCAGAAAATCTAAACACGCTTGTAAAACTGAAGTCTCGGTGAAGGACAGATAGAGATATGACCAGAGAGTGACAAGACTGTGACATCTTTAAACAGTTTAGTAAAGGTCACTTGTACCCTTCAGGCCTTGAGTCTCACAGCCGCTAAACTGGATGTCAAGGCAGATAAACAGGGTGCGCTGGGATGAAATACAATTTTTACAACAGGCTTGCCATCCTGCCAGAAAAAAAAAAAAAAAGATAAAATAATGCTTTAAAAACAAAAAAAAAGCCCAACGCTAAACTGCATACAGTGGGATTTGTCGCTGGGCGAGCAGGGAGGATTATATCCCACCAGTTTCCATTGTAAGACTCCGGTGAGTGATCTTACGCCCCTGTAAGACATGTTCAGGGAGAGGGACCGAAGGGACAAGGTCCTTACTGATAAGGATCAAGATGAAGCTCAACAAGAACTGTCGTGACGGAAGTCAGCAACGAGCTACATGGACGTTTCATGGTCAATAAGGCTCCCGGACATATCGCAGCTGAAGATTTTTTAAGAAGCACCAAAGGGAGCAGTTCTTTTTAGAATGGTAACCTACCAAGGATTTTGGATGTGTAGCAAGCGTCATCGGAGTCTTAAGGATTATACTGTAGATCTTATAGAAGAACATTTACTGGGCTCATCAGGATATGAGTATTAACCACGCCTAGAGATCTCATAGAAGAACATTTACTGGGTTTGTCAGGATAAGAGTATTAGCCTCACCTAGAGATCTCATAGAAGAACATCTACTGGGCTCGTCAGGTTAAGAGTATTAGCCACACCTAGAGATCTCATAGAAGAACATCTTCTGGGCTTGTCAGGATAAGAGAATTAGCCACACCTAGAGATCTCATAGAAGAACATCTACTGGGCTCATCGGGATAAGAGTATTAGCCACACCTAGAGATCTCATAGAAGAACATCTTCTGGGCTTGTCAGGATAAGAGAATTAGCCACACCTAGAGATCTCATAGAAGAACATCTACTGGGCTCATCGGGATAAGAGTATTAGCCACACCTAGAGATCTCATAGAAGAACATCTACTGGGCTCGTCAGGTTAAGAATATTAGCCACACCTAGAGATCTCATAGAAGAACATCTTCTGGGCTTGTCAGGATAAGAGAATTAGCCACACCTAGAGATCTCATAGAAGAACATCTACTGGGCTCATCGGGATAAGAGTATTAGCCACACCTAGAGATCTCATAGAAGAACATCTACTGGGCTCATCGGGATAAGAGTATTAGCCACACCTAGAGATCTCATAGAAGAACATCTACTGGGCTTATCAGGTTAAGAGTATTAGCCACACCTAGAGATCTCATAGAAGAACATCTTCTGGGCTTGTCAGGATAAGAGAATTAGCCACACCTAGAGATCTCATAGAAGAACATCTACTGGGCTTATCAGGTTAAGAGTATTAGCCACACCTAGAGATCTCATAGAAGAACATCTACTGGGCTTATCAGGATAAGAGAATTAGCCACACCTAGAGATCTCATACAAGAACATCTACTGGGCTTGTCAGAATAAGAATATTAGCCACACCTAGAACTTTTGAAAGCCTAACTCTAGCTATATTTCGGTCTGGAGGAGTGGACATGCCTAGGCAGACTGCACTGTGTAACCCCCCACATGTGATGGTGAGCCTCCATGATTGAAAGAACTGAAATAGAATTAATGAAAGGGGAGGGCTAGGGACCGCCAAACTAGGGAGGAAAGTGCTAGAAAGGAAACAAAAAGAGAGGAAGAGAAAGGAAAGGGAAAGGAAAGTAAAGGAAAAGGAGAGGGAAAGCAAAGGGAAGTGAAAGGGAAAGGAAAGGAAATGAAAGGGAAAGGGAAGGGAAAGGAAAAGAGAGGAAGAGAAAGGTATGGAAAGGGAAGGGAATGGAAAGGAAAGGGAAAGGGAAGGGAAAGGAAAGGAAAAGAGAGGAAGAGAAAGGAAAGGAAAGGAAAGGAAAGGAAAGGAAAGGAAAGGAAAAGGAAAATGAAAGGGAAGTGAAGTGAACCGAAAGGAAATGGAAAGGAAAATGAAAGGGAAGTGAACCAAAAGGAAATGGAAAGGAAAGGAAAATGAAAATGAAAGGGAAGTGAAAGGAAAAGGAAAGGGAAAGGAAGAGAAAGGAAAGGGAAATGAAAAGGAAAGGGAAAGGAAAGGAAAGGAAGAGAAAGGAAAGCATGAGATGTTTCCCAGCCAGGAAATGAGGCGGACTATGTTTCAGCTTCTAATGCACATTATAAGAAGCTCACAGTGTGTGGTGAAATCAGAGTAAGCCATGTCAGTCTAGGAGAGGAGCCTGTACAACTGTGTAAGACTGAGGGGAAGGCCGGAGTCCAGCTTTAAAGCTAAACCCTTTTTTTTTTTAGCTTATTTGACTTTCTAATGATGTTTTTTTTTGCAATGTTTTCCACCTGGAGATCCTGCCAGTAAAGTCACTTCCTGTTGCAGGCTAACAGCGTTAACACAGAGTTCTCCTTTAAATACAATGATATGCACATGTTTTACACTGGCTTTGCTTGGCTTGGTTTAAATAGAGAAAAAAAAAAAGCTAAAATATAATAATAATTTAGATATAAAAAAAAAAGTTGGCTAGAAAATTATAAACTATTATCATTCAAAGCAAAGCATCTGCATTCATAGCTCCACAATCATTATCTCCATCGCGTTTGGCGACTTTCGGAATATTCCACCCATTGTTGCCAGAGGACACTGATGCTGGATGAGGGAATGCAGAGCGGGTGTAATTTTGGAAGATAATATTTGTGTATCAGCAGCTGAAATGGCATCTGTGTATAGAGGGGGGGAAACAGGATGCAAGGGGATGGCGAGGAGGAATGTAGATGAGTACACTAGAACAAAGAGAGAGAGAAGGGAAGGACCCAGCAGAGACATTACCTTTTAGGAAGAAAGGAAGGAAGGAGAAAAGGAAGAGAGGAAGGGAAGCAAAGAAAGGAAGGACGGAGAAAACAAAAGAAGGAAATGAAGGGAAGAATGGAAGGAAGGAGAAAAAGAATGCAAGGAAAAAGAAATAAGAAGGAAGGAAGCAAGAAAAGAAGTAAAGGTTAAAGGAATGAACAGGGGGGGAAAAGGAAGGAGGGAAAGAAGAAAATGACTAATTGAAAAAAAAAAGGAAGGAAGGAAGGAAACAAAAAAGAAAGGAAAAGAAGGAAAGCAAGGGAGGAATAAAAAAACAAGAAGGAAGGAAAAAGTTTAAATAAAGAAAGGGAAACAAGAGCGGAAGAGAGGGAGAGGAGAAGGAAGGAAATTCAGAAGGAAGGAAAAAAGGAAGGAAAAACATGTAAGAAAATCATGGGGGAAGGGAGAAAGGAAGGAAGAGAGGAAAGAAGGAAGAAAAAGAAAGGAGGAAGAGACGTAGAAGAGAAGAAAGAACAAAGAGAGGGAGAAGAGAAGGGAGGAAGCAAGGAAAAAGAAAAGGAAAGGTTAAAGAGGAAGTAAACCCTGATGAGTTTACTTCCTCTTCAATTCCCTGCAAAGGTAAAGCATAATGGACTACTGTGCATCGCATAGTAGTCCATTATGTGTCACTTACCTGACACAGGAGCCAGCGAAGTCCCCGCTGCCCCCTGTAGTCCGGCGCATCCATCTTCTCGGTGGGTCTCGCTGCTCCACCGCTGTCATTCGGCGAAGCCGCGATGACGTCACTCCCGCGCATGCACAGCTGCGGCACTCTCACCGAGTCTGCACTCCGTCCATGCTTCAGTGACATCCAGAGAAGGGAGGTGAGTGTGAGAGCGAGTCTCCTCCTTGCTCCACCCATATCATAGAGTCGGGAGGAAGTGTCTCACACTGAGTAGGTGAGTGCAGAGCATGGAGGAGGGGGGAAGCTCTGTACTACCCTAGCCTATCTTCTGTATACCCAGCATCTCTGTATATACCCAGCCTCTCTGTATAACCAGCATTTCTGTAAATACCCAGCATCTCTGTATACCCAGCATGTCTGTATATACCCAGCATGTCTGTATATACCCAGCATCTCTGTATATATGCAGCCTCTCTGTATACCCAGCATCTCTGTATACCCAGCATCTCTGTATATAACCAGCCTCTCTGTATATACCCAACCTCTCTGTATACCCAGCATCTCTGTATATACCCAGCATCTCTGTATATATGCAGCCTCTCTGTATACCCAGCATCTCTGTATACCCAGCATCTCTGTATAACCAGCATTTCTGTAAATACCCAGCATCTCTGTATACCCAGCATGTCTGTATATACCCAGCATCTCTGTATATAACCAGCATCTCTGTATATATCCAGCCTCTCAGTATACCCAGCATCTCTGTATACCCAGCATCTCTGTATATAACCAGCTTCTCTGTATATACCCAGCATCTCTGTATATACCCAACCTCTCTGTATACCCAGCATTTCTGTATATACCCAGCATCTCTGTATATTCCCAGCCTCTCTGTATACCCACAGACACTTGAGAGGGGATATGATTTCAATATACAAATGCCGTACTGGTGACCCCACAATAGGGATAAAACCTTTTCGCAAAAAGGAGTTTAACAAGACTTGTGACCACTCATTAATATTAGAAGAAAAGAAGTTTAACCTTAAACTATGTAGAGGGTTCTTTACTGTAAGAGCGGCAATAATGTGGAATTCCCTTCCACAGGCGGTGGTCTCAGCGGGGGGGCATTGATAGTTTAAAGGAACTATTAGATATGCACCTGAATGACCACAACATACAGGGATATACAATGTACTACTGACATATAATCACACACATAGGTTGGACTTGATGGACTTGTGTCGTTTCTCAACCTCACCTACTACATAACTATGAGTAAAATACAGGGAAAGAAAAAGAGAGGAAAGAAAGGAATTAAATGATGGAAAGAAGGAAGAAAGGAGGGATGGCAGAAAGAACGCAGGGAAGGAAGGAAAAAAAACAAGAGGAAGGAAGGAAAAGGTTTAAATAAAAAAGTGAAAAAAAAGAACAGAAAGAAGGAAGGAAGGAATGAAGTAAAGCTAAAGAAATGGTAGGAAGGAAAAAAACAGAAGGAAGGAAGAAAGCAAGGAAGAAAAAAGTTAAAGGAACGAAAGAGAAACAAAAGAGAGGAAAAGAAGTGGAGAGGAATGGTGGAAGGAAGGAGGGAAGGAATTGAGTGAAAAACAAGGAGGGAAGGAAGAGAAGAAAGAGAGAAGGAAATAAAAGATGGAAGGAAGAAAAGGAGGGAAGCCAAAGGTGAAAGGATGGGAAGTTAAATGTGAAGGAAAGAAAAAAGTTGAGTAAAAACAAAAGGAAGGAATAGAGAAAGCGTAAGGTTAAAAAAATAAATAAAAGGAAGGAAGTAAAGGAAAAGAAAAAAAGAAAGAAAGGAATAGTGGGAATGAAGGGAAGAAGAAAGGAAGGAAGGAAAGGAAGGAAGTAAAGGAAAAGAGGGAATGAAGGGAAGAAGAAAGGAAGGAAGGAAAGAATATTTATGAAAAATATACAGAACCTTAAATGCATTTTGGGTTTTTTCCAGGATAGTTTAGGAGGCAGGAAAGGATTGAAGGGGATGAAGGATGGATGTATTGTAAATAACTTAGGTAATAGACGGAACCCTCCATGTTTTTTAATTGTCCTGATAGGTTCATTGGTGTATATGTTTCTCCTTACAATGGTCCTCACATAAAGACATCCCCCATGTTCCTTTGTTTCCTGCATTTTAAGCATTTTCAAATTGGCAAAATGAGTCCATCAATCTTGGTGAAGATCGCGCCTCCCAAACTTTTATTCTAGGAAGTACACTACAGATGGAGTCTAAGAAAAAAAATATTATTGTACTTTTTTTTCTTTGTCTGTGAGTTGCGGCGCGCCTTTCCAGAGACAGATAACTGCAGTGTTGTTCCTCTTATTAAGATTTAGGACCCCCCGATGGCGATAACATTGCTGGGTAATAAGCTGCTTTGCTTCAAGAATGTATATGTAACATGGGACGGAGGCCTCTGAAATCAAGGCGATGGTTGCAATACAAAGGCATCAATACAGCCTAGAGAATTCAGGGGATGGTTATTCTCCCATCATGCTTAGCGTGGGTGCTTTTATTGCTAGGCAAAAACAATGAAATTACTTTGAAATCTCTCAATCGATGGAAAGAAAAAACCTCCAAACTTTTCTAAAGAAAATAAGAATGGGTGTAGTGGGGCCAATCTTCAGCGTTTTTAGTTTACAAAAAAGGAAAACAAAAGTATAAAATGGCTTTGAAATCTCTAAGTAAGACAAAAATATATATATATATATAACTGATCTACAAGATGAAGGGTTACTATTATAGTCTCTCAAGGACAGAAAGTGATGTCTTCTACATGAAGAATTCCTGATCAAGGTAGGTATATAGTGAATCAGATCCCTATACGGTAAAACATTACACCCAGGGCTAACGTATCAACTGAATTGCAATTTTATTGGTATATGTTGCCATATCCTTGAGTGACCTGGATGGTTGGCAACTGTATTTGCTATTTGCACACTATATCAGGGGTCTCCAAATTGCAGCTGGGGGCCAGATGTGGCCTTTTACTTGCCTTATTCCATACACTGACACTAATAATGGGGCACTATTCCTTCCACTGACACCAACATTGAGGCACTATTCCTTCCATTGACCCCAACAATGGGGGACTATTCCTCCTACTGACACCAATAATTGGGCACTATTTCTTCCATTGACCCCAACGATGGGGGACTATTCCTCCCACTGACACCAATAATGGGGCACTATTCCTTCCATTGACCCCAACGATGGGGAATATTCCTCCCACTGACACCAATAATGGGGTATGATTCCTTCCATTGACCCCGAAGATGGGGGACTATTCCTCCCACTGACACCAATAATGGGGCACTATTCCTTCCACTAACACCAGCAATGGGATACACTATTCCTTCCACTGACACCCATGATGGGGTACTAGTCCTCCCACTGGCACCAATCATAGTACATGTTCTACTCCATCTGGCTCTAGTCCGACCCCTCCAAGGTCTGAAGGACAGTAAAATGGCCCTTTGTTTGGAACGCTTGGAGACTCCTGCACTACATGACGAGAAGTTGGTGATCACTTGACCAGCATATATGAGCTTGTTGGAGCTTCCTGACGACGCAAAACTGTGAAACGCATAGAAGCTGTGGGAGACATTTCTTCTTTAAAGGAATAGCCAGAAACAGGTTGGCCGAGGGAAGGAAGGAGAGTACCACCTGCGGAAGACCTTTGGCTTGCCCGATTTCATGCTGTTTTTATGGCTGGATAAGCTTGGTGTTGGCATATAGACACACTGAAATGTGAGTGCAATAATTTTTAAAAAGATTTTCTTAATTAAGAGTGAAACGGTTTTACACTATGTGGGTTTCATTTACATTTGTATGACCTTATGGAAATTGAGGAATTGCCAATAGGAGAGTTGATTGAGGATTGGTTATCCGTTGAATGAACCGAAGGCTCAATATATGGTAAAGTCTGGTGAGTGGCTATTCTTTAAGGTGGTGGTGGCACGAGTTTGTTTTTCCTTTGGTGACACTTGTGGAGCATGCTCCAGAAGAGATACGGGAGTTGATTCGAGACAGCGGAATCTGATTGAAATTATCATTGCATTACAAGGACTATGATTTAATGTTATATAAAGGTTTATATTAGGATTTTTTTTTTTTTGGCTTTAGTAGGATGTCTCTCCGTGTGATGATTTTTTATTGAGAGCACTGAGTAAAAGTGAGTAAGCATCAAATTTTTCACTTAGGAAGGATTATCACTAAAGGAGGCGCAACCCCCAAATATTTATTGTATATGAGCTTGTTATACAGTATATCATGATCCAAGACCACGGGCATTAATATGGAATTGCTGAATGGTGCCTGTGCCCAGCAGCTGACCTCTTATATTCACAATGCAGCAGGGCATCTGCTCAACACAAGACATGGAAGCTAGTGGAGATCACTGGAGTAGCGGTGTCTACATCAGTGATTTCCAACTAGTGAGCTAAGTGCAGCGTTGTGTGGCAGGCAGTTAGCAAGTTAGTCCAAGTTTGGCAATAGCAATATAACTTAGAAAAGTTCAAAAAGTACAACCGGGCCCAGCAGGGAGACACACCCGTCCGGAGCCACTTACAACTGTAACGGCGGTAGAACAGCAGTCTGAAGGCTTGAAGATGCCGACAGCATCTCCCACAAGGAGCTGAATGCGGCCTGGCTGGTCCACACTCACAGGGGAAGCTTCGTAAATGAGGTCTCTGCACTGTCCCTGTAATCATATACCCAAACCATTGTGACTCCATTTTGATATGCTTTGTCATTTTAGCTTAAATCTGCAACTATGAAAGAATGCTTAGAAAAATGCTTGCACAAGCACTGTATATATATATATATATATATATATATATATATATATATATCATTGTGGGTTGGTTTGTCCTCTCCTGTTCTCTGTTCTGTAGGCCAATGGACAGGATGCATGACTTATGACTCATAATCAGATGGTCTGTTGACTCCTGTGAACTCATGATAAGTGTATCTTAGCCCTTGTACACACGGTCGGAGATTCCGACGGAATGTGTCCTATCGGACCGTTTTGTCGGATATTCTGACTGTGTGTGGTCTGCATCGGACTGTTTCCGTCGGACCAAGTTTTCCAACTTGCCGGTAAAATTTTCTGACAAAATGCTCCGATCAGACATAATCCAATCATGTGTAGCCTACTCCGACGGACAAAGTGCCACACATGCTCAGATCAAATTCCTAGACCAAAGCTATTGGCTACTGGCCTGAACGTAGTCCCATCGTAACGATATAATGTCATCACGTTATGAACAATCGGATTTTCCGACAATTTAGTCCGATCGTGTGTATGCAACATCACTTCCAGACCTCTTCCGGAATTAATCCGTCGGAATTACTCCGACGGATTTGGTTGTCGGAATCTCCGACCGTGTGTACAAGGGGCTTAGGGGTCGCTCACTTTTATAATTATATATTTTATACAAACACATCAATTAGTTAGGGCAGCAGAGTGGTGTAGTGGTTATCACTCTTACCTAGCAGTAAGAAGGGTTGCTGGTTCAAATCCCAACCATGACACTACCTGCCTGGAGTTTGCATGTTCTCCCTGTGCCTGTGTGGGTTTCCTCCGGGTACTCCAGTTTCCTCCCACACTCCAAAGACATGCAGGTAGGTTAATTGGCTTCTGTCCAAAAATTGGCCCTAGTATATGAATGGGGACCTTGGATTGTGTGCTCCTTGAGGGTAGGGACTGATGTGAGTGTGCAATGTACAGGGATAGGGACAATTGTGGACACTCACTCTGGATGGACTGGTGTCTTTATTCAACCTAAGAAACTATTTACTCTCCTTTCCCCTCTTTTGACTGGTAAGTTGAACCATATATAAGCTGTATACGCACCTAATAAAGGCAGACGTCTTAAGAATGCACAACCCACCTCTTGTTTCATTCTCCAGATTGTCTCCAGATATAGTTACATAGTTAGTAAGGTTGAATAAAGACACCAGTCCAACCTGAGTGAGTGTCTACAATTGTCCCTATCCCTGTACATTGTACACTCACATCAGTCCCTACCCTCAAGGAGCCCACAATCCAAGGTCACCATTCATATACTAGGGCCAATTTTGGACAGAAGCCAATTAACCTGCCTGCATGTCTATGGAGTGTGGGAGGAAACCGGAGTACCCGGAGGAAAACCACACTGGCACAAGGAGAACATGCAAACTCCAGGCAGGTAGTGTCGTGGTTGGGATTCAAACCAGTGACCCTTTTTACTGCTAGGCGAGAGTGCTAACCACTACACCACTGTGCCACCTGAATATCTGAGGGCCCTGTTGGTGTACCTACAAGAAGGCTGGTCATCCAGAATACCTATTTCCTTTCAGTCCCTACTGCTCCAAGAACCTTTCTCTGTCTCTGAACACTGTCCCTGATAGACAAGGATCCTGTCCCTATGTTAGCCACGTGCATAAAGTGCGCCAACTCCTGGAGCCGGAGTCTTAAATAGACTCTGCCTTTCACAAGATGTCCTTGAAAGTCATATGTGGCACCAGCATGCAACTGGATGACCAAGGAAATCATAGAAGAACCAAGTTCCCCTCTACTTCCTGTCCCATCTGCATTGCCGCTATGGTAGAGCGCCACCTGCAGTGAAGAAACTTAGACTGCACCTGCCTAAAAGCTTCTAGAGGGATTCCACAATTATGATTATGTAGATACATTCTTCCAAGCTGGATCAATATAACTATGTAAAAATATCCATACCTAGAATTCTTCTTTAACTTGTTCCTACTGTATCCATAAAAAATAAAAATAATTGACTAGAGTCAGGCTTCACATAGTTACAGAAGCTGAAAAAAAACACAATCCAAAAAAAAAATAGCAGTAGAAAAAGCACATTTCTATTTTAGATTTACATACACTTTAATCCTTAGCAAGGAACCGACCTAGAATAAATGTACAGGTCAGGATTCTCCACTTCGCTGATCACATGATTTTTCCTGGGTCACCTCACTAAGAAAGGAAGAAAAAGTTTGATGGACTTGGTGCTTGAACCCTGAGATTCTAACTCGTCGAAGGGCAGCTAACACATTTCTGTAGTCTACCTTTGAACGCGATTAGAGTAATTTGAGGAAAAGTCAAATTGGTAAAAAATAAGTGACGGATTCCCCGTTAACACCAATATGTAAATGTATTAACCACTTACCATATTTATCTTCAAAAATAATTCTACTTCAGTAGGACACAAAAATAAATTGAAATAGAACTAAGACAACACTGAATTTTTTATTTTTTATTTTAGGACTAGGGTTGCCACCTGTCCAGGATTCACCCGGACAGTTCGGGTTTGGAATCTTGTGTCCAGGTTTCAGTCTGCCTGAAACCCGGACACATTATTTAGACTGGGCTGTGGCTCCCCAAGTAACTGAGATACAGTGGAATCTTGGATTACTAGCATAATCGGCTCCAGGAGAATGCTTGTATTTCAAATCACTCGCATATCAAAGCGAGTTTCCCCATAGAAGTCAATGGAAGTGAAGATAATTTGTTCCGCATTAACTTCTATTGCATGCAATACCGCATGTGGCCAGAGGTGAGGGGCACTGAAAATACTATATTTGTATTTGCGAGTGTTTCCAAGTATTTCCAAATGGCTTCGAACTGTTCCGAGTGTCATTGGTGCCCCCCACACCTCTGGCAAAATGCGGTACTGCACACCCCATTAGCTTGAATTCTGCTTGTTTTGCGAGACAAAGCTTGCAAACCAAGTCTTTCAAAACGCTTGTAAACCGTGTTAACCCGTTGACCAAGGTTCCACTGTAGTCACACAAGATGGTTGCCATTCAGGAGCTGCTGGCCACTGTCTCGGGGGGCAGGTTTGGTATCAATGGGGGGGGGCATGATGTCAGAGCATTTTGGCCACACCCACTGTTTGCCACAACGAGCTGCATTACCACCACTCTCCTTGGGGCACCCAAAGGTGTCCCAGGTCTTTTATAATCCTATTGTGTATACCACGAATGTGCCCTGTGCCACTAAAGTGTTCGGGTTTGGCTTGAAGAAAAGGTGGCAACCCTATTTAGGACAGAGAGGAGAGCAGTGCCGGGACAAGGTCATCGAGCACCCAGAACAAAAGTGCCAAATGATAAAACTTGTTGCTATTTCATATCTTATATGTACTGCATTATTAATATTCTGTAGTGCTCTCCTCTAGTTAGGCTGTGCCAACTTACTACCTGGTGGAGATGGAGCTGTAGAGGAGACTTCTCTTGCGCCTCTTGTCCAACACCCCTGGTAGTGATGACAGAAGGTGTGAGGACACAGAGTGGCACGAGGGCCGGTATAACAGTCAGCGCCAGCTGAGCTTTGCGGGAAACAGAGGACCAGGGATCACCAGTCAGGAACCAGGAACTGGAACATGGTCTAGCTTGATCAGTAGACAGGAGCGTAGCCGGGACACAAGCCAAAAAGTGATCAACAGCCGGGCAATGAAAATACAGAAACATAAGATGGAAGCAGAGTCAGGATCAGTCGCGGCCCGTGCATTAAGGGTGCATGGGCGCCGCCCCCTCTCTCCTGCCACCCCCTCTATCACCAATAGATAGATTCGTGCATTGCACGGGAGGTGAGGACGGCAGGAGACGCACCAAGGACCCTGCTCGTTGCCGTCACCCGCTGCTACACCAAGACAGGGTGAGTGCCGGGCAGACATTGAGCGGACGAGGGTCACACTGGGGGCATTCAAGGGCATACTGGCAGCATTTTATGGGCTCATTGGCAGCATATGATGGGCACACTGGCAGCATTTGGCACAGTAGCAGCGTTTGATGGGCACAGTGGCAGCGTTTGGCACAGAGGCTGCGTTTTATGGGCAAAGTAGCAGCATTTAATGGCACAGTAGCAGCGTTTGATGGCACAGCATTCAGTGGGCACAGTGGCAGCATTTAATGGGTGCAGTGGCAGCGTTTGGCACAGTGGCTGCAATTGATGGCACAGTGGTAGCATTTGAGAGCACGGTGGCAGCATTTGGTACAGTGGCAGCTTTTGATGGGCACAGTGGCAGAGTTTGATGGCACAGTGGCAGCGTTTGATGGCACAGTGGCAGCGTTTGATGGCACAGTGGCTGCAATTGATGATTTTTTTTTCAAAAAATGTTTGCACCCCCTCCAAAATTTTGAGCACCAGCTGCCACTGGTCAGGATACAGGTCAGGGGTCAGAGCACAGTCAGGCAGCATGGCACAAAAGCGCAAGACAGGAGCAGAGTCAGCATTCCATCCAAGGTCACAATAGGCAGGTGGGAATCCAGGGATAGGTCAAGCACGGGTAGGCAGATATAGCAGGTCAAGGCACTGGTAAACAGGAACTAGCTGAAGACCACTGAGCAATCTGTTCATGACATAGTTCAGCTTAAATAGGCCTTTTTCGGCGCCAGTGCGTGCTCATGCACATATGCCCAATTCTTCTTGGGCACACGCTAATACATTTGCGCATGCCCACCAATGCCCGTTCTGTATTGAACCTTTGCTCATAATTATGAGCTTGAACATGTAATGGTCTTCTGGTTCCAACTGAGCTTCTCTTACAGGCTGCTAGACTACAATTATTTGTTGGCTTCACTGCAGTCAGTGGAGCGGCGATCTATTATTTTTGTTTGTTTTTGTCTGTTCAAGATTTCCTAAGTTCGTGATTTCTCTCACCTTACTACTGGAAGAGGCTTCCAAAATATAAGGCAGGGTGAGTCAAATGTCCAGTATGAATATTTATCATGCCTCAGGCAATCCCCATACAGAGGTGCCCAGAAGGTGACTGGGGAGGTGATAAATGTTTTTGAGGCATTTCCAGAGTGTTCTTTTCCCTCTTCAGGGAGAGTTCCAGATCTCCTGGGGCCGCTGCCTCTAGGAGATAGATAGTGAAGCAAGAACGATTTAAAACATTTAATTTTATAGAGCTTAAAGATTTTTTTTTTTTATAACTGTATAACATTTGTGAAAATGTAAATTTATAGAATTGAAATGTTTAAAAATTGGATTCATGTATAGGATTCATTAAAAAAAAGAGTTGAAAAATTCCCCAAGCACAGACACTGTTGGATTCCTTGCTTCTGCTTAATATGTTGTCTGAGCTAATGGCTTCTCGCACTTTGATGCACCAGCAAGCTTTTACTGCTGAGTGTCGCATGCTATGTGGAGTCCGGTAGGATTCATCAACATAAATCCTAATCTGATATGGGACCATCCCATAGGATGCCAGGTGGCTCATATGCATATTCTGAATTCAATTTGAAAAAAGGTAGATGCAATGTTAGTTTTGCCCCAATGGGCCACAGAAATATATAATATATGGGTCCACCAGAGGGTTTTAGTATTTTTAAATTGTGGATTTATTATATTTTTATGTTCTATTAACGTAGATAGTTTTTTTTTTTAAAGATAATTTTCATGTGGTTATATTTATATATTGGTGTTAATGAGTTTTTTGTGACATCATAGCTCCATTCAGGGAGCATACTTTGGTATAGATCCTTCCCATTGTGTGTTTACAATCTTTTCTTTTTAGGATAACTGGTGCATAATGAAACTACTAAAATATGGTCTGAGCAGGTAAACTCCTAAACACGTATTAAAAAAAGTGTGCCTCACCCCTGATTTAAAGGATCCTCCCTCTTCCTGTCCCAGATGCATAAAGATTTTCAGATCCTCCAGACAAAATCTTTTTTTCTCTGGATGTGCCTTGAAAGAATTTCATGTCATACTGAAACTGCTAAAATGTGGTCTGAGCAAACAAACTCTTAAAAACTTAAAATTTAAAAATAAAATCTGCCCCACACCCAACTTAAAGGGTTCTTTGTCCCAAATGCATATTAACCCAAAGATCTTCAGATCCTTCAGAGAAAATATTATTTTCTCTGTCCATGCCATAGACTTCCATGATGTCATACTGAAACTGCTAAAATGTGGTTTGAGCAGCCAAACTCTTAACAACTTAAAAAAAAAAAAAAGTCTGCCCCAAACCCGACTTAAAGGTTCATCCCCTTCTTTGTCCCAAATGCATATTAACCCAAAGATCTTCAGATCCTTCAGAGAAAATATTCCTTTCTCTGTCCATGCCATAGACTTCCATGATGTCCTACTGAAACTGCTAAAATGTAGTCAGAGCAGCTAAACGTAAAACAAAAAAAGTAAAAAATCGTCTGCCCTACCCTTAAAGTAAAGGATCTTCCCCTCCTTCACCCAGATTCATATTTAAATGAAGATCTTTGGATCCTCCAGAGAAAATATTTTTTTTCTCTAGCTGTGCGTACATAGACTTCCATGATGTCATACTGAAACTTCTAAAATCTGGTCTGAACAGCTAAACTCTTAAACACGTAAACAAAAAGTGTGTCCCACCCTTGAGTTAAAGGATCTTTCCCCTTTTTGTTCCAGGTTCTTTTTTACTCAAAGATCTTCAGATTATCCAGAAAAAATATTCCATTCTATGGTCATACCATAGTCTTCCATGATGTCATACCGAAACTGCTAAAATGTGGTCTGAGTAGCTAAACTCTTAGCCCTTGTACACACGGTCGGAGATTCCAATGGAATGTGTCCAATCGGACCGTTTTGTCGGATAATCCGACTGTGTGTGGTCTCCATCGGACTGTTTCCGTCGGAGTATCCGACGGACCAAGTTTTCCAAATTGTCCGTAAAATTTTCAGACAAAATGCTCCGATTGGACATACTCCAATCATGTGTAGCCTACTCCGACGGACAAAGTGCCACGCATGCTCTGATCAAATTCCTAGACCAAAGCTATTGGCTACCAGCCTGAAGGTAGTCCTGTCGTAACGAAATAACGGCATCACGTTATGTACAATCGGATTTTCCGACAACTTTGTCCGACCGTGTGTATGCAACAGTTTCGGACAAAATCCAACGGATTTGGTTGTCAGAATGTCCGACCGTGTGTACAAGGGCTGAAAAACGTAAAAAAAAAGTGTGCCCCCCGAGTTAAAGGCTCATTCCCCTACTTGTCCCAGATACATATTTACCTAAAGATCTTCAGATCCTCCAGACAAAATTCTTCTTTTCGCTAGTTGTGTCGACATAGTGAAACTGCTAAAATGTGGCCTCAGCAGATAAACTCTTAAAAACGTAACAAAAAAAAGTGCTCCACCCCTGAGTTAAAGGATCTTCCCCCTCTTTGTCCCAGATTCTTTTTTACTCAAAGATCCTTAGATCCTCCAGACAAAATCTTTCTTTCTCTGGCATTGTCAACGTAAATATTGAAACTGCTAAAATGTGGCCTGAACAGTTAAAGCGGAGGTCCACCCTAAAGTGGACCTTCCGCTCATTGGAACCCTCCCCCCCTCCGGCGCCACAATTGGCACTTTTCAGGGGGGAGGGTGGTGCAGGTACCTGTACAGTACAGGTATCTGCACCCACTTTCGGCGTAGATTCTGCAGAATATACGGCCCTTTCCGCAGAATCTACGCCCCTTTCCGAAAGTCCCCCGCTGCCTGCTGGGAAACACACGGATCCCAGAGACAGCGGGGACCATCCTTATTGCGCAGCGCGACTCGCGCATGCGCAGTAGGGAACCGGGAAATGAAGCCGAAAGGCTCCACTTCCTGATTCCCATACCCAAGATGGCGGCGGCAGCACCCGAGAGACGATCGAGAGATCAGCTTTGTGTGCCGACATTGCGGGCGCGCTGGGCGGGTAAGTGTCATTATTTTAAAAGTCAGCAGCTGCAGTATTTGTAGCTGCTGGCTTTTAAAAAAAAAAAAACGGCGGACTCCCGCTTTAAATTCTTAAAAAAAGTAAAAAAATAAAAAAAAGGTGTGTCCCACCACCCAAATTAAAAGGATCTTCCCCCTCTTTGTCCCAGATGCTTTTTTACTCAAAGATCTTCAGATCCTCCAGACAAAATATTCCATTTTATGGCCATACCATAGACGTCCATGATGTCATACCTAAACTGCTAAAATGTTGTCTGAGCAGCTAAACTCTTAAAAACGTAAAAAAAGTATGTACCACCCCCCCCCCCCCCGAGTTAAAGGATCACCCCCCTACTTGTCAGGATCCATATTCACCTAAAGATCTTCAGATCCTCCAGACAAAATCTTCTTTTCTCTGGCCGTGCCTATATATGTCATACTGAAACTGCTAAAATGTGGTCTGAGCAGCTAAACTGAAAACACAAAAAAGTAAATAAAAAGTTAAAGGATCTTCCCTCTCCTTGTCCCAGATGCATATTTGATGAAGCTTGTCAGACCCTCCAGACAAGTGTGTTCCACCCCCCCCCAAGTTAAAAGATCACCCCCCTACTTGTCCCAGATACGTATTTACCCAAAGATCTTCAGATCCTCCAGACAAAATTCTTCTTTTCTCTAGTTGTGTCGACATGTGGCTTCCATGCCATACTGAACCTGCTAAAATGTGGCCTCAGCAGCTAAACTCTTAAAAACGTAAAAAATAAGTGTGCTCCACCCCTGAGTTAAAGGATCTTCCCACCCTCTTTGTCCCAGATACTTTTTTACTCAAAGATCTTCAGATCCTCCAGACAAAATATTCCATTCTATGACCACACCATAGACTTCCATGATGTCATACTGAAACTGCTAAAATGTGGTCTAAGCAGCTAAACTCCTAAAAACTTTAAAAAAAAGTTTGTCCCACACCCCGATTTAAAGGATCACCCCCCTACTTGTCCCAGATCCATATTCACCTAAAGATCTTCAGATCCTCCAGACAAAATCTTATTTTCTCTGACCGTGCCTACATATGTCATACTGAAACTTCTAAAATGTGGTCTGAGCAGCTAAACTGAAAAAACAACAACGTAAATAAAAAGTTTTCCCCTCCCCTGAGTTAAAGGATCTTCTCTCTTTTTGTCCCAGATACATACTTCATGAAGATCGTCAGATCCTCCAGACAAAATCTTCTTTTCTCTGGCAGTGTCTACGTAGACTGTGATATTGAAACTGCTAAAATGTGACCTAAACAGTTAAATTCTTAAAAAAAGTAAAAAAAAAAAAAAAAAAGTTAAAAAGGGGGTGCCCCACCCCCAAATTAAAGGATCTTCTCCCTCTTTGTCCCAGGTGCATTAAAGGACCCCCCCCCCCATCTCAAGTGCATGTTTACCTAAAGATCCTGAGATCCTCTAGTCTAGCCAAATATTTTCTCTGGCTGTGCCTCAATAGACTTCCATGATGTCATACTGAGACTGAACTTAAAAAAAAATAGATAAAAACAGTCTGCAACACCCCTGAGTTAAAGGATTACCCCCCTCCTTCTCACAGATCCATATTTAACTAAAGATCTTCAGATCCTCCAGAGAAAATATGCTTTTCTTTGTCTGTTCAATAGACTACTAAAATGTGGTCTGAGCAACTAAACTTAAAAAAAAATAAAAAATTGGCCACGCCCACGGGTTAATGGATCCTCCCTCTCCTTGTCCCAGATGCAAATTTACCGGAAGATCTTCTGAAGACTTCCAGACAAAACCTTATTTCTAGGCTTGTGCAATTCGTTTCATAACGAATCGAAATTTGGCCGAATTTTGCATCTTTCGGACATTCGGATGCATCCGAATGTCCGAATAAAAAAATAAAGAATAACAACGAATACGTAAGAAATATAACGAATTAATTCGAATGAATTCGAGATGATTCGGTAATTCTTTAAAGATCTAATGAAACAAAAGGTCAGCTCAAAGTAAATCTTATAGTCCAATCAGCTAATTAATTTTGTGCCGGAGGATGGATTACTGGCAAAGTGCATTCCTGAGAACTGAGTGAGAAGGGTGTTGTATTGTATTTGAGCCGAGGAGAAGAGACGTTGTCATTGTGTGTTCAATAAACAAACGATTTTCCAAACTACGAATCATTATCACGAATGTCTATACATACATAAATAGCGAATTTCAACGAATACGAACGAATGAATTTGACACTCTACGAATAATAACGAATTATCCGAAAACGTATTAACGTAACATAACGAATATAACAGAACGAAATTATGTATTTTACGAATGACAATGAACCGAAACTAAACAAAATTTTCCTTTGTGCACAAGTCTACTTATTTCCTTTGACCATGTCTACATAGACTTCCATTATGTCAACTTTGGAGGCTCCACTGCAGGCTTTCTCTTGAGGTTTCCAGGGGTTCCTTGAGCCATTGTTGCCTCTCAGATAGGCTACCACTGACACCATTGATCTTTTTTTTTTTTTTTTTTTTAACATTCTGAACCATTGATCTTTTTAGCTACCTGTAAGGATGGAATTTTTCCCATTGACCACACATTTAAGGAGCATTCTTCTCTCTAACCATGATGCTAATGTCCCCGTGAGTTCTAAATATATTAATTATTAGCAAGGGTTCCTTTATACCAGAAAGTTATTTTGAGGGTTCCTCCATGTAAAAAGGTTGAGAAAGGCTGCTCTATTGTATCGGGAAGAAGCCTATGGGGATCAACATTGCAGGCACTGCCAAGGGAAATAAGGATCTGAGGATAGCTATGGGCTGTGACTAGGGATTTAGGCACATGCTGTATCTGGAAGGAGGGTTTCTTTCATTTTAAATGGTTGTAAAGACAAAATAAAAAAAAGAGGATATTTTACCTTCTATGCACACAGTGGTCCCTTACCTCCTTATCTGGAGTCCCCAGCCACCACTCTCCATTCCTCCTTCCCTGAGCGTGTCCCCATAGCAAACCATGTGATGAGGGGGGACCCATGTGGACACACGCCAGAGCTGGATTGTGGGCATCCCTATCCCTATACACAGTGTTGCTTAGCCCTGCCCCATGGCTTCTTCCTCTCAGGGTTCAACTGACAGAGCTGCAAATGGGCACAGAGCTGGATCAAGAGAGAGGACTCAAGTAAGTGTTTTAGGGAGGATGAGTTGGGCTAGGGAATGCATTAAGGTAAAAAAAAAATAAAAAAAAATAATAACTTTAGAACCACTGAGTGGGAAAGTGAAATAAAATCTCAAATTTTATGTTGTCACCAGAACAGGAATGGAGGGGAAATCATCCAATGTAGACACTGTGGTTCTGGTGACCCGTATGGCAACCAGGGATTCCCTGACTTTGGACGGATTTCCTCTCACTTCCTGTTTTTTTGCTTTGGGACAGGAAGTGAAAGGAAATACCCCCAACAGGACACCTTCCCTTAGTCTATACAAAATGAAAAAAAATAAAATGTTTGGCCTTAGCCCTTACTCTAATGTCATGACACAGGACATGATGCAAATGTATATTGCAGTCACACAGTGCTCAAGGAAAACATTATAAAATAATAATAAAAAAATAAATAAAAATATATATAAACTTGATCCTTTTAGGTGCAGAGAATGCAATGGAGATCATCAGACTCCAGTATATATAGAAAAAAAAAGAGAAAAAGTCCAGTCTGCAGCACCTTGTAAATGTATTAAGAGAGTAAAATAATGATTTTTTTACTCTCTTAATAAACTTACAAGGTGCTGCAGACTGGATTTCTTCTTGTATATATATATATATATATATATATATATATATATATATATATTTTTTTTTTTTACTGTTATTATTATTATTATTATATATATATATATATATATATATATATATTTTTTTTTTTACTGTTATTATTATTATTATTGCTAATAATAATAATAATAATTATTATTATTTTTTGTTTATTCATTATTATTAATAATATATTATATTATTATTCATTATCATTTATTCCTTATTATTATTAATATATTATATTATTTTTTTTATAAAAAGAAAAGGACATAAAAAAGAACAGCTGGTCATGTTGTGATGAATCTGAGCTCAGATGTAATTATTACAAAAAAAAAAACCCCACAATCTGTCACTCAATAAAAACATTTCAAAACTTTTATAAAAAAAAGAAAAAAGATGAAAATAGATTAAAAAAAAAAAACCTCCACGTCCACGGTAGTTTTTCTTCTTCAATCAAACCGTCGATGTCTGCACTAATCACATAAAGTTGATGAAGCTTCTCTAAATATCAGACAAAGCATCAAAATAATTCATCACGCTCGGCGAGGAAATGGAAGTCCAGCGGCCATTAGCATATTTTTGTCATCAAGCCGTGCTAATGTTTTTCAATCCACTCTTCATCACCCGCACGGAACATGTCATTGGTTTTAATGCAAGGATTTCTGATCCCCCCCCCCAACACCCCCTCCCCCCGTGAGCTGGGGGATAAATTGAGTGTTTCTACTCTCGTTACTTAAAAATTGGACTGGTAAATAGATTCGCAAATAGATCCATAAAAGTGTTTATTTAGGAAAATTTTACTTTCGGAGTTCAAAGTCAGTGAAAGGAATAGGATGAAAGACATGAAACAAATGAAGGTCAGTTTGTTCTTTTGTAGTAAGGTCTTTTTTTTTTTACATTAAGGTAAACCTGCCCTTTGGACCAAGAAAATGTTTTGATATAAAGGGATCTATGTATTAAAAATTCCCTGGTTGACACATTCGCACAGGCTCCACAAATTTTTACTGTAATTTGCTTAATATTTTTCAGAAATAGGAAGAGATAACCCGGCCGCCGCACACCTTGCTTGGCCTGAGTGGTTATCAGATAAAGGCAGCCTTAGATTCATGTGAACACGTCTCCCTACATGTTTCGTCCACCCTCCGTTCTATGATTAAGCCCCAAAGGCTGGGCGAAACATGTTGGAAATGCAGCCCGGATGAATCAAGCTGAGGCTCCTTTTACCTGCTAACCGCTCAGCCTATTTCTGAGTAGTAAGCAAATTACAGTAAACATTTTTGGCTATCTCTTCCTATATCTGTGGCATGCTTTGGGTCTGGATAGACCTATCCTCAGCTAGTCAGTAGCATCCAACTCATCAGATCCTTGACAGCCTGAACAGGGACCCCTAAGCATTTATTGTTGCATAATATGTTTATTACATAGGATAGTTAGTGCCATCTAATGACAATAATGGGGTATTCTTCCTGATTGAGGTATATCTTGAAAAAAAGACTGCATTACGCCACTAGAGGGTGCTGTTGATCCTAAGAAATAAAGGTATTAATCTAATTACGGTGCAGATTCATGGCACCCATGGGAATTATTGACATATTTGCACAGCAAGCCGATAATCATGCTTTATGATTTCAGTGCAGCAGGGGCAGAGTGTACAGGAGGGTAGGAGTTCACTGGATTTTTGGCAAGATCAGCAGGTTTTTTTTCTTTTTGCATGTATAGAAAAGATACAACAAAGCAATCTTAATGGTATACTCAACAGAAATGATACAAGTAAATTAAAGTGTAAGTAAACCCTCCTATCGTTTTCAGCCAAGGAAGCTGCCATCTTTGCCTCTGTTTAATCTACAACTGCCATGATGCTGCACCTGTGATCTGTATGACACCAGCCATTGGATGGTTTTACAGTTTGGGTGAGAGCAAAACCAATGGGAGTGTTACATTCCCGACACATACCGGAAATGAAACTGTTTTATGGATGGGTTTACTTCTGCTTTAAGTTGCTTGGGGTTTATATACTGTCAAGCATATGCACATATGCTGCCTCGCCGAAGTGGGTCTCCTTCCATGGGGCCACTTATATGTGTACCGTGTTTGCAGTGGTGTATTTTTGCTTTGTGCTGCCCTAGGCAAGACTATAATTATGCGCCCCCCCCCTCTAATATTGTCCCACCCCCTCCTTCTCAAGTGGCTATTCGTTGTCTCTGGTGGCTATTTGGGGTCTCTGAATGTGAGTCTCTGGTGGCTATGTGGGGTCTTTGGTGGCTATGTGGGGTCTCTTGTGGCTATGCAGGGTCTCTGGTGGACTGTGGGGTAGAGAGAGAGGGGAGTGAGAAAGATAGAGGAGGTGAGGGTTTAAGGGTTTCATTTTGGTTTAACAGACCAAAATTATACAAGTAAATTAAATTGTGTGGGGTTTATATACACTTTAATACCTTGCTGTAAAGCAGATGCACACATGCTGCCTCACTGAAGTGGGTCTTCTTCCATGGGGGCCAGTTAAATGTGTACGGTGTTTTGCAGTGGTGTATTTTGGTTTTGTGCTGCCCTCGGCAAGACTAAAATTGGTTGCCCCCCCATCTAAATTTGTCCCACCCCTTCCTTCACATGTAGCTATTTGGGCTCTCTGGTGGCTATGTGGGGGTCCCTGGTGGACATGTAAAGTCTCTGGTGGCTGCTTGGGGTATTTGGTGGCTATGTGGGGTATTTGGTGGCTATGTGGGGTCTCTGGTGGCTATGTGGGGTCTCTGGTGGCTATGTGGGATCTCTGGTGGCTGTGTGGGGTCTCTGGTGGCTATGCAGAGTCTCTGGCGGCTATGCAGGGTCTCTGGTGACTATGTGAGGGGTCTCTGGTGGCTATGCAGGGTCTCTGGTGGCTGCCTGGGGTCTTTGGTGGCTATGTGGGGTCCCTGGTGGATGTGTGATGTCTCTGGTGGCTATTCAGGGTCTCTTGTTGGATTGTGGAGTAGAGAACTAAGGGGTGAGAAAGAAGGGGGTGAAAAAGAGGGGGTAAAAGAGAGTGGGACGAGAGAGAGAGAGAGAGAGGGGGCAAGGGGGTGAGAGAGAAAGAGGGAGGTGAGAGATAGAGGGAGGGAGGGGATGAAAGAGTGTTAGGGGGAGAGAGAGAGAGAGAAGAGGGTGAAAAAGAAGGGGGTAAAAGAGAAGGAACTGAAAGAGAGAGGGGACAAGGGAGTGAGAAAGGGGGGGAGGGAGGGGGTGAAAGAGAGAGAGGAAGGGGGAGAGAGGAGTTGAGAGAGAGAGAGGGAGAGAATAGGGGTGAGAGAGAGAATGGGGGGGTGAGAGAGAGAATGGGGGGTGAGAGAGAGAGTGGTGAGCGAGAGAGAGAGAGAGAGAAGGAGAGGGGTGAGACATAGGGGACTCCCCTATCCCCCCGCCATACTACACCAGGAGAGTCTCCAATCCCCCCAAAAAAAACGACACCAGACTCTCACCTTCCCGCAGCCCACCAGCTCCTTTTTACCAAATGTGTGTAGCGAGGCTGCCGAAGCATTATCACAGTCAGGGACTCTGACCATCTCTGCCAAATGAGCTACTTCCGGGATCAGAGGCTGCAGCCACCGTCGCCTGTCACCAAACGGTCAGCTTGCACCTTCCCCTTGGTGTCACTTCTCTGGAGGATTTGGGTTTGGTGTAGGTCAGGGCCAAGGTCAGGGTCGAAGGTCAGTGCTAAAGGTTATGTTCAGTGTGTTTTAGTTACATTATTTAATTTGTTAAAATAATGAAATTAAGGTGATAATTAATTTAATATTAATACATTTTCTTTACCTACCATGTGTCGCAGTGGATTTGGATGGGCTGTAATGCATTGTATCGCATTGCATCGCATTGTGTTGCTTTGAACTGCAGCATGCTCCTTTGTTGTATAGAGTGCGCTAACGCATTACTATTAGAAACCCTGGATTTCTCCTTATTGCATTGGGCCTGAGCAACCTCTAGTTACAAAGTTCCAAACAGTTTCTTTTTCTTTTCAGAACTCAATGCCGTTCCATCCATCTCACATCTACCTTTTGTCATGGAATCACCAACTCCTTACCACCCCCTTCAGGTTGCTGAATCTTTGCGTTCGTGCTTTTCAAGAATATCTCTCCCTGGAGATTAAGACATTTGCTCGTTTTATGTGAAAAATGTTCCGAAGGGTCAGACAGGCTGAGTTGTGTATGCTCGAAATAGGTCACAGCTTATACTAATAGTCTAACATAGGTTCAGCAGCAGAGTAACAGAAAGCGACGATGTTGACAATAAGCCCGGATAGGCTACGGGGAATAAATAAAACATTAAAGGAAATTACTGGATCCATGGCATAGGCTCCCAAGCTCAATAGGTCAATGGATTTCCGCGAATGCCCTCCTTTTTCAAATTACGTAGTATTGAAACAACCACGGTGTATATTTAATAGATCAGCACTTCCCGTGGAAGATCCTCCACTTTAAGTTCCACCGGTGCGTAGTTGATGAATTTATTCTCACGTTTATTCTCCATCAACGACATCGAGTTTACTCTCCAAACAAAGACGAAGTGCCCGCCACTGATGAGATGTACACATACCCCCCCCCCCCCTTCAAATATTGACAGAGGCATTATGACAGGAAAAGCATATTTGTGATTTTTTAAGATGAAGCGTTGAACGGTGATGGCTGGAGTTAATTGGCCCGCCATCGGATATTAACACATGATGGGATCAGCCCAAAGCAAAAAGTATTGCGTGATGCAGAGCTGAAAGCCTTGGCGATGAAGAAAAATGTTCGATATGAGTTTGCAAATGTGATCGTCCTTAAGGAAATTTTGCAGATTTATAAGGCTAAATTCTAGGCAGGTATGTACAGTGCCTTAAAAAAGTATTCATACCCCTTGACATTTTCCACATTTTGTCATGTTATAACCAAAAATGTAAATGTATTTTATTGGGATTTTATGTGATTGGCCAACACAAAGTGGCACATAATTCTGAAGGGGAACAAAAATAATAAATGGTTTTCAATTTTTTTTTACAAATAAATATGTGAAAAGTGTGGGGTGCATTTGTATAGCGCCCCCCTGAGTCAATACTTTGTAGAACCGCCTTTCACTGCAATTACAGCTGCAAGTCTTTTTGGGGATGTCTCTACCAGCTTTGCACATCTAGAGAGGGACATTTCTGCCCATTCTTCTTCTTTGCAAAATATCTCAAGCTCTGTCAGATTAGATGGAGAGCATCTGTGAACAGCAATTTTCAAGTCTTGCCACAGATTCTCAATTGGATTTAGGTCTGGACTTTGACTGGGCCATTCTAACACATGAATATGCTTTGATATAAACCATTCCATTGTAGCTCTGGCTGTATGTTGAGGGTCATTGTCCTGCTGGAAGGTAAACCTCCGCCCCAGTCTCAAGTCTTTTGCAAACTCTAATACCGCATGCGCACAACGTTTTTTTCCATTAGAATAAACTCTGACGTTTTTTCCGACGGAGTTCCGCTGAAACGGTCTTGCCTACATGTGATCACACCAAAGTCTAGAATGCGGTAACATACAATACATACGACGGGACTAGAAAAAGGAAGTTCTATAGCCAGTAGCCAATAGCTGCCCATGCAACGTTTTTGGTCTGTCCGAACAGCATACAGACGAACGGTTTTCCCGATAGGAATTGATTCCATCAGAAAGATTTAAAACATGTTCTGTTTCTAGGTCCATCAGAATTTTTCAAAAAAAAAAAAAGTCTGATGAGGCCCATACACGATCGGAAAAGATTCCGTCTGACTTTTTCCGCCGGAAAGTCCGACTGTGTGTACATGGCATAACAGGTTTTCTTCTAAGATTGTCCCGTATTTGGCTCCATCCATCTTCCCATCAACTCTGACCAGCTTCCCTGTCCCTGCTGAAGAAAAGCATCCCCACAACATGATGCTGCCACCACCATGTTTCACAGTGGGGATGGTGTGTTCAGGGTGATGTGCAGTGTTAGTTTTCTGCCACACATAGCGTTTTGCTTTTATGACAAAACGTTTAATTTTGGTCTCCTCTGACCAGAGCACCTTCTTCCACATGCTTGCTGTGTCCCCCACATGGCTTCTCGCAAACTGCAAACAGGACTTCTTATAACTTTCTTTCACCAATGTCTTTCTTCTTGTCACTCTCCCATAAAGGGCAGATTTGTGGAGAACACGACTAATAGTTGTCCTGTGGACAGATTCTCCCACCTGAGCTGTGGAGCTCCTCCAGAGTTACCATGGACCTCTTGGCTGCTTCTATGATTAATGCTCTCCTTGCCCGGCAGGTCAGCTTAGGTGGACGGCCATGTCTTGGTAGGTTTGCAGTTGTGCCATACTCTTTCCATTTTCAGATGATGGATTGAACGGTCCTCTGTGAGATGTTCAAAGTTTGGGATAGTTGTTTATAACGTAACCCTGCTTTAAACTTCTCCACAACTTCATCCCTGACCTGTCTGGTGTGTTCCTTGGCCTTCATGATGCTGTTTGTTCACTAAGGTTCTCTAACAAACCTCTGAGGGCTTCATAGAACAGCTGTATTTATACTGGGATTAAATTACACACAGGTGGACTCTATTTGCTAATTAGGTGATTTCTGAAGGCAATTTGTTCCACTAGATTTTAGTTAGGGGGTATCAGAGTAAGGGGGGCTGAATATAAATATAATTTTCAGATATTTATTTGTAAAAAAAACTTTTAAAAAACATTTATCATTTTCCTTCCACTTCACAATTATGTGACACTTTGTGTTGGTCTATCACATGAAATCCCAATAAAATACATTTACGTGTTGGGTTTCAATATGACAAAATGTGGAAAATGTCAAGGGGTCTGAATACTTTTTCAAGGCACTGTAAGACACAACTTGATGCAGCTTGGTATTCAGGAATATATCATAGCAGCTATCAGGTATCCAGGGCCATTGATCAGGCAGTACAACCGGTCCTCCTGTACCTGGACCCCATCAGTTCAAAAAGGGGAAGCCGGGCACCTGCCAAACAGGAGGGCATGGCAGTACTGACTTATTGCAGACACTTGTTACTTTCTTGTAGATCCCCCTGCAGCACTGCCAGCTTCTACTCTTCTTTCTTCCTCCTGTTGCACTGCATCCAGGGCTGTCTTTAACGCAGGGCAAAAGGGGCAGCTGCCCCGGGCCCAGTCATTGTTGTGGAGCCCAAAAAACCTAAGCTGGCCCTTGAGGCCATGCTACCCATATAATGGGGCTCCCACCATCCCTGTGCTGTGATGACTTCCTGGGTTTTTTAACTTCATCATAACGAATAATCGTAATTAACGAAAATTATTATTTTGTCCGATTCTGAATCTCCCATCGACTACCAGTACTAGTCTCCCACTCCCATATTAACAAAAAGGTAATTTTCCCAACACTCACTCAGCAGCAGAAGAAAACCTCTGATTTGTCAACAAAACACCAGTCACATTTCCATTGTAACGGAATTTGGATCTGAAATTCATAAACGAAATTTCATATTTTGTACAAAATTCGGAAGCATAGAAATTCCTATTTCGGATCCTCCTGAATGTACGAATTTACGGAAATTCGTACAAATTTTCGATTCATAAGAAACTAATCGCACATGTCTAGTCCTTAATAAATACAGGTGTGCATGTTGGTAGTTCCGCCTTAGTCAACATCCCCCCATCTAAATTGCGCAGTTGGTTTCTCGGCAGCGCTGTTGCCGCTTCTCGCACAACCATTCGGACGCAGCGATGAGGACTCCGATCTGCCGGCGCCAGGCGGTCTGTCGAGCTTCGCAGGCCGCGAGGAGAGAATCTCGGCAGATCAGAAGGATTGCAGACAATTTTTCAAACCGCGCTAATCTTCTCGGAAATATCTCACATCCTGACCTGATCCCCGAGAAAAGCATTTATCCGGAATGTTATTAGTTCCCAGACAGGCTTTAACTTTCCCTGCGACTCCCTTCAGATGTGACACGCTCCCCTCCCGCCACGTTACGTGTTACAATTATGACATAAAACCGGCGGACGCTTTGAAGGCGAGAGATGTGCGCGCGGGATGATTGTAGACGAAAGGCGTAGCGAATCAGCAGCGTTCGCTGTCGCCTAAGTGCTGACCTCAGGCACATTTGCTGAGTGTCAGCCGGTAAAGAGCTCCTTCTTCTTCTTTCTGGAATTTGTTTTATTGAACAGGCCGCCGCGTTTCAGTGCGAGTAATGTTTAAAAGGAAGGAGATTCAAGATGAAAGATAACGGTACATTCCTATGAAATACTAGCACAGTATTATATTAACTATTTTACCATATGAGTCCTGGGGCCTTTTTCACCCAAAAAATCCCGTTGACTCCTAGAGAAATTTTTTTTTTTCTCGCAGCAGTCTTAGTTCTCTATATTATACCTAAATGCACGGCCACTAGTATGCGCTGTTATATACAACATTGCCCCAATCCTGGTGCTGTTTATTTTTATTTTTAGCCTTATAAAGCAGTGGTATATATTTATTTATTTATTTATTTATTTTGTGTGTGTCATATATATATATATATATATATATATATATATATATATATATATATATATATATATATATATATATATATATATATATATAAGCTGAGGGTAAAAATGATGGACTGGATAAGCATGTCTCCAGACCTAAGCCCTATTGAGCATCTGTGGGGCATCCTTAAACGGAAGGTGGAGGAGCACAAGGTCTCCAACATCCACCAGCTCAGTGATGTCATCATGGAGGAGTGGAAGAGGACTCCAGTGGCAACCTGTGAAGTTCTGGTGAACTCCATGCCCAAGAGTGTTAAGGCAGTGCTGGAAAATAATGGCGGCCACACAAAATATTGACACTTTTGGGCCCAATTTGGACATTTTCACTTAGGGGTGTACTCACTTTTATGGCCAGCGGTTTAGACATTAATGGCTGTGTGTTGAGTTATTTTGAGGGGACAGAAAATTTACACTGTTATACAAGCTGTACACTCACTACTTTACATTGTAGACAAGTGTCATTTCTTCAGTGTTGTCACATGAGAAGATAGAAAAAAATATGGTCTTGGCCACTGTGCTGCAACTCAGTTTCAGGGTCTTGGCAATCTTCTTATAGCCTAGGCCAGGGATATGCAATTAGCGGACCTCCAGCTGTTGCAGAACTACAACTCCCATGAGGCATAGCAAGACTCTGACAGCCACAAGCATGACACCCAGAGGCAGAGGCATGATGGGACTTGTAGTTTTGCAACAGCTGGAGGTCCGTTAATTGCAGATCCCTTGCCTGGGCCATATTTATGTAGAGCAACAATTCTGTTTTTCAGATCCTCAGAGGGTTCTTTGCCATGAGGTGCCATGTTGAACTTCCAGTGACCAGTATGGAAGAGCGAGAGCGATAATACCAAATTTACAAAAATGTGAGGGGGTACTTACTTTTGTGAGATACTGTGTGTATGTATGGACACACACATATATATATATATATATATATATATATATATATATGTGTGTATATATATATATATATATGTATGTATATATATATATATATGTGTATATATATATATATATATATATATATATATATATATATATATATGTATATATATATATATATATATATATATATATATATATATATATATATATATATAGTATATAAATAAATATATAAATATATATATATATATATATATATATATATATATATATATATATAGTTTCTTTGTTTTTTATTGGTAATAAAAAGTAAAAAAAAGTATATTACGATATGCTATGTAACATAATAGAATGGTAAAGCTCAAAGAGAACGTGTGCGTTTTACTTTAGGAAAGCTAAATGATTGTGGGCGTAGAGAGAATCGGCGGCTACTACATTGCGATTCATGCAGGGGGAAAGGCAGGTTTGAGAGGGGTCGATCTCAGTTTGAGCAGATGCTTTTAAGGGCGAAGAAGAGATCTGGGGTCCAACAGACCTCAGATGTCTCAGTAAAGAGTACCTGTCATTGCCCGTGCTATCACAGGGGATGTTGCTCATATAACACCCCATATTTCTACCAAACAGCATTGACATACTTAGAAATACACTCCAAGGCACTTTCTGCTACTTCTTCTGAGTATGGCGATACCACATGTGTGAGAATTATCCTCAGCCTAGCCACGTAGAGAGACCCAAAACTCAAGGAGCACCTTCAGGCTTTCTAGGGGCATAAATGACACATCTCATTTCCTTACTCCCTATCACATTTTTGGAGGCCCTGGAGCAACAGGACAGTAGAAATACCCACAAAATGACCCCATTGTGGAGAGTAAACACTCCAATGCATTTTTAAGAGGCATGGGGACTGGGGAGTCTTTTGAAGACCTATTTTTTTTTTTGCTACAAGATTTTGGAATATGCAGAAAACACAAAAGTTGTCAATTGAATAAGATATTTCTTATGCCGCGTACACACGATCAAACAAGCGGGTGGAAAAGTCCGGCAAACTCAAGTCCACCAAACAATCCCACCGTGTGTAGCCTCCAGCATACTTTTTTGACCCGAAAGTATGGGGGACTTAGAATGTAGTTTTACACTCCAATCTTCCCGCCGGACTCGCATTTCAGCGGACAATCCGGCCGTGTGTATGCCAGTCCGCCGTACTTTTGAAATGAACAGACTTTTCCCGCCCGGAGAAAAGTCCGCTCATTTCGAGTGGGTCTCCAGCTAGGCGGGGCCCGCAAAGGATATGTCGCTGGCCCCACCGCTTGGTATGGACTTAAAGGGGAACCCCAACGCCGGAAAAAATCGGCGTGGGGGTCCCCCCAAGTCCACAACAGACCCTTGTCCGAGCACGCTACCTGGCTGGCCAGGAAAGGAGGGGCGAGCGAGCCGTACCAGGCCGCGTGCCCTCAACATGGGGGGCGTACCAGGCCGCGCGGCCCCCCCACCCCAAAGCACCTTGTCCCCATGTTGATGAGGACAAGGGCCTCTTTCCGACAACCCTGGCCGTTGGTTGTCGGGGTCTGCGGGCGGGGGGCTTATTGGAATCCGGGAGCCCCCTTTAATAAGGGGGCCCCCGGATACCGGCCCCACACCCTATGTGAATGAGTATGGGGTACAATGTACCCCTACCCATTCACCTGTAAAATAACACAAGATAAAATAATTTATTGCACAGCTCCGGGGGTCTTCCGTCTTCGGGGGTCTTCTTGCCAGACTCCTCCGCTATCTTCTTGTAGCTCTTTTACTAGCGGAGGAGCCCGGCATTCTTCTTCGTCGCCGCTGCCTCTTCTTCCGACTTCGGGGGTCTTGTCCCCCTCTTCGGTTCTTCTGCCGGGCCACAGCACCTTCTTATAGCTCTTTTACAGGTGGTGGCCCGGTCTTCTGTCACCGCCGCCGCTGCCGCCGCCGCCTTCCATTCTTCTTCTTCTCCTTCTTCTCCTTCTTCTGCTGGAGATGTTGACTCAACGCTCTCTCCGGCCGCAATGCCAGGGACGCGCTGCGCTGCGACTTATATAGGGACAAGGGGCAGTGTCACATGGGTTGATGTCACATGGGTTGATGTCACATGCGTTGGTGTCACATGGGTTGATGTCACATGGCGACAGTCCCAGCATCCTCCGGGACTGTGACATCGTAAGGGGGCGGGGTCACCATGTGACACCAACCCATGTGATATCAACCCATGTGACACCGCCCCTTGTCCCTATATAAGTCGCAGCGCAGCACGTCCCTGGCATTGCGGCCGGAGAGAATGTTGAGTCAACATCTCCAGGAGAAGAAGAAGAAGAAGAAGAACGGAAGGCGGCGGCGGCGGCAACAGAAGACCGGGCCACCGCCTGTAAACAAGCTATAAGAAGGCGCGGTGGCCCGGCAGAAGAACCAAAGAGGGGGACAAGACCCCCGAAGTTGGAAGAAGAGGCCGCGGCGACGAAGAAGAATGCCGGGCTCCTCCACTAGTAAAAGAGCTACAAGAAGATAGCGGAGGAGTCCGGCGAGAAGACCCCCGAAGACGGAAGATCCCCGGAGCTGTGCAATAAATTATTTTATCTTGTGTGTTGTGTTTTTTTTGTACTTTATTTTACAGGTGAATGGGTAGGGGTACATTGCACCCCATACTCAGTCACATAGGGTGGGGGGCCGGTATCCGGGGGCCCCCTTATTAAAGGGGGCTCCCGGATTCCGATAAGCCCCCCGCCCGCAGACCCCGACAACCAACGGCCAGGGTTGTCGGGAAGAGGCCCTTGTCCTCATCAACATGGGGACAAGGTGCTTTGGGGTGGGGGGGCGCGCGGCCATGTTGAGGGCACGCGGCCTGGTACGGCTCAGGAGGGGGGGCGCTCGCTCGCCCCTCCTTTCCTGGTCGGCAGGGTAGCGTGCTTGGACAAGGGTCTGTTGTGGACTTTGGGGGGACCCCCACACCGTTGGGGTTCCCCTTTAAGTCCATACCAGGCGGCGGGGCCAGCGACGTATCCTTCGCGGGCCCCGCCTACCTGGAGACGCGCTCGAAATGAGCGGACTTTCCTCCGCGTGTGTGGGCGAGTCCGTTCATTTCAAAAGTAGGGCGGATAGTACGGCGGACTTAGTACGCCGTATTAGTCCGCTGAAAAAGTGCCGAGTGTGGGCAAGTAGCCCGTTCGGAAAGTCCGACGGACAGTCTGGCGGGAAGACGGCCAGACTAAGTACGTCGGACAGACGGCTACGTGTGTACGTGGCTTTATACATAACATGTGCATACTTAGAATTACACCCCAAAACACTTTCTGCTACTCCTCCCGAATAACGTGTGAGACTTTTTCATAGCCTAACCACACAGAGGAGCATGAATTCCAAGAAGCACCTTAACCCCTTACAATCCACTTCCAGCCAATTCTGACTACTGACTACTTCTGCTACATGTCTAAAACATTTTTTGCTGGAAAACCACTTAGAACCCCCAAACAGTTCTGAGTTTGAAAATCTGAATTCCGAGATTAAAAGTCAGAATATCTGATATTAAAAGACAGAATTCTGAGTTTGAAAGTCAGAATTTTTGAGATTAAAAGGAAGAATTCTGAGTTTAAGGCTGGGCTCACACTAGTGCGAATTGGATGCAGTTTCCCTGCATCCAATTCGCACAGAAGGAGATTGCGACCGTCTCTCTATGGAGCTGGTTCACATATCTTCACATTGGCTCCAGTGCGATTTGCACAGCAGCCCTGTGCATCTTTTGGTCTGTTTCAAGTCCAAATTCAGCCAGAGATTTGAGATTTTGAAATCAACCTTAAACCGTGAGCGAGGACGCACCGGACTCCTGGTGTAAGCCGCTGCGTGCTCATATGTGGACCCAGTCTGAAAGTTAGAATTCTGAGATTAAAAGTCAAAATTCTGACTTTCAAAGTCAGAATTCTGACTTTTAATCTCAGAAATTCTGTCTTTGAAACTCAAAATTCAGAATTTTAAACTCAGAATTCAGAATTTTAATCTCAGAATTCTGACTTTTAATCTCAGAAATTCTGTCTTTGAAACTCAGAATTCAGAATTTTAAACTCAGAATTCAGAATTTTAATCACAGTATTCTGACTTTGAAACTCAGAATTCTGACTGAATCTCAGAATTCTGACTTTTAATCTCAGAAATTCTGACCTTTAATCTCAGAAATTCTGACTTCCAATCTGAGAATTCTGACTTTCCAACTGAGAATTCTGACTTCTAATCTGAGAATTCTGGCTTTCCAATTGAGAATTCTGACTTCTAATCTGAGAATTCTAACTTCCAATCTGAGAATTCTGACTTCCAATCTGAGAAT
Organism: Lithobates pipiens; assembly: GCF_037356315.1. Classification (NCBI taxonomy): domain Eukaryota; kingdom Metazoa; phylum Chordata; class Amphibia; order Anura; family Ranidae; genus Lithobates; species Lithobates pipiens. The sequence continues at coordinate 29,589,836 of NW_027507748.1, read as the reverse complement.
TCTAACTTCCAATCTCAGAATTCTAACACCCAATCTCAGAATTCTGACTTCCAAACTCAGGATTCTGACTTTTAATTCTCAGAATTCTGACTTAAATGTTTTAAGATGGCTCCAGGGCTCTTCCATACTATGTTATTTGGAACATGTAATAAATATATAGTAGGTGTTATCCCAATCTGGCTGCAAAAGTGGAAATGCATTTTAAGTGAGGTGCTTGAAACATTGAAAGGAAAAGAAAGAAGCAGTTTCAGTGACACGGGAATCGTTTTTCTTGTTAACCCCTTCATGCCACCTCCTCTTCTACACATATTATCTTCAATGCTATCGCTGATGACCTGGATATTAAACCTTCGCCTCCCTTATCCTACCCATATGAACATTAACCCCTTCTTCTCCATGATGACACTTCCTCCTCCCTCTGGGTATACTCTGTACAGTGTTTAACCCCCTGAGTACATTTTCAATGTTTCAATGTCAACATTTCAAAATTGTTGGTCTTTTTTCCTTTTTATAGTTAAAAAAAACAAAACAAACAGTGATTATAAAGTACCAACAAAAGAAAGCTCTACCTGATATACAACGCATTTGTGTACAGCTTTGCATGATGGAGTAATTGTCAGCCTAAGTATCACAGTGCTGAAAACTAAAAAAAAATGGCTTGGTGATGAGGGGGTGTTACAGGATGGAACTCACATGGTTAAGTGACATGCTTGATATGATAAAAGAAAAAAAAATATATAATAAGTAGCAAAAAAAAATAAAAAATCAGCGGTGTGACATTGCTCGTCGGAGCCGTGGACAGTTTAACGCGTGAGAGGTTTTTAATTGGTACAAGTGGTGCGTCTGTGAATTTGCAGATATCACGGCCCTTCATTATCCCTCATTGTCTCACAACGGCTGTCACATTTCTTTGTCACAGGACATTTTTTATTTTTTTTTGGAGCGACCTTGGATATTGTCAAGTTGCGTCGCAGCTGATTGCATTATCGTCTTGTTACATGGCTGTTCAGAGATGTAATTTACATCAACAACGCTTGACAATGGTGTAAGGTGATTACTTGGACACCCCGTCAGATGTTTATGGGGGGGGGGAGCAGGAGATATTGTGTTCTGTGATAACGCTGTCACAAAGGAGTTTGTTTCAAGGCACGGTCACCTTAAAAATAGATTTATTAAATAGTGGAATATCATATTTAATGGCTGCGCAAATTTATTGTTATTAAAAATGACCTTAGCATTACAATCTGAAGATGGTTATACTTTTATAGAAATGTAATTAAAAAAAATGAAATCCTGCTATCGTGGGCAACATAAGCACAAGGTTTCTTCAAATCTTGATCCCTTTGCTCGTGTTATTGGCTCAATGTCTTATATTTATAATGCAATAAATGAAATCTGACCTTCAGCCTTCCCTTCAGTCTTATACAGTTGTACCTTTCACTGCACACTCTGAGCTTCTCACAATGTGCATTAGAAGCTGAAGCAGAGCCCGCCTCCTTTCCTGGCTGGAAGACATCTCATGTTTTCCTTTCATTCCTTTCCTTTCCTTTTCTTTCTCTTCCTTTCCTTTCTCTTCCTTTTCTCTCTCTTCCTTTTCCTTCCTTTCCTTTCTCTTCATTTTCTTTCCTTTCTTTTTCTTTTCTTTCCCTTCCCTTTCCATTCTGTTCCTTCCCTTCCCTTTCCATTCTGTTCCTTCCCTTTCCTTTCCTTTCCTTTCCCTCCTTTCCTTTTCTTTCCTTTCTTTTGTCTTCCTTTTCTTTCCTTACTTTTCCTTTCCTTTCCTTTCCTTTCTTTTTCCTTCCTTTCTTTTGTCTTTTTTTTCTTTCCTTTCTTTTCCTTTCCCTTTCCTTTCCTTTTCTTTACCTTTCTCTTACTTTCTTTTGTCTTCCTTTTCTTTCCTTCTGTTTCCTTTCCTTTACCTTCCTTTCCTTTTCTTTCCTTTACTTTCTCATCCTTTTCTTTCCTTTCCTTTCCTTTCCTTTCCTTTCCTTTCCTTTTCTTTCCTTGACTTTGTCTCCTTATCTTTCCTTTCTTTTCCTTTCCTTTCCTTTCCTTTCCTTCCTTTCCTTTTCTTTTTTTGTCTTCCTTTTCATTCCTTCCTTTTCCTTTCCTTTCCTTTGTCTTCACTTTCTTTCCTTTTTTTTCCTTTCCTTTCCCTTCCCTTTCCTTTCCTTCCTTTTCTTTTCTTTATTTTCCTTGCCTTTCTCATCCTTTCCTTCCGTTTGTCTTCCCTTTCTTTCCTTCCTTTTCCTTTCCTTTCCTTTCCTTCCTTTTATTTCCTTTCCTTTGTCTTCATTTTCTTTCCTTTTGTTTTGTTTCCTTTCCCTTTCCTTTCCTTTCCTTTCTTTTCCCTTTCCCTTTCCCTTTCCTTTGTCTTCCTTTTGTTTCCTTTCTTTTCTTTTAATTTCATTTCCTTTCCCTTTCCTTTCTTCTCCTTTGCTTCCCTTCCCTTTCTCTTCCTTCCCTTTCCATTCTCTTCCTTTGATTTTATTTCCTTTTCCCTTTCCTTTCTATTTTTTCCCTTTCCTTTTCCCTTTCCCTTTACTTTCTCTTCCTTTCCTTTCCCCTTCCTTTTCCTTTCCTTTCCCTTCCTATTCCATTCCTTTAATTTCCCTTCTCTTCCCTTCCTTTTCATTTCTTTTACTTTCCTTTTCTATTCCCTTCCATTAATCTCCCTTTCCTTTCCCTTTTCCTTTCTCCTTTCCTTTTCCCTTCCTCTCCCCCTTTATTTTTTTCCTTTTCTTTCCCTTTTCTTTCTGTCCCTGGCCATCCCTTTTATTTATTAGATTTATTTTAATCATGGAGGCTCAGCATCACATGTAGGCATTTACATGCAATGCAGCCTGCTAGGTACACCCATTTCTTCAGAATGCCGTCCATCCATCGAGGCATTTTGATATTTGCATACAGTAACTCCTCCCAAAATCCAGCCCACTGCTTGCATTAGGGCTCAGAGGCCTTGCGATTACTTTTCAGGAAGCCATGTACAGCAGCCTGACAGCCCCACCCACCAGCCATGATCTGCCTGCACCGAGTAGAGAAGCACAGAGGCCCAGTGATAATATTACTGGTTCTAAAATAAGGAATGTCATGCGGCGGGTCATATGATGTCCTGGGCTTCCCAGTCATCTATGAGGCACGTACGTGCCTGCCACATCACTCGTGAGCCGGTGCACGTGCCCGGCAGCCGCAATGTCCACCAGCCACTCGCGATTGCCGGTAACAGAGCCGGGACTTTTACACACGTCCTATCGGGGGAGAGGAGACCAATCGTGTGTTCCCAGTACAGAGGAACACTGATCGGTCTCCACCCCTTGTGAGCCCCCCCCCCTACAGTTAGAATCACTCCCTAGGTAACACATTTAACCCCTTGATCGTCCCCTAGTGTTAACCCCTATCCTGCCAGTGACATTTATACAGTAATCAGTGTATTTTTATAGCACTGATCGCTGTATAAATGTGAGTGGTCCCAAAATAGTGTCAAAAGTGTCCGATGTGTCCGCTGCAATGTCGCAGTCACGATAAAAATTGCAGATCGCCACCATTACTAATAAAAAAAAAATATTAATAAAAATGCCATAAATCAGTCCCCTATTTTTTAGACGCTATAACTTTTGCGCAAACCAATTAATATACACTTATTGTGATTTTTTTTTTTACCAAAAAGATGTAGTAGAATACATATCGGCCTAAACTGAGAACAACTTTTTTTTTTTTTATTGTGATATTTATTATAGCAAAAAGTAAAAAAAAAAAATGGTGTCTTTTTTTTAAACTTGTCACTCTTCTTTTTTTTTTTTATAGCACAAGAAATAAAAAAAAAACGCAGAAGTTATGAAATACCACCAAAAGAAAGCTCTGTAAAAAAATAACTTTCTAAATGATAAAAATGTCATTTGGGTACAGTGTTGCATGACCGCGCAATTGTCATTTAAAATGCGACAGCGCTGAAAACTGAAAATTGGCCTGGGCAGGAAGGGGGTGAAAATGCCCGGTATTGGAGTGGTTAAAGTGTGTCCAGAACCATTTTTTTTCCTCCTTTTTTTATTGAGTAAGAAATAGCTCAGATCCCAGCGTTTGTCATCTGTGTCCCATTGGGGAGATTTCATTTAACTTACAATGCAGAAGACACAGAGAAAGTGAGGTTATAAGTCCAAAGTGAGAGAAATGCTCTATTAGTTGTCACCGCAGCAAGTCTATGAGGGTAGAATATAAAGCTAAAGTGATACTAAACTATATATACATAAAGTATCTCACAAAAGTGAGTACACCCCTCACATTTTTGTAAATTTGGTGTTATCGCTCTTGATCTCTCATACTGGTCACTGAAACTTCAACGTGGCGCCTCATGGCAAAGAACTCTCTGAGGATCTAAAAAAAAAAAGAATTGTTGCTCTACATAAAGATGGCCTAGGCTATAAGAAGATTGCCAAGACCCTGAAACTGAGGTGCAGCACGGTGGCCAAGACCATACAGCAGTTTAACAGGACAGGTTCCACTCAGAACAGGCCTCGCCATGGTCGACCAAAGAAGTTGAGTCCACGTGCTCAGCGTCATATCCATGTCTGTCTTTAAGGCAGGGCAAAAGGGGCTGCTGCCCCGGGCCCTGTCATTATTGTGGGGGCCAAAGCAGCTGCCACTTGCCAACTATCTCATTTTAAATTCCCTTATTAGTTATTAGTCCCGTGCTGTGTCCCGATATCTCAGTGTGAAGTTGTGTTACTAATGCTGCCAAGCTCCGTCCTATTGTTGTGTACAGGTGACTCACCTGCAGACCCTGTGTTTACGTGTAAATGCCATCACTGATATGTAAACAGCGGCTGCATTCATATGTATATAGCGGCAGAGTGGTAGACGCAGTGATAGAGGCAGTATTTATATGTATATCATACCCCCCTGAGGTCATATCCACCATCACCTATACGGAATGCTGCCCACTGGGGAGATAAAGGGGCATGCTGGAAATTGATCACACCCACCCCTCCCCCCCAGCACTGCCACTGATCCCAGGAGTCCTAAGATCCGTAGGAGTTTTCTGTCTATTGATGGGTCCCCTGACCTCCCCAGTCCATGGTGTGCAGGCAGTGAAGAGAGGATGTGCTGTAGCCACTAGCAACCAATCAGTAAGCAGTAATGATGTGTAGTAACCTCTAGCAACCAATCAGTGAGCAGTATTGATGTACAGTAATTACTAGCAACCAATGAACAAACATAAATCACGTGCTGTAGCCTCTAGCAACCAATCAGTAAGCAATAATGATGTGCAGAAACATCTGGCAACCAATCAGTGAGCAGTATTGATGTACAGTAATCTCTAGCAACCAATCAACAAGCATAAATAATGTGTTGTAACCTCTAGCAGCCAATCAATAAGCAGTAATGGTGTGCAGTAACCTATAGCAACCAATCAACAAGCATAAATCATGTCCTGTAACCTCTAGCAACTAATCAGTGAGCAACAATGATACACTGTAAGCTCTGTCAACCAATCACAATCGCTGCCTGATCTGATTCAGTAAACTGGTTTTGAGTCTAGCTCTATTTATCGTATGCCTCAAAGCATGTGGAGAGCGAAACTGCATGGGGGGGGGAGAAAATTTTTGCCCAGGGTCCAATCAATATTAAAGACGGCCCTGGTCATATCCAGAGGTTGTCTTTGGGAAATAGACGTATGAGTGCTGCCAGCATTGCTGCAGAGGTTGAAGGGGTGGGGGGGGGGGGTCAGCCTGTCAGTGCTCAGACCATACGCCGCACACTGCATATTGGTGAATGCGTACCCCTGTTCTGGTTGTGGTCCTGACAAATTCTGTTCCTCGGAAAGAAGACTTTGTCTCCTGAGATGACAGTAAACGCAAAATATCCATGTCTGACCAGACTGTATCTTTAATTTCAAAGGGAAACATTTTGCCCCCATAACCTGCCTGGGGTATCAGAAATACAGAATTTAGTACAAACAGTTCATATATATATATTTTTTTTTTCTTCTGCGGCCAGAAATAAAGCAATCAATCTTTGAACCTCAAGTGACTTTTCCTGGTACAATACGAGTTGTGTTGAGATTGGGTGGTGCTCCGGTATGAAAAGGGCTCGCTGCTGGGTATGAAAAAGCTGCCATTGATTTGCATTGTGCTACATTTCTTTCCAACATCCCTGAGATGTGATGAAATGAAACGAACAGACTATCGGAAATAATACATGGCTTTTGTTTTGCTTGTTTGCAGCGACAGGTTGCCTCGGCCCCCTTTTGTTAATATTATAGCACGCAGTTTATTATTATTCTCGCTGAGACTTAGCAGAGGGCTTGCCGGCTCGTTGTGGGCCAGCAGAGGGCTGGGGGAGGGGGGAGGGGCAATTGAACATAGCTGCTATAGCTCTATATTTATAAAAACAGAAGATTATGGGAATTATTGCAGGGGTGGAAGAAGCAACTCTGCAGGGTTGTCACTCATCATTTTTAAAGTGGATCTCTGGGTGAACGCCTAAACCTCATATGAAATGCCTATATGAGATCGGTTTTACCTTCCAAATGATTTGTAATTCTGTTCAGCCAATTGGGTTATTAGGTAAAAGGAAAATTATGGAATGACCTCTGTTGCCTGTTCCCTCTGTACCATAGCCATACATAAGCTCCACCCACAAGTACATTAAAAAATGGGTGAAAATCAACAGAAGGAGCGCCAGACAGCCACCCTAAGAGTGTGCGATTATTTATTGCTGATTGCATTTTTTGCAAAAGGAGGATAAAAGAAATGCAACGCATTTCAGGTATTACACTCTCCCTTCATCAGGGCATAAATGAAAAGAATGCTTACTATAGGACTCTATCTAAAGCTTCCTGGGCACCTGTTGTGCCCATTAAGAGGTCTTCACCATGCCTCAACTGAGTTCCCAGGCCTGCACACCTCCTGTCCCCATTATGAGTAGCTCCAACTAGCTCTCTGCTGAGTTCCTGGGACTACACATATGCTGTGCCCTTTGTAAGGGGTTCTCACCAACCCAACCTTAACATATGGAGGCCGTAGTAAGAGGAACTGGAACACTTTGGGCAAAAACACCACAAAATCCCAGGTGAACATGTACAGATTTAGGAATTTTGGCCAGGAGACCTCACTGTTGGAGTATCCAAGACATATAAGAGGACAGGGGTTGACCTAGCCACACATAAGTTCCACCCACAAGTACGTTACAGCATAGGCAATTGAGATCAACAGAAGAAGCGCCAGAAAGCCACCCTAATGCCGCGTACACACGAGCGGACTTTTCAACATCCAAAGTCCGAAGGACTGAGTCCGTCAGACTATCCGATCGTGTTTGGGCTGCAACGGACTTTTGACTCGCCAAAGTCCGAAGGACTTTAGAATATGGAACATGCTTCAAATTTTTCCGAAGGAACTCCGCCGGACCCGGTCCCCTTCGAAAAATCCGCTCGTGTGTATGCTACTCCGACGGACTAAAACCGACGCTAGGGCAGCTATTGGCTACTGGCTATGAACTTCCTTATTCGAGCCGAGTCGTACGTCATCACGTTCGAATCCGTCGGAGTTTAGTGTGATCGTGTGTGGCCAAGTCCGCTCAGCCGAAAAGTCTGTCAGAACTCCGTCGGAATTCCAGCAGAACTCCGACGGAACTCCTTCGGAAGTCTGTCGGACATAAGTCCTCTCGTGTGTACGGGGCTTTAGAGTCTGTGATTATTTTTTGCTGATAAAATTTTTTTGTAAAAGAAGGATAAAGGATATTCAATGGATGGCGAGGGTAACACTCTCCCTTCATCAGGGTTCAAATAAAAATGAGAATGCTTCCTATAGGACTCCATCTAAATACTTCTGGGCACCATGCCTGAACTGAGTTTCCAGGTCTGCACACCTCCTGTGCCCATTATCTCTCTGCTGAGTTCCTGTGACTACACATCTGCTATGCCCATTGTAAGGGTTCGTACCAATCCAACCTTTAAATATGGACAATGTAGCAGGAGGAACTGGAATATTTGGGGCAAAAACATCTCAAAATCCCAGGTGGACAAATACAGATTTGGGAAGTTTGGCCAGGAGATGTCACTGTTGGAGTATCCAAGACATATAGGAGGACAGGGGTTGCCACACATAAGCTCTGCCCCACAAGTACGTTACAGCATGGGCAATCGAGATCAACAGAAGCAGTGCCAGACAGCCACCCTAAAAGATATCCAATGGATTTCAAGGGTTACACTCTCCCTTCAACAGGGTTTAAATAAAAATTTTAATTCTTCCTATAGGACACTATCTAAAGACTTCTGAGCACTGTGCCCATTGAGAGGTCCCCTCCATGGCTGAACTGAGTTCCCAGGTCTGCACACCTCCTGTGCCCATTATGAGTAGCTCCCACTATCTCTCTGCTGAGGTCCTGTGACTACCCATCTGCTATGCCCATTGTAAGAGTTCTTACCAACCCAACCTTAACATATGGAGGATGTAGCTAGAGAAACTGGAATACTTTGGGCAAAAACATCTCAAAATCCCAGGTGGACAGATACAGATATGGGAATTTTGTCCAGGAGATCCCACTGTTGGAGTATCCAAGACATATAAGAGTACAGAAGTTGACTTAGCCACACTTAAGCTCCACCCCACAAGTACGTTACAGCATGGGCAATTGAGATCAACAGAAGGACCACCAGACAGCCTGAGTCTATGATTATTTTTTGCAATAGAAGGATAAAAGATATCCATATTATTTTAGGGGTTACACTCTCCCTTCATCAGGGCTTAAATAAAAATGAGAATTCTATGGGACTCTATCTGAAGATACCTAGGGATTCTTCTATATCAGCAAAAGAACATTAATGCCACGTACACACGATCAGACTTTCCAGCGAACCAGAATCCGACAATTCGATCGTGTGTGGGCTCCAGCTGACTTTTTCTTCCCAAAAGTCCAGTGGACCTAGAAATAAGACTGGCTTCAAATTTGTCCGCCAGACTCAGTTTTTAGTGGACAATCCGTTTGTCTGTGTGCTAGTCCGATGGACTAAAACCGACGCTAGGGCAGCTATTGGCTACTGGCTATGAACTTCCTTATTCTACGTCATCGCGTTTGAATCCGTCTGACTTTTGGCGTGATTGTGTGTGGCCAAGTCCGTTCATTTGAAAGTCCGGCGGACCTCAGCTGCAAAGTCTGTCAGACATTGAAGGCGGTACAGTGGTGTAGTGGTTAGCACTCTCACCTAGCAGTAAAAAGGGTCGCTGGTTCGAATCCCAACCACGACACTACCTGCCTGCAGTTTGCATGTTCTCCCTGTGCCTGCGTGGGTTTCCTCCGGGTACTCCGGTTTCCTCCCACCCTCCAAAGACATGCAGGTAGGCTAATTGGCTTCTGTCCAAAATTGGCCCTAGTATATGAATGGGGACCTTGGATTGTGGGCTCCTTGAGGGTAGGGACCAATGTGAGTGTGCAATGTAGAGGGATAGGGGCAATTGTAGACACTCACTCAGGATGGACTGGTGTCTTTATTCAACCTTACTAACTATGAAACTATGAAGCTGCAATAGCATCAGATGGGGGTGTTCACATGCCACTGTCATGATGCCTTGCTTTAAGGGTGTGGCAAGAGGTATATGACATTTCACAATTGGTGGATGCCAATGACAGCCCATGAAACGTGACCCATGCAAGCAAACAAGGAAGTGCCCCAAGCATCCTGCAATGGTGTGCAGTGCATGTGTTTACGGCACATTTGTTTAGCAAAAATAGGGTTAAAACAGGTGGTGACACACGTCCTCCTCATTGACTATCAATCACCCCAAATGTTGATCATGTTTCAAAGGAGTGGCGGGTTAGGTGCACATCAAATTGTGCCGGTCTGTGTGAATATGCGTTATTGGAGATCATGCAGAAGCCCTCTATGTGAGTTTGAAGTCTTAACAAGCTTTCTTTCTTTGCTCCCAGTGGCCAAACAGAGCAGCAGGGAGCAAATAAATTTCAAACAAAAGAATCATTAAAATAAACCTTTTGATCTGGCCTTGGACAAAGCACAAGTCCTCTTTCCGGGCTGTTCTCCTTTAAAAAATGGACTAAAATATTTTATGTTCCTACCTCAAAATCCAAATATTTCTCATTCCAAGAACATTTTCCATATTACGCACCGATAAGCATTTGTTTTGTGGAAGGTTAGCCAGATAGCAAAGGGTGAAGACACCACAACGTATGAACCACCATCAACATTATTTTCAGCTCTTGGCACAACAATGGTGTTGGGTTCTAAGCCAGCGAGTCTTACTGAGTTATTATATGAGATAAATGTCATGACTGGCAGCATAGTGCGCAGAAGGCGGGGCTGAGAGACCGCTACAAAATATGGCAACATGGTTTTTATGTCAGGGAGGAAAATAAATGAGCAAGGGCAATTCTTATTTTGCATCACAGATGTCCAGGGCTGCAAATCTGAAGTCGTAGTGTCAATTATTGCGAGCCTTATGTGCATTCTGTATGCAAAACAAGTATAAGAATTCCAGTTGTGTTGATTTTGCTAGGTGTGAGGTACAAACATTTCTGCTGGCCTCTCTATAAATGTGCAGTACACGTTGGTGGAGGTCACAGCCAATCAACAATGTAAGGGAAAATGTGGTCTCCTAGTGATCTAAATATTTCAGTATTTGGTGGATGCTGGAGAGTTAAACCTCTTGACAATCTCTTCTGTCTTTCTGGACTCTATTGGTGAGATTTATTTTGGTAAGTTCCCAGGTCTACAGACCTGTTGTGCCCATTATGAGGGGTTCCCACCATTCCCGCACTGAGTTCCCAGGCCTGTACACCTCCTGTGTCCATTATGAGGGGCTTCCACTATAGCTCTGCTGGGTTCCTGGCTCTACACACCTGCTGTGTCCAATTTAAGGGGTTCTCACCAACCCAACCTCAGCTTATGCTGAACATAGCAAGATGAACTGGAACACACAAAACTGGGCAAGAACACCCCCAAATCTCAAGTAGACAGGTTGGGAATTTTTGGCCAGGAGATCTCATTGTTGTGTATTCAAGACATATAAGAAGGCCAAGGTTTCCTTAGTCCATCACGCTTCATAAAGACTCAATTATCACCATTATATAGCCTTAAAGAGACACTGCAAAGGCAAAAGCTGTGCCCAAAAAAAGACTAGAAGAGGACAAAGAACTAGTCACAATTATTGCCTGTAGCACCCCCTGCAGTTGATCATTTACTCATTGCTGACTTAAGATACCTTGTTCTACACTGTGTCCATCATGATAGAGACAGGGCTTTGCTTTCTCGTTGTTAGAGTTGACCCTCTAATTACTAATGATCTGATAACTGGTGGGGTGATGATCAGGAGGAGAGGGGGTGGGGTAGTTCTCAGCAGGACAGGTGGAGGAATCAAAGATCCACAGAACGAAGGAGCACAATCTCCTCAGGTGCACGCAGCTCCTTTTTCAGCAAGGAGAACAGCGAGCCGCATGTTAAGGGGTGTTGCAGGGAGGTCATGCCCCAGATCTTTTCTGCTGTTTGCCTTCCTGGGCTGTGCTGCAAAGCAATGCCAGGCAAGACTTTGTCCCAGCAATTGCTGTTTACAGAGCAGACATAGCAGTCACATGACCGCTCAGAGGAAAAAGTACCCCAGTTAGTTCAAATCAAGAGAGACTGGTGGCTTTGAGGGGAGACGGTCTGCCCTCTTAGTCATAGAGTACGTGGTTATATGGTTCCTTTTTGTGTTAGACATCTACTGACTTAGGGTCCAATGTCACATGGGCCTCTGTTGTAAGGCAGGACCCCTTTGCATCTAAGCTGCAACCACTGCAGTCAAATTGAGGCCTTGGAAATGTATATGTTCTGTGACTCCCACCATGGTCTTGGGCCAGGAACCCAAGCTGAATGGTGAAATGGGGTGATTGCTCCTTGCCTGGGTCTTTGATCCCTCAATTTAAAAACATGTGAAAACACTTTACTGTAGGCCCTAGATATGGAACTGGCTTAACAATCCACTGCTAGGGGCCACTACTATATTGACATCACCATATCTCACTGGTGGGACTAGCATTCAGAGGCAACAGTTCCGTAGATGATCTCATACTGCAGATATACAGCTATAATACTCAAGGCACAAAAAGTGCACTGCTATTTTTCAGGTAGAATTCAAAATAAAGGGTACATTTTATACATTAGTTAACATTTCTAGACCCCCCCCCATAACATAGCAAATCTTCACTTCTTGAGCTATTGCCCAGTAAGATCTAACATCTTGAGGCTCATCCACATACGTGGCCTGGGAAAAAAACAAAACTGTTGTGTCCATTATGCCATGCCATGCCATGATGCCAAAAAACCTAGGGCACTTAACTGTGCAGCTTGCCTTCAGTTCTTGGGCTTGGTCTTACCTCCTTCCCCTTCCTGTGGGCTACAAGTTGTCCATCACTGTGACAGGTGGTCTTATTCATGAGACTATATCACTGAGTGGCGTTGGGATAGCTTAAATGGGATAATTGTATCCATGCTCACTCCACTGCTGGACTAGGGATAGAGATCAGTACTATTAGCAAAGGAAGGGCTAAATCTAAAATGGGAACGTGGTTACATGGAGATTTACGGTTTGCAGATAGGTTAGTGATTTGAGCACAAGGACATGACTTTTCGAGTACTGAAAGCGTAAAATGTCAAAGAATCAAAAAGGGCCCATGCATTGAACACTTTTATTTGTCTTCTGGCTGTTAACAATTCAGTAACTGCCCATGTTTCTGCTACTGTACAATAATACTTTTAGCAATATTATGTTGCTTTTGAAGAGCAATACTCTACACCCAGTATAGCCAGGTACATGGCTACCTTAAGGGCTTTCAGCTGAGCCAGTACTTACTGGCCTGAACTTTGTTCCCATAGATTCCGCTAGAGAGCACATGACCCAACTTTTTTGAACCATGCGCCCTCTAGTGGATTCTCCATAGGAATATATGTAGAACACACCTACATTGAAGCTGTGTAGACCCAACCATTAATCAAACCATGGTCGAACTGCGTAGCCCTTTAGCCAAAATAGAAAATGTATCTAGGTTCTGGTCGCTCTTTCAAATTCTTTGATTTTAATTGTTTTCAAAATTCCTCCCGCGCAGCTTAGCCTTTGCTCCCAAAGACGCGACACTTTGAGGCAACAAAAGAACAAAGTTCTTAATAGATTTTAGGCAATAAATGGTGACATTCTCTCCGCTAATGAACTGACTTAATCAAATGAAAATATGTTGGAATAGAAGAACGGTAATGACGACTAATTATCATGCTGAGATATGGGGATCAGACAAGGACGGTTCACCAATAGTCCAGAACTGATTATGGCAGCCCACTGGGGGTTAACAATTTATACAACAGATGTGAGAGCAGCCAGCGTCAGTTCCCGAATAATACAGTGATTCATATTTCTTAAAAGACCTCTAAATATGAAATAAATGCTGGCTTATGTGGAAAACATTTGTGGATGAATATGTAGAAGTTGCCGGAGGATGTCCATACAAAAAATATCCCAAAGCTGAGCCCCAGCCTTCCCTTCAGTCTTGCACAGTGGTATCGGTGTTCTGGCAGATAGTGTCCTGCCATCATATAGTGTCCGCCCCGTACTGCGCACGTGCAGTACAGGGCAGACGAAGCTTCGGAAAATCTCCGAAGATGAACGGCGCCTGCGCCGTGAGTAGAGGTGTTAGCCCCCCCATCCAAGCGGACACAGGGTTATGAAAATTAGAGGGTCCCTCGCGGGCGAGCTTCACTCGCCACGCTTCAGGCTCGGCCTCGCTGCACTCCGCCATTTTTATTCTAACTCTATGTCAACTTGGATGGTGGGGATAGAACCTGGACTCACAGCACAGGCGCCGTTCATCCTCGGCTATTTTTGGAATCTGTGTGTGCCGTGTACTGCGCATGCGCAGTACACCACGGACACTATCCGATGGGGGACCATATTTGATAGGACACCGGCTCATCTCCTGTACTGAAATGGCTTCCTCTGATTTCACAGCACACTGTGGGCTTCTCACAATGTGCGTTGGAAGCTGCACAAACTCAAGTTGCCGGAGGATGTCCATACAAAAAATATCCCAAAGCTGAGCCCCAGCCTTCCCTTCAGTCTTGCACAGTGGTATCGGTGTTCTGGCAGATAGTGTCCTGCCATCATATAGTGTCCGCCCCGTACTGCGCACGTGCAGTACGGGGCAGACGAAGCTTCGGAAAATCTCCGAAGATGAACGGCGCCTGCGCCGTGAGTAGAGGTGTTAGCCCCCCCATCCAAGCGGACACAGGGTTGTGAAAATTAGAGGGTCCCTCGCGGGCGAGCTTCACTCGCCACGCTTCAGGCTCGGCCTCGCTGCACTCCGCCATTTTTATTCTAACTCTATGTCAACTTGGATGGTGGGGATAGAACCTGGACTCACGGCACAGGCGCCGTTCATCCTCGGCTATTTTCGGAATCTGTGTGTGCCGTGTACTGCGCATGCGCAGTACACCGCGGACACTATCCGATGGGGGACCATATTTGATAGGACACCGGCTCAACTCCTGTACTGAAATGGCTTCCTCTGATTTCACAGCACACTGTGGGCTTCTCACAATGTGCGTTGGAAGCTGCACAAACTCATACAGAGTCCATTTCATTTCCTGGCTGGAGGACATCCAGCATAATTTTTCGCCATTGGAGTAATTTAAAGTAGAAATCCAGTACTTTTTTTTTTTTTTTTTAATTCCCCCCTTCCCCCTTCTGTATACTGTATAAGCCCTTGTACATACGGTCGGACATTCTGACAACCAAATCCGTTGGATTTTGTCCCACGGATTTTGTCTGATGGATTTTGTTCGAAACTGTTGCATACACACGGTCGGACAAAGTTATCGGAAAATCCGATTGTACATAACGTGATGACGTTATTTCGTTAGGACGGGACTACGTTCAGGCCAGTAGCCAATAGCTTTGGTCTAGGAATTTGATCTGAGCATGCATGGCACTTTGTCCATTGGAGTAGGCTACACATGATCGGAGTATGTCCGATCGGAGCATTTTGTCGGAAAATTTTACCGGCAAGTTGGAAAAGTTGGTCCGTCGGATATTCCGACGGAAACAGTCCGTTGGAGACCACACACAGTCGGAATATCCGACAAAACGGTCCAATAGGACACATTTCGTCGGAATCTCCGACCGTGTGTACAAGGACTAATACATACTGACAACTCCTACTTACCCTTTCCATGCTCCAGAGCTGCCCCTGACTTTCTTCTCTCACCGCTGGTCCACCTCAGGGCATCATGCTGCCCATTTCCTGTGAGTCCTGTCTGACTTAAACATGCCCTCCCAGGGTGGCCTCATCATGTCCGTTTGGAGGTTAGGTACTCTGGGCACTCACACATCATTTACATGTGAAACTTTCAGTTCTAAAAAATGGCCACTACCACCAGAGGAAAAAGAGGTTCTGCCATGATGCCACCAGAGAAATAGGTTTGATTAAGGTTTTTTTAGATACAAAAACCTGGGGGAGGCTTCAGGGTGTGGGGGGAGCTGAGTGGCTGGGTTGAAATTGCCACAGTTCCACATTAGGCCTTGCTTTATAAGGTTTTTGGGCCTTCAATGGCTTACGGCAGAATGGGTCCCTTTGAAAATTACTGTACATGCTTTGACCACTTGCGTGATTTTCCTGCTTTACTAAGGATGAGGTAGGTTGTAGCTGGGCCCCCTTGGACATCGAACACCTTAGGATCTTGCCTTGGTTGCCTTCTAGATCAGGGGTAGACAACCTGGGGCCTTCCAGAAGTTGCAAAACTACAAGTCCCATCATGCCTCTGGGAGTAATTGTAACTGCCAGCCTTGCAATGCCTTGTGGGAAATGTAGTTCCACAACAGCTGGAGGGTTACTGGTTGCCTACCACTGTTCTAGATGATCTGGCTCCGACTGCAAGTTTTTTGTTTTGTTTTTATCATGGATGTGTTTTTTTTTTTTTTTTTTTTTTTCTAGCATTCAGAATTTTATACTTTCAAAGCTATAATTTGTTTAAATGTTTTCACCCCCAAGATCAAAAAGCTGGGTAAAAATAAGAAATCCAGGATGAGCCATTTAGCAGATATATTCTTTGAAAGAGAAAAAGTGACAACATCCATGGGAGAGGTGACGGTGAATTGGAGAATCGGTCTCCGCAG
Organism: Lithobates pipiens; assembly: GCF_037356315.1. Lineage (NCBI taxonomy): Eukaryota > Metazoa > Chordata > Amphibia > Anura > Ranidae > Lithobates > Lithobates pipiens. The sequence continues at coordinate 29,573,691 of NW_027507748.1, read as the reverse complement.
ACTCCGCGGCTCAGTAGGTGGTTCCTCTTTCTTTGACATAATGAGATTGTATTGTTGGAGTCACAGCTGTGTAAACCCTTGGCGGAGTAATTATCCTCTTTGGAGTGTTAAACGTTTAATGTTTCAGTGGCTGTGTATTATTGCTGATAATGGGCAGCCATTGACTGACAGCAAATCCCTTTGTGGATCCTTCAATACTCTTTCAGTCAGGTTGGCTTTGGTCTAGCAATCTATGTTTAACCTACCGGCAGGGGAGAAGAGCTTGCTAGATGTTGGTGCACTCTGTCATTGCCTCGCATGTTTGGATACAGAGGTTGAAGAAGATGTAGATGTGACCTTTCCTCTGCATACATGGGGGGCCATAGAGTTTCCCTGTCCAAATCCTTAAGCCTGGTTCACACCTTATGACTTTCTTTAGTGCATTTTCAGTTTTGGAGAAACACACTACAGTCCATTTAGCATAGTTTCCTATGGGTCACATTCACATCTATGCATTTTATGGAAAGGTCCAGGGACCAGCAGGTTGCGTTTTTGGTCTCATAGAGTTCAATGGATCAAAAAAGCGTATTGAAAAGGCAAAATGCACCTGGAATAGGTATCAACTGCAACCTGCATGGGTGTGAACCAGGCCTTAATCAGTTGCTTGGATGAAGGAAGATCTATTAGATTGATTTAATATTTTGTGTTTTTCCCTTTAAAATTGGTCAACAGGATTACCTGGCCTCCTCCATGTCAAAATGTCCTCCTTGTTTTGTCCATGCCCCTCTAGCTAATTGCCTTAGTTATTTAAAAATAAAAAACAAAACAAAAAAAAAAAAGGACCAAAGAGATAAATCTGTAGAAATAGGATTCACATGGCTATAAGTCTCCTCTCCTCTAGAGTGCCCAGTGAGAAGAGTCTTCTTCGCATGCCCATGTTGCTACATCCTAATTTGGACACCTCCTATTTGATCATGCTAATCTGCTGCTAACATGGCCTTCCAATCAATGATCGTCCTCCTGGTGTAGATTGATATATCCAGGAGTCCTACAAACATTCTGACAAGTGCTAAAGCCATGATGAAGAGGGATTATTTTTGGCCCCTGAAACACATTGGCTGACCTTTTACCTTTTCCTATTGCCAATTTCATATTTAATATAATACTTTTATACCCCAAGAATGTTTGTCTGGGGTCCCTTCTTGTTCAATTACACACATACTTCTCAATAGGGGAGATTCCCACCCGCTTTGTGACCAAACTTAAGCCATCAATCTTTATTAACCACTTCCCGCCCAAGGACGTCATATGATATCCGTGACTTTCATTTTGAATATCTGAATGATGCCTGCAGCTACAGGCATCATTCAGATATCCTTGTTTTCAGACGGCGGTTTTAGTTCACTTGATCGTTCTTACAGGTTACAGGAAGGGACCCCCCCCCCCCCCGGCCGCTATCCGGTGCTTCTCCGGGCTCTCCCGTGCCATTGGGGACCCAGAGAAAGAATTGGCCATCGCAGGATGGTGACCATAGAGATTTCCAGTGACCATATGGTCACCAGTCATCTCTATGACTGTCGGAGGCCCGGGCACGATGTCACGACGTCACGTCCTGGCAACGTATGTAAGCAATGCCGCAATTGCGGCTAGTAAACATTATATTGTGGATTTTTTTTCCAGATCTCATGCTTTCCAGCCTGGAGGAGAGCTGTCTTATTGACCCAGCATCTCTCCATAAAGAGGACCTGTCACGAATGATTCCTATTACAAGGGATGTTTACATTCCTTGTAATAGGGATAAAAGTGATCATAAAAAAATGTAAAAAAAATTAAAAAATAAAGTAAAAAATAAATAAATTTGAAAAACCCTGTCCCTGATAGCTTGTGCTCAGAGGCGAACGCATGCATTAGTCCCGTCCCCACAGTTATAAACCCCATTCAAACCACACATGTGAGGTATCTTCGCAAGCAACAATTCTAGCACTAGACCTCCCCTGTAACTCTAAACATGTAACCTGTAAAAATCTCCTATGCAGATTTTTAAGTACCGAAGTTTGGCATCATTCCATGAGTGTGCACAATTTTAAAGCGTGACATGTTGGGTATCTATTTACTTGGCGTAACATCATCTTTCATATTATATAAAAAAACTGGGCTAACCTTACTGTTTTGTTATTTTTTAAATCCTGAAACAGTTTTTTTTTTCAAAAAAGTATTTGAAAAATTGTTGCGCTAATAACGTGCGAGATAAAAAGTTGCAACAACCGCCATTTTATTCGCTAGGGTGTCTGCTAAAAAAAAATTATATATATAACCCGGTATGGAAGTGGTAAAGGACTTGTCTTATTTGTTGGAGATATATGCCCACCACATGTCTTCCTTAGGATTTCTGACCTCACAGTAGGTGGGATCTTCACAGAGTCCTGAAAATTTTAGTGGTGGCTTCCTAATGTCACAATCGGGGGCAATAAAAAAACTGGTCAGTGAGACAGTGTGCAGTGGGAGATCACTGTCCTTTATTCTTGGAAGAGTCTCCATGTAGGGTCATGTGCCACCAGACTCAGGTGCAATCAAATTGGTGTTAAAGTCCTTTTTTTTTTTAAATTGTAAATGGCTGGGAGTGTCGTGGGTTTAAAAATTGCCCAGAGATAAGGTTTAATTGAAGATTAGTCCATGTGGATGATATCTGGGCTTTGGGTTTGTGTTTCTGTTGGTGGCATCAGGTTGACATCAGTTTGATGCCTTCAACCGCTGGTCTCCCAAACCAGCGGCTTAAAGGCACTATGTTGCAGCGTGCGCAAGCCATCATAATGGGGTTGATGCTGGGCAAAATGTTGGATGCTATACCAAGATAAAACTGTATTCTGAATTCAAACCTTTTGGTGTGGTCTCCATATCAGAGTTTTGCCTACACAACCCAGGGTTACTGTGGCAACCCCTAGGTTTGCAAAGCCTGCTTACCTACCATCAGGTCACCCACTCTAGGTTCCAGAACCATCTGCCTACCCCCAGATGACACCAGTTTGAGACAATTCTGTGATTATTTAAAAATCTTTGACAGGTGCATTTGAGCTGCAGTTGACCTCCTTCTAGCCGATTTTGAATCCTCATAGACATGTATAGGAATGTGAAACCAGTTTGAAGAGAACAGCAGCCCATTGACACAGGCCCCTACACTTGGGGTACAGGGATAGTCAATGTAAGAGAGCCCTGGTGTAGTACAAGCATCTTCAAGAGCTCTATGCCAAAGAAGAACTTTTTAAAGGCATTCATTGAATAATTTTCGAGTCTTCATTTTTTTTTTATATTTTCTACCTAGCGTTCCTTTTCCCGGGTCACTCATTTATAAATCAGAACTTTACAACCACGGGCAATCCAGCTGTTGAAGTGTTTTACAGGCTGTAACGTGCAGAGCATCGTGGGAGTTGTAGTTCAGTAACAGCTGGAGCACCAACTGGCTGATAGAGCACGGCGGAGGTGATGTGCAGCTGCATTGCCCAAGGTTGCCCGCTGTGTAACAGAACAACCGTTTTACAAGTCTTCGGTGGGCAAACCTCTTGCTGGTGTCATTTCAAGAGAGCGGAGAGCTTGTTTTTCATCCAGCAGTCACTTTCTCTTCATTAATAAACTTTACAGTTGGCTCTTTGAAGATGGAATAGATTTGCAGTCATCTTTATGTATTAATTATTGATAAATGAGGCTTTGAGAGGCGGTGATGAAATTGGGGGGTGATTAAACCCAGACAGGCTCTAATTTTATGTCTCACACCGTAACGGAGAAGGCATTCGGCTTAATAAAAGTGCTTTTTCATCGGAGATTAAATTGGAAGTCGGAGCAGGGAATTAGCACGGCTACTGTATATGCAATTTGAGGGAGAGTTGATTGGACGGGAGCTGGAGCGGCAGATTAAAGATTGCATGAAATGCGACATTTCATGCAATAAACATTTTTACTGTTGACCGTTGTACGGAAAATTGGTTGTTTATCGTCCCATTAGTTAATTTATTTCTGAAGCTTCGCCAAGCAGATCCGTGTGGAGGAATGAGAAGTTATATGAAGGTTAAATTTTGAAAAAAAAAAAAAAGCACATGTACTTGGTCTTGATACGGCTGGCGCAGTGGCGAACCCATAATTACGGGTGCACACTGAGCAATTGCACAGGTTCTGTGGCTGATGGAGATAAGTGGAATGATTGGCTGGGTTCATAGCCAGCAAGTACTGTACCTAGCGTGAACGTCAACTGATATGCCATACCCTTACTATTTTCTTAGCTGTTTAAAGGTGAACTATAATGGTTTGTGGTCCAATGTACAGTATTTTATTTAATTTTTAAGCTCAATATTGGCTTATTTGAATGGCTTGACCCACTGACTCCCCTCCCCCATCCCCCTTCTGTAACCCCCATTTTTTTATTTTTATTTCTTTATGTATACTCTATGTATGCTAGGTAAAGTTTATGAATATGTTTTTCTGAGGTTATGGTCGAGTCACATGACATTCCCAATTTATTTTCCTCTTCTTCTTCTTTCTGCAGAGGGGGGCTCTGCATGCTGGCGAAAACACAATCGTGCTGTGACTAGCATTCTCCTGCAGCCTGCTCAAAGCTACCTCCTCTCCACACACAGGGTCGAGTCAAGGGGTGGGCAGGAGCGGCAGCTGCCATAGGCACAGACGAATAAGGGGGCTAAGAATAGGCGCAGGGTGGTATACTCCTTTTAAGGCATGTATTACCAGTGGGGGGGGGTTGCATCGCTGGATCTTTGCCCTGTGTGCTGGATGACCCTATTTCTGTACTGTTCACATGCACCCCCAACAATGGCTTCATGTAATTTCTCATGGGGGGTTTGTGCCAACATAGTTACATACAGTAGTTGGTAAGGTTGAATAGAGACACCAGTCCATCTAGTTCAACCTATATAGGTGTGTGTATGCGTGTGTGTGTTTATGTCAATATAATTTCTCATATCCCTGTATATTGCGTTCACTAAGATGGCCATCTAAGAGTTTTTAGAAGCACCACCACTTGTGAAAGGGTCCTTACCACTTTGACAGTAAAGGACCCCCTATGCAGTTTAAGGTTGAACCGCTTATCCTCCAATTTCAATGAGTGGCCATGTGTCTTCTTAAAGCGGAGTTCCACCCTGAAAAATGTTTTTTTTTTTTTTTTTTTTAAGTCAGCAGCAACAAACACTGTAGCTGCTAAATTTTGATAAGGAAACTTACCTGTCCAGGGAGCCAGCGATTTTGCTGATCCATCTATTGGATCCAGTGCAGGCACCACCATGGTAGCTAAGGGAAACTGGCAGTGGAGCCTTCAAGCTTCACCGCCAGTTTCCTACTGAATGGCCCCATCATCTTCTGGGACACACACAGGACCCAGAAGTGGGAGGAAGGAGGAGCGGCAGAGCCAGAAGAGGACATGACTTACCTCGCCACCGTGAGGTTGGGACGGAAGTTCATCAGTTAGGTAAGTGAAAATAAAATATCCAAAAACGAGCGGTGGAGGGGTGGTCTTTCCTTTAAGAAAAGGTTCAAAAGTCCGGTGGAACTCTGCTTTAAGCTCACTGAAACTAAATAGTTTCCTCCCTATGCTGGAATTCACAATAGAGATATTTTTATATATCGCTATCATATCTCCTTTCCAAGGAGAATACGTTTTAGTGTTTGTAGTCGTTCCTTGTAACTGAGGTCCTCCAGTCCCCTTCTTAGCAAGGTTGGTTTGATCAAATGCTTTCACAAGCCGGTAATGACTTGTTTACATCTGAGCAAAACCAGAAGTGACCAAATCCTCATCAATTCCAGTTTCTTAGATCATAGAGATTATTGAGGAGTTTACGGTCCTTGGTCATCTCTATGGTAAGCTCGTGGTAAGTTGGGATGGCAGAGCCCGGCAAGGCGGCAGCGAGGGCCCCTTCTGTAAAAGCGATTTAGTGGCTATTTAGCTGCTAAGATTGATTTCACATTAAATAGCATAGCCAGCAGAAAAGGAGAGGCCCCAGGGCTGTTTATGCCACAGCCCTGGCATAAAGAGTTCAACCCAAGAATGTACGGACTATCTGCAAAGAGTGGATTAGAAAGCCATATACAGGTGCTTCTCAAAAAATTTAAATATCATCATCAAAAAGTTAATTTATTTCATTAATTCAATTTAATAAGTGAAACTCATATATTTTTTTATAAATGCTTTTCACACACGGTGATACATTTCAAGCATTTCTTCTTCTTTTTTTTGTTTGATGATTATGGCTTAAGCCCCATCCACACTATCAGATGTTCTGCTGATTTTTTCCTTCAGATTTACCAAAACCATATAATACGAGGTCAAACTTTAGGAGTTTCAATTTGTATGCAATCAGCAGAAAATCTGATAGTGTGTATGGGGCTTTACAGCTAGTGAAAACCCAAAATTCAATATCGCACAAAATTAGAATATTACATAAGACCAAAAAAAAAATTAATACGGAAATATTGGTTTACTGAAAAGTCTGTCCATGTACAGTATAGGATGCACTCAATACTTGGTCGGGGCTCCTTTTGCATGAATTACGGCATCAGTGTGACATGAAGGTGATCAGCCTGTGGCACTGCTGAGGTGTTTTGAAAGCCCAGGTTGCTTTGAAAGCGGCCTTCAGCTTGTCGGCATTGTTGGGTCTGGTGTCTCTCATCTTCCTTTTGACAATACCCCACAGATTCTATATGGGGTTTAGGTCAGGCGAGTTTTCTGGCCAATCATGCACAGTGATACCATGGTCATTAAACCAGGTATTGGTACTTTTGGCAAGTACTGTTGGAAAATGAAATCAGCATCTCCATAAATCTGGTCAGCAGAAGGAAGCATGAAGTGCTCAAGAGATTCCTGGTAGAGGGTTGCGCTGACTTTGGACTCCATATAACACAGTGGACCAACGGCAGCAGATGACACGGCTCCCCAGATCATCCCCAGACTTCACATTGGACCTCATGCAACTTGGATTCTGTGCCTCTCCACTCTTCCTACAGACTCTGGGGCCTTGATTTCCAAATGAAATGCAAATGTTTCCACAGTCCGTGATGATTTGGGGAGCCGTGTCATCTGATGATGTTGGTCAACTGTGTTTTATCAAGTCCAAAGTCAACGCAGCCGAGAAATTCATGCTGGCTTTAGCTTTTGCAATTTCCATTTACGCTTATCTTTACATATCCTAACGCGACTACCCTATGTGGGATCAAAGTGGTTTTCATGACTCATGGCAGATTTAATGAAACAAAGGAACAGTGTTTATGATCAGTAGGTTTTTCAGTGGGCATGCTCAAACTTTGTCCATCATCCTGGAAAGAGGGTTGTCCCAATTCACGTCTACACGTCTCCAAATACTAAATTGTTCCGGAAAGACTGAAGCATACCTTTAAACTATCTAGAAAACTTTGATGCACTTTTGCGACACACTTACTCTTTCAACAAATCAAATTTATAAATACATTTGGTATGATAAATATTTTTGAGCGGCGGCAAATTTATCACCACTCTGGTGGAATCAGGTGGCGTAAATCCTCGCTCCGAGCCTCATATTTAATTCATGGCATAAACACACATACTTACTTATTCAACCTGACTCCATCTAGCATTACTTTCCAGTGTTCCCGTCTACTCCGGGGAGCCATCTGCACACAACCATCCACTGTAATTTTTATGGCTGATCTTTGGCGGCTGCAGACTTTGCTGCTTCTCAAAAGACATAACGGGTTTCGGTGGATTGTGATTTATTAACAGAATGAAGGAAAAACAGACTGTCTCAGAACATTTTATTTCGCTCCTTTTACTCTGCCATGGGGTCTAAAATACAAACCACATTTTACCTAGTCAGATGCGTCTCTTAGGCAATCCGTAAAACGCAATAATATGACCACAAGTTTACTGTAGGAATAACTTTTTCGATAGCTGGGCGAAAAAAAAAAAAAAAAGTTTAGTAGGGCTACTAGGAGATTTAAAGTGAACCTGTCAGGATTTTGCAAGTAGGTCATAAAAGTCTTTTTGGTTGTTAACTTTTCAAGTAGAAAAAGTCCCTTTTGTATGCCCCTATAATCCTGGTTTCAGTTTGCGGCTAAGGGCTAGACTTTCCAGAGTTGGGGATCTAAGCCATGTCCATCCGCTATTCTCCATCCAGGAAGAGCATTTCATTGGCCAATGAGAGCCACTCAGAGGCACGGAGGGTAGTGGTTGGCCAAGATGTAGCACCAGGGGTTGGGATACGCACCTAAATTTAAGGAAGCTAAGCCTTTACTAATGCCGCGTACACACGATCGGAATTCTCGTCGGAAAAAGCTCTGATGGTTTTCCCGACGGAATTCCGATGGAATCTTGCTCAAGCTGTCTTGCCTACACACGGTCACATCAAATTCCGATCACTTATAACGCGGTGACGTACAACACGTACGACGTGACTAGAAAAAGGAAGTTCAATAGCCAGTAGCCAATAGCTTCTGTCTCGTAGTTGAATCTGAGCATGCGTGATTTTTGGCATGTCGGAAATTGCATACACACGATCGGAATTACCGATAGAAAGTTTTTCAGTTGGGAAAATTGAGAACATGCTATCAATTTTTGGCTGGCGGAAATTCGGACAGCTAAATTCCGATGGAGCATACACACAGTCGCATTTTCCGATGAAAAGCTCTCATCTGTCTTTTTCTGGCTGGAATTCATGTGTACACGGCATAAGTCTTTTTTTGCTAACCTGGCATTGCCTGACATTTTGATAAAATTGGCCACTTGGTTGACTTTATTCACAAACTAAAACGCAAGACATGAAGGGTGTCAGGGTCTAGCCTCCAGATTTCTGTTTGTGAAATTCTTACCTCCTTGCTGCAGGGGTTCTTCTAGATATGTGGTTCCATTCACACGTGCTCCTGGCTTCTCTGTTCACCTGTGAGTTAGGACTCCTGTGCAAATTTGCACCGTAGCCGCAGCGGAGATATGTGAACTGGCTCCATAGAGAGCCGGTCAAAACCTCTTGCTATTGCAAATTGGAGGGAACCCGCCTCCAATTCGCAATGGTGGGAACCCAGCCTCGGTGTGCACATTAGTGTCATCCACTCTTTCATTTTGTGATTGGGATTAAACACAGGGTAAACATTCAACAGGTGTCACATACCTGGTCGGAGTCTGACGTGACGAGGTCAGCCTCCCTTGTATCTCCAGCCCAGGTCTCGCTGAGAGTGGAGACAGAAGGAACATGTGCGCCCTTTAAATAGGCCGTCTGGCACAAAAGGAAATCATAGACACGTTCCCACGGACGCGCACACTTATTAGCGCATTGGCGCATCTGCGACCTGCCGAGTTCTTTATGCGCGCATGCGTGCGCGAGTCTGCCCGAAGCGCAATGATAGTTCTCTTACAACAGGTTTTGGTCCCACAGAAAATTATTGTTTAAAATCTTCATTATGCTATTAAAAATAAAACATTCAAAATTCTGAACCAATTCATTTATTTTGGGACCGCGACCGGTTACCAAATCACTTAAGTGGCCCTCGCTCGTCAAAAGGTTGAGCACACCGTTTCTAACGGCCACTAGTCAGACCATATTCCGTTTGTTACTAAGCACATCTAGGGGTTTATGATTCAAAATTTAGGTCTTGCAAAACCTAATCTCTTTTTCCTCCTCAATCGCCCCTTTTATTGGTCTAATGCATAAGCCTGTAGAAATAATCCATCAGAAGAACAGGGGAAATCTTTCAATGGGGACTGTCAGGGTCCAGGTCTGAACCTGTGACCACTGTGGTATTTGGCTGTAGCTCTTCTCACTGTGCCACCTGAAATGCTGGACAGCTCCCTCTCTGATCTCTTGCTTTGTTTCTTGTTTCCGGTGAACCTTGAACTCTTTGCTTCCCCATGATTTTCCTAATTTAAGCCATGTCTTTGCACTTCTGGTTTGCCAGATTATTGTGCTCTGTGCTTGTTCCTCATCTATGCTTCTGCTTGATCCAAAAATGCAACCACTTGTTGTTGGTCTTTAGCTTGTTTACTAACCACAGCCTTGAAACCTTGAAAAAGTATTCATACCCCTTGACATTTTCCACATTTTGTCATGTTACAACCAAAAATGTAAATGTATTTTATTGGGATTTAATGTGATAGACCAACACAAAGTGGCACATAATTGTGAAATGGAAAGAAAATGATTAATGGTTTTCAACATTTTTGGCAAATAAATATGTGAAAAGTGTGGCATGCATTTGTACTCAGCTCCCTTTACTCTGATACCCCTAACTAAAATTTGATGTAACCAATTGCCTTCAGAAGTCACCTAATTAGTAAATAGAGTCCACCTGTGTGTAATTTAAAGTGGAAGTAAACCCATGGATTTAAACAGTTAAAAAAAAAGGCATGCTGGGAATGCTAACTGTCACATTGGCTGTGCTCTCAGACAAACTATCAAACCATCCAATGGCTGGTGTCATAACGAATCACATGTGCAGCACCATAGCAGTTAAAGATTAAACAGAGGCAAAGATGGCAGCTTCCTTGGCTGAAAACGATAGGGGAGTTTACTTCGACTTTAATCTCAATATAGATACAGCTGTTCTGTGAAGCCCTCAGAAGTTTGTTAGAGAACCTTAGTGAACAAACAGCATCATGAAGGCCAAGGAACACATCAGACCGGTCAGGGATAAAGTTGTGGAGAAGTTTAAAGCTGGGTTACGTTATAAAAAGATATCCCAAGCTTTGAACATCTCATGGAGCTCTGTTCAATCCATCATCTGAAAATGGAAAGAATATGGCACAACTGCAAACCTACCAAGACACGACCATCCACCTAAACTGACAGGCCGGGCAAGGAGAGAATTAATCAAAGAAGCATCCAAGAGGCAACTTTTTATGGACTTTTGGCTTTTTTAATGACTACGTGTCTGCTTAATACTGCTACTGGACCCCGCCTTGCTTAACTCCTGGTAGGGTGATCCTGAGGATGGCCACCTGGTACTAAAACCCATCACCATGAGGACCTCTGGTGAGTACAGGTTATTGCTTAGACCCCCACACCTCGGGTAAGCCTGCGTCATCTGCCAGGGTGACCTGCTTGTGTACTCATCCTGCTGGTCAGGGTGAGCCTCTTTACTGCTATAGCTACTGGTCTCTGAGCCTGATTCCTGACTGGGACACTTGTCCCTGCTGTCTAAACGGGGACTTCACTCACTATGGAGAGGTTTCTTCTCACTTTTTGTTGTCTTTACAAGAATGCAAGTGAAGCAAAAAGGTTTTTGTCCATTAAAAGGGCAATTTAGCAATTGTTGCTAAGTTTGTAACCCAGGAAGAAAGTGAAGCCAAACACTTTGGTCCACGGTAAGACAATATAGCAATTTTTGCCAATTTTGCCACACAGGAAGAAATACAAAATGTCCTCCTGACCCTCCAAAGCAGCCTTTCTCAACATTTTCAACACAGAGGAACCCTTGAAATAGTTCTCCGGTCTTGGAGAGCCCCTGCTAAAAAATTTGAAATCTACAACTCATGATACAATAGTGTGATGGTCAGTTGGAAGAATAGTCCTTACACTTGTGGTGATTGGGAAGAATTACCTCCTTACAGATAGATAAAATGATCATCGGTGTCAGTGGGAATTTATCTGAGAGGCAGAAATTGCCCAATGCTGAAGGAACCCCTAGCAACCTTTGGAGGAACCCTGGTTAAGAATCACTGCTCCAAAGGGTCAATTCCCTGGATCACGCTCAGTGAAGATCTTCTTGAACAAAAAATAAAGTCCATTTACGGTCACATGTATGAGTCCTCTTTGGCATCTTTTGTTAAGGTCTCCATAAAAAGCATCCTGCTTAAACCTAACCTTCTAGCGAGATTAGACGAGAGGTTAATTACTGCACAAGGGAAGAAAATTGACTCCTCCATTGTCTGCAATTCTCTACATTCCCTAAATCCTCAGACTCCATTTACTCTTTAGCGTGAAGGAACGAGACGGCACACAAATACGCCATTAAACACCGTTTGTTCATTCATTTCAACAGATATTGTTTAGCCTCAATTATGCCGCATTCTCCTTTTAATCCTTTTTTTTTCATTAGGAGTCAAACGGTACTTTGGAAAGCCGGTGAGATGGCTTCTCTGGCTGCGGCTGACACGCAGATGCCGTTATACTGCTGTTGTTTCTTTAATTTAGCGAAAAGACAATTACGCTCGCAACATGATTCAGCATGCAGTCCGGATGAGGAGACGACACAATGGAAGGTCAATGTGTACAAGGTCCCTTCAGACGGCACAGCTCGCTCATGCCTAGAGGTATAGAATGAAAATATGACCGCCAATGAAATTAACTACCTGCCTGACATTAACACAGAGCGACGGCGAGGTGGACTTTGCAGAAGGAGCGCTGTAATTTTCGCCTTTGCATTGTTGAGTTATAAATAAACGCGTCATTGTGTGTTTTTCAAACCTTCAATCTGGTGTTCCAAATTGGAAGAACAAAGTTTTAGAGAATGTTTTTTCTTTTTTTTTTTCTTTTTTTTTAAGACCAATTAAACTTTCAGCTTAAATCCACAAAATGCCTTCTGGTTGCATCGAATCAAAAAGGAGTGTGAAATTCTACAGTTGGTTTTCTTCAGAAAGCATTTACAGCCGGAGTTGCAAAACCAGCATGCTGCTCAGAAGGAAGCAGGGGTCTCTTTTCTTCCACCATGAAGAGGTCCACCATGTTCCCCACTTCCTGACTGGTGAGTCAGACGAAGGTTCTCCAACCAGCAAATCTTTTATTTCTTGCGTATTGGAGAGCTCTAGCTTTGACTCGGCAGGAGTGGTCTCTGTGCAGAGGTCCAACTTGTTCCATCCTTCCTAACTGCTAAATCAGAGCCAAGATTCTCCAATCGGCAAATCAGTTGTCCCATGCTGACTGGAGAGATCTAGCTTTGACTCAGAAGTAGTGGGTCATCCCTCTGTAGATCCTCCTATGTGCACCTCTCTGAAACTGGTTTCATTTTTTTTTTTTTTTTTTTTTACTAAGGGCTTAGTTTCCATAATGCCAGGACTTAGCCTCACATGTACCCCACCTGTCAAATATAAGAATCCATGCCAGTCTCTGAAACACTCTCATTAGAGAGTGGTCTCTCTGTAGAAGTCCATCTTGTTCCCTCAGAACCAAGGTTCACCAATCAGAAAATCCCTTGTTCTTTGCTGATTGGAGAGCTCCTGCTTTGACTCAGGAGTGTGGTGTCTTTGCAGTTTAACTAATTCCTGAACCTTGCACTCTGTACAACGTGCTCCTGAACTTTGCACTCTGTACAACACGCTCCTGAACCTTGCACTCTGTACAACGCGCTCCTGAACCTTGCACTCTGTACAACGCGCTCCTGGATCTTGTACTCTGTACAACACACTCCTGAACCGTGCACTCTGTATGTAACACATTCCTGAACCTTTCACTCTGTACGTATTGCACTCCTGAACCTTGCACTCTGTATGAATCGCACTCCTGAACCGTGCACTCTGTATGTAACGCATTCCTGAACGTTGCACTCTGTACGTATTGCACTCCTGAACCTTTCACTCTGTATGTATTGCACTCCTGAATCTTGCACTCTGTACGTAATGCATTCCTGAACCTTGCACTCTGTACGTAATGCATTCCTGAACCTTGCACTCTGTACGTATTGCACTCCTGAATCTTGCACTCTGTACGTATTGCATTCCTGAACCTTGCACTCTGTACGTATTGCATTCCTGAACCTTGCACTCTGTACGTATTGCATTCCTGAACCTTGCACTCTGTACATATTGCATTTCTGAACCTTACACTCTGTACGTATTGCATTCTTGAACCTTGCACTCTGTACGTATTGCATTTCTGAACCTTGCACTCTGTACGTATTGCATTCCTGAACCTTGCACTCTGTACGTATTGCATTCCTGAACCTTGCACTCTGTACGTATTGCATTCCTGAACCTTGCACTCTGTACATATTGCATTCCTGAACCTTGCACTCTGTACGTATTGCATTCCTGAACCTTGCACTCTGTACGTATTGCATTCCTGAACCTTGCACTCTGTACGTATTGCATTCCTGAACCTTGCACTCTGTACGTATTGCATTCCTGAACCTTGCACTCTGTACGTATTGCATTCCTGAACCTTGCACTCTGTACGTATTGCATTCCTGAACCTTGCACTCTGTACATATTGCATTCCTGAACCTTGCACTCTGTACATATTGCATTCCTGAACCTTGCACTCTGTACATATTGCATTCCTGAACCTTGCACTCTGTACTTATTGCATTTCTGAACCTTGCAGTCTGTACATATTGCATTCCTGAACCTTGCCCTCTTTATGTACAGCATTCCCGAGTGCCCATGGCGATCGAGTCCGCGGAACCGGCGACTGGACTCACGGGGGTCCCGACCGACACGTGAGCGCGCCGCCGGCGGCATGCTCATGATGGCAGGGCAGCATTTAAAACTGGTCGTACCTGTACGCCAATATGCCTGCCCGTGCCATTCTGCCGACGTACATCGGCGTGCGCCGGTCGGGAAGTGGTTAACATTGCACTCTGTGCGTAACGCATTCCCAGACCTTGCACTCTGTACGTACTGCATTCCATATCGTCAAAATCGCTGCCGCTGTCACTACGCCTGTAACAGAAGGAAGGCGCCCCCATCCTTTAGAGTAAACTATTGCGCCCGGGGCAGGTGTCCCTATCGCCCACCCCTTGTCCCGGCCCTGCTTCCTGTCTCAGGGTGACAGCAACTCTCATGAAAATGTTTCTATGGAGAAGCAGAGTTGTCACCTGAGGCCAAGACTATAGTAACTTTCCCATCCCCTCTGGGGGTGGCTGGGAGGAACAAACCTGAAAATGCCCTTAGCTCCTGACTGCATGCCTGAGCTAAGAGCAGATGGAGTCCATAAAGTAAATATTACTTGAATCATATGCCCTTACTCAAGATGGCTGCGGCCTGAAATGCTGGGGGGGGGGGTGTATTTTAAGCTAATTTCTCAGCAAAATAAAGCATGGAGACATAGATGGATGGGGGAGTTTGCTTTGAACATTAAAATTTAATTAAATAGTTCTTTTGGATTATGATGCTCAGTAGACATGTGCAATTCGTGACGTATCGAATTAGTTTTTTAACGAATTTCAACAAATTAGTTAATTCGGATATCTTCGAATTAACGAAAACCCGTTTAACGAATTTGACCAAATATTCGGAAATTCAAAAATTCGGAAATCTGTAAATTCGAAAATTCGGAAATTTGAAAATCCGAAAACCCCAAAATGATAAAATCTTAATCAATAACTACAGTAACTAATAATAACTTAACTATTACTATTAAACTATTAAATTAATTAATTGGAATTTCCTTTCAAATTTGGCTGTTAGTGAACCTAACGAATATGGATTTATCAGAAGTTACAAATTATTCAAAACAACAAATGCTTATAGTGCTCAGTGGACATGTGCAATTCGTGTCGTACTGAATTAGTTTTTTACAAATTTCGACACATTCGTTGATTTGGATGTTTCCGAATTAACGAAAACCTGTTTAATGAATTTTACCAAATATTCATAAATTCGAAAATTCGTAAATTAGTAAATTCGAAATTCGAAAATCCGAAAGTTTTAAAATCTTAATTAATAACTAACTAATAACTTAACTACTACTAACTATTCTATTATAGGTATTGGAATTTCCTTTCAAATTTAGCTGTTAGTGAACGTAACAAATACAAACTTATCGAAAGTTACGAATTATCCGAAATAATGAATGCCTATGGTGCTCAGGAGACATGTGCAATTTGTGTCGTACCAAATATTTTTTTTTCCAAATTTCGACAAATTTGTTCATTCAGAATATTTCCGAATTAACGAAAACCCGTTTAATGAATTTTACCAAATATTCGAAAATTCGGAAATTCAAAATTATTAAATCCAAAAACCCGAAAAATTTAAAATCTTCAACAATAACTAACTAATAATAACTTACTTATTACTAACTATTAAATGATAGGTATTGGAATTTCCTTTCAAATTTGGCTGTTAGTGAACGTAACGAATACGAATTTATTGGAAGTTGCAAATTATCTGAAATAAGGAATGTCTATGGTGCTCAGTAGACATGTGCAATTTGTGTCATACCAAAATAGTTTTTTTTACAAATATCAACAAATTTGTTCATTCGGATATTTCCAAATGAACAAAAAGCCATTTAATGAATTTCACCAAATATTCGTAAATTCAAAAATTCGGAAATTCAAAATACAAAAATCCGAAAACCTGAAAATTTTAAAATCTTCAATAATAACTAACTAATAATAACTTAACTATTGCTAACTATTCAATTATTGGTATTGGAATTTCCTTTTAAATTTGGCTGTTAGTGAACCTAACGAATACAAATTTATCAGAAGTTACGAATTATCCAAAATAATGAATGCCTATGTGCAATTTGTGTCGTACCAAATTCGTTTTTTTTTACAAATTTCGACAAATTTGTTAATTTGGCTATTTCTGAATTAATGAAAACCCGTTTAATGAATTTTACCAAATATTTGAAAATTGGGAAATTCAAAATGAGAAAATCCGAAAACCCAAAAATGTTTAAATATGCAACAATAACTAACTAATAATAACTTACTTATTACTAACTATTACATGATAGGTATTGGAATTTACTTTCAAATTTGTCTGTTAGTAAACCTAACGAATACAAATTTATTGGAAGTCACGAATTATCCAAAATAATGAATGCCTATGGTGCTCAGTAGACATGTGCAACTTGTGTCATCCTGAATTTGTTTTTTAACGAATTTCAACAAATTCGTTAATTCTGATATTTCCAAATTAACGAAAACCCGTTTAATGAATTTCACCATATATTCGTAAAATTCAAAAATTCGAAAATCCGAAAACCCGAAAATTGTAAAATCTTAAATAATAACTAACTAATAAAAACTTAACTATTACTAACTATTCAGTTATAGGTATTGGAATTTCCTTTAAATTAGCAAGAAAATTCCAATGCCTATAATGTAATAGTTAGTTATTATTAGTTTGTTATTATTGAAGATTTTTAAAATTTCGGATTTTCGAATTTCGAATTTGCGAATTTTCCAATTTAAGAAAGGGAGCAAATAAAGGAAGCTGATTGTTCCCTATGCTTTATATTGACAAACGAGATAGATCACCTCTTTATATATTGATATACGTATGCCGCCGGTCTTCCCTGACCTTTCTACCTGTGTTTTGGTTTTATGATATTATTATAATATAACTGATAATTGATATATTTGTTAAAATATTGATAATTGATACAACGTATTTATTGCAATGACTACTATGAATTTGATGCCATAGGGCCGGGGTCTCCAAACTTTTCAGTACAAGGGTCACATTGTATACGTTACAAATATTTATGGGCCAAGAAAAATAATAAAATCAGAGTCCCCCTTACATTAGGAGTCCCCATCAGAGTGCCCATTATATCAGTGTCCCCATAAGAGTCCCCGCTTACATTAGAGTTTCCATCAAAGCCCCGCCCCCCTTACAACACGGTCCATATCAAGGTCCCCCTTGCATCACAGTCCCTGTGTGAGTCTCCTCTTATATTTGGGTCCTCATCAGAGTCCCCCTTATGTCAAAATTGCCATTGAAGTCCCCCTTAATCCCCATTAGGGCACCCTTACATTAGGGTTCCCATAAGAGTCTCCCCTACATCATAGTCTCCACTTATATCAGAGCTTGCCTTACACCAGGGTCCTTATCAGCATCCCCTCTTACATCTGAGTCTTCCTCAGAGTCCCTCCTTATATCAGGGTCCTTATCAGAGTTCCCATCAGTGCCACCCATTACATCGGGGTCCCCATCAGAGTCTTCCCTTATATTTGGGTTCCACTCAGAGCCCCTTACAGCAGGGTCCCCATCAGAGTCCCACTTATATCAAAATTGCAATCAGTGTCTGCCTTAGATCTGGGTCCCCTTCAAAGTCCCCATTACATTGGAATCTCCATGAAAGTCCCCCCTTGTATTTGGGTCCCCATCAGAGTCCCCACTTACGTTAGACTCTCCATCAGAGCCCCGCTTACAACAGGGTCCATATCAAGGTTCCCCTTTCATCAGAGTCCCCAGCAGAGCCCCCCTTGCATCGGGGTCCCCATTGAAGTCTCCTTTTATATTTGGATCCTCATCAGAGTCCCCCTTATATCAAAATCACCAATGGAGTCCCCTCTACATCAGAGTCCCTATTAGGGTCTCCACTTACATCAGAGCCTGCCTTACATCAGGGTCCATACCAGAGTCCCCTCTTACATCAGGGTCTCCATCAGAGCCCCCTTACATCAGGGTCCATATTAGAGGTCATATCAGAGTCCCCATTGCACCAAGGTCCCCATCAGTCACTTCCCTTCTATTTGGGTCCCAATTAAAGTCCCCCTTATATTAAAATCACCATCAGAGCCCCCCTTTCATTAGGGTCCCTAACAGATTCTCCTAAAAAAATCTGGGTTTCCATCAGAGTCCCCCTTATATGAAAATCGCCATCAGAGTCCCCCTTATATGAAAATCGCCATCAGAGTCCCCCTTATATGAAAATCACCATCAGAGTCCCCCTTATATGAAAATCACCATCAGAGTCACCCTTACATTAGGGTCCCTATCGGATTCTCATAAAAAATAATAATCAGGGTTTCCATCAAAGTCCACTTACATGAAAGCCCCCCCCCCATACATTAGGGTCCCTATCAGAGTCCCTCCTTACATCAGAACCCCCATTAGCATCCCCCTACACCATAGACCTCCTTACTTTAGGGTTCCCATCAGTCTCCCTTACATCAGAGTCCCCCTTACATTAGGATCCCCATCAGAACCCCCCCTTACATCAGAGTCCCTATCAGAGACGCCACTTACAAGAGATCCCCCTTTGGAGCCTGCCTTACATCCAGGTCCATATTCGAGTTCCCCCCTTACATCGGGGTACCCATCAGAGCCCCCTTACATCAAGGTCTATTACAGATTCCCCCTTCACATCAGAGTCCCCATGGAAGGGTGGGGTTGCTAACCTTCACCCATTAGGTGATTGGCCCCCGTGGGCCGTAGTTTGGGGACCCCCGCCATAGCGAATTCTATATAATAGAAGAGTCACTTATCCAATCTTTTCTCTTTTTTTTATTCCAGGTAAGATGTCTTTGTATTCATTGTGTGATGACCGGGGTCAGCGGGGTAAGTACCCACCAATAACAGCGGTCTCAGGTTTTTTTACGGTGATAACACATGGGGGATGATTTACTAAAGACAAATAGACGGAGCACTCTGCAAGTGCAGATTCTCCAGAGCTTAGTAAATGAGGGGAAGCTTCACTGTGCAAAGAATACCCAATCATGTGCAAGGAAAATGGAAAAAAAAAAAGCATTTTTGCTTGCACGTGATTGGATGAGGAACGTCAGTAGACACGTGCAGAAAGAAACAAATGTGTTTTATTTTGTTTTCAAATCAAAATTTAAATAATTCCATTTAGTTACATTCGTTACATTTGTTGAATTCATTTTTGAAATGAGTTTTGTCTCCTTTATTCATTTTTAAATTCGATTCATATTTCCTGAATTCAGGTGAATTTTATTAAATTCGACCTAATTCGAAAAATTCGAACTAGCATTCGAATTCTAATTGGCGTTTGAATACAAATTTATTCCATTCCAAATTTCGAATTTCGGAAGACGGTTATATTTTTTCTATTTTTTTTCTATTCTATTCTATTGTTTTTTTTCTCTTTTCTATTCTATTCTAATCTAATCTAAAAAAAATTATATTTGAAATACTAATTTTGGAAGACAGTTATTCTATTTTATTCTATTCTAGTCTATTACTTTCTATTATATAGATCTATTATCTATTATATTTGCATTTATTCTATTCAAAATTTGAATTTAGGAAGATGGTTATATTCTTTCAAGTATATCTAAATCTATTCAATTCTATTTTTTTCTATTCTATTCTTAACAATTTGAATGACTTCTATTTGAAATTCGAATTTTGGAAGACGGTTATATTCTTACTATTTTTTTTCTATTCTATTCTATTGTTTTTTCCATTTTGTTATTTTCTGTTCTATTATATTCTCTTGATTTCTTTTCTATTCTCTTCCATTCTATCCTATTCTAATCTATTCTATTCTAATTCTAATTTTTTCTATTCAAAATTCAAATTTCGAAAGACAGTTTTATGCTTTTATTCTATTCTGTTCTAGTCTATTGTTTTTTTTTTTGTTTTTTTTTTCTTTTCTATTCTATTCTAATCTAAATCTATTGTTTAATTCATTTTTTAAATTAGTTTTGTCTCCTTTATTCATTTTTAAATTTGATTCATATTTCCCGAATTTGGTTAAATTTGATTAAATTCGACCAAATTTGGAAACTAAGCATTCAAATTCTAATTGGCATTTGAATACAAATTTATTCCATTCATAATTTTGAATTTCGGAAGACGGTTATATTTTTTCTATTTTTTTCTATTCTATTCTATTGTTTTTTTCTCATTTATATTCTTTTCTATTGTTTTCTATTCTATTCTAATCTAATCTATTCAAATTAAAATGTATTCTATTTGAAATATGAATTTTTGAAGACAGTTATTCTATTTTATTCTATTCTAGTGTATTATTTTCTATTATATTTTGATCTATTCTATTTGAATTTGTTCTATTCCCAATTTGAATTTACGAAGATGGTTATATTCTTTCTAGTATATTTTATTATATTTTATGTTTTTTTTATTCTATTATGTTCTTTTCTATTCTATTCAAAATCCCTATTTTGGAAGACAGTTATATGCTTTTTATTTTATTCTGTTCTATTGGTTTTTTTTTTCTATCCTATTACATTTTTTTTCTATTTTATTCTTTTCTATTCTATTCTTTTCTATTTTATCCTCTTATTTTCTATTCAATTCCATTCTTTTTTTTTTCTTTCTATTTGATTAGTTTCTGTTCTATTGGTTGATATTATATTATATTCTTTTATTTTTTATTCTATTATTTTCTATTCTATTCAAGATCCCAATTTTGGAAGACGGCTATATGCTTTTTATTTTATTCTATTTTTTTTTCTGTTTTAATCTTTTCTATTCTTTTCTATTTTATCCCCTTATTTTCTATTCTATTTCATTTTATTTTTTCCATTCTATTTGATTATTTTCTATTCTATTGTTTGATATTCTACTCTATTCTTTTCTACTGTTTTCTGTTCTTTTCTATTCTAGTCAAGATCTCAATTTCAGAAGACGGATATATGCTTTTTTTTTTTTCTATTCTATAATTTTTTTTTCTATTTTACTCTTTTCTATTCTATTCTATTCTGTGTTATTCCATTCTATTATTTTCTATTCTATTGTTTTCTATTCTATTTTATTCTATTCTTGTTTTTTCCTTTCGTTAGTCCGCATTCATTTAAATTTTTTTGCTATTTTAAATCGGATATTCAGATACAACCCGGATTTCCAAATAGCGAAAAATGAGTTCCCCCTTATTTACTAAGCTCTGGAGCCTTTAGTAAATCTCCCCCAGCTGTACACAGACCAGTGAGGCCACCTACATCACAGCCCCAGTGTTCTCATTTACAGCCTCTCTATATTCTGTACAGAACTCGCCTTACCGCCTCATCCCTGTCTGGTCTTTGTGTTTGATCCCCTGGACGGCTGAGCAGACTTATCCAAAGCCAAAAAAAAGAAAAAAAAAAGATACGCCAGTTACTGGAACAGCTTAATGACCGGATAGGATCCTGCGAGGATTTCTCATGAATAATTTTCACCTGTGGCTTTTAGTAATGGATTTACAGTTGTAGAATTGTACGCGGTGGTGGAGGCAGAAGAACGGGTTTGGTCGGGTCGGGGATTGGCTCTGTCTGCCATTCAAAGCCTTGCAGAATATCTCACAGTTCAATACAGGAATACAAATTCAATAACTACTATTACTGATAAGAATTATATTTTTATTAGTCAGGCTGGTATTAGTGTAAGCTCCTCTGGGAAAGGTGAGAATGTGAATATATATATTATTTTTTAATTATAATTTTTTATTATTATTATTATTATTATTATTATTACTATTATTATGATGATTATTATTAGCCACTTGCTTACTGGGCACCTAAACCCCCCTCCTGCCCAGACCAATTTTCCGCTTTTAGCACTGTCACTCTTTGAATGACAATTGCGCGGTCATAAAACACTGAACGCAAATGAAATTTTTATATATTTTTTTTCCCCACAAATAGAGTTTATTTTTGGTGGTATTTGATCACCTCTGGATTTATTATTTTTTGTTAAAAAATAAATAAAAAAAGACCGAAATATAAAAGAAAAAAACATTTTTTATATTTTGTTAATACATTTTGCAAACAGGTAATTTTTCTCCTTCATTGATGTACGCTGATGAGGCTACACTGATGGGATCTGATAGGCTGCATTGATGGGCACTGATAGGCTGCACTGATGGGCACTGATAGGCTGCACTTATGGGCACCGATAGGCTGCATTGATAGGCACTGATGAGGATACATTGATGGGCACAAATAGGCTGCACTGATGGGCACTAATAGGCTGCACTGATGGACACTGAAAGGCTGCATTGATAGGCACTGATGAGGCTACACTGATGGGCACTGATAGGCTGCAATGATAGGCTGCATTGATAGGCACTGATAAGGCGACACTGATGAGCACTGATAAGGCGACACTGATGGGCACTGATAAGGTGGCACTGATGGGCACTGATAGGTGGCATTGGTGGGCACTGATGGGCAGCACTGAAGGGTATTGATAGGGGGCACTGATAGCTGGCAGTGATGGGCACTGATGGGTGGCAGTGATGGTCACTGATCGGCACTGGTAGGTGACACTGATAGGCAACACTGCTAGATGTCACTGATGATGCACTGATTGGCACCACTGGTGGGCATTGATAGGTGGCACTCGTGGGCATTGATAGGTGGCACTGATTGCTGGCACTTATGTACTGTGGGCACTGATTCGTGGCACTGTGGGCACTGATTCTTGGCACTGGCAGGTGGTACTGTTGGCCATATATTAGGCGGCTTTGCCTCTTCCTCTTTGGGACCGATGTCTCTTCAATAGAAGCCGGTGATCGGCTTTTTTTTCTCCTCATGCTGTCAGCGTGAGATGAAAAAAAAATAAAGAATTACCGATCTTTTGTTTACATCACGTGATCAGCTGTCATTGGCTGACAGATGATCACGTGGTAAGGGCCCGGGATCAACCCCTTACTCTGATCTGTGATCTCCTGAGCCTCACTGACTCGGGTGATCACAGCGCGCGCCCTTCAGGGGGGCGTGGCGAGCTTGCAATGGGGAGGACGTCTATTGACGGCCTCCCGGCAAAGCGGATACACTCTGTAGCCGTCATTCGGCTATAGCGCAGATCTGAAGAGGTTAATAATAATAATCATAATAATAATAATGATAGAAACTAATATTTGTGTGTATGCTTGTGGGGTGACATTAGAGTGTAAGCTCCTTTGATATAGAATCCGATGTGACTGGCTCAGTCTTCTCTGTACACTACAGCACTGCGGTATATGTCAGAGCTATATAAATGTATAATAATCATTAGTGTTGGGCGAACGTTCGGGTGCTGGCGGAACACCCACATTTCCTGCGCACTTGGCGGGATGTTCATCCTCTGAGCGCAGAGTCATACCCTTCGAGTCTGGTATGGATTTTAAGGGGAACCCCAAGGCAATTTAAAAAAAATGGCGTGGGGTCCCCCCAAAATCCACCCAGACCCTTATCTGAGAATGCAGGAAAGGGGGGAAGAGCAAGCACCCCCCCCCCCCCGAACCATAACAGGCCACACTCCCTCAACATTGGGGAGGTGCTCTGGGGTGGGGGGCTTTTTTTTATATTGCCACCTAGCAACCACAAGTCAATTTAAATGTGATTTGACTCATTTTTGTTTTCTTTAGAAATGTAATTTTTGCTGCTGCATGTTCTATACATGCTACAGATGCGCCAATGGGGCCATTCGATTTTTCATGTCCGGGTCCCATAGACTTCAATAGAGTTTGAGGGCCGAACTATTTTGGGAGTTCTGGTGCAAACCGAACTGGGGGGTGTTTGGCCCATGTCTAATAATAATAACAGTGTGTGACTGTGGAGGGGAATTAGAGTGTAAGCTTCTTTATTTGCCAATGGTTCTATCTACAGTTACACTGAGTAATACACTCTATGGCCAATCGGTTGTGGATACCTGACCATAACATTTTTATGAGCTGGTTGGACATAACATTTCAAAGCCATGGCCATTTGAGGCTATAAACGCTTTTACCATTCTGGGAAAGCTCTCAACTAGATTTTGGAGTGTGTCTTTGGTAATTTGTGCCCATTTAGACAAAAGAGCATGTTGCAGGGACTCGTGTTGTATGGGAATAAGTCAGGGACTGATGTTGGATGGGAATAAGTCAGGGACTCGTGTTGGATGAGAATAAGTCAGGGACTCGTGTTGGATGGGAATAAGTCAGGGACTCGTGTTGGATGGGAATAAGTCAGGGACTCGTGTTGGATGGGAATAAGTCAGGGACTTGTGATGGATGAGAATAAGTCAGGGACTCGTGTTGGATGAGAATAAGTCAGGGACTTGTGATGGATGAGAATAAGTCAGGGACTTGTGATGGATGGGCATAAGTCAGGGACTCGTGTTGGATGGGAATAAATCAGGAACTTGTGTTGGATGGGAATAAGTCAGGAACTTGTGTTGGATGGGAATTAGTCAGGGACTTGTGTTGGATGGGAATAAGTCAGGGACTCGTGTTGGATGGGAATAAGTCAGGGACTTGTGTTTAATGGGAATAAGTCAGGGAATCGTGTTGAATGGGAATAAGTCAGGTGCTCCTGTTGGATGGGAATAAATCAGGAACTTGTGATGGATGGGAATAAGTCAGAGACTCGTGTTGGATGAGACTAAGTCAGGTACTCATGTTGGATGGGAATAACTCAGGTACTCTTGTTGGATGAGAATAAGTCAGGTACTCGTGTTGGATGAGAATAAGTCAGGGACTCGTGATGGATGAGAATAAGTCAGGGCCTCGTGATGGATGAGAATAAGTCAGGTACTCTTGTTGGATGAGAATAAGTCAGGTACTCATGTTGGATAGGAATAAGTCAGGGACTCGTGTTGGATCAGAATAAGTCAGGGACTCGTGTTGGATGAGAATAAGTCAGGTACTCGTGTTGGATGGGAATAAGTCAGGTACTCGTGTTGGATGAGAATAAGTCAGGGACTCATGTTGGATGAGAATAAGTCAGGTACTCGTGTTGGATGGGAATAAGTCAGGTACTCGTGTTGGATGAGAATAAGTCAGGGACTCGTGTTGGATCAGAATAAGTCAGGTACTCTTGTTGGATGGGAATAAGTCAGGTACTCGTGTTGGATGAGAATAAGTCAGGGACTCGTGTTGGATGAGAATAAGTCAGGTACTCTTGTTGGATGGGAATGAGTTGGGTACTCTTGTTGGATGGGAATAAGTCAGGTACTCTTGTTGGATGGGAATACGTCAGGTACTCTTGTTGGATGGGAATAAGTCAGGGACTTGTATTGGATGAGAATAAGTCAAGTACTCATGTTGGATGGGAATAAGTCAGGTAGTCGTGTTGGATGGGTCAAGGACATTGACCTAATATGACCATATGGTCATATTAGATCAGTGATGTCATGACTTTGGTCACCATAACCTGCTTTAGGGCAGAGAGCAAGGCATGTAGTTTAATATCTATTGTAAAAAAGCTGCAGAACACATAAATGTGATATAAACGCATCCAATTACTGGCACTAAACTTCTTCGACAATGCCATATAAATACAGTTTTCCATCACCATATATGTTTCATCTATAGGTCAGGGACTCATGTTGGATGGGTCAATGACATTGACCTAATATGGCCATGTGGTCATATTTGTTCAGTGATGTCATGATTTTGGTCTGTGGGAATGTGTGCCCATTTACCCAAATTAGGAAATGTGTCAGGCTGGATACTGATTTTAGATGGTAATATGTCAGGTACTGATGTTTGGATGGAAATAGGTCAGCTACTCATGTTGGATGGGTCATTGATATTGACCTTAATATTGGCATGTGGCCATACTGGGTCAGTGATGTCATGAAGTTGGTCTATGAGAATGTATGCCTATTTACCCAAAAGAGCATTTCTCAGGTCAGGTATTAATTTTGGATGGGAATAGGTCAGGTACTCAGGTTGGATGGTTCAATGACATTGACCTAATATGGCCATGTGGCCATATTAGGTCAGTGATGGCATGATGTTGGTCTATTGGAATGTGTGCCCATTTAGCAAAAGGAGCATTTTTCGGGTCAGGTACTGATGTTGGATGGGAATAGATCAGGTACATCTGTTGGACGGGTCAATGACATTGACCTAATATGGCCATGTGGCCATATTTGGTCAGTGACGTCATGATGTTGGTCTATGGGAATGTGTGCCCATTTAGTCAAATTGGGAATTTTGTCAGGCTGGGTACTGATTTTGGATAGTAATATGTGAAGTACTGATGTTGAATAGAAATAGGTCAGGTACTCATGTTGGGCGGTTCAATGACAGTGACCTAATATGGCCATGTGGCCATATTAGGTCAGTGATGGCATGACATTGGTCTATGGGAATGTGTGTCCATTTAGCAAAAGAGCATTTGTCAGGTCAGGTATTGATTTTGGGTAGGAATAGGTCCGGTACTCATGTTGGATGGTTCAATGACATTGACCTAATATGGCCATGTGGCCATATTAGGTCAGTGATGTCCTGATGTTGGTCTATGGGAATGTGTGCCCTTTTAGCCAAAACAGCATTTGTCGCGTCAGGTACTCATGTTGGATGAGAATAGGTCAGGTACTCATGTTGGATGAGAATAGGTCAGGTACTCATGTTAGATAGGAATAGGTCAGGTACTCATGTTGGATAGGAAGAGGTCAGGTACTCATGTTGGATGAGAATAGGTCAGGTACTCATGTTAGATAGGAATAGGTCAGGTACTCATGTTGGATAGGAAGAGGTCAGGTACTCATGTTGGACAGGAAGAGATCGGGTACTGATGTTGGATGGGTCAGTGATATTGACCCAATATGGTCTTGACACTGGTTGGCCTAAGTTGTTTTAGGGCAAGCAGTTGAATGTTTATCGCAAAGAGCAGTAGGACACACAAAACACATCCAATTGTTGAAACTTAACTGCTTTGACAATGCCATAAAATTGCAATTTCCCATTGTCATACACGTTTCAGCTATTACTACCTATATTTTCCATTTTGGAGTAAATGGATGCCGAAAAGAGCATATATTACTACAGCTGCCGTCATAGGAAACATGTCTTTGTTACAATCAGCATGGATGCAGCGATGTATGGATTGAACATCGTTCATTAACTCTTCAACCAAGACAGCTCTTTATCAGGCTCTGAAAAAAAAAAAAAAGCTGGAAAATGAAACAGGAAGAAAAAGATGTATGAGTTTCCATGGCGATGAGTGAAGAAAACAGACGCAGCTCGCTATTTAGCCTCTCTTGTCCTGCTTCCATTAATGGCCTGCCATTTAACATCAGTACAGTGGTGCGATGATTGCAAAATGCGTTGTGTCTCCTGCTGATTTCTACACTTTTTTCCCCTTCTGCAACAGCTGCAGCAGCCGTAAAATACATCAAAAGTTTAGCGGAAAATTGCTGATTAATGTGATCTAGTTGTGTGTCTAGTGGATGCAATGGCATTGTGTTGATTTATAGACTTTACTACACTATTGTTATATTAATAATACTGCTGTTATTGCAAGGCCCTGAAGTCACAGCAAATGACCTCCAGGTGTATATTAGGTCATATTAAGAGGTGAACACCCTTCAAATGATTGAGTTTAGGTGTTTCCAGTGCAGGGTACTGTTTTTTGTTGCAGTGTACATTTTTAAGACAACCTTGTGGTACCATTTTGAGGAAGGTTTTTTTTTTTGTTCCAACATGACTTTGCCCAAAGCCAGCTCCATAAATATATTGTTTGGCCAATGTGATGTGGAGGAACTTAAATGACCTGCACAAAGCCTTGACCTCAACCCCACGTTGGGATGAATTGGAATGCTATTTCTGAGCCAGGCCATCTCATCCAACATTAGCATCCGATCTATAAAATGCTCTTTTGACTGAATGGGCACAAATTCCTACAACCCAACTCCAAAATTTTGTGGAAAGCCTTCTAAAAAGAGTGGAGGCTGTTAAAAACACAACACGAGGCTATGGTGCTACATACATACACATACATACACCATGGCAGGTCCACCCAAAGTGTGGAGTCTAAGTACCAGTTGCTCTTCATTAGAGCACCTGATGGTGGAGAACTGGAGATAGACCTGTTTTTTTTTTGCTGAAGACTGGTAACCAGGCACTTTAGGATTGCCCTACTGATGGAACAGAAGGGCTATGGTGCAGAGACTGTTCATGTGGTAGACAAGAGAGTGATCAGGTTCAGGCAGAGGTTGTGGCAAGTGGCAGACAAGAGAGTAGTTAAGTCCAGCTGGCAGAGTTTGAGGCAGATAGCAAACAAGAAAGTAGTCAGATCCAGACAGAGGTGGTGGCAAGCAGCAGGCAAAAGAGTTATCAGGTCCAGGAAGAGGTCCTGCCAGGTGGCAGGTGAAAAACTTGTCAAGTCCAAACAACAAGCAAGAGAATAGTCAAGTAATGGGGACAAACAGGCAACTGGCAGGCAAGTGTTATAATAATTTTGCTTTCAGGTAGCTGGCTACAAGCCACAGCACCATTTACTTTAAAGGCTATGCCTAAATACCCTTCTGGTCAGTGGAAGGATCCAGCATCATTACTAGGAACCCTGGAAGTCCTGGAGGTAGTAGGGGTCAGATGAATCCTGAAAATCCCTGCAGGAATATTGCAAGGAATCCTGGATGACTTGACAGAAATCCTGTGAATCCCCATAACCAAGTGTCCTTCACATATTTGAGGCCAAAAGGTGTAATTCTAACGTGAGGAGAAACTCCTTCAGACACAGTTATCTCTAGAAAGGTGTCCCCATTGAAAGAGTTCTTACATTGGATGGACAACCATAAGATTTTGGATATCACATTGCTTTTCTTTATAGCAGCCTTTCTCAACCTTTTTAAAATGAAGGAACCCTTGAAAAACCTTTCCAGGCTCAGGAAACCCCTGCTAATTATTATTAATATATGTACAGCTCACAGCTCATTAGCATGGTGGTCACTGGGTAGCATGCTCCTTACATTTGTGATCATTGGGAATAATCTCCCTTACAAATAGCTAAAAAGATCTTTGTTGTCAGTGGTTACTTATCTGAGAGGCAGGAACAGGCTATTGCACAAGGAACCCCTAACAACCACTGGCTGAATAACTTATACAGCTATTACAAGGGGAAGGTTCTAATTCTTCCACACTCTATACAAAACGTATAATATAAACTAAAATGCTTACAAGCTGCTCTCTCGCTGGCACATGACCCCAGTACGAGTAGCAAAGTTTGTTCCTTCTGTTTCTCCTTTCTGTTTTCAGGATTGTAGGGAGCCTGGCACTCTCCTCCATTCCTGGTGGACCTGTCCGAAAGCCTTAAGATTTTAGACCCAGGTCTACTCTCTGATTAGATTGCTTCCGTCTGTTAGCCTACCACGTAACCCCTATAAAGCCTTTCTGCACAAGTCCATTCCATCCTTGACCAAAGCTCAGAGGGAACTGGTGTAGTTAGTCTTTCTGACAGCACGGCAGACCATAGCTAAGGCCTGGCATCAACCGTTTCTTAACTTTGCTGAGGTTAAACAACGCCTTATGGGAATTATGGTGCACCTGAAGCTCACGTCCAATCTCATGGATACCCACTCCAAGGTCCTGCAGGTTTGGGACCCTTGGATAAATTTTAATGACCAGTTGGGTCTGGACCATCCCCTGCTATCGATATGACTATTAGCAAGGCTTGCTTGAGGATGGCACAATGGATTGTACTGCACAGGATGCTTTCCTTCTTTCTTCTCTGGTTTTCTTCCCAGGCAAGTCTCCTTTCCGGTTATCCTCTTGGTTCTCTCTTCCCCCTTCTATTTTTACTCTTAAGGCAGGTTTTTTTTTTTCGGTTGGTGGCCTTCTCATGCCTCTAACCTTCTTTTTGTGGTTCCTAGCCCCCCTGGAAGTTGGAGTACTTCTGCTCTCTCTTTTTTCCCCTTTTTTCTATTTAATTTCTTCCCCTGGGGTGTATACACATATAGGCAATACTTTCCCTACTGATCTACACGATGTGATATAATGTTATTGAATTTGCATTAGGGAATAGGGATTCGCCTATACCGGTGCCGATACCCAGTATTTTTACGAGTACTCGATTACGATTTGGATAAAAATCGCACCACATGCCTGTTTAAATTGCATGTAATTCTTTGTAGTGCAATTTGCACCCATTCATTTTGTATGGACACAAATCTCATCGCAAAGTATCTGTACTCGGTATCGGTTATACAAAAACGGTATGGGTGCCTCCATAATTTGCATACCTGCTAGACTTGCCCCTGACTATTGAAGAACTTCGTATAGTGTTGTGATCGTTTGGGCTAGTTGTAATGTTTGAACACCATATGATGTACTCTCGTTTTCTACGATTTTTTGTTGTACTTCTCTATGTATTGTCTTTTGTACCTTTTGTTATTCAACTTGAAAGCATTAATACAAATCTTTGTAAACCAGAACTTACATAAACTGTTTTGGCTGGAGATACGCTTTAAAAAAATTGCATAAAACCTTTTATTGTGCTGCATGCCACGAGAAATATCTGAACGTCATTATATTCTTGTAATTAATTATACACCACCATATAAAAGTCTTTTATCTCAAGGAAACAATTGCTTCTGCAACTTTTCCCATTCACCATTCACAGCCGAGTCCTTCACCTCCACAAACATTATCCTATCATTAGGCTAGCTGAGAATATTTTCTTTATAAACCTAAATTATTTTTCAGTTTATTCTCATAATTAACGTTGAATAATAAAAAAAATAAAAGAATGTTTCATGTTGCCAGATGCTTTAGAAGCTCCCGACTAAAACATACCAATTCATAGAAATGAAAAATGACTGATATTAAGCAGCACTAAAGTGTTGGTCCGCCTGTAAAACAAGATTGTGGTTTGAAGTTGCATTGAGGGCTTGTTCACACCAGATGCGGCACTGAAACACACGCGCAAAATTGTGCGTTTTCCCACACTGCACAAAAAATTTCTAATGGTAACCCTATGCATCTAGAAAACGCACATGCTTTCAAGCCAATCCAAAACATATGGTACCATGTGTTTTGTTGGGGGGCTAAATTGTGCCAGAACCTTTTTTGTGGGTTTCACACCCATAGGGCAGCCCAATGGTAGCTTATCTGAGAGGCAACATTGGCTCAATGCTAAAAGAAGAACTACAGTGCCTTGAAAAAGTATTCATAGCCATTTAAATTTTCTGTATTTTCTCATGTTACAACCAACAATTTTAATGTATTTTATTGGGATGTTATGTGATAGACCAACACAAAGTGGCACATAATTGTGAAGTGGAAGGAAAATGATAAATGGTTTTCAAATTTTTTTACAAATAAATATGTGAAAAGTGTGGGGTACATTTGTATTCTGCCCCCCCCCCCCCCCCCTCCCGAGTCAATACTTTGTAGAACCACCTTTTGCTGCAATTACAGCTACAAGTCTTTTTGGGGATGTCTCTACCAGCTTTGCACATCTAGAGAGGGACATTTCTGCCCATTCTTCTTTGCAAAATATCTCAAGCTCTGTCAGATTAGATGGAGAGTGTCTGTGAACAGCAATTTTCAAGTCTTGCCACAGATTCTCAATTTAGGTCTGGACTTTGACTGGGTCATTCTAACATATGAATATGCTTTGATCTAAACCATTCCATTGTAGCTCTGGCTGTATGTTTCGGGTCGTTGTCCTGGTGGAAGGTGAACCTCTGCCCCAGTCTCAAGTCTTTTGCAAACTCTAATGACACGTACACACGACCAGTTTTTCTGTTAGAATAACCTCTGATGGTTTTTCCAAAATGAAACGGTCTTGCCTACATGCGATCACACCAAAGTCTGATCGTCTAGAACGCGGTAATGTACAACACGTATGACGGAACTAGAAAAAGGAAGTTCAATAGCCAGTAGCCAAAAGCTGCCCATACGTCTTTTTTGGTCTGTTGGAACAGCATACAGACGAACGGTTTTCCCGATAGGAATTGATTCCGTCAAAAAGATTTAAAACATGTTCTATTTCTAGGTCCGTCAGAATTTTCGGGAAAAAAAAGTACGATGAGGCCACACACATTCGGAAAAGATTCCGTCTGACTTTTTCTGCCGGAAAGTCTGACTGTGTGTACATGGCATAACAGGTTTTCTTCTAAGATTGCCCTGTATTTGGCTCCATCCATCTTCCCATCAACTCTGACCAGCTTCCCTGTCCCTGCTGAAGAAAAGCATCTCCACAACATGATGCTGCCACCACCATGTTTCACGGTGGGGATGGTGTGTTCAGGGTGATGTGCAGCGTTAGTTTTTTGCCACACATAGTGTTTTGCTTTTAGGCCAAAAAGTTCAATTTTGGTCTTATTTGACCAGAGAACCTTCTTCCACGTGTTTGCTGTGTCCCCCACGTGGCTTCTCGCCAACTGTAATCAGGAATTCTTATGGCTTTCATTCAACAATGTTTTTTTTTCTTGCCACTCTTCCATACAGGTCAAATATTCTCCCACCTGAGCTGTGGATCTCTGCAGCTTCTCCAGAGTTACCATGGGCCTCTTGGCTACTTCTCTGATTATCTCTGTGCATGCGCAAGCCGCGCTGCGCACTGTGACTGGCCCGGCAATCATCTGGGACCTGTGCCATGCCCCAGATGATTGCCGGGAGGGAGGGGGGCAAGGTGGTATTCCTTCTGGTGCCGCAGTGCCCCGGGAGGAAGTGGGAGCAGGATCCATCTAAAAAGAGGGTATACATCCCCCCCCAAAAAAAATTACATGCCAAATGTGGCATTTCAGGGGATCACCTGCACTTAAAGTGGAAGTTCCATTTTTGGGTGGAACTCCGCTTTAACTAAAGATGAAAAACATAAATATATAACCATGTTTATATAATATAATTCACAGTAGCGCTCTTAAACGTGTCCAGAAAAAAACTGTTTTGTTTTTTTTTTGTTATTTTTTTTGCATTCTAAAGTGCATTGTTTCTGTATTTATGAAGCTAGTAGCTGATTGGCTACCATGCACATCTGCACCACATTTTGCACTGAGTAAATCAACCTCATAGTGTCATAGTCAGGCTGAAAAAAAGACACAAGTCCATCTAGATCACCCAATAGAAAAAAAAATGTATATACATATAGCAAAACCTCCTTGTATACCCAGTGCCCAGCACTGGGAGCAGTGAGAAGAGATGGAGAAAGCCAGAGGGAGGTGCAGGCTGTGCTCTCTCTCCTCCTTTTCCTGCCTGCCAGTGCAGTGCTCCTGTATTCAAAAGCTGGCAGTAGTATACACAGAGACACAGGAGTGTTGCACTGGCAGGCGGGAGGAGGGGGAGGGAGAGCACAGTTTGGCATCTTTTCCCATGACTCTGGGTGACCTTTTTTCCATCACTGTGTGTCAGTACACAAAATGCATCGCAGAGGGGCTGTGTTGGGGAATTTTCTTGGCACACTTTGGGACCTTAGTACCAATTGAGCATGGTTTAAATTTCACAGCCTACCTAAAAATTGTTGCTGACCATGTCCATCCCTTTATGACTACACTGTACCCATCTTCGGATGGCTCCTTCCAGCAGGATAATGCACCATGTCACAAAGCTCAAATCATTTCACCACTGGACAATGAGGTCACTGTACTCCAATGGCCTTCACACTCACTAGATCTCATCCAATGGAGCACCTTTGGGATGTGGTGAGGTTGGCATCATGGATGTTCAGCCAACAAATCTGCAGCAACTGTGTGATGCTATCATGTCCCTATGGACCAAAATCTCTGAGGAACGTTCTCAAAATCTTGTTAAATCTATGCCACAGAATGAAGAATGAAGGCAGTGCTGAAGGCAAACGGGGGCCCAACCCGGTATTAGCAAGGTGCACTTAATAAAGTGGCTGGTGAATGTAGTCAAATCACTTTGTTGCCCTCACTGCAGGCAGGTCACAATGCCCTGATTCAGACTATAAAGTGCATTTCTTCCTTCTTTACAAATTGTTGCTCAAGCCTTGGAGAAGGGGAGTCCATTCCCCCCGAAACCCGTTGGTTGTAGCTGCATTTTTTTGTTCAATAAAAAATACAAATGTATCTCCAAGTGAAATTATATATATATATATTTTTTTTTTTACCAAGCGCTCCTAACCACAAATAATCTGACTTTAATATTTTAGAGACATTTGCCTTATCAAGTCAGAGATTGGTAATAACCTTTAAATTAGCTGAATAAAATGATTCTTGGAGAAGACAGAGGTAACTAATTATTGACATCCCGAGCTTCATTTTCTGCTTCCAAATTTAGTCCGAAATGATCTTCGAGTATTAAAATGTGTCAAATTGGCCACATTTGCTGATAGTGCAATTTTCACTTAAGCTGTCGACACATAACGAAGGAAGGAAATGAAAGCAGCGATGCTTATAGAGGAATTCCAAACTGAGAAAGAGCAAATGTAAAAAAAGAAATTCTGCGGCCACTTAGAATGGTCATCAACTACCTGCAAAATCAAAGCTTCTCATACACTGTATTGGCTTTATTCTGAGACTCTGTTTTCTGAACATGCAATTATTTAAAGTAGAGGTAAGCCGGAAATAAATTACATTTAGTTTACCAAAGCACAATGTATAAGCGGTTCCCATTTTACATAATAAAATAATGGGTGATTGAAATGTTACATCTCAGTGCTTAGTCCCTTCCTCGTTACATGCACTCCTTGATGGTTGTGTAGATTTTCTTAGCCCATATCTCCTGATTATTATTATTATTATACAGGTTTTATATAGCGCCAACAGTTTGCTCAGCGCTTTACAACATGAGGGCAGACATTACATTTACATTACAATTTGGTACAAGAGGAATCAGAGGGCCGTGCTCGTTAGAGCTTACAATCTAAAAAGGAAGGGTCAATTGATACAAAAGGTAATAGCTGTGGGGGATGAGCTGATGGAGGAAGTAAAACAGTGTTAGTTAGAAGCAGGATAGGCTTCTTTGAAGAGAAGGGTTTTCAGGGATCGCCTAAAGATGGATAGATTAGGGGACAGTCGGACAGATTGGGGTAGGGAGTTCCAAAGGATGGGAGAAGCTCTGGAGAAATCCTGGAGGCGAGCATGGGAGGAGGTGCCAAGGGAGCTAGAGAGCAGGAGGTCTTGGGATGACCGAAGAGGGCGGTTTGGTTGGTATTTTTGGACTAGGTTAGTGATGTAGCTGAGTTATGGATGGCTTTGTAAATTATTGTTAGTACTTTGAATTTTATTCGTTGGGTGAGTGGAAGCCAGTGCAGGAATTGGCAGAGAGGGGTGGAGGACACTGAATGGCTGGTAAGGTGGATGAGTCTGGCAGCGGCATTCATTATGGACTGGAGGGGGGATAGTCTGTGTAAAGGTAATCCAACGAGGAGGGAGTTGCAGTAGTCGAGGTGAGAGATGACCAGGGAGTAAATTAGAAGCTTGGTGGTGTCATTAGTTAAAAAGGGGCGTATTCTGGAAATGTTGCGGAGGCTAAGGCGGCATGATTTGGACAGGGCTTGTATGTGGGCCTGAAAGGACAGTTCGGAGTCTAAGGTTACCCCTAGCACCCTGGCATGTGGGGATGGACTGATAGATGTGCCATTGATTTTGACAGAGAAGTCAGGCGAAGGGGTACGTGGGGGAAGAAATATTAAGAGCTCGGTTTTAGATAGATTAAGTTTGAGGAAGTGGTGTGACATCCAGGCTGATATGTCTGATGGTGACAACAGTGGATCATACCTACATAATATGTGCTTGAACGCCACTTGTAGTGTGGTGTCCATTGGGAGCCAGGGTAACATTGCAGGAGCACGAATGGGAAAAAGAAACCTGGCGTTGTCACTCTATAATAGGAAGTAACTAAATAGGACTTTTATGGCATCACTGGGTGTTACTTTAGAGCAGCTATTTGATGGTTTTATAGAAAGATGGGGGAAAAAAAAAAATATATATATATATATATATATATATATATATATATATATATATATATATATATATTTTATTTTATTTTTTACACTATTATACCAAAAAAATCGTCCTTTACACGCACATGAACTTTAATGGCATTCCAGTCTTAGTCCGTAGGGTTCATTATTGATTTGGCCCACCCTTTACAGGTATAACAGATTCGGCTCTTCTGGGAAGGCTGTCCACAAGGTTTAGGAGTGTGTCTATGGGAATGTTTGAAGCACATTTGTGAGGTTAGATACTGATGTTGTACAAGAAGGCCTGGCCCGCAGTTTCCACTCTAATTCATCTCAAATGTTTTTGGGTGGAGGTCAGGACTTTGTGCAGAAAAGTCAAGCTCCTCCACCCCTAACTTACTCATTCATGTCTTTATGGACCTTGTTTGTGCACTGATGCACAGTCGTGTTTGAACAGGAAGGGGTCAAACCCAAACTATTCTCACAAAGTTGGGAGCATGAAATTGTCTAAAATGTCTTGGTATGCTGATGCCTTAAAAGTCCCCTTCACTGACATAAGTGGCCAAGCCCAACCCCTGAAATGCAACCCCACACCATAAACCACCCTACACCAAATGATTTGGACCAGTGCAGAAAGCAAGGTCCATAAAGACATGGATGAGTGAGTTTGGGGTGGGCAAGCTGGCAGGCATCCCAATCATTTTGGTAATGGTCTGGGGCTGCATGAGTGCTGCCGGCACTGGGGAGCTACAGTCCATTGAGGGAACCATGAATGCCAAAGTATTCTGTGACATACCGAAGCAGAGCATGATCCCCTTCCCTTCGGAAACTGGGCTGCAGGGCAGTATTTTAACATGATAATGACCCCAAACACACCTCCAAGACAACCACTGCCTTGCTAAAGAAGCTGAGGATAAAGGTGATGGACTGGCCAAGCATGTCTCCAGACCTAAACCCTATTGAGCATCTGTGGGGCATCCTCAAATGGAAGGTGGAGGACCGCAAGGTCTCTAACATCCTTTCAGAAACCATGAATCAGACCGAGACAGAAGTACAATTGAATCACACTTGTTTATTAAATAAAAATAAAAAGGTAAATAGAAAAAGTGTAGTCAAAGCATAGCCAGAGTCCAGTAACCGGATCGAGTAGACAGCCAGTGCAGAGTTCAATAACCAGATCGGGTAATCAGCCAGGCCAGAAGTCAGGGATCCAAGTAGAGCAACAGCAAGCAGGATAAGGAGCCAGAAGGGATGTCAGCAAGCCAGTCTTTAAACAGAACCGCAGGAGATGGTTTCTTGTGACCAAGGCGAATGCAGAGCTGAAATGAGCTGGACAGCTTTAAGTGGGCAGGTCAGACGAGCAGGATCAGGAACAGCTGGTAACTGTGGAGAGAGATGAGAGATGGCAATTAGCCAACAGCTTAGCAGCCAGCCCAGAGAAGGAAGGGCTAAGCCAGCCCTGACACATCCACCAGCTCCGTGATGTCATCATGGAGGAGGGGAAGAGGACTCCAGTGGCAACCTGTGAAGCTCTGGTGAACTTCATGCCCAAGAGGGTTAAGGCAGTGCTGGAAAATAATGGAGGCCACACAAAATATTGACACTTTGGGCCCAGTTTGGACATTTTCACTTAGGGGTGTACTCACTTTTGTTGCCAGCGGTTTAGACATTAATGGCTGTGTGTTGAGTTATTTTGAGGGGACAGCAAATTTACACTGTTATACAAGCTGTACACTCACTACTTTACATTAACATGATAAAGCTTATATGAGATGATAAGATGTCAGTGCCTTCATTTACATCGGTTTTAACATGTTCATGTAGTTTCAAAACTTTTAAATTCAAATATTCTATTTATAGGACATTAGAAGGAAATATTATTAAATTAGAATAAAATTACAATATAATATTTTATATTTGCATATTATACGAAACAAAGAATTTGAATATAATTTGAATAAAAAGTTTGTTAAATTAGTAAGTAATTTAATAGAAAGAAAAATATGAATAAATTAAAACACAATTACAATATTATTTCATATATTTTATTTATATATCCTCAACTCTCTAAAACATGCACTAGTCACCCACATACTTAAAAAGCCCTCACTGGACCCCACCAATACTAACAACCTACACCCCCTCTCCTTGCTCACCTTTTTTTAATCCAAACTGCTTGAATGCCTAGTCTACAACCGAGTAACCATTTCACTTAAAATAACCTTCTTGATCCCCTTCAGTCGGAATTTCGCCCTCAACACTACACTAAAACTGTTCTATTAAAACTCACAAAAGATCTACTAAGGACTAAGGACTGATTCCAATGGAAACCATTCTGTACTACTCCTGTACTACTCCTGAACTTCTTTGCTGCCTTTGATACGGTGGACCAACCCCTCCTAACAAAACTCCACACCTTTGGTCACCGTGACTGTACTCTTTCATCCTACAACCGCACATTTAGCATTACTTACAATTCTACTTCCTCCTCTACTCTTCCTTTCCCTGTCAGGGTGCCCAAGGTTCTGTTCTTGGACCTCTCCTATTATTCATCTACACCTCCTCCCTGGGTCAGTTAATAGCCTCCCATGGCTTCCAGTACCTAACGACTGTAATTTTATCTTCTCCATCAGCTCATCCCCCCATTATTATGTTTTGTATCACTTGACCCTCCCTTCAAAATTGTAAGTTCTAACGATCAGGGCCCTCTGATTCCGCCTGTATTGAATTGTTTTGTAATTTTACTGTCTACCCTCATTTTGTAAAGCTCTGCGCAAACTGTTGGTGCTAGAACAGGGCCACTAAACAAAGGGTCAGTTTATTGTTCTTCAGACTTAAGGGTGGCTGGACTGTGGCCATGGGGAGTAGAAACGGTCCCGATATCAATGGAAATAAAACAATGCCCCATCTTTGGTGTCAGTGGGATGAATAGTGCCCCATTGTTGGTGTCAGTGGGAAGACTTATGCCCTATCGTTGGTGTCATTGGGCCCCATTTTTGGTGTAATTTGGAGGAATTGTGCCCCGTCATTGGTTTCGTTGGTGGGGGGGGACTTTGCCCCATCATTGGTGCTAGTGGGGGAAATTACGTCACCAAGGATGAAAATAGTGCCCCCGGGCCACAGTTTGGATACCACTGCATAAGAAAATAATTTGAGTCAATTGTTTGTTTGTTAAAAAAGAAAAATAGAAAGACAATATTATTAAACTAGAATATACTTATACCCTGTACACACGGTCGGATTTTACGACGGAAAATGTCTGATTGGATTATGTTGTCTGAAAATTTGATCGTGTGTGGGCTCTCGGACTTTTTCCGTCAGAATTTCTGACACACAAAGTTTGAGAGCAGGATCTAAAATTTTCCGACAACAAAATCCAATCGGACTTTTTCCGATCGTTTGTAGAGAATTCCTACAGAAAAAATGCCGCGCATGCTCAGATTAAATTACGAGACCAAATCTATTGGCTACTAGCCGTCATACGCAACGAACGCCACCACGCCACCAGTGCCGTCATACGCAACGAACGCCACCACGTTCCGAACGATCGGATTTTCCGACAACTTTGTCTGACCATGTGTATGCAAGACAAGTTTGCCACAAAATCTGTCTGAAAAAATCCGATGGATTTTGTTGTCGGAATGTCCGACCGTGTGTACAAGGCATAAGAGTATAATATTATATCATTAATTAGAATATAATACTATATAATTAAAATAAAAGATTATTATTTACAGAAATAGAAAAATAGAAAGAAAAATATCTCTAAATATTACATCTTGTAAATATAAATATAAAATATTCTATCTATAAAAATACTATGAAGAGTTTTTTTTATTTATTTTTTATTTATTTTTTAGAAGGGTGGTTCTTGGTTTTGACATCTGACCTGAGAATGTCAATCGCTAATGATGATTTCTTTCTACATAGTATGTCTAACGAGTGATCAACAAGATTATTTGTTAATTGCAAATTGATGTAAAGTAAAGTAAAAGAAAAATAGGAAAATAGAGAGAAAATACTATTAAACTAGAATATACTTAGAGTATAATATTATATAATTAGAGTATAACACTATCTAATTAAAATAAAAGATTATTATTTGCAGAAATAGAAAAATAGAAAGAAAAATATCTATACATATTATAGCCTGTGAATTTAAATATAAAATATTCTATCTATAAAAATACTATGAAGAGTTTTTTTTATTTATTTTTTTAGCAGGGTGGTTCTTGGTTTTGATGTCTGACCTGAGAATGTCAATCGCTAATGATGATTTCTTTCTACATAGTATGTCTGATGAATCATCAGAGAGATTGCTTGTTAATTGCAAATTGATGTAAATTGTTTGTTATAAAAGAAAAATAGGAAAATAGAAAGAAAATATTATTAAACTAGAATATAGTTACAGTATAATATTATATCATTAATTCGAGTATACCACTATCTAATTAAAATAAAAGATTATTATTTGCAGAAATAGAAAAATATCTATAAATATTATAGCCCGTAAATTTAAATATAAAATATTCTATCTATAAAAATACTATCAAGAGTTTTTTTTTTATTTTTTAGCAGGGTGGTTCTTGACGTCTGACCTGAGAATGTCAATCGCTAATGATGATTTCTTTCTACATAGTATGTCTGACGAGTCATCAACGAGATTACTTGTTAAATGCAAATTGATGTATATCGATACATCCAAGATGTCCTTTATTGTGTTCAACGCTCATTATACGCTCTTCTAATTGAAGGTCACCCGTGTATGAGTCTTATCTAATAAGTGTTCATCTCTCAATCATGAGTGACCTTAGAGGGACTTTGTAAGTATAGACTTTGCTGGGAGGCTTCTGGTTCTCTGTCTTTCGTTGGTACCATCAAAGCTCATCAAAGCAGTATAAAGGGGTCCTTCAAAAAAAAAAAAAAAATATATATATATATATATATATATATATATATATATTTTGTTAAAAAGATGAAAAATACCAGATGAAGGGATTAAAAAAAAAAAAAAAACTGTGAATAATTTTACAATGATATCAATAAAAATCCTTCCAGACACAGTGAAAACAACGGAACAAAAAATGTAGATACAGCAGGTAAATTATTGAACGCGTCACCATTTTTCTAGGTACAGTATTTCTAAGGCCGCGTACACACGGACGGACTGTTCGCCCAACTTTGTCCGCTGAACAGTGTTTCAGCGGACAGTCCGCTCGTGTGTGGGCTTCAGCGGACAGTTTCAGTGGACAGTTTCAGCGGACAGTTTCAGCAGACAGTTTCAGCGGACAGTTTCAGCGGACAGTCTGACGAACAAAGTTTTTCGGAATTTCCGTAAGACAGTCCGCTGAAACTTGGTTTTGTCCGTCCAAACTTGGTTTCAGCGGACAGTCCGCTCGTGTGTAGGCAAGTTGGACGGACTAAGTATCGCGCATACTCAGAAAGGGTTTACACAGCCGAAGGTTGCATTGCAGTGTATAGGACGTCGTTTTTCTAGTCCCGTCGTACGTGCCATTCACGTCATCGCGCACGCTTTCAGCGGACTGTTCGTTCATCGTGTGTGGTCAAGTCCGTTCATGCAAATTTTGAGCGGACTGTTTGTCGGATTGTTTGACGAACAAAGTTGGGCGAACAGTCCGCCCGTGTGTACGCGGCCTAAAGGTGTTACTGACTTGAAATTTTCACCACATGTCAGCAACAACCCATACAATGCATACAAAGAAACCAAAACAAATAAGTTCAGAAATTAAGTTATGTGTAATAAAATGGAAAGACACATGGAAAAAGTATTAATTACCCTAACTGAAATGTATTTAATACTTGGTACAAAATCCTTTGTTGGTCATGACAGCTTCTATACACCTCCTGTATGGAGAAACTAGTCCCATGCATTGCTTAGGTATAATTTTCGACCCATACTTCCGCACAAACAGTCTTCAAATCTTGAAGGCTCTGTGAGCCTCTTCTATGAGTGAAGATCTTTAGTTCTTTCCATAGATTTTCTATTGGATTCAAGTCAGGCTGGGCCATTCGAGCAGCTTTATTTTCTTTCTTGGAGACCAATTGAGAGTTGCCATGGCTTTGTGTTTGGGATCATTGTCTTACTGAAATGTCCACCCTTGTTTCATCGTCATCATCCTGGTAGATGGCAGCAGACTTTTATCAAGAATGTCTTGGTACATTTTTCCATTCATCCTTCCTTCAATGATGTGAGGTTTGCCAGTACCGTACCCAACATTCCATAGTGGACCCCAGTGCAACTCAGCCACCATAGTGCTCATCCCTTCCTCCCATAGTGTTCTCCAACCTTTTACCGTGCCCCACAGCCTCTGTAGTACCCCCAGACTATTGCAGAGTCTCCAACTCCCCCCCCCCATAGTTCCCCTGCAGTCTCCCAGAGTACCCATGCAATGTCCCCAGCCTCTTAGAGAGACCCCAGTCCCCTCCTGAGACCCTGTGTTATGGTCAGGGGTCAGGCTCGGAGACCAGTAGCTTTAGCATTAGAGAGTCTCCTACTGACCAGTTGGATAAGTACACAAGCAGGTCAACCTGGCAGATGATGCAGGCTCATCCAAGGGGTGGGGTCTAAGCACTATCCAGTATTAACCAGAGCACCTTATGGGGATGGATTTTGCTGCATGTTGATATCAGGTTGTGGTCCCCAGGACCACCCCACCAGGAGATGAGCAAGCTCTGGTCTAGTAGCATATATAGCAGGTAGGGATCAAGCAGAAGCATAGTCAGTAAACAAGCTAAAGGTCGGTAACAAATGGTTACAAGGTGGCCTCAAGCGGAAGTGCGGTCGAGGAACAAGCCAAAGGTTGGTAATGAGCAGTAGTGGAGATAAGGACAGCTGCAGGTACCCAAAGGGGCAAGATATCAGCTGGAGAGAGCACAATAATCTGGCAAACGGGAAGTGCAAAAGCATGGCTAAAATGGGAAGTTGATGGGAGGAGCAATGGAGTTCAGGTTTCCCCAGAAATAAGGTACAAGGCAAGATTATCCAAGGAATCAGACAGAATTATGTCCAGGATCTCAGGTGCCTCAGCAAGAAGAGCTACTACCAGACATAATTGAGCTTGTAGGTTTAGATCCTGGTCCTGACACCCCATCTGCAACAATTTTCTGCAGCCCCCTTTGGAAATCTCATTCCCAACGGAGCCACCAAGGTTGCTGCAGAGCCCCCTTGTTTTTCTTTTTACTGTTGGGGAATGGGAGGTGTTGGAAGACCTCTTCAATAAGGATGAGAACCACTGATCTTGATGGAGCTGAATATCAAAGGAAAGCAAGCAAAATATGGTAAGAATTTGTGAGAGCTGGGCGATTGCTTGTAACATTTGTCCATATATATATATATATATATATATATATATATATATATATATATATATATCCCACAGGGTCTCTTCTACCATAAATTACTATCTGCTAGCAGTTTTTTACATTTCGACTTCAGTTCCACTTTAAGAGATTTTGACATAACAAGTAAAGTGTCCTCATCGTGTCCATTCTTGGTCGGAAATGTTGTTTTCTATCACCATCTGTCTTTATTGTTTGGTTATACAGAAGAGAAAACATTGTCTCATTTGTGTCTTTGTTGGACAATTCTTAGAAGTAATCCATCAGTGAAAGGTCTTGTTTACATAGCTTTTGTAAAAAGTAACAAGGAAAAAAGTGGAAGCTGCTAGAATAAAATGTCAATTTACATAGTTGAACTCCAGGCAGCCAGCAAAACACATGTAAATGATTTCATCTGTCAAAGGATTAGTAATGAGATGTGGACACTCTTCTGGTTTACACAACACTTTCAGACTGGTGACACCTTTGCTTGGGCTCTGCAGCTACACTTATGATCACTTCACCTACCAGCTTCCTTTTTGGACAATGATTTAGCACAACATATCTGTCCAATTAAAGATATAGGATGCTGTAAGTGTCAACAAGAAAATGGTAATGTGATCTTCTTGGCTGCGTTGTCTGGCAGAAATGTGGAGCAGAATGTCTTGCTGGTTCCTCATGGGTGGTCCTTAGAGATTCAGAGAACAATATATCAACACCAGGGCCATAACACCCTTCATTCATAGCCCTTGTACACACGGTCGGACATTCTGACAACCAAATCTGTTGGATTTTGTCTGACGGATTTTGTCCGAAACTGTTGCATACACACGGTCAGACAAAGTTGTCGGAAAATCCGATTGTACATAACGTGATGACGTTATTTCGTTACGATGGGACTACGTTCAGTCTAGTAGCCAATAGCTTTGGTCTAGGAATTTGATCTGAGCATGCGTGGCACTTTGTCCGTCGGAATAGGCTACACATGATCGGAGTATGTCCGATCGGAGCATTTTGTCGGAAAAATTTTACCGGAAAGTTGGAAAAGTTGGTCCGTCGGATATTCCGACAGAAACAGTCCGATGGAGACCACACACAGTCGGAATATCCGACAAAACGGTCCGATAGGAAACATTCCGCCGGAATCTCAGACCGTGT
This sequence comes from Lithobates pipiens, assembly GCF_037356315.1. Classification (NCBI taxonomy): domain Eukaryota; kingdom Metazoa; phylum Chordata; class Amphibia; order Anura; family Ranidae; genus Lithobates; species Lithobates pipiens. Next base: position 29,529,057 of record NW_027507748.1, on the reverse strand, counting down.
GTACAAGGACTAAGGGAGCACTTCCTAGTTAAACAACAAAAAAAAAAGGTCCGTTGGACCCCTGTGCTGGTTCTCTGTATAGCACAGATTACAAATATCACACTTCTGCATAGCAGAACTTCTCGCAAATACGTCACTTTTTTCATACTCCCTCATTACTAGACTTCCGGTAAAACTTATCAATTTAAGAGCTTAGTACAAGGACTTCCGGGTTAAATGGTGGATGGTGTCATTCAACATGGAAACCTGAGAACAACTTGTAGTGAAAAAATAAATACTGCAGAAACAGAATGTCATGCTGGTTCCTCTTGGGTGATCTTCAGAGATTCAGAGAACGGGATGCTTTCAGCTCTTCTCTCTGCACAGTTACACTATAAATGAAGGGTGTCATGTTGACATCTCCTCAGGGGCAGGGCCATAACACCTTTCGATATCCTAAGTCTTCCAGGTTGAATGATGCATGGTGTCATTCAACATGGAAGCCTGAGAACATCTTGTGGTGAAAAAATAGGTACTGCTGGATCAGAATTCCATGCTGGTTCCTCTTTGGTGGTCATGATGACATCTCCTCAGGGGATCTCATCAGGGGCAGGGCCACATAGGATTCTGTAAGGGTCAACAAGAAATTGGTAACGTGATCTTCTTGGCTGTGCTGCCTGACAGAAATGTGGAGTAAAATGTCATGCTGGTTCCTCATGGGTGGTCCTTAGAGATTCAGAGAACAAGATGATTTCATCACCAAAGCCATAACACCCCTCATTCAAGTCTTTCGGGTTAATTTATGCATGGTGTCATTCAACATGGAAACTGGAGAACAACTTGTGGTGAAAAAAGAAATACTGCAGGAACAGAATTTCATGCTGGTTCCTCTTGGGTGATTCTCAGAGATTCAGAGAACGGGGTGATTTCAGCTCTGCTCTCTGCACAGTTACACTATAAATGAAGGGCAGGGGCGGACTGACCATTTGGCCACTCGGGCACTGCCCGAGGGCCCCGGGCCACTAGGGGGCCCCATCAGGGTTTCCAGCTTCAGTAAAACCAGGGAAAGTATGTAAAAATCAGTGTTTTTTTTTATATCTGTCTCTGAAATGTCCCTTACCGACATCCTTTTGGTTTAAAAATCCTGAGATTATAGCTGCCCCACCTCTCCAGTACCATCTCAGCCAATAGAAACATGTCTGTGTATACTGTGTGTACGTGTATGTGTATACTTTGTGTGTGTATACTGTGTGGCCCCATAATCTCTGATTGCTCGGGGGCCCCATGAGTGGTCAGTCCGCCCCTGATGAAGGGTGTCATGTTGACATCTCAGGGGCAGAGCCATAACACCTTTCATTCATAGGATATCCTAAGTCTTCCAGGTTGAATGATGCATGGGTCAACAAGAAAATGGTAATGTGATCTTCTTGGCTGTGGTGCCTGGCAGAAATGTGGAGCAGAATGCCTTGCTGGTTCCTCATAGGTGGTCCTTGGAGATTCAGAGAACACGATTTCAATACCAGGGCCATAACACCCTTCATTCGTAGGATGTCCTAAGTCTTCCGGATTAAATGATGCATGATGTTATTCAACATGGAAACCTGAGAACAAATTGTGGGTGAAAAATAAATACTGCAGAAACAGAATTTTATGCTGGTTCCTCTTGAGTGATCCTTATGCCGCGTACACACGACCGGACTTTTTGTTACTCTGTGCAAAACCACTGTACAGAGCAGGTAAGTATAACACATTTTGTTATTTAAAAAAAAAAAAAACATAGCCTTTAATATTACTTTAAAACCTACGGTCTCCAGGAAAATCCTTCGATCTAATGCCCCGTACACACGACCGGACTTTTGGACAGCAAAGGTCCGACGGAACGAGTCCGTTAGACAATTCGATCTTGTGTGGGCTCCATCGGACCTTTGCTTGCCAAAAATCTGGCGGACTTTAGAAATAGAACATGTTTTAAATTTTTCCTACCGGAACTCCGCCGGACCGAGAAATCCGTTCGTGTGTATGGTAGTCCGACGGACAAAAAACGACGCTAGGGCAGCTATTGGCTACTGGCTATGAACTTCCTTATTCTAGTCCGGTCGTACGTCATCACGTTCGAATCCGTCAGACTTTGGTGTGATTGTGTGTGGCCAAGTCCGTTCATTCAGAAAGTCAGTCGGAACCCCGCCGAAAGTCAGTCGGAAAGACTGTCGGACCTAGTCCCTCGAAAAGTCTGGTCGTGTGTACGCGGCATTAGAGATTCGGAGAATGGGATGCTTTCAGCTCTTCTCTCTGCACAGTTGCACTATAAATGAAGGTTGTCATGTTGACGTCTCCTCAGGGGCAGGGCCATAACACCTTTCGTCCATAGGATAGCCTCCTTCCAGGTTGAACGATGCATGGTGTCATTCAACATGGAAGCCTGAGAACATCTTGTGGTGAAAAAGGAGCTACTGCTGGTGATGCTCATGATGTCATGCTGGTTCCTCTTTAGTGGTCATGCTGATATCTCCTCAGGGGCAGGGCCATAACACCCTTCATTCATAGGTTCAAGTGTTCCAGGTTGAATAATGCATGGTGTCATTCAAGATGGGGGACTGAGGACATCTTGTGGTGAAAAAAGAGGTACTGCAGGATAAAACCTAAGCGTGAAGAAGGTAAGGATTGCATCCTGAGCTGCTGGATGAGAACCCTTATTAAAAAAAAAAAAAAAAAAAAAAATGGGCCTTAAGCATGCAGCCCGGCCACATGCACTCAACATTGGGGGTGGATGCTTTACATTCATCTGTCAGTGGGGAAGCCTGCTGACAGATGATGACCCATGGTTATTAAGAAGCGGGTGGGCGGCTACCCGGCCCGCTGCTTAAAAATCAGCTATTTCTTCACACAGAACTCAAATCGGTCGGTCGCTTTTCGACCGATTAAAATTCTAATTGTTCTGAAAAGTTCCAGTTATCTGCATGGAGTCTATACAGATGTGAAGAATTCTATGGACAGTGCTGGCTAACAGAAATAAATCCCTTCGCCAAACAGTTTCTGTGCATTTGCAAATTTGATAACTTTCCGAAGATTAACTTTTTAAATAATTGCCTCCCCAGTACGCGAATAATTACACGCCGCGTTCACCCTATTTAATAACACAATTATTTTTAACTAGAAGCTGACTGCGGGGCCCTTTGTGCATTGATATTCCAACGAGCCTGTTTGTAATTCTTAAAGTCGCTGAAGCAAACATAGCATTTATTTATATCACCCCCTCCCCCATCCCCCACACAGGCCCCATGCACACAAAAATGCGTTTTGATTTGAGTGATCTAAAGGTTTCTGCCTTTTGTTAGTAAAAGTAATTAAGTTTCAATGGCAGCTAATTATTTGTGAAGGAAAAAAAAAAAAAAACGTCAGGAAGTTTGTTTTTGGCAAGACATTTCTGCGGCAGATTTTAATTGGGCCTCATCGCTTCTCCTCTGGCTTTTGAGGCTTCTGCGGAAGGCGCTGGGGAGAAAAAAACTACATTTTGCATTCAAATGATCAGCGAGACTATCTCATTTGGCACCTGTCATTCAGCGCGAGGAAACAGTCGCCATTTGGGGGAGGGGAGGGATTAGGTTACAGGGTCAACAGAGCCACTGCAGCCAGCAAAATGTTTTTTGATTATGAGTGACAGGTTGATATTGCGTGGAAAATACTCACTTCTGTACTCATGTGTTGGTCATGATGGCCATCGTGGTATCTGAGAATTCAACCATCATATTCAAGTACAGATACAAGTTTATTTCAATGGGCACAATGAGGCTGCAAATGTGCATAGTGAGGCTGCAGATGGGCACAATGAGGCTGCAAATGGACACAATGAGGCTGCAGATGGGCGCAATGAGGCTGCAAATGGGCACAATGAGGCTGAAAATGGGCACAGTGAGGCTGCAGATGGGCACAATGAGGCTGCAAATGGCCACAATGAGGCTGCAGATGGGCGCAATGAGGCTGAAAATGAGCACGAGGCTGAAAATGGGCACAGTGAGGCTGCAGATGGGCACAATGAGGCTGCAGATGGGCGCTGATGATACAGGCGGGCACAGGGAGGCTGCAAATGGGCACAATGAGGCTGCAAATGGGCACAGTGAGGCTGTAGATGGGCATTGTTTACCCAGTAGCTGCTGCTTTTCCCACCCTAGGCTTATACTCAAGTCAATACGTTTTCCCAGTTTATTGTGGTAAAATTAAGTGCCTCGGGTTATATTCGGGTCGGCCTATACTTGAGTATATACGGTAGGTCTGGACTTTGACTGGGTCATTCTAACACATGGATATGCTTTGATATAAACCATTCCATTGTAGCTCTGGCTGTATGTTTAGGGCAGGGATATGCAACTAGTGGACCTCCAGCTGTTGCAGAACTACAAGTCCCATAAGGCATAGCAAGACTCTGAGAGCCACAAACATGACACCCAGAGGCAGAGGCATGATGTTGCGACTTGTAGTTTTGCAACAGCTGGAGGTTCGCTAATTGCATATCCCTGGTTTAGGGTCTTTGTCCTGCTGGAAGGTGAACCTCCGCCCCAGTCTCAAGTCTTTTGCAGACCCTTAATAGGTTTTCTTCTAAGATTGCCCTATATTTGGCTCCATCCATCTTCCCATAAATTCTGACCAGCTTCCCTGTCCCTGCTGAAGAAAAGCATCCCCACAACATGATGCTGCCACCACCATCTTTCACGGTGGGGATGGTGTGTTCAGGGTGATGTGCAGTGTTGGTTTTTCGCCACACATAGCGTTTTGCTTTTAGGCCAAAAAGTAGAATTTTGGTCTCATCTGAGCAGATCACCTTCTTCCACATGTTTGCTGTGTCCTCCACATGGCTTCTTGCAAACTGCAAATGGCATTTCTTATGGCTTTCTTTCAGTAATGTCTTTCTTCTTGTCACTCTTCCATAAAGGGCAGATTTGTGGAGAGCACAACTAATAGTTGCCCTGTGGACAGATTCTCCCACCTGAGCTGTGGATCTCTGCAGCTCCTCCAGAGTTACCATGGACCTCTTGGCTGCTTCTCTGATTAATGCTCTCCTTGCCCAGCCGGTCAGTTTAGGTGGACGGCCATGTCTTGGTAGGTTTTGCAATTGTGCCATACTCTTTCCATTTTCCAATGGGTGCTGTTTGTTCATGAAGGTTCTCTAACAAACCTCTGAGGGCTTCACAGAACAGCTGTATTTATTCTGATATTAAATTACACACAGGTGGACTCTATTTACTAATTAGGTTATTTCTGAAGGCAATTGGTTCCACTAGATTTTAGGTAGGAGTATCAGAGTAAAGGAGGCTGAATACAAATGTACACCACACTTTTCAGATATTTACTTGTAGTAAAATTTGAAAACCATTTATCATTTTCCTTCCACTTCACAATTATGTACCACTTTGTGTTGGCCTATCATATAAAACCCCAATAAAATACATTTACGTCTTTAGTTGGAACATGAGAAAATATGGAAAATTTTGAGGGGTATGTATATGTATGCGTATATGTATATATATATATATATATATATATATATATATATATATATATATATATATATATATATACAGCTTAAAGCAGTATTAATAACAAAAGTTTTAAATATTGCAGCTTACCATTCATTAGATGTGATGGCTGCATTTGTTTTCTTTTCTTAGGCTTTTTTCAACCTCTGTCTTCACCTGGTTATCTGACCAGCAGGGGTGGCTTGTCCATTATCCATGTATCCAGCCTATTGCAGGACGGCAGGCGCATGAATTCCAATATGGGGGGGGGGGGGGGTGTTTTTTGAAGCACTGATCAGAGACAGAGGCTTTACTAGGCTTCAAAATAGGATGTCCTCGGGTCGCAGAGAATGCGGTTACTGCCCACCCAGGTGTGTTACAATAGCGAATGAATATTCACTATTGTAACACTGATCCTCCTCCTGGGCCAATCAGGAAGCAAGTCTGAGGCCCGTCATCCGATTGGCTGAAAGGACAGGTGATCCTATTGGACGCCTAGGGGGAGGGGAGGAGACGAATGGCCGATTGGAGGAAAGGACAGAGGAGCCACTGCCCGATGCTTGCTGCCCACTGCCTAAATGGGGTAAGTGCCGGACTGACCGGCAGACAGCGAGCAGGGTGGGGAGAGTTGAGGTGCCACTGGAGGGGTGGTGTTTGTTTGTTGCCCCCCTCCCAAAAAAAAACACCAACTGCCACTGCTGGACAGTAACACACCTCCCGTATTAACCACTTAAGCCCCGGACCATTTTGCTGGCCAAAGACCAGAGCACTTTTTCTGGTTCGGCACTGCGTTGCTTTAACTGACAATTACGCTGTCCTGCGACGTGGCTCCCAAACAAAATCGACATCTTTTTTTCCCCCACAAATAGAGCATTCTTTTGGTGGCATTTGATCACCTCTGTGGTTTTTATTTTTTGCGCTATAAACAAAAAAAGAGCGACAATTTTGAAAAAAACGCATTACTTTTTACTTTTTGCTATAATAAATATCCCCCAAAAATATATAAAAAAAATATTTTTTATCCCTCAGTTTAGGCCGATACGTATTCTTCTACATATTTTTGGTTAAAAAAATTGCAATAAGCGTATATTGATTGGTTTGTGCAAAAGTTATAGTGTCTACAAAATAGGAGATAGATTTATGGCATTTTTATTAGTCATTTGTTTTTACTAGTAATGGCGGCGATCAGCGATTTTTATTGTGACTGCGAAATTATGGCGGACACATCGGACATTTTGACACATTTTTGGGACCATTGGCATTAATACAGCGATCAGTGCTATAAAATTGCATTGATTACTCTAAAAATGTCACTGGCAGTGAAGGGGATAACCACTAGGGGGCAGGGAAGGGGTTAAGTGTGTCCTGGGGGGCGTGATTCTAACTGTCTGGGGGAGGGGCTGGCAGTGACATGACACTGATCGCTGCTCCCGATGACAGGGAGCAGACGCTCAGTGTCCTGTCACTAGGCAGAATGGGGAGATGCTGTGTTTACATCGTCATCTCCCCGTTCTCCAGCTTTGTGACACGATCACGGGCATCGAGTCCTCGGGCACCGCGGGCATGATCACGGAGCTCGCCGCAGGCGCACGTGCGCGTGCACGGCGAGAAGTTCAAAGTAACGTATGGGCACGTTACTTTACCCAGCCGTGCCATTCTGCCGACGTAAAAGTACAGGAGTCGGTCGGCAAGCGGTTAAAGCACCCCCCACTCTGGATGAAGGTGCACAGGGTCACTTTTGGACAGCAGCATTATCAATCTGGGGGAGGGGAGTGTTAGATGGACTAGCAGATTTAAACAACAATTTGAAGCCAACTCCAGCTAATACTTTATAACAGCTACTCATGCAATTACAGCGAACTTATTTTTTTTCTTTTCTTTAGGGATAAAAGTTTTTCCTTTACCCTTCGAAACCATCAGATCAAAAAAAAAAAAATGATCTGATGCTTTCCATAGAAAATTTAAAATTATTCTTTACATTTGCCCTAAACCAAAACTGACATCATGGTGTCGCTCAGTGGCAGCCCGTCCATTGGAGGAGCACGGGCACCACCCTACCCTACAGGTGCCACCCTACCATCCATGCGTCCAGCACCCTAATCTACATGCAGGACGCAGGTACCCGCGGCTCTAATGGGCTTCAAAAAAGGGTGGTCTCGGAGCGCAGAGCACTGCGCCTAAAGCCCACCCAGTGGTGTGACAGTAACAAATAAATATTCGCTATTGACGCACGGATTCTGCCTCCCGGTCAATCAGGAAGTGGGTCCTAATCAGGTAGTGGGACCCGTTTCCTGATTGGCCGAAGGGAGAAGCCACCTTGGCCAAGGGAGGAGGAGGGAGGGGACGCACGGCGAGGACACCGCCGTGGTGGCGAGGAGGAGACACACGGCAAGGACACCACTGTGATGCCGAGGAGGAGATGCAGGGGAAGCCGGCCTCCTGTCGCCCGGAGGGAAGCACTGGCCGGGGTAAGTGTGCTTCCCACGGGGTTGTGCTGGTGACCTGACTGGTGGGGGTCAGGGGGGCAGAGGCTGTGGACTGTTTGCCACCCCCTGCAAAAAAATTAAACCACCGGCCATCACTGGTATCGCTCCTGGCCTCTTAGATCATAGAGGCGTGGAGAGATGTTCTGATTTCTCACTTCACCTCTATGGCCAGTCGTGCGAACCACTGGATCGTTTCTTGGGCTTTCTGTAACTGTAAGCCTGACAAACTCCAGCGAGCCGCAAGAGGGTGGGTTGGGGGAGGGGACAACCACTTCTGCTGCTTCTAAAAGCGATCCAGCAGCTAATTAGCCACTCGGATCGCTATTAGTGAAAGAGAATCACCGGCTGGAAATGTTAATACCGGGGTTATGGCTGACAGCTACAGGTAAACTGCTTCAAAGCCATATCGTAAATACCTTAGGAGGTCTTGAGGGGGGGGGGGGCGTTGGTTAGGGGGGTGGTCATAACGTAATAATGTATCTCAAGGAAAGGTGTAAAGTGATAAACATTCATCAAACCCCAAATGCCTTCATCACCTCCCCCCGTCTATAATCACTTTGATACATTTTTTTTTTACCTTAAATTCCACTTCACATCAGTCTTTATGAGACGATTTGTCCAGGCTTCACGTAAGTGATCTGATTTGATGTTCAATTCATTTTCATCCGGACTTCCCGCCGTGATTGTATTCCCGCCCGTGCCAAGAAATGGAAATTGCAAATCTTGAAATGTTTAAGCTTCCTCCTGTGTGTATGTGACAAGTCTCTGAATATTATTGTTATAAATATTCGGCTTACAGTAATAGGCTTCGCAAATAAAAAAAAAAAAAAAAAAATAGGATCATTTAATTTTATAACTTGTGACGCCCGGTGTAAATCTTAGAGATGCCGTTTAGGCAAATAAGCGGTTGAGGAGAGCAGATAACTTGGTTAATAGTGATTTGTCTGCATTCATCAAACTTCAACAAAGTGTGCTCACCGAAAATGGGACTTAGAGGACCCATACTTCACAAATCCCATTGATTTAAAAATAAGCAATAAACAACAACCCATAACTCTCTGGTGTTCTTGCGTTCACGTGAAGCCGATGTGGATGGCGACTTTCTCAATTGTTTTCAAAGTAAAAATAAAAATAAATTGTTTAATAAGCCAATCCAGGTATTAATCATATTTCTGGCATGAAGGTCAAAGTGACATGCTCATTTTTGGTTCACGCCTACGCATTTTTTAATGCGTTTTGAAGAAATGCACTGCAGTTCATTTAACATGTTTTTTACGGATCTAGTTTTCGTGTTTTCAATTTGAGCCGGTGCAATTTTTGGAAAGGGTCGGGGACTTTTTTTTTTGTGCAACAGATTGCGTTTTGCGTGTGATAGACTTCAGTGGACCCGCACCAAAAGTGCAAGTGTTGCGTTTTTGGTGCACTTTTTATATGTTTTATGTTTTTGCTAATAGGAAAGTATGACAGTTCTTTTTATTGAGTGATTTTGGGTTATGGTTAAGGGCTAGGGTTAGAGTTAGGGTTGGAGTTAGGGTTAGGGTTAGAGATAGGGTTAGAGTTAGAGTTAGGGTTAGATTTAGGGATAGGGTTAGAGTTAGAGATAGGGTTAGGGTTAGAGTTAGGGTTAGATTTAGAGATCTGGTTAGGGTTAGAGATAGGGTTAGAGGTTAGGGTTGGCATTAGGGTTAGAGATTGGGTTAGAGTTAGAGATAGGGTTTTAGGTTAGGGTTAAAGTTAGTTTAGAGTTAAGGTTAGTGTTAGAGCTTAGGGTTAGATTTAGGGCTAGAGGTTAGGGTAGGAGTTAGATAAAGGGTTAGAGTTACTATTAAAGCTAAGGTTAGAGTTAGGGTTATAGGTTAGGGTTACAGTTAAAGTTCGTTAGGGTTAGAGTTAGAGCTTAGGGTTAAAGTTAGGGTTAGAGTTAGGGCTAGAAGTTAGGGTTAGGGTTAGAGTTAGAGAAAGGGTTAGGGTTAGAGTTAAGGTTAAAGTTAAGTTTAGAGTTAGGGTTATAGGTTAGGGTTACAGTTAAGGTTAGTTAGGGTTAGAGTTAGAGCCTAGGGTTAAAGTTAGGGTTGGAGTTAGGGCTAGAAGTTAGGGTTAGAGTTAGGCTTAGAGGTTAGGGTTGGAGTTAGGGTTATACTTAGAGATAGGGTTAGAGATAGAGTTAGGGTTAGAGTTAGGGATTGGGTTAGGGTTAGAGTTAGGGTTAGATTTAGAGATCAGGTTAGGGTTAGAGATAAGGTTAGAGGTTAGGGTTGGCATTAGGGTTAGAGATCGGGTTAGGGTTAGAGATAGGATTTTAGGTTAGGGTTAAAGTTAGTTTAGAGTTAGGGTTAGTGTTAGAGCTTAGGGTAAGATTTAGGGCTAGAGGTTAGGGTTGGAGTTAGAGAAAGGATTAGGGTTAGAGTTACGGTTAAAGTTAAGGTTAGAGTTAGGGTTATAGGTTAGGGAACCAGTTAAGGTTAGTTAGGTTAGAGTTAGAGCTTAGGGTTAAAGTTAGGGTTAGAGTTAGGGCTAAAAGTTTGGGTTTAGGATTAGTTAGAGAAAGGGTTAGGGTTAGAGAAAGGTTAAAGTTAAGTTTAGAGTTAGGGTTATAGGTTAGTGTTACAGTTAAGGTTAGTTAGGGTTAGAGCCTAGGGTTAAATTTAGGGGTAGAGTTAGGGCTAGAAGTTAGGGTTAGGGTTAGAGTTAGGATTAGAGTTAGTTTTAGAGTTAGGGCAAGAGGTTAGGGTTAGAGTTAGGATTAGAGTTAAGGTTAGCGTTACAGTTAAGGTTAGAGTCAGGTCTAGGGTTTGTGTTAGAGTAAGGATTAGAGTTAGGGTTAGAGATAGAGTTTAGAGTTAGAGGTTAAAGTTAGAGTTACGGTTAGAGTTAGGGGTTGGAGTTAGTGTTAAAGTTAAGGGCTAGGTTTAGGTTTAAGGGCTAGTGTTATTTGTTAGGGTTAGTGTTAGGCATTAGGCAGTAAGTGTTAGGGTTAAAATACTAATCCTAACCCTAACCCTAACTCACTTGGTGGTGGCTCTGCACTGAGGGGTCTAACACTGGGTAGGGATAATTGTCCTAAACATGGGGAGGGGAGTATGTACTGTGGGATCTGCACTTTGGAGGGTCTCTACTGGTAGGTCCGTGCTGGGGAGGGTTAACTGTACTGAGGGCTCTGTACTTGGGATGAAGGACCTGTAATTGGAAGGGAGGCCCTACTAGGGTGTGTCTGTACTTAGGGGTCTGTACTTGGGAAGGGTGACTGTCTAGAGGGGTCTTTTCTGGGGAGAGTGGACCGTCTAGAGTGGTCTGTACTGGGGAGGGGTGACTGTCCTGAGGGGTCTAGACTGGGAAGGGTTGACTGTCCTGTAGGGTCTATATGGGGAAGGTGTAACTGTCCTGAGGGGTCTCTCTGGGAAGGGATAACTGTCCTAAAGGTATCTACACTTGGGAGGGGGTCTCTACTGAGGAATCTGCACTGAGGAGGAAGGATTGTCTCTGCTGGTAGGTCTGTGTTGGGGAGGGGTACCTGTACTGAGAGATTTGTATTTGGGATAAGGGGTTTGTAATGGGGAGGGTGATTGGATATCATCATCTGACCGCTACACCAGGGCAGATGGCCAGTATGCTTCATATCAAGTGATTATTGTGCATTGATGTTCCCCATTCTTGGATGTTTCCTCTGAAATTCACCATCTGATTGCAACATCTGGGCAGGAGGCCACTTTGCTTCATAGTAATAATTCTAGGCTCATAGATGTCTGCTATCTGGTGAGTGTCTAGATTGGTGGAGGTGCACAGTCCATTTACAGCAACTGTAATTGATTTTTATTCATTTTTCAATAAAATACTACACTATGTGAGCACCCATTGGGCTCCTGCTGGTGAGCTTTCTTTATGCAGTGTATGGCTCTTTTGGATATCATTATCTGATCGCTACACCAGGGCAGGAGGCCAGCATGCTTCATATCAAGTGATTATTGTGCATTGATGTTCACCATTCTTGGATGTTTCCTCTGGAATTCACCATCTAATTGCAACATCTGGGCAGGAGGCCACATTGTTTCATAGCAATGTTTCTAGGCTCATTGATGTCCGCTATCTGGTGAGTGTCAGATTGGTGGAGGTCCAAATCCTTTACATGCTGGGTGAAGTGTGTTTTATTTGATGCTTGTTATTATTTGCCTTCTGGTGAGTGTTTCGGACACAATACACCTTTCCTTGGAATTAATTTGAACACGTGGAAGTGTTTCTTCAATCACATCACGGATGTATTTATTTCTGAACTTTATTTGTACATCACTTATTAGGACTTTATATATGTTTGTTTAGCTGAGTCCTGCACATCATTTTCTGTAGACATGTGTAATTCGTTTAGTTCCAAATTTATTTAACGAATTTCGACAAATTCGTTAATTTTAAACTATCTGAGTTAACAAAAACCTGTTTAACTAATTTTTCCGAATATTTGTGAACGTGAATATTTGTAAATGGGAATATTCAAAACTTTGTAAATTCATAAATTCAAAACTTTGTAAATTCGTAAATTCGAAAACTCAGAATTTCAGAAATGTCAAAATTTGAAAAACTAAATACCTGAAAATTTGAAAATCTCAAATAATAACTAACTAATAATAATTTACTTATTACTAACTATTAAATTATAGGTATTGGATTTTTTTTCCTTTCAAATTTGGCTGTTAGTGAATGTAACAGATACAAATTTATCTGAAGTTACAAATGATCTGAAATAACGAATGCCATATCTAAACTAATGAAACTTAACGAAATAATACAAATTAATAACAATAATAATAATAATAATTATTATTATTATTTATTATTAATTTGTTACGTTCCATTTGTTTAGATGTGGCATTCGTTATTTCGTAACTTCAGATGATATTTGTGTTCGTTACGTTCAACTAACAGCAAAATTTGAAAGGAAATTCCAATACCTATAATTTCATAGTTAGTTATTATTAGTTAGTTAGTTAGTTATTCTTTCAAATTTTCGGATTTTCTTTCATATTTTCTAATTTACGAATTAATGAATATTCGAATTTACACATTTTTTCATTTACAAATTTACAAACTGCGATCATAACGAAGGACCCAAAAAACAAAAAAATTAATGAAATGAAAATGAAAACGAACACCGTTTCGCCAGCAGTCCCAATAGTGCTGAACATGGATCTACAGCAGGGGTCTCAAACTGGCGGCCCTCCAGCTGTTGTTAAACTATAAGTCCCATGATGCATTGCAAGGCTGACAGTTACAAGCATGGCTGCCACAGGCAGAGGCATGATGGGACTTGTAGTTTTGCAACAGCTGGTGGGCCGCCAGTTTAAGACCCTTGATCTACAGAGAATACTTTAGAATCAGCATTGTGACGTCCCAAGGAGGCGATAAACCAGTCTGGAGAAAAGTGGAAGCCAGCAGAGCAGCAACCTATTGCTAGTCCCAACCACCAAAGGAGGAGCCACAAAGTCCATAGTCCATAGCCATAGATTCAGTTAAGAATGATGGGGTATAGAAGCATTATTAGTGGTGGGGAGATGGGGTAAGGGGGGGAATTGGTGCAAGTGTGTTTTATGTTTACAGTGTATTGACAGCTAATCTATAAATCCCTTAATAGGCTGCCTTTAACGTAATGCATGTCAACTCTTTAAATACTGATCAATAACACACATGCCTTCGTTGTGTTGCAGTCATGTGAAGCGGCCCGAATTCTTTTGTTCTGATGAGCCAAACGTTATCCCTTTCTTTTTTTTTTTCTCCATTTCATTGATGTAGGGATATTCAGTTCGTTTTTACAAAGAAGCCTACTATTTTGAAGATCATTGAAGTCTTTAAATCCACTGATCATAGTGGTGCCCTTTAACTTTTTTTTCTGAGAACTATTTCGAATTATTCACCATTTCACTGATGTACAGAAAATTCTTATCTGATTGACATTAAAATAATACACTGCTTTTCTTATGCATGAGTTTCCCAGACTGTGAAAAGGTCCCTTCTTTAAATCAGCTTTCAGCGACTCGGTAAAATGGAATGCTAATGTTGTTTTGTCTTTTTTTTTTTTTTTTAAAGAAATAATATACTCTTCTTCTCATTACATCAGTGGTTTTCCTTGACCCGTAGTCACGCGCCGCCGTCTGCAAGCAGCCGGGTTAATGTCCTATCTGAATGTGATGCTTTTTAAAATATCAAGCGGTCTGTCTATGACTTGATGTGTCTTCTCACCAGCCACTTCCATTTTTTTTTTGTAGTTGAAAGCTCAATGTATTTTGTCTTCCGATATAAACCAAGGGATGCACGGCACTGCCGGGGAAAGTGAGGGACATTTCCAGCCAAAAAAATGTAGCACCCCCTCCTGCATGGGGTAGAGCAGGGGTCTCCAGACTTTCTAAACAAAGTGCCAGTTTATTGTCCTTTATAAATTTGTGGGGCTGAAATGTGCCCCCCCCCCAGGAGTAGAAAATGCCACAGTGATAAAGCCTTGACTTGGTGGTCAGTAAGAGTAAATAAAAAGGACATAGCACCTCTGCTCAGTAGAAGCAGGTGTAGCGCCCTGTCATTGGTATTAAAGGAATAATGCTTAATCACTGGTGTCAGTGGGAAGAATAGTGCCCCGTTGTTGGTGTTATTGGGAGAAATAGTGACCTGTTGTTGGTCTTAGTGGGAAGAATAGTGCCCCATTGTTGGTATCATTGGGAGAAATAGTGACCTGTTGTTGATATCATTGGGAATAATAGTGACGTATTGTTGATGTCATTGGGAGGAATAGTGCCCGACCGTTGGTGTCATTGGGAGAAGTAGTGTCCCATCGTTGGAGTCATTGGGAGGAATAGTGCCCCATTGTTGGTGTTAATGGGAGGAATAGTGCCCCGTCGTTTGTGTCATTGGGAGTAATAGTGACCCATCGTTGGTGTCAATAGGAAGAATAGCGCCTCATTGTTGTGTTATGGATTGATTCCTGGTCCAATACCAGAATGTATCTTCTGTTCTGCCTCTGACCCTAATTCAATGTGATGTGAGTGCATATATGCAAAGGAATTAACACTGAGACAGTGTTCAGTATAAAAACTCCTCATCAACTCTGTGCTTTATAGTCAAAGTGACATAAGCACACGTCATCACATATGTGTGTGTATATGACTGGTAGGCTTGTGCAATTCGTTTCGTAACTAATCAAAATTCGGCCGAATTTTGCATCTTTCGGACATTCGGATGCATCCGAATGTCCAAATAAAAAAATAACAAATTACAACGAATGCGAAAGAAATATAACGAATGAATTTGAATGAATTCGACATGATTCGACATTATTCCAACTGCATTCGAAATGATTTCAACATGATTCGACATTATTTCAACCGCAATCGAAAATATTTTGTGACCCAACTTTAGGGCCATGTATCTCGGGGTCACTTGGTGCTAGACACTTCAAATTTGGATATGTTGTAGTGCTAGTATTATTGTGTTTGCATACCAAATTTGGGATTTCTAGCTATAAGTGACCCCGAGATATGTGCCCCAAAATCGGGTCGCAAAATGTAATTCTCTGCTCTAATAACATTTTGCGACCCGATTTTGGGGCCACATATCTCGGGGTCACTTATAGCTAGATATGGTATGCAAACACAATAATACCAGCACTACAACATATCCAAATTTGAAGTGTCTAGCACCAAGTGACCCCGAAATACATGGCCCTAAACTCGGGTCACAAAATATTTTCGAATGCAGTTGAAATAATGTCGAATCATGTTGAAATAATTTCAAATGCATTCGAAATGATTTCAAATGGATATGTTGCAGTGCTAGTATTATTGTGTTTGCATGCCAAATTTGGGGTTTCTAGCTATAAGTGACCCCGAGATATGTGGCCCCAAAATCGGGTCGCAAAATGTTATTAGTTATTAGAGCAGAGAATGACATTTTGCGACCCAAATTTGGGGCCACATATCTCGGGGTCACTTATAGCTAGAAACCCCAAATTTGGTATGCAAACACAATAGTACTAGCACTACAACATATCCAAATTTGGAGTTTCTAGCACCAAGTGACCCCGAGATACAGGGCCCTAAACTCGGGTCACAAAATATTTTCGAATGCAGTTGAAATAATGTCGAATCATGTTGAAATCATTTCGAATCCGGTAGAAATATTTTCGAATTTGGTTGAAATATTTTCGAATGTGGCTGATTTTTCGAATTTGGTAGAAAACTAAACGAAATCCAAAAATGAATTTAAGGAAGTTAACGAATATAACTAAACTAAATTAATGAATTAACGAATTAAAACGAAACTAAACTAAACGAATTTTTTTCTTTTGCACATGTCTAATGACTGGTTCATCTGTATATCATCCTATTCCTGTCCAACATGTGTCTCCAGGGACTGAGTGCATTCCAGGATATAGGGGCCATCTTGCATTGCATGGTGGGAAGGGAGAGAAGAAGCAGTGAGAAGAACATCTGTTTGTCCTTTTGAGTAAGGAAATCTGCTGGCTTGTTACGTACATATACATACACATGTACATATCAACAAGAGGGAAAAAATAATATAATAAAATAAAATAATATATTAAATAATATAAAATATATAATATAAAATAATATATAAAAAATAATATAGATATGAAAGAAAATAATAATATTAGAAGAGAAGGAGAGGGAGACATAATATAGTCATTTTATCAGATCCACTACAGTTGGCGTTATTGGGAGGAATAGTGCCCCATTGTTGGTGTAATTGAAAGTAATAGTGCCATATTGTTGATATCATTGGGAGGCAGAGTGCCCTATTGTTGGTGTCATTAGG
Source organism: Lithobates pipiens (assembly GCF_037356315.1). Taxonomy (NCBI): domain Eukaryota; kingdom Metazoa; phylum Chordata; class Amphibia; order Anura; family Ranidae; genus Lithobates; species Lithobates pipiens. The sequence continues at coordinate 29,512,274 of NW_027507748.1, read as the reverse complement.
AGTAATAGTGCCCGATTGTTGGTGCCATTGAGAGGAATAGTGACCCATCGTTGGTGTCAGTAGGAAGAGTAGTGCCTCATTGCTGGTGTAATTAGGGTGAATAGTGCCCCATTGTTGGTGTCACTGAGAGTAATAGTGCCACATCATTGATGTCATTGGGAGAAATGGTGCCCCATTGCTGGTGTCATTGGGAGGAATAATGACCCATTGTTGATTTCAGCGGGAATAACAGTGCACTATTGTTGGTGTCATTGGGAGGAATAGTGCTCCACTGTTGATGTATTTGGGAGTAATAGTGCCCGATCGTTGGTGTCATTGGGAGAAGTAGTGTCCTATCGTTGGTGTCATTAGAAGTAAGACCCCATTCACACCTGAGCATTTTGTAGCCCTACGCCTGAAGCTACAAAACGCTGGAGGGGAAAAAATACATTATTCTCAATGGAGATGGTTCACATCTCCACTCCAAGTCGCCTGAAGCCCTACGCCTGAAGCTCAAACAAGTTCCGGACCCTTTTTTGTCGTGCAAATCGGGCTGATTTGGGCGTTTTCATTCCCATAGAAACTAATGGAAACGCTCGATTCGAGCGTTTAGCGCGACAACGAGCGTTTCTATGGGCGTTTTTATGCTGTATCTGCTCAATGCTTAACATTGGTCACCTTTTGCCCTGCACAAATTCGCGACAAAACGCGGCAAAAAACGCTGCGAATCGCGGTAAAAAACGCCGCAATCGTGGTAAAAAACGCGGCAAAAAACGCTTGAAAAAGCTACGCTCAGGTGTGAATGCAGCCTAATAGTGTCTCACTGTTGGAGTCATTGGGAGGAATAGTGTACCTTTGCTGGTATCAGTAGGAGAAATGGTGCCCAAGGGACTCATCTCCAGTAGGGAGTAAGGGAGCATCTAGCCAGGATGAATCCAAGGCTGCAGTGGAGGGTGTCATGTGACAGTTGTATTCGTCCAGCTTCACACGGAGATATGTTTAAGATTGAGTCTCCATTAGCAACAAGGGCTTCCAGACTCCATGAGACCAAAAGAGTGCCAGGTTCCTCTAAGGGGAAGACACCAATCCCTTTTCTGCAGGACAACTTTCGGGCTCTGCCACCTTGAAAGATGGGTCCTCCTTGACCAGACAGGTCAGCTTGAAGAATTCTGTGCTAGGCCCATATAGAACAAAGGCCTATGCAGCATGCTTGAAGTGATTGTAGACATATTAGTCCACTTGTTACAAATGTGCTACATTACGAGGGCACTGTCCATGATACTTTTTTATTTTTATTTGCACTTACATCCAAATTTTCAGGACAAGCTTTTGGGGGTGTACCCCCTTCTTCAAGATCCAAGCAGTCCTCCCGACTGTACCTAGTAATTTCCTGAAGATTTCTGTGATAAGATCTTAGAGAGGCTTAGTGGTTTTTGCACTTCTGCCTTTCTGCACCAGAGTTTTTTCTTGTTGTTTTAATCCCAGCCAAGACATTATTTGCATGGAGTTTGCGTTTTGCATATCTTCTGCACTCTAAAGATATGCTGGTAGGTTAATTGGCATCTGTTCAAGTTGGCCTTAGTCTGTGTATGTATGCATGTGAGAAATGGACCTTATGATTGTAAGCTCCTTGAGGGCAGAGACTGATGTGAATGTACAATGTCTAAATTTCCTGTCATATACTAATAACTATAAAAAAATAAATATTAATGCAACTATCCCAAGGCAATGAGAAGGGCACAAAGCATATTGTGCATCACTTTATATTTTATTTTTTTAGAAGGCAAGAAACCACAGGGAAGCCAGAGGAGATACCTGATTTCACGTCAAAGCCAACTTCCCTCCAAGCTAAAACATCTATAGAATACAAACCAGGGATCCCAAAAATGTGTATTATTTAAAGGAGCCCTCGGCTCAAACGTGTCTATAGAGCTGTTGAGACACCAACAGAAGAGATGCAGAAAGTGGCATCCTATGCATCAGGGACAGCTAGACAGGAACAATAGGATTGCATTTCCCTGCCAAGGAAAGCGTGCTGATACATTTCTTATATTCCGAGTTTCAGAAGTTCTTAGTATGAAGAATTCATGCAAAAGAGGATATCAATGTTTGAGGTCGTTTTAGAATGATTCGCTGATGAAAGATCACTCAAGGTTCCTTAAGGTGTGTTTAAATAATTCAAGTTTGAACTAAGTTTGTAGAAGTTGGAGAGAAGAGTTTCTGGAAAGAAAGAGGGGAAAGCAAGAAAGAAAAGGAGATACAGAGGGAATTAAATGGAAAAGGAAGGAAGGAAGGAAGGAAGGAAGGAAGGAAGGAAGGAAGATGTAAAGAACAGGAGGGCAGAATGAAGGAAGGAAGATGTAAAGAAAAGAACATGAGAAGGAAGGAAGGATGATGTCAAGAAAAGAATGGGAAAAGGGAGGAAAGAAGATTTAAAGAAAAGAATGGGAAAAGGGAGGAAAGAAGATTTAAAGAAAAGAATGGGAAAAGGGAGGAAAGAAGATTTAAAGAAAAGAATGGGAGAAGGAAGGAAGGATGATGTCAAGAAAAGAATGGGAAAAGGGAGGAAAGAAGATTTAAAGAAAAGAATGGGAAAAGGGAGGAAAGAAGATTTAAAGAAAAGAATGGGAAAAGGGAGGAAAGAAGATTTAAAGAAAAGAATGGGAGAAGGAAGGAAGGATGATGTCAAGAAAAGAATGGGAAAAGGGAGGAAAGAAGATGTAAAGAAAAGAACATGAGAAGGAAGGAAGGATGATGTCAAGAAAAGAATGGGAAAAGGGAGGAAAGAAGATTTAAAGAAAAGAATGGGAAAAGGGAGGAAAGAAGATTTAAAGAAAAGAATGGGAAAAGGGAGGAAAGAAGATTTAAAGAAAAGAATGGGAGAAGGAAGGAAGGATGATGTCAAGAAAAGAATGGGAAAAGGGAGGAAAGAAGATGTAAAGAAAAGAACATGAGAAGGAAGGAAGGATGATGTCAAGAAAAGAATGGGAAAAGGGAGGAAAGAAGATTTAAAGAAAAGAATGGGAAAAGGGAGGAAAGAAGATTTAAAGAAAAGAATGGGAGAAGGAAGGAAGGATGATGTCAAGAAAAGAATGGGAAAAGGGAGGAAAGAAGATTTAAAGAAAAGAATGGGAAAAGGGAGGAAAGAAGATTTAAAGAAAAGAATGGGAAAAGGGAGGAAAGAAGATTTAAAGAAAAGAATGGGAGAAGGAAGGAAGGATGATGTCAAGAAAAGAATGGGAAAAGGGAGGAAAGAAGATGTAAAGAAAAGAACATGAGAAGGAAGGAAGGATGATGTCAAGAAAAGAATGGGAAAAGGGAGGAAAGAAGATTTAAAGAAAAGAATGGGAAAAGGGAGGAAAGAAGATTTAAAGAAAAGAATGGGAAAAGGGAGGAAAGAAGATTTAAAGAAAAGAATGGGAGAAGGAAGGAAGGATGATGTCAAGAAAAGAATGGGAAAAGGGAGGAAAGAAGATGTAAAGAAAAGAACATGAGAAGGAAGGAAGGATGATGTCAAGAAAAGAATGGGAAAAGGGAGGAAAGAAGATTTAAAGAAAAGAATGGGAAAAGGGAGGAAAGAAGATTTAAAGAAAAGAATGGGAAAAGGGAGGAAAGAAGATTTAAAGAAAAGAATGGGAGAAGGAAGGAAGGATGATGTCAAGAAAAGAATGGGAAAAGGGAGGAAAGAAGATGTAAAGAAAAGAACATGAGAAGGAAGGAAGGATGATGTCAAGAAAAGAATGGGAAAAGGGAGGAAAGAAGATTTAAAGAAAAGAATGGGAAAAGGGAGAAAAGAAGATTTAAAGAAAAGAATGGGAAAAGGGAGGAAAGAAGATTTAAAGAAAAGAATGGGAGAAGGAAGGAAGGATGATGTCAAGAAAAGAATGGGAAAAGGGAGGAAAGAAGATGTAAAGAAAAGAACATGAGAAGGAAGGAAGGATGATGTCAAGAAAAGAATGGGAAAAGGGAGGAAAGAAGATTTAAAGAAAAGAATGGGAAAAGGGAGGAAAGAAGATTTAAAGAAAAGAATGGGAAAAGGGAGGAAAGAAGATTTAAAGAAAAGAATGGGAGAAGGAAGGAAGGATGATGTCAAGAAAAGAATGGGAAAAGGGAGGAAAGAAGATGTAAAGAAAAGAACATGAGAAGGAAGGAAGGATGATGTCAAGAAAAGAATGGGAAAAGGGAGGAAAGAAGATTTAAAGAAAAGAATGGGAAAAGGGAGGAAAGAAGATGTAAAGAAAAGAATGGGAGAAGGAAGGAAGGATGATGTCAAGAAAAGAATGGGAAAAGGGAGGAAAGAAGATTTAAAGAAAAGAATGGGAAAAGGGAGGAAAGAAGATTTAAAGAAAAGAATGGGAAAAGGGAGGAAAGAAGATTTAAAGAAAAGAATGGGAGAAGGAAGGAAGGATGATGTCAAGAAAAGAATGGGAAAAGGGAGGAAAGAAGATGTAAAGAAAAGAACATGAGAAGGAAGGAAGGATGATGTCAAGAAAAGAATGGGAAAAGGGAGGAAAGAAGATTTAAAGAAAAGAATGGGAAAAGGGAGGAAAGAAGATTTAAAGAAAAGAATGGGAAAAGGGAGGAAAGAAGATTTAAAGAAAAGAATGGGAGAAGGAAGGAAGGATGATGTCAAGAAAAGAATGGGAAAAGGGAGGAAAGAAGATGTAAAGAAAAGAACATGAGAAGGAAGGAAGGATGATGTCAAGAAAAGAATGGGAAAAGGGAGGAAAGAAGATTTAAAGAAAAGAATGGGAAAAGGGAGGAAAGAAGATTTAAAGAAAAGAATGGGAAAAGGGAGGAAAGAAGATTTAAAGAAAAGAATGGGAGAAGGAAGGAAGGATGATGTCAAGAAAAGAATGGGAAAAGGGAGGAAAGAAGATGTAAAGAAAAGAACATGAGAAGGAAGGAAGGATGATGTCAAGAAAAGAATGGGAAAAGGGAGGAAAGAAGATTTAAAGAAAAGAATGGGAAAAGGGAGAAAAGAAGATTTAAAGAAAAGAATGGGAAAAGGGAGGAAAGAAGATTTAAAGAAAAGAATGGGAGAAGGAAGGAAGGATGATGTCAAGAAAAGAATGGGAAAAGGGAGGAAAGAAGATGTAAAGAAAAGAACATGAGAAGGAAGGAAGGATGATGTCAAGAAAAGAATGGGAAAAGGGAGGAAAGAAGATTTAAAGAAAAGAATGGGAAAAGGGAGGAAAGAAGATTTAAAGAAAAGAATGGGAAAAGGGAGGAAAGAAGATTTAAAGAAAAGAATGGGAGAAGGAAGAAAGGAAGAAAAAAGTTAAATGACCTAAAGAGAAAAAGAAGGGAGGAACAGAAAGAGAGAGGAGAAGGAAGGAATCAAGAAGGAAAGGAAAGTTTAAAGGAAAGAACAGGAAAGAGAAGGAAGGAGGGAAAGAAGAAATTTAGGTAAAAAAAAACAAAGAGGGAAAAAAATGAAAGAAAAGGAGAGGAAAGGAAGGAAGGAAGGAAGGAGACAAGGGAGGAAGTAAAAAAACAAGATGGAAGGAAAAGTTTAAGTAAAGAAATGGAAAGAAGAGAGAGAGAGAGGAGAAGGAAGGAAAAAAGGAAGGAAAACATTAAAGGAAATAGCGGGAGAAGAAGAGAAGGAAGGAAGGAAAAATTTAAAGAAAGAGAAAAAGAAGGGAGGAAGAGAGAAAGTTTAAAGGGAAGAACAGGATAAATAAGAAAGGAGGAAACAAAGAAACAAAGTGGAAGATGGGAAGAGAGAATAAGTTAGGGAACCACGCAAGGAAGGAAGAAAGGAAGGGAGGAAGGAGGGAAGGGGCAAAGATAGAAAACCTATTAAAGTGATATTAAAGGCTTTCCTTTTTTGCTTTTTAAATGACTAACGTGTTATACTCACCTGCTCTGTGCATTGATTTTGCAAAGATCAGCCCCGGTCCTTCTCTGCTTGGCTCTCCCGCTGTCGTTCCTGGCCCCTCCCTCCTGCCAAGTGCCCACCCCAGAGCAAGCAGCTTGCAATAGAGGCACCCAAGCTTAGCTTTAGGCTTGTTCCTAAACCGCGGCAACATGTGTTCATTCACACATATAGCCGTGGCTTGGCCCCACCCTCTCTCTTCATTGGCTCACTGGCTGTAAATAACAGCAGCGGGAGCCATTGTCTCCTGCTGCTGTCTCAGCCAATGAGGAGGAAGAGTCCCCAGAGAGCCGAGGCTCTCGTGCACATCGCTGGATCTAGATGGGGCTCAGGTAAGTATTAGGTGGGCTGCTGCACAGAGGACGTTTTTTGCCTTCATGCATAGAATACATGAAGGTAAAAAACCTTGTGTCTTTAGAACCACCTTAAGTAGAAAATAAAAGGAAAAAACTAGAGGAGATAAAATAGAAAAATAGAAGAGAGGGGGAAGAGGAGTAAACAAATTAAAGGGGGAGGGGGGGTTGAGGAGAAGAAAAAAATGGGGAAAGGAGGGGAGGAGAGGAGAGGAGAAGAGAAGAGAGGAGGGGAATATAGAGGAAAGAAAATGAGAAGAGGAGGAAGTAGGGGAGAGGGGAAAGGAGAAGATGGGAGGGGACAGATAGAGGGTAGGAGGAGAGGTTTAAGAGAGAGGAAAAGCAGATTGGAGAATGAAGGAGAGGAGAGGGAGGGATTAACAGGACGGAGAGGAGAGAGAAAAAAGAGGGGAAGGGACGAGATGGGAAGAGTGGATAAAAAAAAGAACAGGGATTGGAGGGGAGGATAGTGATGGTTCAAATCCCAAGCACGACACTACCTGACTGGAGTTTTCATGTTCTCCCTGTGCCTGCGTGGGTTTCCTCCGGGTACTTCGGTTTCCTCCCACACTCCAAAGACATGCTGGTAGGTTAATTGGCTCCTGTCTAGATTGGCCCCTAGTATATGTATGAATATGTGTTAGGGACCTTAGGTTGTAAGCTCCTTCAGGGTAGGGACTGATGTTAATGTACAACATATATGTAAAGTGCTGCGTAAATTAATGGCACTATATAAGTACCATAAATAAATAAAATAAATGAAAGACGAGAGGACAGAAGAGAAAAAGAGGATGGGATATCAAGAGGATGGAGTATTTAGAATGGAGAAGATGTAAACATATTAGGAGAAGAAAAGAGGGGAGGAAAGAAAAAAAAAAAAAAGGAGGAAAAAATAGCAGAGGGAAAGGGTGAGGGAGAAGAGAGGGGAGGGGAAGGGAAGGGAGGGGAAGGGAGGGGAGGAGAGGGGAAAGGAGGGGAAATGAGGGGAGGAGAGGAGAGGGGAGGGGAGGAGAGGGTATAGAAAAGGCAGGGAAGAGGGAGAGAGGGAAAGGATAAGACAGAAGAGGAAAAGGAGGGGGGAGGAGAAGAGTGATGATATGTGAGGGTAGGTTATAGAAGAAGCAAGGAAAAGGTTGTGAGAGAGAGGGAAACGAGAGCAGAAGGCAGTAGAAGAAAGGGATAAAAGGTGAAATGAGCAGGAAAGGTAAGGTTGAGGGAGAGGAGAGAGAAGAGAAATGGGGAAGTAAAGGGAAGAGGGGCAAGGTCAGGGAAAAGGAGGGGGAACTAAGAGGGAGTGGACATAGGGGAAAGGAGAGGACAGGAAAAAGATAAAGGAGAGGGAAAGGAGAGGAGAGGAAAATGAAGAAGGAGGGGGGAAGGAGAGAAGATATAGAGAGGAAAGAGGAGGAGATGGGAGGAGATGAGGGGTAAATAAAGGGGAGGAGAAAAGAGGGGAAAGAAATTTGGAAGAGAGGAGGCAAGAAGGGAGGATGGAATATTGAGAGGATGGGGGATAGAGTATGGAGAGTGGAGAAAAGATAAAAGCAGAAGAGGAAAAAAGAGGGTAGGAAAGAAAAAAAGGGGGAAAGGATAGAAGAAGAGAGAAGAGGGGAGGGAAGAAGAGGAAAGCAGAGGGGAGGAAAAAGGAAGGAAAGGGTAAAAGAAGAGAAAAAATGGGAGGAGAGAGGAGAAGAGAGGATGGGATAGAGAGAGAGGTGGAGGGGTGAAGAGAGAAGAAGAGAATAGAGGGCAGGAGATGAGAATAAGGATGAGGGGATAGGGAGGGGGGAGATGTGGAGGGAGAAGAATGCACACACTGGGGCTTTTATAAACACTTGAGAAAAGCAGCTTCAAAAAAGTGCCTAAGACGTTCTCGCAAACACTTTTAGGCATGTCAAGCCTTGGGCATTTACTTATTTCCTTGGCTAAAATATGAATTTATTTTGGCCATTAAAGTGGAAAAAAAAAAAAAAAGTTCCTAGGGCATGTTTACCAGTGTTTAGGCATGCCAGGCTTTTTTATGCTCAGAAGCTCCTTTCCTAAATGCAACAACATTGGTTGGTTTGTCTTCATGCCTCTAAAAGCATGTGAAGGCATATAGTGTGCATGGACACATAGGCTAACATGGAGGGGCGTTGAAAGGCAGAAGAAAAAAAGCTCAAACGCCGTTGTTTTTGAGCTCAAATGTGCGAAAGGCCAAAAGAGGAGAGGAGTACACCCCTAAGTGAAAATGTCCAAATTGGGCACAAATTTCTGTATTTTGTGTGCCCACCATTATTTTCCAGCACTGCCTTAACCCTCTTGGGCATGGAGTTCACCAGAGCTTCACAGGTTGCCACTGAAGTCCTCTTCCACTCCTCCATGATGACATCACAGAGCTGGTGGATGTTGGAGACCTTGCGCTCCTCCACCTTCTGTTTGAGGATGTCCCACAGATGCTCAATAGGGTTTAGGTCGGGAGACATTCTTGGCCAGTCCATCACCTTTACCCTCAGCTTCTTTAGCAAGGCAGTGGTTGTCTTGGAGGTGTGTTTGGGGTCGTTATCATGTTGGAATACTGCCCTGTGGCCCAGTCTCTGAAGGGAGGGGATCATGCTCTGCTTCAGTATGTCACAGTACATGTTGGCATTCATGGTTCCCTCAATGATCTGTAGCTCCCCAGTGCCGGCAGCACTCATGCAGCCCCAGACCATGACACTCCCACCACCATGCTTGACTGTAGCCAAGACACACTTGTCTTTGTACTCCTCGCCTGGTTGCCGCCACACACACTTGTCACCATCAGAACCAAATAAGTTTATCTTGGTCTCATCAGACCACAGGACATGGTTCCAGTAATCCATGTCCTTAGTCTGCTTGTCTTCAGCAAACTGTTTGCGGACTTTCTTGTGCATCATCTTTAGAAGAGACTTCCTTCTGGGATGACAGCCATCCAATTTGATGCAGTGTGCGGCGTATGGTCTGAGCACTGACAGGCTGACCTCCCACCCCTTCCACCTCTGCAGCAATGCTGGCAACACTCATATGTCTATTTCCCAAAGACAACCTCTGGATATGACGCTGAGCATGCGCACTCAACTTCTTTGGTGGACCATGGTGAAGGCCTGTTCTGAATGGAACCGGTCCTGTTAAACTGCAGTATGGTCTTGGCCACCGTGCTGCAGCTCAGTTTCAGGGTGTTGGCAATCTTCTTATAGCCCAGGCCATCTTTATGTAGAGCAAAAATTCTTTTTTTTCAGATCCTCAGAGAGTTCTTTGCCATGAGGTGCCATGTTGAACTTCCAGTGACCGGTATGAGAGAGTGAGAGCGATAACCCCAAATTTAACAAACCCGCTCCCCATTCACACCTGAGACCTTGTAACACTAACGAGTCACATGATACCGGGGGAGGGAAAATGACTAATTGGGCCCAATTTGGACATTTTCACTTAGGGGTGTACTCACTTTTGTTGCCAGCGGTTTAGACATTAATGGCTGTGTGTTGAGTTATTTTGAGGGGACAGCAAATTTACACTGTTATACAAGCTGTACACTCACTACTTTACATTGTAGACAAGTGTCATTTCTGCAGTGTTGTCACATGAAAAGATAGAAGAAAAGATTTACAGAAATGTGAGGGGTGTACTTACTTTTGTGAGATACTGTATATCTTAGAACATTGCGGGAAAAAGGTAGAAAGAAAGATAAAATAGGACAGGAACATCACGGCACTTACATCGGAAAGTCCCCACATAATTAAATTTCCGAGTGAAACATGTGAATAACTTTGCATAATCATCAGCATTTCAATGCCTCCTCTGGTCGCTCTTTCATCCCAGATGCAGCATGAGAATTACCCTTTCCTTTCTCCTTATTTAATAAAGGAATTGGGCATTCTGATATTCATATTCATGGAGCGGCCCGTTAATAATTCATGTAATGGCCTTGGGCCGGGTGACGTGGAATGAAACTCTGTGCAGAGACAGCCGGAATGACGGGAAATGAATTGTTAGGGGTAGAGAGTGTTCATAAAGTAATATAGCCGGCCGGAGGTGAGACCATTCCCATTCTTAAAGTGGACCTGTCTGAAGATCCCATTTTAATCCACCAACAGGACAAAAGCTTTATTGGCCAAAACCATATCATCATCATGCAACCTATAGCCTAGAGCAGTGATGGCGGACCTTGGCACCCCAGATGTTTTAGAACTACATTTCCCATGATGCTCATGCACTCTGCAGTGTAGTTGAGCATCATGGGAAATGTAGTTCCAAAACATCTGGGGGTGCCAAGGTTCGCCATCACTGGCCTAGGGCATCCCATATCACACGGGGTTGATTTACTTAAGACAAATCGGTAATTCGCTTTGCAAGGGAAGTTGCACTTTGTAAAGGGAAGTTGCACTTTGTAAAGGGAAGTTGCACTTTGCTAGAGCTGAGCAATTGAGAAGAAGCTCTGCTGATTTCCAGCATAAGTTATGTGTAAGCAAAAATGCTGTTTTTTTTTTCATTTTCATTACACATGATTGCATATTTGCCATGTTAAATCTTACCACATTCACTAAGCTCTTGGGGGAAGTCCCTTGCAAAGTGCAAGTTCCCTTTCAAGATGGAGAGCCTATTTCCCTCTAGAAAATCCACCCCTATGGCGTTGAGGTACCCCATTACAGACTACATGGTTTTCAATAAAACAGACTTTAGGGTTGACATAACTGGGTATCCTTTACAAAGTGAAATTTCACTGCATTTACTGTGAGTAAATCCCTTGCAAAGTTCAACTTTCCTTGCAAATTGAACAGTCTGTTGCCTTTAGTAACTCCACCCCATGGCCTCTAGCTACCTCGTTAAAGACTACATTCGGGTTTATTTACCAAAGGCGAGTAGGCTGTTTACTTTGCATGGGGACTACACGGTTTTATGTTCAGGCAGACTTTGTGGTTGATCTACTAAAGGCACTTAAAGTGGTTGTAAACCCTTACAACTTTGACCTACAGGTAAGCCTAGATTAAGGCTTACCTGTAGGTCCAAGAAATATCTCCTAAACCTACACGGTTTAGGAGATATTTTCCGAAAGACAGGCACCGCTGTCTACGGCGCAGGCGCACTGAGCGCGGCACTGTCAACGATGAAGATGCCGCGCGTGTCGGCTCCCGTGCGCATGCGCGGGAGTGACGTCATCGCGGCTCCTGTGTCAGGTAAGTGACACATAATGGGCTACTATGCGATGCATAGTAGTCCATTATGCTTTGCCTTTGCAGGGAATGAAAGAGGGTGTAAACTCATCAGGGTTTACTTCCTCTTTAAACTGCAAGGGAAGTTACACTTTTCAAGGGAATTTTCCCAGATGCTCGGTGAATGCAGTGAAGCTCTGCTGCCTTCCATTATCCAATTATGCACAAGCAAAAATGTTATTTTTTTTTATGTTCCTTACACATGATTGAACATTCTTTGTAAAGCAAAACCTCACCACATTCACTAAGCTCTTGGGGGAATTGCCTTGCAAAGTGCAACTTCCCTTGCAAGATGAAGAGCCTGTTTCCCTTTTTTTCCAGAAGCTCTGTGAATGAGGTGAAGCTCTGTTGCCTTCCATTAGAGGGCTTTCACACTGCGCCACCCACAGCGTCGGCGGTAAAACGCTGCTATTTTAAGCGACGTTTTACCGTCGGATTTACCGTGCATTTCAGCCTCTAGCGGGGTGCTTTTACCCCCCGCTAGCGGCCGAGAAAGGGTTAAAACTGCCTGCAATACGCCGCAATAGTGGCGTTTTGCCGGCGGTATTGCAGCGCTGCCCCATTGATTTCAATGAGGAGCAGCGGTGGAGGAGCGGTAAACACAACGCTCCTTCACTGCTCCAAAGAAGCTGTTGGCAGGACTTTTCCTGACACCCTGCCAGCGCACCGCTCCAGTGTGAAAGCTCTCGGGCTTTCACACTGAAGACAATGGTGCAGCAGTTTGAGGGCGGATTGCAGGCGCTATTTCTAATGCTATAGCACCTGCAATATGCCCTCGGTGTGAAAGGGGTCTTATCCAATCTCTTATCCAATCATGCACAAGCAAAACTGTTTTTTTTTTACGTTCTTTGCACATGATTGAACATTCTTTGTAAAGTACTGCCTATCAGTGCCCATCAGTGCAGCCTATCAGTGCCCCCTATCAGTGCCCACCAGTGCCGCCTATCTGTGCCCATCAGTACTGCCTATCAGTACCCATCAGTGCAGACTATCAGTGCCCATCAGTGCCCCCTATCTGTGTCCATCAGTGCTGCCTATCAGTGCCCATCAGTGCCATCTATCAGTGCCCATCAGTGCCGCCTATCTGCGCCCATCAGTGCTGCCTATCAGTGCCCATCAGTGCCATCTATCAGTGCCCATAAGTGCCTTCTCTCAGTGCCCATCAGTACTGCCTATCAGTGTCCATCAGTGCAGCCCATCAGTACTGCCTATCAGTGCCCACCAGTTCCGCCTATCTGTGCCCATCAGTGCTGCCGATCGGTATCCATCAGTGCCCCTATCAGTGCCCATCAGTGCAGCCCATCAGTGCCACCTATCAGTGCCCATCAATTCTACATATCATTGCCACCTTATCAGTGCCCATCGGTGCAGCCTCATCAGTGCCCGTCAGTGCAGGAGAAAACAACATTTTATAACAGCAACAAAGAAAAACTTTCAAAAATGTTGGTCTTTTTTAGTTTGTTCAGCAAAAAAAACAAAAACCATTGGTGATCGAATACCACCAAAGAAAACTCTATTTGTGGGAAGAAAATTATAAAGATGTAGTTTGGGTGCAGCGTCACATGACCGCGCAATTGTCATTCAAAGTGTGAGAGCGCTGAAAGCTGAAAATTGTCCTGGAAGGGGGTGAAAGTGCCCGGTATGGAAGTGGTTGTATAGTCAAATTTGGGACTTTTACCTACAGGAAAGCCTATAATAAGGCTTACCTGTAGATAAAAAATAATATCTCCTAAACCTGTACGGTTTAGGAGATATTCCACTCGCAATGCGCCACTGACTGCAGGGGCGCATGTGCACAAGGGATTCTCGGCTGAAAGTCCGGCAGACGCCGGACCCTGCCGGAGAGCAATCTCCTGCGCTCATTCGCGGGAGTGACGATATCTTCCGGGTATCGCGGCTCTGGCGCTGTGAGTGGCCGGAGCCGCGATACCCGGAAGAAACGCAGAGGGAACATGTCAGCTCCCTTGGCGTGGATCGGGATGTCGGGGCTTCGCTCTAAGGTAAGTATTTCATAATGAGCTAGTATGCGGTGCATACTAGCTCATTATGCCTTTTCCTTTGCAGGTGAGAAAAAAAATAATAATTCAGCAGGTATACAACCGCTTTAAGCAGACAGACTTTGTCTGGTAGACTCCCATTATAATAAGAGGGCCAACAAGGTGCAACGTTTGTGCAGCACTACTAAGCAGGCTAGGAAGGGAAGGGGCCTCATTTACGGTGAGTGATAGAATGAAGACCTTAAACCTTTAACAAAATGTAAGGCCGCGTACACACGCGCGGACTGTTCGCCCAACCTTGTTCGGCAAACAGTTTCATCAAACAGTCCGCTCAAAATTTGCATGAGCGGACTTGCCCACACACGAGCGGACTGTTTGACGAACAAGGTTGGGCAAACAGTTCGCTCAACTTTTGAAATGAACGGACTCGCCCACGTAAGGAGGAGGCAAATCCGCCCATTTCAAGCGCGTGTACAGGTAGGCGGGGCCCGCGAAGGAGACGTCGCGGGCTCCGCCGCCTGGAATGGGCTTAAAGGGGAACCCCAACGCCGAAAAAAATCGGCGTGGGGGTTACCCCCAAGTCCACACCAGACCCTTGTCCGAGCACGCTACCCGGCCGGCCAGGAAAGGGGGCGAGCGAGCGCGCCCCCCCTGCCGAGCCGTACCAGGCCGCGTGCCCTCAACATGGGGGGTGCCTTGGGGAAGGGGGGGCCGCGCGGCCCCCCCCACCCCAAAGCACCTTGTCCCCATGTTGATGAGGACAAGGGCCTCTTCCCGACAACCCTGGCCGTTGGTTGTCGGGGTCTGCGGGCGGGGGGCTTATCGGAATCCGGGAGCTCCCTTTAAGAAGGGGGCCCCCCGGATACCGGCCCCCCACCCTATGTGAATGAGTATGGGGTACAATGTACCCCTACCCATTCACCTGTGAAATAAAGTACAAATAAAAACACAACACAGGGGAAAAAAATATTTTATTGCACAGCCGGGGGTCTTCCGTCTTCGGGGGTCTTCTCGCCGGACTCCTCCGCTATGTGTGTGTAGCTCTTTTGCCAGCGGAGGAGTCCGGCTTTCTTCCTCCCCGCCGCCGGCCTCTTCTCCCGACTTCGGGGGTCTTGTCCCCCTCTTCGGTTCTTCTGCCGGGCCACCGCGCCTGGTCCGGTGGCCCGGTCTTCTGTCGCCGTCTTCCGTTCTTCTGTCGCCGCCTTCGGTTCTTCTGCCGGGCCACCGCGCCTTCTTGTAGCTCTTTTACAGGCGGTGGCCCGGTCTTCTGTCGCCGCTGTCGCCTTCCGTTCTTCTTCTTGTTCTTCTTGTTCTTCCCCAGGAGATGTTGACACGTCGCTCCCTCCGGCCGGAATGCCAGAGCCGCCCTGCGCTGTGACTTATATAGTGACAATGGGGCGGTGTCACATGGTATATGTCACATGGGTTGGTCACATGGGTTGATGTCACATGGGGACTATGACATCGTAAGGGGGCGGGGTCACCATGTGACCAACCCATGTGACATATACCATGTGACACCGCCCCATTGTCACTATATAAGTCACAGCGCAGGGCGGCTCTGGCATTCCGGCCGGAGGGAGCGACGTGTCAACATCTCCTGGAGAAGAACAAGAAGAACAAGAAGAAGAACGGAAGGCGACAGCGGCGACAGCGGCGACAGAAGACCGGGCCACCGCCTGTAAAAGAGCTACAAGAAGGCGCGGTGGCCCGGCAGAAGAACCGAAGGCGGCGACAGAAGAACGGAAGACGGCGACAGAAGACCGGGCCACCGGACCAGGCGCGGTGGCCCGGCAGAAGAACCGAAGAGGGGGACAAGACCCCCGAAGTCGGGAGAAGAGGCCGGCGGCGGGGAGGAAGAAAGCCGGACTCCTCCGCTGGCAAAAGAGCTACACACACATAGCGGAGGAGTCCGGCGAGAAGACCCCCGAAGACGGAAGACCCCCGGCTGTGCAATAAAATATTTTTTTCCCCTGTGTTGTGTTTTTATTTGTACTTTATTTCACAGGTGAATGGGTAGGGGTACATTGTACCCCATACTCATTCACATAGGGTGGGGGGCCGGTATCCGGGGGGCCCCCTTCTTAAAGGGAGCTCCCGGATTCCGATAAGCCCCCCGCCCGCAGACCCCGACAACCAACGGCCAGGGTTGTCGGGAAGAGGCCCTTGTCCTCATCAACATGGGGACAAGGTGCTTTGGGGTGGGGGGGGCCGCGCGGCCCCCCCTTCCCCAAGGCACCCCCCATGTTGAGGGCACGCGGCCTGGTACGGCTCAGGAGGGGGGGCGCGCT
Source organism: Lithobates pipiens (assembly GCF_037356315.1). Lineage (NCBI taxonomy): Eukaryota > Metazoa > Chordata > Amphibia > Anura > Ranidae > Lithobates > Lithobates pipiens. The sequence goes on along the minus strand of NW_027507748.1, from coordinate 29,496,563 downwards.
CGCTCGCCCCCTTTCCTGGCCGGCCGGGTAGCGTGCTCGGACAAGGGTCTGGTGTGGACTTGGGGGGAACCCCCACGCCGATTTTTTTCGGCGTTGGGGTTCCCCTTTAAGCCCATTCCAGGCGGCGAAGCCCGCGACGTCTCCTTCGCGGGCCCCGCCTACCTGTACACGCGCTCGAAATGGGCGGACTTTCCGAGCGGGAACAGTCCGCTCATTTCGAAAGTACAGCGGACAGGCCCACACACGGGCGGACTGTTCGCTCAAACACAGTTTCAGCGGACAGTTTTTCGGAATTTCCGAAAGACCTTGTCCGTCCAACTGTCCGCTGAAACTGTCCGCTGAAAGCCCACACACGAGCGGACTGTCCGCCCAAACACTGTTCAGCGGACAAGGTTGGGCGAACAGTCCGCCCGTGTGTACGCGGCCTCAGTCTTATCTCAGGAAGCTTCAATCGGGGGATGTGATGCATTCATCGTCCAGATAGAATACCCGTTCAATTCGAAGTATTCTAGACCGAGATCCTAATGAAGGTTCAGCTCATTGCCTTTACACGTTGTTTTCACTGAGTCATTATTTTACTTACTATAAAAAGGTGACACCAGCTTCTCACCTACCAATTAAATCAAAGTTGAAAGTGTGAATTGGTGTCTTCTGCATTTTCCCTTGCCCGTTAGCAAGTTTGGCGAAATGAGAGGAGCAGGAAATCCTGATCATTATTTCCCCGTTAATCACTGGCGCTTCATTCCCACTGACATGTGATTTATTTTTGTTAGCAGTCATTCTTTAGTGGAGACGAGTGTCGGTCGGCTGACAGGCCTTCCCGGTGAAATGTATCATTCCTGCGGTGTCAGTGCATCTGTTAGACGTGGAGGAAAGGGGGAACGACATGGGAGCTCAAATAAAAAAAAAAAAAAAACAATGTATCCAAATACACCTGTCAGAGATACGTGGGGACCACCACTGCTCCTGTTCTTCTGAAGATGCTGGTTTTCTGGCTTTCCCTGTGGAGCCATACCCCCCCCATAGTCACTGTACAGCCATGGCCAAACGTTTTGAGAATGACACAAATATGAACTTTCCAGAAGTCAGCTGTTTCCATTTTTATAATGGAAATTTGCATATAATCCAGAATGTTATGAAGAGTGATCAGATGAACTGCAAGTTCCGTATTTATCAGCATACAACACGCACTTTTTTCCCCTTAAAAGCAGGGGAAAATCACGGGTGCATATTATACTGCAAACCCCCACAATTCTGAGCCTCTGGGCGGCATTTAGCCGCCTTCGGCTCTTCTTGGCGGCTTTTGGCCACCTTCGGCTCTTCTCGGCTGCTTTCGGCAACCTACAGCTCTTCTCGGCGGCTTTCGGCCACCTTCGGCTCTTCTCGGCGGCTTTCGGCTGCCTTCGGCCTTTCTTGGCAGCTTCTGCCCGTTCTCGGTGGACGAAAGCGGCCGAGAATGACCGAAAGCTGCAGAGAACGGCCGAAGGCAGTCGAAAGCTGCTGAGAAGAGCCGAAGGCGGGCAGAGGCCGTTGAGAACTACCGCGCGCCGCTGAGATACACAGGACATCCGGCTCTGTATCTCGGGGGCGGAATTTAAAAAAAAATGAAACTGACAAGGCTGCAATGATGGGCAAGGCTGACTGACAAGGCTGCAATGGTGGACAAGGCTGATTGACAAGGCTGCAATGGTGGACAAGGCTGACTGACAAGGCTGCAATGGTGGACAAGGCTGACTGACAAGGCTGCAATGGTGGACAAGGCTGAATGACAAGGCTGCAATGGTGGACAAGGCTGAATGACAAGGCTGCAATGGTGGACAAGGCTGACTGACAAGGCTGCAATGGTGGACAAGGCTGACTGACAAGGCTGCAATGGTGGACAAGGCTGAATGACAAGGCTGCAATGGTGGACAAGGCTGACTGACAAGGCTGCAATGGTGGACAAGGCTGAATGACAAGGCTGCAATGGTGGACAAGGCTGACTGACAAGGCTGCAATGGTGGACAAGGCTGAATGACAAGGCTGCAATGGTGGACAAGGCTGAATGACAAGGCTGCAATGGTGGACAAGGCTGAATGACAAGGCTGAAATGGTGGACAAGGCTGAATGGCAAGGCTGCAATGGTGGACAAGGCTGAATGACAAGGCTGCAATGGTGGACAAGGCTGCATATGACACTGACAAGGCTGCAATGGTGGACAAGGCTGCATATGACACTGACAAGGCTGCAATGGTGGACAAGGCTGCAGATGGACAATGATAAGGCTGCATTGATGGGTATTTAAATGTAAGTTGTTTTTTTTTTCCTTAAACTTCCCTCCTAAAAGTTTTTTTTCTTAAAATTCCCTCCTAAACTTGGGGTGCGTGTTATACGCCGATAAATACGGTAACTGTAAAGTCCCTCTTTTGCTATAAAAGTTAACTTAATCCCCCCCAAAAAAGAAACATTTCTACTGCATTGGTGAAGAAGGCTTCAGGGCCCCCAAGAAAGTCCAGCAAGTGCCAGGGCCGTCTCCTACAGTTGATTCAGCTGCGGGATCGGGGCACCACCAGTGCAGAGCTTGCTCAGGAATGGCAGCAGACAGGCGGGAGGGCATCTGTACGCACAGTGAGGAGAAGACCTTTGGAGGATGGTCTGGTGTCAAGAAGGTCAACAAAGAATGCACTTCTCTCCAGGAAGAACATCGGGGACAGACTGATATTCTGCAAAAGGTACAGGGATTGGACTGCTGAGGACTGGGGTAAAGTAATTTTCTCTGATGAATCCCTTTTCCGATTGTTTGGGGCATCTGGAAAAAACCTTGTCCTTTAAGACAAAGGCATAATCATCTAGTATGCAGTGCATACTAACTAATTATGAAATACTTACCTTAGAACGAGGTGAATCCCCTTTCCGATTGTTGTGGGCACCTGAAAAAAACCTTGTCTGGAGAAGAAAAGGTGAGTGCTACCATCAGTCCTGTGTAATGTCAACAGTAAAGCATACTGAGACCATTCATGTGTGGGGTGGCATCTCAGCCAAGGGAGTGGGCTCACTCACAATTTTGCCTAAGAACACAGCCATGAATAAAGAATGGTACAAAAACATCCTCAGGGGCCAACTTCTCCCAGCCATCCAAGAACAGTTTGGTGAAGAACAATTCCTTTTCCAGCATGATGGAACATCTTGCCATAAGGCAAAAGTGATAACTAAGTGGCTTGGGGAACAAAACACCAACATTGTATGTCCAATTGTCCATGGGCAAAAAACTCCTCGGACCTTAAAGCGGTTGTATACCCGCACAGAAAAAAAAACCCTGTAAGACAAAGGCATAATGAGCTACCCTGTTTCCCTGAAAATAAGACCTAGTGTGATTCTCGGTGATGGCTGCAATATAAGCCCTACCCCCCAAATAAGCCCTAGTTAAAGTCCTTGTAGGCCTTATTTTCAGGGAAACAGGGTAGGGCTTATTTGGAGGGTAGGGCTTATATTGCAGCTGTCACCGACAATCACGCTAGGTCTTATTTTCGGGGAAACTAGGTAGTATGCAGCGCATACTAGCTAATTATGAAATACTCACCATAGAACAAGGCGTCGGCATCTGATCCCGGTCCAAGATGAGGTAGCTGACACTTTGCCCTTGGCGTTCCTTTCGGGTTCACGGCTCCAGCGCTGTGAGTGGCCGGAGCCGCGATTACATCACTCCCACGCACGCGTGCAGGAGTCAGGTTGTTGTGTTGAACTGTTTATCTTTATTTGCTACTTTTTATGCCCACAAAGAGTTTTTTTAATCAAGGTGAAGCCACCTTACCCCCCTACTTTGGCTTCATGGCGGGCTGCTATCGATAACACTTTACCTATGTTTGTATAAGTTAACCTATGTGAGTAGGAACTGCCCCAAGAAGTTCAATAAGATATGATCCACCTGAATAGACTCCTGGGATTCATGCTAACATGAACTGGGAAAATATACTACCCAATGGCAGTTCAGTTAGTAAATATCATGACACTCCTCTTCTGTGACTACTTTTCCTCCCCTTTGGGTCTTCCCCTCACCTCTTTTGCTTTGTGCGTTCTCTCTCTTCTATCTCCGATCCCCTACCACCTCCTTCTCTATCGTCATGTAGCCTTGTGAATGTCCTGATATTACTTTGTAATCTCCTGTGCAGTACTGCCTCCTCTGTATTTGTGTTATAGCCTTCAAATATATATATTTTTTTTTTCTATAGCTCATCATCTTTTTTCGAAATACATGTCGAACTTTTGTGGGTAGAAACCTCTACAAGTATATTACGCACGATGGTTTAGATCAGCCTTTCTCAACCTTTTCAACATAGAGGAACCCTTGAAATAGTTCTCCAGTCTCGGGGAACCCCTGCTAAAAATTAGAACTCTACAACTCATGATACATTAGTGTAATGGTCAGTGGGAAGAATGGTCCTTACACTTGTGGTCATTGGGAAGAATTACCTCTTTACAGATAGTTAAAAAGATCAATGGTGTCAGTGGGAAGTTATCTAAGCCCTTGTACACACGGTCGGAGATTCCGACAACCAAAACGGATTTTGTCCGACGGATTTTGTCTGAAACTGTTGCATACACATGATCGGACAAAGTTGTCGGAAAATCCGATGTGATGACGTTATTTTGTTACAATGGGACTACGTTCAGGCTAGTAGCCAATAGCTTTGGTGTAGGAATTTGATCTGAGCATGCGTGGCACTTTGTCCAATCGGAATTCTCTACACATGATCGGAGTATGTCCGATCGGAGCATTTTGTCGGAAAATTTTACCAACAAGTTGGAAAACTTGGTCCGTCGGATACTCCGATGGAAACAGTCCGATGGAGACCACACACAGTCGGAATATCCGACAAAACGGTCCGATCGGACACATTCCGTCGGAATCTCCGACCGTGTGTACAAGGGCTGAGAGGCAGAAATGGCCCAAAGCCGAAGGAACCTCTAGCAACCTCTAGAGGAACCTTAGGCTTCCATGGAACCCTGGTTGAGAATCACTGGTTTAGATAGTCTATTCTTGTATCTCCTTTTTGTTTTACTGTATGACAGTGTGTTGTATTGCTTGTATCTGACTAAACTTTTTTCAGTAAATGTTTTCTACTTGTAAAAAAATGAAAAAAGAAAAGTGAAATACACAAGTGTTAAATATCTTGATTTCTGCTCAAATGTTGATGTTTTTACATACATACAGTAGCTGTAAATGCTATTAGGAACCATTTCACATGATGTATGTGTTGGTCCCTATAGACCGGAACCGGGTTCGCTCAACCCTACCTTTTGACACATATATGGTATGCAAGCAGTAGAACTCATAAATAATAACGCAGGACTGTATACTAAGGGGCAGTTAATCTTTGCTTTCATGTACTTCGTATATCACTAATGGCAAGTTAGCTTCCAGAAGTTCCCATCCTTTGAAATCCATTAAACCTGGTAATAAGCGTGGGTAGTCAGTTCCTAGAATTATCTTTCAACATCACCAACACATAAAAACCATGTCACTTAGATACAATCAAGGTACATAATGAAATGATGGCAGTTGTCTGAAAACTCCTAAACCATACAGGTTTAGGAGATATTCATTTTACCTACAGGTAAGCCTCATGATAGGCTTACCCGTAGGTAAAAATTAAAACAAAGAGTATACAACTACTTTAATTTCATTGAGAACTTGTGGTCAATCCTCAAGAAGCTGGTGAACAAAAAAATAAATAAAAAATTCTGACAAACTCCAAGCATTGATTATGCAAGAATGGGCTGCCATTAGTCGGGATGTGGCCCAGAAGTTGACTGGCAGCATGTCAGGGAGAATTGTGGAGGTCTTGAAAAAGAAGGGTCAGCACTGCAAATATTGACTCTTTGCATAAACCTAATGTAATTGTCAATAAAAGCTTTTGACACGTGAAATGCTTGTAATTATACTTTGGTATACCATAGTAACATCTGACAAAAAAGATTTAAAAACACTGAAGCAGTAGACATTGTGAAAATTATAACTTGTGTCATTCTCAAAACTTTTGGCCACCACTGTAAACTTCCACCACAGGTGATGATCACCAGGGTTCGCCCTCCCTCCCTTATGCAGAGGCTGCCAGCACACACCAAGCACAGTCCAGGCACACTGACACAAAGAGCAATTTAGAACTGAAGCCCCCAAGACTGGTGCTAGCCCGTGGCCTGTTGGTGGTCAGTGGGAGAGCGAACAAGCACAATTTGCACTGCTGTTCTGCAACCAGAGGGTGCCCGGCCTCCTTCTCTCAGCACCTTCTCTCAGGCGAGGGAGAAGATCCAGGCCAGGGACAAGATCATCAAAGAGCACTGGTGGGGGCCATGAGCTGACTTCAGGTACCAACCCCTATGAAGTGACAGAGACAAACCGCTTTAATTAGAGACTTACGTTTCACTTTAAAGACCTGAGAGTTGTATCACAGTTGACTTTCCAGTTCATCCCACAGGCATTCATTAGGTCAGGGCTCTGTGCAGGTCAGTCGAGTTCTTCCACATCAAACTCATCAAACCATGCCTTTACAGATGATGTTCAGTGGGTTGAAGTCAGGGCTCTTTGTGGGATACTCAAATTACTCCACATTAAACTCCTCAAATCATGTCTTTATGGATGGTGATCAGTAGGGTTGAGTTCAGGGCTCTATGCAGGATACTCAAGTTCCTCCACACTAAACTCATCAAACCATGTCTTTATGGATGTGTTCAGTAGGGTGGAGGTCAGTGCTCTATACAGGACACTCTAGTCTCTCCACATCAAGCAAGTCAAGCAATGCCTTTATCTATGGTGTTCAGTATGTTAGAGGTACAGGCATTCATTAGGTCAGGGCTCTGTGAAGGTCATTCGAGTTCCTCCACATCAAACTCATCAAACCATGTCTTTATAGCTGATGTTCAGTAGGGTTGAGGTCAGGGCTCTTTGTGGGATACTCAAATGACTCCACACTAAACTCAACAAACCATGTCTTTATGGATGGTGATTAGTAGGGTAGAGGTAAGGTCTCTGGGCAGGATACTTAGGTTCCTTCGCATCAAACTCATCAAATCATGTCTTTATGGATGGTGTTCAGTAGGCTGAAGGTCATGACTCTGTGCAGGATTCTCACGTTCCTCGACGTCAAACTCATCAAACCATGTCTTTATAGCTGATGTTCAGTAGGGTTGAGGTTAGGGCTCTTTGTGGGATACTCAAATTACTCTACACTAAACTCAACAAACCATGTCTTTATGGATGGTGTTCAGTAGGGTGGAGGTAAGGGCTCTGTGCAGGATACTCAAGTTCCTCCACACAAAACAGGTAAAACCATGTCTTTATGGATGGTGTTCAGTAGGCTGAAGCTCATGACTCTGTGCAGGATATTCAAGTTCCTCCACATCAAACTCATCAAACCATGTATTTATGGGATCAGTAGGGTGGAGGTCAGGGCTCTGTGCAGGACCCTTGAGTTCCACCACATCAAAAGATCAAACCATGTTCTTATGGATGGTATTCAGTAGGGTGGAGGTCAGGGTTCTGTGCTGTATAATTGTGTTTCTCCACACCAAACTCATTAAACCACGGCTTTATGAGAGCTCAGTCATACTGAATCAGAAAAGGGCTTTCACCAAAATGCCATTACAAGGTTGGAAGAGCACAAATGTCTACAATGTCTTTGTATGCTGTAGCATGGTACCCTTCATTGGAAATACCTGAACTCAATCATTTTGAGGATCCACATATATTTTTATTATTTATTACAAGTATTTATATATGACTGACAACTTACATATAACTTTAAATACTGTATATTCAACAGGTGGTTGATCCGCATTTTTAACGTCATTTATGTGAACTTAGCTAAACCGTGTCTCAGGCAACCTCAATTAGCATCCTTAAAGGGGCTTTAGCATGATAATATTATGGCCATGGGGGGCACCTTTTTAAATATGGTAGTTACCTGGCTGGATCCAGAACCTGGAAGTATCAGAACTCATTGTCTTGTTCCAAGTTAGAGACTCAGAAAACATTGAAACCAAAGCATCAGTATGACAGCCAGTCAATTAAGAAGTCAGCAATGGCAGTGCCCTTGCTTTCCTCATGACTAACCCTACATACAAGTTAACATGCCGGCTGCTTGGATCTGTACACATTGCCACGGCATCCTTTTTTTGCTTCACGGTGCACAAATTTATCTTGGCATATTATGGTTGGTGATTGGTACTGCTTGCCAGACGTGCTCATTGAAGTCAATGGGACTGCACCACAAATGCTTGGCACCTGGTTTCAATGTAAACCCTCCCCTTGGGGAAACCTCCACCCAACCGTCTCCACTCCATTGCGGATCACTTTTCAGATGGACGGTAAAGTCCACATTACAGGGGCACAACCTATGGGAAAACTGGATTAAAAAAAAAACGCCATCATGAAATCAAGGGAGAACCATACAAATGAGAACATCACACACAAAAAACAAAACAACTTTATGGCACATCTTAGAAGAAGAGCTCTCGGTCTTCACTTATAAACTGCCCTGTAATTTTTCACCAATTTGGGTGCATTGTTTGAAAATCATGAGGGCCAACAAGGAGACAAAGCAAAATTCTGCCTCTTCCATCAGCCTTAGCGTCTTTTAGCTCCGAGCTGCCAATCTGCAGAGTCTTGCAGACGAAAGGCACTGGAAGAAAAAAAAAAAAAGAGAAAAAAGAAAACAAACTGCAAATGAAAGCATAATTGTTATAAATTGAGACTGCTTGTTGTTAATTTGATACATTTATTAGGACACATTCATTACCTCCGAAACAACAAGCACCCTGAAGTTATCATCTAATTATACAGAAGAGAGCGGGATCCTCCAATTCCACCGCAGCGATGTTTGTCAATTATTCATCTCACATCTGTTTTTCGGCAGCCAGTCCCAGCAGTCTGATTGGCTGCCGCCTGCAGGAATGCCATTTGCTTAACAGAAGGACAGAATCTTTTTTTTTTTTTCTTTTTTTTTTTCATGCATGCATACCTTGCCAACGCAGCTAGATCTTATATTGATAAGTTTTACCGGAAGTCTAGTAATGAGGGAGTATGAAAAAAGTGACGTATTTGCGAGAAGTTCTGCTGTGCAGAAGTGTGATATTTGCAATCTGTGCTATACAGAGAACCAGCACAGGGGTCCATTGGACCTTTTTTTTGTTGTTGTTTACCTAGGAAGTGCCCCCTTATGGGGACTATTAAAAGAAAAGTATGACTTTTTGATTTTTTCAGAATCATACTTACCTAGGTCCAATACTTCATCTGTTCCCCTACCGGCTGTAAGCCCTTGTACACACGGTCGGACATTCCGATGGAAAATGTCCGATCGGACAGTGTTGTCGGATAATCCGACCATGTGTGGGCTCCATCAGACTGTTTCCGTCGGAATATCCGACCAACAAAGTTTTAGAGCTTAGCTATAAAATTTTCTGACAACATGATCCGATCGGACCCCCGTCACTCGTCCTCAATAGGGCCTAAAGATAGATAAATAGACAGGCAGATAGATAGATAGATAGATAGATAGATAGATAGATAGATAGATAGATAGATAGATAGATAGACTGCCAATAGAAAACCCCACAGCAAGGGGAATGCCTGCACTTCAAGCAGCGGTGGCCAGTCCATTACTTCCTGGTTTTCTGTGTGCTCAGTGGAGAGGGGAGGGGCCTCACACGGGATTTGTCCTCACGGCGGCCATCTTTTTGTAGCCTGCCGGAAGTGACTTTGTTTGCACTCTAATGAGCTTGTGGGACATCTATCTATCTATCTATCTATCTATCTATCTATCTATCTATCTATCTATCTATCTATCTATCTATCTATCTATCTATCTATCTATCTAATGAGGCTGTGGGACATCCTATTCCAAAACTGTGCTCATTAATATGAAGCCGACATTGTGGCTGTAACTGCCTCCACTCCTCTAGGAAGGGTTTCAAAAAGTTTACAAGTGTGTCTGGGAGAATTTGTGCCTGTTCAGTCAAAAAAGAACATTTGTAAAGGTTAGGATGTCTTCCAATCAGCATTCCAATTCATCCCAAATGTATTCAGTAGGGTTGAGGTCAGGGCACTGTGAAGGCCACACGACTTCCTCTACATCAAACTCATCAAACTATGTCTTTAGGGAGCTTTGTGCACAAGGGCCTCCCACAAATTGCCGCCACAATGTTGGATGCCCACTGTTGTCAAAAATGTCATTGTATTGTAGTTATAGTAGAGTAATTCATTGGAAACACCAAAAAATAATCATTTAGATGGTGAGCCACATATTTTTGGAGCTACAGTGTATATGTGTAAATTCAAAGTCTGATGTTGCAGTATTTTAATCTCGGGAAACCTGAGATATTCAGATACATGGATTTTAAAGGTGGATTGTCTTTCAGAGGAACATAACAAACAACTTCAAAATAAATACATTTATTCCATAGAAATTTTAAAACACATAGGGGATGTTCCACCCTCTTTACTTAAGAACAGGTTACATATTAGCACATAGTTCCATACAGAACATCAACCTCCTCAATATATGATACTATTTTGAAACACATCTACTAATTCCCAACACTAGGAACATGGCACCAAATCCATGGGTGTCTCAACTTGGTCCATAAAGTATTTATGTAGAAATTGCACTAAATTATTTCCAACTTGTTTTACACAGAAAGGACATCTTCATAAGAATAAGAGGTTTTATTTTGTCCTGTCCAATCCTCAAATGTTAAAATTACTCTTATCCATATGTAAGTTATATCAAATGTGATAAGATAACCAGACCAAGAGTAAGCTAATAAAGTGCAGCACAGTCACGTTAAATGGCATGACTGGAGGCAAAAAACAATGGTGACATGGACGGGTGTAATTTTAACCTTTGAGGATTGGACAGAACAAAATAATAATGAATGTGGTGGGTTATTCTACCACCAGATTTTGTTTGGTGGGTTTGAGACATGATGGACTCCACAAGCCATTGACTGAAGAAACACTTGGTAAAGGCCTTATTTTTTTAATAGCTTTGGGCACCTTTGGTGAATATGGCCTATGTCACCTGGCATATTTCCCAAATTGCTTCTGGATCCAGTAATGACTTGTAAAGTCCTTCTTGGGTAGTGATATTCACAAACTTGATTTCCTTAATTTTTATTCTGATGCAGGAAAAGTTTCCATAAAGCAACCCAAGCAGTGGGAGTAGATGCTCCTCGGAATGCATACTCAGAGGCAGAGATGGAACATTGAGTTTGTTGTATAACAGAAAGTGATTTTCATCTTTAGGTGACTGGTGTAGGTTTTTTTTTTCTTTGTTATCGTTTTTCTTTTATGACACTCATTCCATTTCGTTATGTAAAGGTTAACCTGGAACATTCCACCAGATAAAGCTGAGCACAATTTATTATTTATTTTTTTTTTTAAAGGATGTTCTGGTTTACCAAGGCTGCGGCGTCTGCTCGAAATGAATTCCCAGACAAAGGAGAAGTGTGAATTTCACCGTTTGCCTTCTCTGTTCGTGAATAGGCAGCTTTTACATCTCCCTAAACAATCAGCTTTTGTTAAATTCTCTTATTGTATGTACAGTATCAATGATGGGTTTCAATAGCAGACCTTTCCCTACATTGTACGCTCCCCAACGCCGGATTTGGAGCATTGTAAACATGGCACTCACGGGCCACTTCAATAATACTTTGAGGAAGTGCCAGCGTAATTAGCATTTCAAAAAATCCTAAACTGTCTAAAGATGTCCTGTGGTTATCACATTGTTAAGGTCAACCTGTCACACACCTGGGCAAATAAAATGGTGTTGGAGAAAGAAAAACATAAGAGGTTAAAACCATATTGGTAGATTCAGACATGGAGGCTTCTGAAGTTTTACAATAATGCCCCGTACACATGATCGGACTATCCAGTGGACTTAGTCGACCGTGTGTGGGCTCCAGCGAACTTTTTCTTCCCAAAGACTCTGAAAGAAGACTTGACTCAAAATTGCCTGCCAAACTCGGCTTTCCGGCGGACAATCCGCTCGTCTGTGTGCTAGTCCGCTGGACTTTCCAAATGAACGGACTAGCCCACACACGGACTGTAGTATGGGTCTATATTCGTATATAACTTTAGTTATTGAATTACAAGAATAAGTTAAGAGTGATTACTTATATGTTTAATGCATGAGGCGTCTGCTTCATTATGCTATGGGAAGTTGGGAACCTTTGACGGACTAAAGTCCGTTCATTTTGAACGTGCCTTCAAGGATGACGAAGGAAATCAATGTCGCCGCTTTCATCGGCAAGATTGACAGCTCGTGAGCCCTGTCGCCTGGTATGGGTTTTAAGAGTAACCGCAGGGCCCCCCTTCCCCAAAGCACCCACCCCCCCATGTTGAGGGCACGCTGCCTGGTACGGTTCGGAGGGGGGGGGGGGGGCGCTCGCTCGTCCCAACCGCCTTTCCTGACCGGCCGGGCTGCGTGCTTGGATAAGGGTCTGGTTTGGACTTTGGGGGGACCCCCCACGCCGTTTTTTGCCATAGGGGTTACCCTTAAAACCCATACCAGGCGACGGGGCTCACGAGGTGTCAATCTCACTGATGGAGGCGGCGAGATTGACTTCCTTCTCTAGTCCCGTCGTACCTGAAGTCACGTTCAAAATGAACGGACGTTATTCCATGTGTGGGCAAGTCCGTTTATTTGGAAAGTCTGGCGGACCTCCTCCAAAAGTCCGGTGGATTGTCTGCCGGACCTAGTTCGCTGGAAAAGTCTGTTCGTTTGTGGTCATGTGTGTGCAAGTCCGACGGACCTCCGCTGCAAAGTCCGGAGAACTGTCAGCCGGATAGTCTGATCGTGTGTACGTGGCATAAGTCTAACCCCAAACCGTGGACACACTCGCCAGCGACCGTGGGTCAATCGGGCATGAAACAATCTTCCAACGTACTATTCTCAACCCTGGTTGAGAATTCCTGCTGTTGACAATCTACCGGATGTGTTATTTCAACCCACCATGGTGGCTCACCTATTTTTATGTCGGTTGGTCCTGATGCTCATTTGCACCTTCGCCCTTCCAAGTTTAGGGATCCCCTGCTAAAAATGACCATATGTACAACTCATGATACATTAGTGTGATGGTCAGTGGGAAGAATGCTCCTCACACTTGTGGTCATTGGGGAGAATTACCTCCTTACAGATGGCTAAAAAGATCAATGGTGTCAGTGGGAACTTATCTGAGAGGTAGAAATTGTTCATTGTTCAAGGAACCCCTAGCAACCTCTGAAGGAACCCTGGTTGAGAAACCTTGCTGTAACCCAGACTTTGCCCATTGATGAGTGGGACGTACAAGATGTCAACCAGTCATTTTGCCCACCTGAATTAATTAACAATCAAAGGCATGCACTAGCTTAAAAAATGGGTGGGAGTTAAAAGTATGTACCCAATATATGATCTTTTCAAACACAAATTTCAGAGTAAATGGACGTTGTCTGCCTTCACCTATTTGCCTTTGAATAATAAAAAAAAAGAAAGATGATTTTTTTTTCCGGCCTGTCATTCATATCCGATACAGACCACAAGCTGAGAGAGATATTTTGACAGTCGGCAGTAGCACTGGGAACTGACGGCATTTGGAGCAATGTTGGGGTAGGGAGATGCAGAAATTGATTGACAGGAGGCCAAACGCTCGGGCTTGCATGGCTGTCCCTTAGTAGTGCTCATCCTGTAATGTGATGTCGAGGTAACACGGGAAAGGTTCTGGGGAACAGACAAGACATCAGGACAGAAAGACAACAAGGCCATTAGATATTCTGTACGAGAATGTCGGGCACGGGGTGAGGTGAAGACAAGAGGGAGGAAATGAAAAATAGCTGTAAACTTTACATCGAACGTCAGGATCATACACCCTCCTGTCTGCTGCCAAGGTTTTAGGAAATCTGGAGATATGTTTTACATTGCAAGGGCTTCTGGACTCCATAGAATAAAAGAATGGATGAATAGATCGATAGATAGATAAATAGATAGATAGATAGATAGATAGATAGATAGATAGATAGATAGATAGATAGATAGATAGATAGAATTAGATACAGGTTGCCATAGCAATGGCAAGGTCGACAGAAATTCCTGCCCCATTGTTATGGCAACCTGTCAATCAACACAACCCTAGAAGGAAGACAAATGCCACCCGGCATTTCCGGTTTTGAAACCACGCGATGCCAGAAGTGGAGGATGGCCGTTGACTCCTGGGATTAATGACATTGATATCCCAGGAGCCAACAGGAGAGCAGAAATGATGTACGTCACCGTAGTGAGGTGGGCCAGAAGTGGTATTTTACCCCTTGATGCCAGCCATGCGCAAATATGCTGCCTCCTGGGCGTCAGGTCCTTGGCCCTGAGAGGCTGCACATTTGTGTGAAAACCTGCCAATACGGCTGTGCCAAGAGCACGCACTGCGTGCGCCCAGCACAGTTACAGGCACCTGACCAAAAGTGACAGCAGTCACGTCATCCTAAGCCCTGCCCCGCCTCCCGGCATCCTAAACCTCTTAAAGAGACGGGAGGAACCGGTGTGAAGAGGTTAAACAAATCAAAATTAACATTTTTAAAATATCCAAAGATTAATGGCACAGGGATCAGCTACCAGTGGGCCCGTGGTTGCCAAATAGTGTGGAACTCCACTTTAAATTCTGATACTGGAAAGGAAGGAGAGGAAAGAAAGGAGGGAGAGGAAAGAAAAGAAGGAGAGCAATGGAAGGAAGGAGAGGAAAGGAAAGGAAAGGAAAGGAAAGGAAGAAGAGGAAAGGAGAGGAAAGGAAAGGAAAAATAGGAAAAAGTTAAGAGGAAAGGAAAGACAGGAAAGAAGGAGAGGAGAACAAAGAAGGAGAGGAAAGGAAAAGGGAAAGAGGAAAGAAAGGTAGGAAAGGAAAGGAAGGAAGGAAGGAGAGGAAAGAAAGAAAGACACGTAGGAGAGGAAAGGGAAGGTAGGCGAGGAAAGAAAGAGAAAGAAAGGAAGGAGAGGAAAGAAAGGCAAAAAAGGAAAGAAAGGAAGGAGAGGAAATGAAAGAAAAGGGGAAAGAGGAAAGAGTTAAGAGTATAGGAAAGGAAAGGAAAGGCAAGGAAAGGAAAAGAAAGGAAAAGAAAGGGGAAAGAGTTAAGAGGAAAGGAAAGGAAAGAAAGGAAGGAGAGGAAAGAAAGGAAGGAAAGGGGAAAGAGGAAAGAAAGGAAGGAAAGGAAAGGAAAGGAAGGAGAGGAAAGAAATAGAAAGAAAGGTAGGAAAGGAAAGAAAGGAAGAAGAGGAAAGAAAGGAAGGAGAAGAAATAAAGGAAGTAGATGAAAGATAGGAAGTAGAGGAAAGAAAAGGAAAGGAGAAAGAAAAAGGAAAGGAAAGGGAACGGAAAGGAAAATAAAGGAAAGGAGAGGAACGCTTTTAACCTCTAATATATAATGTATATTTATTCTTAACATGAAATTACAGATACGTCCAATTATTTTACAGCTGATGTCATTCAGTATCTCGGTTATGTATTCAATAAATCATTATCCGTCTGTCTTCACACCTTCAGTGCGCGGTATAACACAAGTGGCGGTAACACGGAATTCTCAGTGCGGTTTGTGTAGCAGAGCCATTCATGAATGTCACCCCAATGCTCTTGGTAAATGTACATTAATGCACAGATGGGAACGATTGTCTTCTTCATTAATTCCCTGCCTGCCCCCTGGGATCACTCTTGGAGGTGTATATATATATATATATATATATATATATGTATTTTATTTCCTCGGGAGGTATACATTTCCACCAGAGTTCCCCGGGGGACAGGCGGGGAATTCATTAAAAAGAAAACAATTACTTGATGAATATTTTGATATATTTATGCAGAATTTCTCATTAAGAAAGTGGACCTGGCAGAGAGATTTTTCATGTTAAAGCGGAGTTCCTCCCAAAAATGGAACTTCCGCTTTAAGTGAAGGTGACCCCCTGACGTGCCACATTTGGCATGTCATTTTTTGGGGGGGGGGGGTACCCTCTTTTTAGAGGAATCCAGCTCCCACTTCCTCCCGGGGCACCGCGGAGCCAGAAGGAAGTTCACCTCTCCCCCCTCCCTCTTGGCAATCATCTGGGACACGTCACAGGTCCCAGAAGATTGCCCGGCCAGTCGCGGCGCACAGTGTGGGTCGCACATGCTCAGTGCGTGCTTGGCTGTGAAGCCACAGCCCAGCTGCCCACAGTGCCACCTCCGCAGAGAGGAGGGGGAGACGAGCGGGGCTTCATTCCCCCGCATAGCTGGACCCCTGGGACGGGTGCTACTTTTTGTAGCTGCTGACATTTATATGTCTGGAACTCCACTTTAAGAACTGTGTAAAGGGTTAATTTATAAAAGCATTGATAGACCCTTCCAATTTCTTCCATGTTCCCTCAGTCAGTGTTAGAGGCGGTTGCAGTTCTGCCAACCTACCAGATGGAAATTTACTGACACAACACCCAAAATTTACTGGCGCAGCCAAGTTTTTACCGGCATTTCCAAAAGTTGCAAAATGACCGATTTAAAGTGTTACTAAACCCACAACAGTATAAGCAGTCTGTATATGCAGTAAAGCACGCTTGTTATTAGGGCTGGGAAAATGAAAGATTAATTCCTCGATAATCGTTAATTTTTTTTGATCGATAAAAATTCTTTTGATCGGTACTCACCTCTCCGCCGGCTTCCGGGTCTTCAGGGAGTTCCGTCAGAGATCCGGTGATGTCACGGACATCAACATCACCGGACTCCTCACCCCTTCCCCAAGTGCCTCCGTCTGCTAAAGAAGGGAAGGGGGGAGGAGTCCGGTGACGTCGATGCCCGTGACCTAGGAGGCACTCTGCACATGCTCAGTTTGGTGTGTATTGCTAGAGAGTATTTTCTTTTCTTTTTTGGGGGGGGGGTGCATGTGATCAGCACAGGGCCAATCAGCACTGTCCAAACAGAGGGTCAGGGGTCCTGCATCCTCATAGGACAGTCAGAGGAGAATGGAAACTCTTCCTAAAAGCTTTAACCGGTGCTTAGCCAGACACTGATAGAAGTCACAAGACTGCTATATACTGCTATATACTGGGTGGCACAGTGGTGTAGTGGTTAGCACTCTCACCTAGCAGTAAAAAGGGTCGCTGGTTCGTATCCCAACCATGACACTACCTGCCTGGAGTTTGCATGTTCTCCCTGTGCCTGTGTGGGTTTCCTCCAGGTACTCTGGTTTCCTCCCACAATTCCAAAGACATGCAGGTAGGTTAATTGGCTTCTGTCCAAAATTGGCCCTAGTATATGAATGGGGACCTTGGATTGTGGGCTCATTGAGGGTAGGGACCGATGTGAGTGTGCAATGTACAGGGATAGGGACAATTGTAGACACTCACTCAGGTTGAACTGGATGGACTGGTGTCTTTATTCAACCTTACTAACTATGAAACTAACTATGAAACTATGAAACTATACTGCTGATGAGAAAAGGTATTTTGCAGTTTATATTTACTAAATTAATTTCATTTCCATGTTCTGTTTACAGTGGGAGATCAGATATAGTGAATGCAGGCTCCTGGGTTTAGTAACACTTTAAGTGAACAAGCTGAAGTTAGAAACTGATTGGCTACCATGCAGAATCGCGCCAGATTGTGCACCCTCCAGTTTTAGCAAATCAACCCCATTGTCTCCTTTTTTTGTAAGTACATGGTAATATGTATATATCCATTGGCGAGGTGCATTGGGGGGATTGCTCTGCCCCACTTTCATACCTTGCACCAAATTTCATGAGGTTATCATTTTTTTTCTGTAGTATGCTGCCATCAAGTGGTGGATTTAGGCCACTGCAACTTGCTTACTATTGTGATTTTGGTAACTTCCTCTGTCCTCCCCTGCCTGTTTAATGCTAGTTAGTTCACTCCTAGGTAGACCTTCCCAACTTCTTCCATGTTCCCTCAGTCAGTGTTAGTTATTCACATCATTGAGGTTGATCTACTAAAACTGGAGAGTACAAAATCTGGTGCAGCTGTGCATGGCAGCCAATCAGCTTCTAACTTCCGCTTGTTTAATTAAACTTGGTTTATGGCTGATTGGTTTTAGTACAGTACAGTTTTAGTAAATCAACCCGTTTGTCTCCTTTTTTTGTAAGTGCACAGTAGCAGTGGCGGTTGGTGTTTTTTGTTTGGTGGGGCGGCAAACAACCACCCCCAACCCCCTCTGCTGCACCTCAAACCCCCCCCATTACCCCCCTATCTGCTGTTCGGTCCACTGGCACTTACCCCCATGTAGGTAGCAGGCATCGGAGGAGCAGCGGGGACCAGGGCACCAGGCAGCGGTGCCCTGGTCCCCCCTCCCTTCCGCCATGCATCTCCTCCCCTCCTCCTGGGCGTCCTTTCAGCCAATCGAGTGACGAGTATCAGACCTTCTTCCCGATTGGCCGGAAGGAGGATCAGTATTGCAACAGCATAAGGCTGTCTCCTAGGGGCCATACATCATTGTCTTCATATTACAATTTTGCTAAACATTGTGGACAATCTCTCAGTCTCATATGTGGACTATTTTTCAGGTGGATGCCCACTTTGGTGGGCTTTGTAGCCCATATTTGGCTCCCCTCTTTGGCACTGAGTCCACTCTTTGTACATTATTCTACCCTCGTCCCTGGAACTGTCTGGCTTTTCATGCTCTTTTCTTACTAGCAGATTGGACTGGCCTGGCCTATCTGTGCATAGACGGTGGTGTAGTAGAACTGGTTTCCAGGGGTATGGGACCCTCTGAACCAGTTTCCGGATACTTATAAGTGAGACTTATCTCTTTGTAAGTGAGGTCCGTTCTCTTTATTTGCTATCTGTAGAACCTTGACTGCATCCTGAAAAAGCCTAACGGCGAAACGCGTAGATACACAAGGGCTCACTGCACATTATGTATTAGTATACATGATGTTTAATTTTTCTGTACTGTTTTATTCATGTTGTGTATTTTTCAATAAATAGTGTTTATTTTCATACCTCTTCATTTCCTATGCCTTCAACGTCCGACCTAGGTTTACTATTATAGTACACCTTTTTCTTGTTTATTCCCCAACAGCAAATATTCGTTCACTGCTGCAACACACCTGGGTGGGCTCCGGACGCAATGCTCTGCAAAGTCTATTAGAGCCTCTGTCTCTAATCAGAAGCTTAAAAAAAACACACCCCCCCAACTCCGCCATAGGAATTCATGCGCACGGCGTCCTGAAAGGGGCCGAACGCATGGATAGGGAGGGTGGAGGGGCATGGACCGGGGGGAAGGGGCGGTGCCTGTGTGCCCACAATGGACAGGCCATCCCCTGCATGGAGGTACATATATCTTTTGGCAAGGTGTTTCGGGGGCATTGTTCTGCCCCACTTTCATATCTTGTATTAAACTGCATGAGGTTATCATTTTTTTGTCAAATGTTGCCATCTAGTGGTGGTTTAGGGCCATTGCAATTTTCTTACTACTGAGATTTGGTATCTTCTTCTGTCCTCCCCTCCTGTTTAGTGAGTTAGTTTAGTCTTAGCTTGACCCTTTCAATTTTTTTTTTTCCCTCGGTCAGTGTTAGTTATTCACAGAAAAAGGTGTTTAGAAAAGTCCTTTGTCTTTGTACACTTCAAAAGACTGGAAAAACATCCTCTGTACTGCTGTGTCTTATTGAAGAGTTAAGCTGCCTGTAGACGGTGCAAAGTCAGCAGGAGACCATGGACAGACTGGGTCTAATGCCTCGTACTCACGATCGGATTGTTGGCCAACAAAACCGTGGCATTTTTTTTCCGAAGGGCCTTGGCCCAAACTTGTCTTGCATACACACGGCCACACAATTGTTGGCCAACAATTACGAACGTAGTGACGTACTATGTGGTTTTTCAGCTCTTTAGCGCCACCCTTTGGGCTCCTTCCGCTAATTTCGTGTTGGTAGAAGTTTGGTGAGTGTTAATTTGCGCTTTTCTTTTAGTGCTTTTCATTTTGCGCTTTTCAGTTTGTTCCTGAACGGCTGTTCGTCATGTTGCGGAATCGGAGGAGATAACGCGTTATTTATTATTGGCCTTGGAGTTATTGCTTTGACATTATTTTTTTGCTTGAATAATGATTTGATTTGGTATATTTTCTATATTTTTTGATACATGGAATGCACTTTTTGGTTAAATTCTATTGGCAGATAGCATGTCTATTTTTTTTTTTTTTTAATGCACAATAAAAATATTGTGTAGAATAATACTTGGCTGTGTGTTTTACTTCAAATGACAGTTTGGGAGTGGCAGTTACATAAAAAAAAAATACAATGTAAAATTGACAAGGGACACCAACATTGTTGTATCTTAGATCTTAAAAACTACAGGATAAAAAAAAAAAAACATAATAATATTATTCTTGATATCACTAAAGAAAAAAAAAAGCCTTTGAAAATGTGTTTGCAATAACTCCATCAGTATCACCAGCAAAGCAGCTCCCTTATTATCCCATTAAAGGAGAAGAGAATTGTGCGCTTCTTTTCCAGATTTCATAATTTGCCGTGTCACCAGGGCCGGTGCTACCATTAGGCAAACTAGGCAGCCGCCTAGGGCGCACTGCTGCCTAGGGGAGCCCCTCCACTGGTGTTCTTACTCTCTTCTCTCTGCAGCAAGTAACTAAGTCTTAGCATCATCAGGCAGCCGCCGCTTTGTTCGCACATAGTGTCAGAGGCACAGTGGCAGCGGAGGACTGTGTTTGTATCCTGACTCTCGAATGAATGGTAGCAAGCAAACATTCATTGATGGGCACTGGTGAGGCTGCATTTGATGGTTGCTGGTGAGGCTGCATTTGATGGGTGCTGGTGAAGCTGCTTTTGATGGGCGCTGGGGAGTCTGCATTTGATGGGCGCTGGTGAGGCTGCATTTGATGGGTGTTGGTGAGGCTGCATTTGATGGGCGCTGGTGAGGCTGCATTTGATGGGCGCTGGTGAGGCTGCATTTGATGGGCGTTGGTGAGGCTGCATTTGATGGGCGCTGGTGAAGCTGCATTTGATGGGCGCTGGTGAAGCTTCATTTGATGGGTGCTGGTGAAGCTTCATTTGATGGGTGCTGGTGAAGCTGCATTTGATGGATGCTGGTGAAGCTGCATTTGATGGGTGCTGGTGAAGCTGCATTTGATGGGTGCTGGTGGAGCTTCATTTGATGGGTGCTGGTGAAGCTTCATTTGATGGGTGCTGGTGAGGCTGCATTTGATGGGCGTTGGTGAGGCTGCATTTGATGGGCGCTGGTGAAGCTGCATTTGATGGGCGCTGGTGGGGCTGCATTTGAGGGGCTCTGGTGAAGCTGCTTTTGATGGGCACTGGTGAGGCTGCATTTGATGGGCGCTGGTGAGGCTGCATTTGATGTGCGCTGGTGAAGCTTCATTTGATGGGTGCTGGTGAAGCT
Source organism: Lithobates pipiens (assembly GCF_037356315.1). NCBI lineage: Eukaryota > Metazoa > Chordata > Amphibia > Anura > Ranidae > Lithobates > Lithobates pipiens. Next base: position 29,475,183 of record NW_027507748.1, on the reverse strand, counting down.
GCATTTGATGGATGCTGGTGAAGCTGCATTTGATGGGTGCTGGTGGAGCTTCATTTGATGGGTGCTGGTGAAGCTTCATTTGATGGGTGCTGGTGAGGCTGCATTTGATGGGTGCTGGTGAAGCTGCATTTGATGGGCGCTAGTGAGGCTGCATTTGATGGGTGCTGGTGAGGCTGTATTTGATGGGTGCTGGTGAAGTTTCATTTGATGGGTGCTGGTGAAGCTGCATTTGATGGGCGCTGGTGAGGCTGCATTTGATGGGCGCTGGTGAGGCTGCATTTGATGGGCGCTGATGAGGCTGCATTTGATGGGTGCTGGTGAAGTTTCATTTGATGGGTGCTGGTGAAGCTGCATTTGATGGGCGCTGGTGAGGCTGCATTTGATGGGCGCTGGTGAGGCTGCATTTGATGGGCGCTGATGAGGCTGCATTTGATGGGCGCTGGTGAGGCTGAATTTGATGGGGGCTGGTGGGCTGCATTTGATGGGCACTTCATTAAAAGGGTGGGTTATACATGGGCAGAACGAAGGGGGTGGAGTCAGGGGTGGAGCCAAAGGGTGTGTGTGTGGCAAAATGTGGTTTCACCTAGGGTGTCAAAAATCCTTGCAGCAGCTCTGCAGTCACAAATGTTAATTCTCCATTCCGACCGCTAATTTACAAGACCGGACGCTTCCGGCTCGTCCTTGCGTGTTTGTACTTTGGACTTTTATCCGACGGACTTGTGTACACACGCTCAGAAAATCCGTCAACACACATTTGCCCGCGGAAAATTTGAGAACCTGCCATCCAACATTTGTCCGCGGAAAATCCGACAACAATTGTCCGACGGAGCGTACACACGGTCGGATTTTCCGACAACAGCCGGTCATCACACATTTCCCGTCGGAAAGTCGGATCGCGCGTACGCGGCTTTAGAAGGCATGTCAATGCATAAAGCGGCATTTGAAACAGAAGATAGAAGGGATATTAAGGTGCCGCAACACCAGCAGGCAAAAACGCAGCACAACAGCATGTTCTCAGGATCGGTAATAAAATTGCAGCTTTTAAAAAAAAAAAAATTCCGCTACCTATTGTGACACGTCAGGAATGTATTTCTTCACGCAGACTTGTTACCGAAAAGGTCTACTTGAGAAGAAGTAGAAAGTAGCGGGGCTGACGTCGGGCAGATGAATGGATGTAGAACGGATGTTCGGAATTCTCAGGACTCTTCTTTTTTTTTCTGCCGGTCGTGCCTAAAGCCAAAGCTGCTTATTACCTGTCTCTGCCTCACCCCCCCCCCCCCCCAGTCCCCGCCAGCCTCCGAGGAAGGGCAGAGAAACCCGTTCCAGACGCCGTATGCATAATCACACGTCTTTCCCTATTTCACTGACAGCCCGGTGTCTCCGAGGTGAACAGCTGCACAGGCTTCGCCGTAATTGCAGCCTATTAAAAAGAAAACAAAAACAGAAATGAAATAAAACTAAAGAAAATAAAGTTTTTCTTTTTTCTAGTGAAGAAATAACCTGAATTGGAAAAATAATGCATCTTTCAATGGCCTCTTCCTTCTTGGACACTTTTTTTTTTAAAAATAGGCTTTTTACTATCCAATATACTCTATATCATCAAAAGTATTGGGACACCTGCCTTTACACGCACGTGAACTTTAATGACATCCCAGTCTTATGCCCCGTACACACAGGGCCTTCTTTAAGGCAGGGCAAAAGGGGCAGCTGCCCTGGGCCCTGTCATTGTTGTGGGGCCCAAAGTAGCTGCCTCATACTTGCCAACTATCCCAGTTTACATTCCCTTTATTACAGATTTAGTCCTGTGCTGTGTCCTGATATCTCAGTGTGAATTGCTGTTACTAATGCTGCCCAGCTCTGCCCTATTGTTGTGTACAGGTGACTCACCTGTAGACCCTGTGTTTACATGTAAATAACCAGCATTCATATGTAAATTGAAGTGACATGCGTATGTAAATAGCTGAGGCCAACTGAATTGATATGTAAATAAAGGCAGGATTCATATGCATATCATGCCCCGCCGCATTGAGGAGATGCTGTGCTGTAACCTATAGCAACCAGTGAGCAGTATTACTGTACAGTAACCTCTAGCAGCCAATCAAAAAGCAGAAATCATGTGCTGTAACCTCTAGCAACTAATCAGTGAGCCTTAAGGAGGGCTGTAACCTCTAGCAACCAGTCAGTGAGCGGTAATGATATGCTGTAACCAATCGCAATCGCTGCCTGATCTGATACAGTAAACTGATTTTAAGTCTAGCTGCTATTTATTGTATGTCTCAGAGAAGGTGGAGAGTGAAATTACATGAGGGGAGGGGGGCCCTAAGAAAATTTTTGCCCATTGCCCAGGGCCCAATCAATATTAAAGATGGCCCTGCGTACACACGATCGGACATTCCAACAGCAAAATTCATGGGATTTTTTTTTTCTGATGGATGTTGGCTCCAACTTGTCTTGCATGCACACGGGTCACAAAAATGTTGGTTGGAAATTGAGGACGTCAAGAACGCGGCGACGTAACAACACGTACGACGAGCTGAGAAAAGTGAAGTTCAATAGCCAGCGTGGCTTTTCTGCTTGATTCCGAGAATGCGTGGAACTTTGTGCGTCGGAATTGGGCACACGCGATCGGAATTTATGCAAACGGATTTTGTTGTCGAAAAATTTGAGAACCAGATCTCAAAATTTTGCACGACGGAAATTCCGATGGAGCCTACACGCGGTTGGAATTTCCGACAATAATCTCCGATCACACATTTTACGCCGGAAACTCAGACTGCGCGTACGCGGCATAAGTCTGTAGGGTTCAATATTGAGTTGGCCCACCCTTTGCAGCTATAACAGCTTCAACTCTTCTGGGAAGGCCGTCCACAAGGTTTAGGAGTGTGTCTATGGGAAAGTATGACCATTCTTCCAGAAGAGCATTTGTGAGGATCAGGCACTGAAGTTAGACGAGAAGGCCTGGCTCACAGTCTCCGCTTTAATTCATCTCAAAGATGTTTGATCAGGTTGAGCTCAGGACTCTGTGCAGGCCAGTCAAGTTCCTCCACCCCAAACACACTCATCCATGTCTTTATGGACCTTGCTTTGTGCACTTGTCCAAATCATTTGGTGGAGGGGGGATTATGGTGTGGGGGGTTGTTTTTCAGGGGTTGGGTTTGGCCCCTTAGGTCCAGTGAAGGGAACTCTTAAGGCGTCAGCATACCAAGACATTTTGGACAATTTCATGCTCCCAACTTTGTGGGAACAGTTTGGGGATGGCCCCTTCCTGTTCCAACATGACTGCGCACCAGTGCACAAACCAAGGTCCATAAAGACATGGATGAGAGAGTTTGGGGTGTAGGAACTTGACTGGCCTGCACAAAGTCCTGACCTCAACCCGATAGAAACACCTTTGGGATGTGAGCCAGGCCTTCTTGTCTACATCAGTGCCTGGCCTCACAAATGCGTTTCTGGAAGAATGGCCAAACATTCCCATATAGACACACTCCTAAACCTTGTGGATGGCCTTCCCAGAAGAGTTGAAGCTGTTATAGCTGCAAAGGGAGGGCCAACTCAATTTTGAACCCAACATACTAAGACTGGGATGCGATTAAATTTCATGTGCGTGTAAAGGCAGGCGTCCCAATACCTTTGGTAATATAGTGTATGTTGTTCTGAGGAATGAGGTCTACAATTGGTGCTAGAAGATTGTACAATTCATGATATAGAATTCACAATTAAAGTAGAAGTAAACCCTCCTATCGTTTTCAGCCAAGGAAGCGGTCTTCTTAGCCTCTGTTTAATCTTCAACTGCCATGGTCTTACACATGTGATCAGTTATGACACCAACCATTAGATGGTTTGACAGTTTGGTTTAGAGCACAGCCAATGTTACAGTTACATTCCCGACACATGCCGGGAATGGGCCTGTTTTTTGAAACTGTTAAATCGATGGGTTTACTTAAAGCAGAAGTAAACCCATCGATCTAACAGTTTGAAAAAAAACAGTTACATTCCCGGCATGCCGAAAATGCTAACTGTCATATTGGTTGTACTCTCAACCAAACTGTCAATCTATCCAATGGCTGGTGTCATCACTGATAACATGTGCAGATTCATGGCAGTTAAATATTAAACGGAGGCCAAGATGGCAGCTTCCTTGGCTGAAAACGATAGGAGGGTTTACTTCCATTTTAAGGCATGGATCCTGAAGAAGCAAGCTCTTCTTGAAACACGTTGGTCCTGTACGCCTTAATACTACAAAAAAAACTTTATGAGATGTGTTGTAACGGATTGTAAAGCATGATGCAAAAATGCAACAAGTCCTACTTCGTGCAGCGCAGACCAGTGCAGCACATTATTGTGAACGGAGGTAATAGAACATAAGGCAAATTGCCTCGGTTATGCATTGGGACTACATTGGACAACGATGCCCTTTGCAGCCCAATGGGGTTGGTGTAAATGACCCCCTTTTGGTGGGATGGACTGGAAATGCAGAACGTTATCAACGATGCCCTTTTCAGCCCAATGGGGCTGGTGTAAATGACCCCTCTTTGGTGGGATGGACTGAAAATGCAGAACGTTATCAACGATGCCCTTTTCAGCCCAATGGGGTTGGTGTAAATGACCCCCTTTTGGTGGGATGGACTGGAAATGCAGAACGTTATCAACGATGCCCTTTTCAGCCCAATGGGGCTGGTGTAAATGACCCCTCTTTGGTGGGATGGACTGGAAATGCAGAACGTTATCAACGATGCCCTTTTCAGCCCAATGGGGCTGGTGTAAATGACCCCTCTTTGGTGGGATGGACTGGAAATGCAGAACGTTATCAACGATGCCCTTTTCAGCCCAATGGGGTTGGTGTAAATGACCCCCTTTTGGTGGGATGGACTGGAAATGCAGAACGTTATCTTATTGCGAACGGAGGTAATCGTACATAAGGCGAATTGCCTTGGTTATGCATTGGGACTACGTTGGACAACGATGCCCTTTGCAGCCCAATGGGGTTGGTGTAAATGACCCCCTTTTGGTGGGATGGACTGGAAATGCAGAACGTTATCAACAATGCCCTTTTCAGCCCAATGGGGTTGGTGTAATTGACCCCCTTTTGGTGGGATGGACTGGAAATGCAGAACGTTATCTTATTGTGAACGGAGTTAATCGTACATAAGGCAAATTGCCTCGGTTATGCATTGGGACTACGTTGGACAACGATGTCCTTTGCAGCCCAATGGGGCTGGTGTAAATGACCCCCTTTTGGTGGGATGGACTGGAAATGCAGAACGTTATCAACGATGCCCTTTTCAGCCCAATGGGGCTGGTGTAAATGACCCCTCTTTGGTGGGATGGACTGGAAATGCAGAACGTTATCAACGATGCCCTTTTCAGCCCAATGGGGCTGGTGTAAATGACCCCTCTTTGGTGGGATGGACTGGAAATGCAGAACGTTATCAACGATGCCCTTTTCAGCCCAATGGGGTTGGTGTAAATGACCCCCTTTTGGTGGGATGGACTGGAAATGCAGAACGTTATCTTATTGCGAACGGAGGTAATCGTACATAAGGCGAATTGCCTTGGTTATGCATTGGGACTACGTTGGACAACGATGCCCTTTGCAGCCCAATGGGGTTGGTGTAAATGACCCCCTTTTGGTGGGATGGACTGGAAATGCAGAACGTTATCAACAATGCCCTTTTCAGCCCAATGGGGTTGGTGTAATTGACCCCCTTTTGGTGGGATGGACTGGAAATGCAGAACGTTATCTTATTGTGAACGGAGTTAATCGTACATAAGGCAAATTGCCTCGGTTATGCATTGGGACTACGTTGGACAACGATGTCCTTTGCAGCCCAATGGGGCTGGTGTAAATGACCCCCTTTTGGTGGGATGGACTGGAAATGCAGAACGTTATCAACGATGCCCTTTTCAGCCCAATGGGGTTGGTGTAAATGACCCCCTTTTGGTGGGATGGACTGGAAATGCAGAACGTTATCAACGATGCCCTTTTCAGCCCAATGGGGCTGGTGTAAATGACCCCTCTTTGGTGGGATGGACTGGAAATGCAGAACGTTATCAACGATGCCCTTTTCAGCCCAATGGGGCTGGTGTAAATGACCCCTCTTTGGTGGGATGGACTGGAAATGCAGAACGTTATCAACGATGCCCTTTTCAGCCCAATGGGGTTGGTGTAAATGACCCCCTTTTGGTGGGATGGACTGGAAATGCAGAACGTTATCAACGATGCCCTTTTCAGCCCAATGGGGTTGGTGTAAATGACCCCCTTTTGGTGGGATGGACTGGAAATGCAGAACGTTATCTTATTGCGAACGGAGGTAATCGTACATAAGGCGAATTGCCTTGGTTATGCATTGGGACTACGTTGGACAACGATGCCCTTTGCAGCCCAATGGGGTTGGTGTAAATGACCCCCTTTTGGTGGGATGGACTGGAAATGCAGAACGTTATCAACAATGCCCTTTTCAGCCCAATGGGGTTGGTGTAATTGACCCCCTTTTGGTGGGATGGACTGGAAATGCAGAACGTTATCTTATTGTGAACGGAGTTAATCGTACATAAGGCAAATTGCCTCGGTTATGCATTGGGACTACGTTGGACAACGATGTCCTTTGCAGCCCAATTGGGCTGGTGTAAATGACCCCCTTTTGGTGGGATGGACTGGAAATGCAGAACATTATCTTGTACAAATCCGACTTGTCTCTGAAACAGAAAAAGAAAGAAAACCTTGCTGGTCATATGAGGAGCCAAGGCTGTTGGGCTTCGCAATGGTTAAGCCAGTGACGGTTAACATTTCTGCTGAAACGTACAATATTTTCCTGTTACGTTGAGCTGTCCTTGTCCTGTTAAACCGGCAGATTAACAGTAATTGTCTCCAAACTCCTGAAACACATTCTTACCATTGTCTCATTTGCTGTTGACATGGAGAAAGCACAAAGTTCCGTCTAGACCTCGTCCTCTTTGTCTCCCGTAGCTGTCCAGCTCGCTGGCTTTCATTAACACATCCTTCTAATCTGTGAGCCTTCTTGTACCGGCTACTGGGAGCTGTAATTGCTGATTTGACAGTCGGGGAAGAAAGAGGCTTATTATATCCAAGGAAAGGGCTTGAAAACTCTGGGCATAAGATGCTTTCATTATACCTATAATCTTCTTTATTTTTACTTTAATTCCACATTTCTATGGCACTGCTAGCTGGTTGTCCAAATAAAAGTTTTGGGAAGAAAAAACATTTTTTTGGGGGTCTTTGACCCTTGGTCTAGATTGCATTTTAATTCCTGTACTCATCATCCTATCACTGAAACTTAATTTTTTTTTTGTTAGATTTTATTTATTTTTACAGAGCAATCCAATGCATCCTTTCTCAAACCTTTTACCTTGCTGGGGCCCAACCTGTGGCCCTGTGGTACAGTATGTGATGTGGGGCCCATGGTCCTCAGTAGTCTGTAGTGGGAATTAGAGGCGCACTAGAACCTTCAGGGCCCCGGTGCAAGAAACCATGAAGGGTCTTCCTGACTGTTGAGGCCATTTTAATTGCTCTTTGGGCCCTTTCCATCAGTCAGTTGCTCTTTGGGCCATGACCAATGTATTGGGGATATCACTCACTCCCCGTATACCCCCTTTTACCCTTGCCCCCCCCCCTCCATTACCTTATTACCTTCCCCCTTTTCCCAATAAATAGACCACACCAGAGTTTGAAGTGTAAATGGCCATAGCAGCCTTTATTAACAAATCTTCAAACCAAACTTAAATAACTTTATTAACTATATATACAACACTATTCAGCAACGGCAATTTTTAACTCCCGGTCATTTTGGTCTTTGATGGTACCTCGGTTTTCCACCTTTAACTTGACACTCTCCACCAGTACACTGCGGGACCAAAGCCGGAGACAACCCCCTTTCCCGCAGTGCCACCAATCCCGTATTCCAGCCTACCCTTCCGCTGGGATACACCAAAAGGGGGACACATACCACCTATGAGCCCCCCCCCACACTTCCATCACATCAGTTTTCCTGCCCCATCAAAGACCCGCCGCTACAGCTGCTATGACGACCCGCATCACCGCTTCCTGAAAGAGAAATAAACACAGACCAACAACAAGAAAAAACAACACATCATATAGACACATCTTAACCCTACAACCCAGTTGGGCGGGTAGGTGGGCAACTTCCTCCTGCTCTGTCCCACGCTTGTTTCCACAGCTCCTCCCTCTCCTTTTATGTCGCTCCACCCCTCTTCCTTTCTTTCCGTAGCTCCACCCCCTCTCTCTCTTCCCTTGCAGTTAACCCCTTCCTTCCTTTTCCCTGACATTTGTCATGCCCAGCCCTTCACCTATGGCTTTTAGCCTGCGTTTCCGGGCCTCCCTTTTCCACTTATACTGGTGGCCCTTTATTTCCATTTCGGGTCCCAAAGTGACTCAATTCACAGAGAGCCCCCTGTATCTCAAACATTGACAACCACTGTCTTAGCCCCTGTACACACGGTCGGACATTCCGACAACAAAATCCATCAGATTTTTTCCGACGGATTTTGCCCAAAACTGGTGTTGCATACACACGGTCGGACAAAGTTGGAGGAAAATCTGATCATTCGGAACGTGATGACATTCGTTCGTTCAACAGCTTTGGTCTCGTAATTTGATCTGAGCATGCGTGGCACTTTGTCCGATCGGAATTCTCTACAAACGATCGGAGAAAGTCCGATCGGATCATGCTGTCGGAAAATTTTATATCCAGCTCTCAAACTTTGTAGGTCGGACATTCCAACGGAAAAAGTCAGATGGAGCCCACACACGGTCGGATTATCCGACAACGTGGTCCAATCGGACATTTTCCGTCAGAATTTCCGACCTTGAGTTCAAGGGCTTAGAGGAACCTTGTAAGTAATGTTTCACTGCTAAAGCCATTTAATTGGTGGCCAGTGGGAAGAATGTTCCTTACATTGGTGATCAGTGAGAAGAATGTCCCTTACATTGGTGATCAGTGAGAAGAATGTCCCTTACATTGGTGATCAGTGAGAAGAATGTTCCTTACATTGGTGATCAGTGGGAAGAATGCCCCTTACATTGGTGATCAGTGAGAAGAATGTCCCTTACATTGGTGGTCAGTGGGAAGAATGTTCCTTATATTGGTGATCAGTGGGAAGAATGATCCTTACATTGGTGATCAGTGGGAAGAATGTTCCTTATATTGGTGATCAGTGGGAAGAATGCTCCTTACATTGGTGATCAGTGAGAAGAATGTCCCTTACATTGGTGATCAGTGAGAAGAATGTTCCTTACATTGGTGATCAGTGAGAAGAATGTCCCTTACATTGGTGATCAGTGGGAAGAATGTTCCTTATATTGGTGATCAGTGGGAAGAATGTTCCTTACATTGGTGATCAGTGGGAAGGAGGAGGAGGACACACCCAAGGAGCTCTCTGAGAACCACACCTTTTTTTCAAGCCTGGGCTTTGCCTGCTAGCTCAGCCCAGGAATAATGCCTGATCCTGGGGGAGGCCCTGGGATGGATTCCCCTGATGATACGGGGCCTAGTGAGGAGGAGGAGGTGGAGGATCTGTCTGTGGGTCCAGGCCCTGCTGAGAACGTGGATGCCTACAGACAGAAGATTGTTGACCGTTTTCGGGCAATCGGAAGGGCTGAGGAAAAACTTAAATCTTTAAAAGCTGAACATAAGAACTTCAAGACCAAGTATTTCCAGGCCTGGAGTAAAAACCGTTTGGCCATGAAGCCAGAGTTACAGCAAATGGAGGAGAAAGTAAAGAAACAATCTTTATTTTTGAATAAACTGAAGGACAGAAGCGGAGCTTTTGCTGAAAAGTTTAAAAATGAGAGGAGATTTTCCAGCCAGGCAGCGGTGAGTTCTGTGGATCAGCAGGTAACAGACAACCCGGCTTCATCTGTCTCTGCACCTCTCCCCCCATGTCAGGCTGGGGAATCGCCAGCGGCAACCAGCCAGGGGGTTGAGATTCAACATGGCACCCTACAGTTCATCCAGCAGATGGAGTCACCCCTGAGGGCAGACAGGTCTGTTGGTGAGCCATCGGAGGTCCCTGAGGATGAGCAGAGGGATTGCAGACCGGCAGAGCCAGCACTGGTGGAGGGATCCCAGTGCGCTGTATTGCCTCCATCCAACATGTCTGCCCCACCTGCTGTAGTGGATGATGTCCCAGCTGAGGAACAGAGAGGGAAGGCAATCTGCAAACAGCTGCCTGCTACAGAGAAACCCTCTGCAGACATGGAGGGAGAGCCCCTAGCAGAGGTGTCATCAGCCCACCAGAGCAATGTGGATGGATCTCCATCATGCACCCCACGCCTGGATTTTGCTGATACTGCTGAGACTTGTAGTTCCACAAGCAAGATGGCTGCCAGCTCCAGAGAGACTGTTTCTCCTTCACCTGGGCTGATTGATGCAGGTGGGGGAGGGGTTCAGCACAGTGCAGCATGTGAAGTGGAGACAGCCATGGAAGTCTCCTGCAGTGATTCACCTGTTGCTGTATTAGGACAACATTCACCCGGCTCAGCTGATGGTCCTGTCCTGATGGAGGAGAAGAGTCGGCCTGGAGGTGACGTGTGTACGGGGACAGCAGTGACTGAGGACACGGCAGGAACTATGAATGTGCCAGGAAATAATGACAGTAATAATATTGATAAGGCAGTGAATGTGGTGGGTGGAGGTGGAGGGGTTAATATTGCTGACCAAGATAAAAATGACATTTCTCTTTCTGCTCAGCAGAAGAAAGACTCGTCGATTGTACAGACCAAATCTGTACAATCTATATCTGCTGGAAATGTGCCAGAAGGCTCAAAACACACAAACGTCTCTTCTGCTGGGAGGAATATGGGGAGTTATGCGTCTGTTGTGGGGAGTCGCACCAAGGAGGGTGGGGGGAATGCTGTAAATATTGGTGGTCACAATATAGGGGGGTTTGGTGGTGGGATTGGTGGTGGGTATAGGAGGAGGAATGTGGTTCAGTTCAAGTGGGAGGGGGAGGGGACCCCACCAGTGAGGGGGAGGGTGGCAGAGTTGATTTTGGAAATGGGGTTTAAAGCTGTGGATATTTTTGCTTTAATTTGCCCAGTGGGAAGTTATGAATTTGATTTGTCTTTTGTAAAACCTGAGGGGTTGGATTTATTTTGGGAGCGACATAGGAGGTGCCAGGGCCTTTCGCAGTGGAGTGGTTTGGTGCCAAAGGTGATTTCCAGGCAGCCTCTGATAAAATCGGTGACCATCCTGGTGCGTAACGAATCAATACCAGAGGCTGATTTGATAGTATGGCTACGCCGATATGGTGAGGTCCTCACTCCACTGCGGAAGGTCCTGGATGAACATGGGATATGGACAGGGGCCTGGACGGTGTCACTAAAACTGGGGGTGCTGGGCAATGTAGTCCAACATCTGCCCTGCTCAGCTTTCCTGGGAAGAGATCGGCTGACTATATTTTACCAGGGACAGCCCAAAGTCTGCAATAAATGTGGTGAAAAGGGCCATTTTGCCTCTACCTGCACGCGTAAAAAGTGTTCGCTATGCCAGGGTCTGGACCATTTGGCAAGGGATTGTACCCAAATTCGGTGCAATCTGTGCCAACAGCTTGGCCATCCTTACAGTAAGTGTCCAGAGGCTTTACATAACCTGCCAGGATTGGAGGCTGAGCTGCAGAGGCTGGATAAGGAGGATCAGGCCGCTGTAACTGTTGTTGTCCCTCCTGTGTCTGTTCCATCTGTTTCAGGTTCTGTTTCCCCTGGTAATGTTGTCCCTGAGTCTGTCCCTCCTGTGTCTGTTCCATCTGTTTCAGGTTCTGTTTCCCCTGGTAATGTGGTCCCTGAGTCTGTCCCTCCTGTGTCAGTTCCATCTGTTGCTTCAGATTCTGTCCCCTCTAGTGATGTGGTCCCTAAGTCTGTCCCCCATGTGGTTGTCCCTATTCCTGCTGTACGTAGGTCCTCCAGACTAGCGGAGGCTGCTGGGGGGGCAGGTTTAGCGGATCTTCCTTCTCAGCCTCCAGTCCCTGTCCCTCGGCAGCGCAAACGTGGTCAGGGGGGTGTGGGGGTGCTGGATGGGGGTGGGGCTGATGGAAGGGTGTCCATATCCCATGTCTCGCCCTCTGTTGAGGGGGATTCGGATGATGAGGGGTGGGAGACGTTTAGGAGGAAGAAAAAGAAGAAGAGGAAGACAAATAAGGTGGTAATTTCTTCCTCAGAGTCGGACCCAGGAGGGGTTCCTCCTGGTAACCCTTTTTCAGTTTTGTCAGGTGATGGGATGTCTGATTTATCTTTTTCTTTATCATCCATGGATGAGGGGGAGTCACATAGTTTGAAGAGAGCTGTTTCTGGTGATGAGAGTGTGGTAAAGGTTAAGAAACGACTACCCCAATCATCCTGATGGCAGTTCCCACTCCGATAAAGGTGGCGACCATTAATGTCGCCAGCATGAAATCTGCAAGAGCTCGTGATATTGCCTTATTTTTGCTCAGCGAGTTTGATGCCGAGATTTTATTTTTGCAAGAGACCTGGCTCAATACTTTGGCCGATGTCCATCTAGCAAAAAGGGAGTGGAGATGCGGTCCCTCCTTTTGGTCTCTTGCGGCAGAGCCCTGCAGCGGAGTTGCGGTCCTTTTTAAAACCGATATGGTAACGTGCCGGCGGGTAATTGAGGTAGAGATTGGGAGATGCATGGTCTTGGACGTCTCTGTTAGGGGGCAGGACTTGCGCCTGATTAATATCTATGGACCGCAGTCAAGATGGGGCAGGAAATGCCTCCTCACAGAGATCAAGCCCTTCCTTTTTACGTCCCAGCAGGTTGTCTTTGGAGGTGATTTTAACACCATAATTAGGCCTGAAGACAGGAGAGGCTCCATAGACAGGCTGGCGTACGATAGCGTTTTTCTTAGAGATATGGTGAGACAAGCAGGCCTGGTAGATGTGCATATTAAGCACTGCCCTGGCAGCACGGGATTCACATTTCAGAGAGGGAATAGTCAGAGTAGGATAGATAGGTTTTTTTTAAAGGAGAACTCTGCTTTCTCGGCTCCTGAGTTGAGGGCGGTGGAGTTCTCTGACCACTGTATGCTGTCTGTGACTCTGAATGCCTCGGACACTCCACCCAGGGGAAGGGGTACCTGGAAACTGAATTCGGCTCTCCTGGAAGACGTAGAGGTAAGACAATCCTTTGAGGATTTTTTCCAGGCACAGGTTTCTATTCTGGACTTTTGCAGCACTAAGTCAGAGTGGTGGGAGCTTGTGAAACAAAGGGCGATTGGACTTTTCAAGGCCATAAGTAAGAAGAAGCAGCTTGGTATGTACATTGCCTACCAGCATTTGCGGAGGAAGCTTGATCGTCTTGTCTCGTATAGAGGAGATCTAGGGGAGATCTCTGAGGTGAAGTTTCTTCTTAGAAAGTGTCAATACGACCGGCATGCCTCCTTGGTTCTGGAGAGGGATTATGGAAAATATCACTCGCCTGATCCTTACCAGAACTGTAAGCAAGGCATAGCAGTTAAGACGGTCATAGGCCTGAGGGATAGTACGGGTTCCCTGGTGAAGTCCAGATCAGGGATCCTGGAGATCTTCAGATTATATTATGCAGACCTTCTAGGAAGAAAGGACCTTTGTCGGGACAAGATGGAAAGCTTTCTGGATTCTACTCCAGGATTGGGAAATGGTACATTGCCTTTGATGGATTTGACAGAACCAATTTCAGTGTATGAGGTAGTTCATGCTATAGAGAAGCTGGCTACCAAAAAATCGCCTGGGCCAGATGGGTTGACAGCTGAGTTCTACAAGTGTTTTAAGTCCATTCTGGCTCCCTTTTTAGCGGAGGTTTATAACAGCTGTCTAGAAGAGGGTTCGCTCCCTCCCTCCATGAGGCAATCAGCTGTGATTCTTCTGTCAAAAGGTAAAGACCCCTCAATGATTGAGAACTGGCGCCCCATCAGTCTTCTCAATGTTGATAGAAAGATCTTGGCGAAGATTCTTTTTTGGCGCTTGTCGTCAGTGGCAGGCGATTTGTTGTCCAGTCATCAGCACTGCTCGGTCCAAGGTAGAAGTACCTTTTCAGCGGTTTTAGCTGTCCGGGAGGCTTTGGAGCGATGCAGGGCTGCTGGATGGAGAAAGTACTTGCTGGCATTGGATCAGGCGAAGGCTTTTGATAGAGTCAATCACGAGTACCTGTATTTGCTACTTGGTAGATACGGCCTGCAGGGGAGGTTTATAGATTGGCTGAAGACATTATATAAAGGGGCTGAGAGCTTCCCACTGGTTAATGGTTGGGTTGGACGGCCTTTTGAGGTTGGCTCTGGTGTGCGCCAGGGATGTCCTCTGAGCCCCCTGTTATATGTATTCGCAATCGACCCCTTCATAAGAAGGCTAGAGAGTGGATCTTTGTGCGGGGTGCCTTTGGGCATTGCTGGTGTGCCACCTTTGAAGGTCGTGGCCTATGCCGATGATGTGTCTGTTATTGTCTCTGGAACGGAGGAGGCGCAGGAGGTGGTCTCTATGATAGAGCAGTACACGGAGGCTTCTGGTTCTAAAGTCAACCATGAAAAGAGTGAAGTTTTCTGGATGGGTGAGGAAGGTGAAAGCTTCGAACTTCCGGATGCCTTCCCAGAGCCCCAGCAGGAAATTAAAGTGTTGGGCATCAAATTTGGTCCTGGTGACTATGGTCATCGAAATTGGGAAAGCAGGTTGGTGTGTGCCAATGCCAAAGTAGCAAGCTGGAAGAAATGGAAGCTTTCATTGAGGGAGAGGGTTGACTTGATCAAAACGTACCTGGTCCCAATTTTTTTATATGTCAGCTTCGTCTGTATCTTGCCAGTATCTCTCTATGCAAGGGTGTACAGCTGCTTTTTCCAACTGTTATGGGGAAGTAGGCTGAACCTGATCAAACGCAATGTAACTTACCTGTCTAGGCGGGAGGGTGGCCTAGGAATGGTCAACCCAATAGTTTTCTTTTCTCTGCTGTTTTTAAAGTACAATCTTGGTAACATGCTAGCAGAGAACCCGCCGGGATGGGTGGGTATTTTTCAATCTTGTTTTAGGCCTTTTCTGCGATGCTGGGAAGATGGCGGGCCAGTGAAAAGTCTGAGAGTCCGACATGGCAAGCTCCCGGCTTATGTTGCCCCGTGTCTGAAAATACTTCGGCAGTGGCAGGTGACAGTGGAGGATATCAAGTCCCTCCCCAGGAAGCTTCTGGAGAAGAGGATTTTGGCCTCCGCTTTCAGTGTGTCACTGGCCTTAAGGGATTGCCCAGGCTCTGTAATGAGGGAGGGGTTGCGTTTAATCAATTTAGAAAGAATCCCCTTGAAGTTTAGGGATCAAGCCTGGCTCGCCTTCCATGGAAGGCTCTATGTGAGAGGGAACTTGAAGCATCGCCCTGTGGATGATCGGGATTGTCCTAGAGCGGAGTGTGTTGGTAAAGTGGAGTCTATGGACCACTTTTTGCTCCAGTGTCCCTTTAACATAGAGGTGTATAAAAGGGTGGGGAGGGCTCTAGGCATCCCCTTTTTCTATCGCATGAGTTATGCGGAGTGGGTGTATGGGGCATTCCCGACTCACTGGGATTTTGATTTGGATACACTGTTTTTAGTTAGTATAGTTGTCCGTTACTTCACATGGAATGCACGGTGCCAGATTACCCTGCGGAAGAAAGTCCTCTCTGTTGAGGTGGTGGTGCACGATATTCTGGGTGAGGTTGGGAAAATTCGGGGTCTTGAGAAGGGCAGGGAGCCTCGGGCAGTCTGGATAAGGGCGTGGAGGAATATCAGACCTGCCTTTGGGGAACTGCCCATCTCTGGGTGAGGAGCTCTTTTCTTTTTCTGGTTCTTTCACTCCCTTAGCTTTTGTTGGTTAGTATCTTCTTTTTGAAGAAGGGCTGCATGCATAATGGGTGCGGGATTGTTTCTTAACCTCACAAGTTTGATATCTGGTGTAATGGCGTGAGTCGTAATAGGATTTATGTTATTGCTGGAAAGTATTTTTTTTTTTTTGGTTTGAGAGCAGTTTTGCTATATTTATTTTAATTTATGTAAATATGTATATATTTATGTATATTTATATATTGTGATTTTATGCTTAATGATTGCAAGACTTTTAATAAAGAAAAATTGGGAAGAATGTTCCTTACAATGATGGTATGAAGAATGCTCCTTACATTGGTTCTCAGTGAGCAGAATGCTCCTTACATTGGGGGTCAGTGGGAAGAATGTCCCTTACATTGGTGATCAGTGGGAAGAATGTTCCTTATATTGGTGATCAGTGGGAAGAATGTTCCTTACATTGGGGGTTAGTGGGAAGAATGTTCCTTACAATGATGGTATGAAGAATGCTCCTTACATTGGTTCTCAGTGAGCAGAATGCTCCTTACATTGGGGGTCAGTGGGAAGAATGTTCCTTACAATGATGGTGAGTATGAAGAATGCTCCTTACATTGGTGGACAGTGGAAAGAATGCTCCTTACATTGCTGACCAGCGGAAAGAATGCTCCTTATATTGGTGATCAGAGGGAAGAATGTTCCTTACATTGGTGGTCAGTCTGAAGAATTTTCCTTATATTGATGGTCAGTGGGAAGAATGCTCCTTACATTGGTGATCAGTGGAAAAAAAGTTCCTTACATAGATGGTCAGTGGGAAAAATGCTCCTTACATTAGCGGTCAGTGAGAAGAATGCTAATTACATTGGTGGTCATTGGAAATAATGCTCCTTACATTGGTGAACGGTGGGAACAATGCTCCTTACATTGGTGATCAGTGGGAAGAATGCTCCTTACATTGTTGGCCAGTGAGAAGAATGTTCCTTACATTGGTGCTCAGTGGGAAGAATGTGCCTTACATTGGTGGTCATTAGGAAAAATGCCCTTTACATTGGTGGCCAGTGTTAAGAATGCTCCCTACATTTGTGATCAGTAGAAACAATGTCCCTTTACATTGATGGCCACTGGAAACAATGCTCCTTACATTGCTGAACAATGGTAAAAATGTCCCTTACATTGGTGGTAAGTGGGACCAATTCTCCTTATATTGGTATTCAGTGGAAGCAATGCTCCTTACATTGAGGTCAGTGGTCAAAAAATGCTCTTTTACATCGGTGGTCAGAATGCTACACTTACAGATGGCTAAAAAGATCATTGGTTTCATACCGACTTTGCCAAGTGGCCCTGGAACTATGAAGGCACCATCAAATGGAAGGTCAATTATCCACAGCTCAAGGCACCCCTAACAACCTTTGGAGTAAGCTTAGGGTTACCCTGCTTTAGATTGGTTGATCTAATTCTTAAAGCTTTCCATGGGTTCTGATACTTTGTGGTATATTTATATTAAAATTTGGTGTGCAGGTGTCTTAAGAATTTGCACAGGCATAAGGAATGATTGTCATATTGTTTGTTCTAGGATTATCTCCTATGAACGTCCACATTTGAGGGCCCGTTAGCTTATCCTATTGACCCACCAAGTAAGGTTTTCATTCTTCCTACTGACCCACCAAGTAAGGTTTTCATTCTTCCTACTGACCACCAATATAAGGGACATTTTTGCCATTGACCACCCTTTGACTTGGTTTTATTGTCGGTCTCTGAGACCTCAAACGTATTTTGGGGTAGAACAGTTGAGAAAAGTTGTACTATAGTGATGCAAATAAACAGACAGCTCTAGGTTTCATGGGCATGGGTACTCAGCACCATAATCATATTAACACACAGAGAGTCCCAAGTTGCATGGGTAGGGATGTGTCATTATTGCACCATTGTGATAATAACAGACAAACAGACCCAGACTCCATGGGTAGGGGTATGTTAGCATTGTACCATAGTGATATTAACAGACAGACAGACCCAGACTCCATGGGTAGGGGTATGATAGCATAGGAGCATAAGTGATAAGAACAGAAGGACAGACCCAGGCTCCATTGGCTAAGGGTATGCTAGCATTTTACCATAGTAACAATAACAGACAGAGAGCCCCAAGCTCCATGGGTAAGGGTATACTAGCATAGCACAGTAGTGATAATAAAAGACAAAACCTCATGCTCCATGGGTAGGAGTATGCTAGCATGGCACCATAGTGATAATAACAGAAGGACAGACCCAGGCTCCATGGGTAGGGGTATGCTAGCATCATACCATAGTGATAATAACAGACAGAGAGCCCCAAGCTCCATGGGTAAGGGTATGCTAGCATAGCACAGTAGTGATAATAACAGACAGAGAGCCCCAAGCTCCATGGGTAAGGGTATGCTAGCATAGCACAGTACTGATAATAACAGACAGAGAGCCCCAAGCTCCATGGGTAAGGGTATGCTCGCATAGCACAGTAGTGATAATAACAGAAAGAGAGCCCCAAGCTCCATGGGTAGGGGTATGCTAGCATGGCACCATAGTGATAATAACAGAAGGACAGATTTAGGCTCCATTGGGTAAGGGTATGCTAGCATTGTACCATAGTGACAATAACTGACAGAGAGCCTCAAGCTCCATGGGTAGGGGTATGCTAGCATGGCACCGTAATGATAAGAACAGAAGGACAGACCCAGGCTCCATGGGTAAGGGTATGATAGCATTGTACCATAGTGATAAAAAAACACAGGGAGCCCCAGGCTCCATGGGTACGGATATGCTAGCATGGCACTGTAGTTATAATAACAGACAGAGAGCCCCAAGCTCCATGGGTAAGGGTATGCTAGCATAGCATAGTAGTGATAATAACATACAGAGAGCCCCAGGCTTCATGGGTAAGGGTATGATAGCATTGTACCATAGTGATAAAAAAACACAGGGAGCCCCAGGCTCCATGGGCACAGATATGCTAGCATGGCACTGTAGTTATAATAACATACAGAGAGCCCCAGGCTTCATGGGTAAGGGTATGCTAGCATGGCACCGTAGTGAAAACACCACACAAGTAGACCCAGGCGCCATGGGTAGGGATATGCTAGTATTGTACCGTAGTGATAGTAATAGACAAGCAGACTCCCTCCATCTTTTACGTGGGGAAGCCCAACCATGTTCATGCTGGTGGCTGGGTGGGGGAGATGGAGATAGCACCAATCACTACAGAGATTTGAAATGAATCTATTTGTATGTATTTCTTGTATGAAACAGACTAACGATCCAACATAATGAGAAAACACACTTTGTTCTTCTGCCTTCACATCTTGCTGGAAGACATTAGAGAGTCTGCAGAATAAAGCGTATGAAAAGTGAACGTGTCATAAACCTGGCCAGCTGAAACTGAGCATACGGTGAATGCAATGCAAAACAAAAAAAAAAAACAACAAAAAAAATGAATTTCAAAATCTCAGCAGATAGAAACAGCTGAAGTTACTTGCAAATCTTTGCTTTTTATCTTTGCTCTCCTCTTCTACTTCTTAAGTCCCCTTTTTTGCAAAGTCGCAATTAAAGACTAATAGAAAGGCTTGGGCAGGGGAGGGGGCTCAGCTAAACTTTTGAAGATAAAGTTCTTTGAGATTTGCATTTCTTTTATACATACAGTATAATGTTACAGTATACTATATTACCAAAAGTATTGGGACACCTGCCTTTACACACATGAACTTTAATGGTATCCCAGTCTTAGTCTGTAGGGTTCAATATTGAGTTGGCCCACCCTTTGCAGCAATAACTGCTTCAACTCTTCTTGGGAAGGCTGTCCACAAGGTTTAGGAGTGTGTCTATGGGAATGTTTGACCATTCTTCCACAAGCGCATTTGTGAAGTCAGGCACTGATGTTGGACGACAAGGCCTGGCTTGCAGTCTCCACTCTAATTCATCCCAAAGGTGTTCTATCGAGTTGAGATCAAGATTCTGTGCAGGCCAGTCAAGTTTCTCCACCCCAAACTCGCTCATCCATGTCTTTATGGACCTTGCTTTGTGCACTGGTCCAAATCATTTGGTGGAGGGGGGATTATGGTGTGGGGGGTTGCTTTTTGGGGGTTGGGCTTGGTCCCTTAGTTCCAGTGAAGGTGCCAAGACAATTTCATGCTCCCAACTTTGTGGGAAAAGTTTGGGGATGGCCCCTTCCTGTTCCAAGATGACTGCACACCAGTGCACAAAGGAAGGTCCATAAAGACATGGATGAGTGAGTTTGGGCTTCACTGAGTCCAGACCTCAACCTGATAGAACACCTTTGGGATGAATTAGAGCAGAGACTGCGAGGCAGGCCTTCTCGTCCATCAGTGCCTGACCTCACAAATGCTCTTCTCGAAGAATGGTCAAACAATTCCATAGACACACTCCTAAACCTTGTGGACGGCCTTCCCAGAAGAGTTAAAGCTGTTATAGCTGCAAAGGGTGGGCCAACTCAATATTGGACCCTAAGGACTAAGACTGGGGTGCCAATAAAGTTCATGTGTGTAAAGGCAGGTGTCCCAATACTTTTGGTAATATAGTTATAGGATATACACACAGGTATATACTTTGTGTGTGTGTGTGTATATATATATATATATATATATATATACACACATACACAGACACGCACATGTATAGCAGAAAAGATAGAGTATATATATATATATATATATATATATATATATATATATATATATATATATATATATATATATATATATATACTCTATCTTTTCTGCTTTGCTGTTGCGGTAAAGTGATTGCCCTTAATGAACTGTAGAGTGATGTAAACTTTCTCTGCTCCCAATCAAGGCTCCAGTAAAAGTGCTGCATTGGCACTCTCTGCTCCGTATCATCATAGATCGAAGTGATGAAAAGAAAAAAACCTGTAAGCAGTATTTCAAAGACGGGGACATTAAGCCGCCACGGGCCAGGGGTGACATTTTTGGACAGAATGATTCGTCTTCTTTAAATCACTTCTTCATTAAGATTACTGGAGGGTGAAATCTAACATGTGGAGACAGTCAGGAAATATAGAAAGAAGTATTATTTCTTTATCTTGTAACTTCCTCGATAATAATTTCATCATTCACTGTGTTCACGTCTGACAGTCACACATTTTGTCTGTGCATAACACACTGAATCAAAAGTTAGGGGTCCATGACAATAGCACACTGACACAAAGGTGTTAATGACAATGGTGAACTAACACTTGGGGGCCCAGAACAATGACACACTGACACTTAGGGGCCCAGAACAATGACGCACTGACACTTAGGGGCCCAGAACAATGATGCACTGAAATTTGGGGGTCCAGAGCAATAATACACTGACACTTGGGGGTCCAGAACAATGACACACTGACACTTGGGGGTCCAGAACAATGACACATTGACACTTGCGGGACCAGAACAATGACACACTGACAGTTGGGGGTCCAGAACAATGATACACTGACACTTGGGGGTCCAGAACAATAATACACTGACATTTGAGGGTCCAGAACAATGACACATTGACACTTGCGGGACCAGAACAATGACACACTGACACTTGGGGGTCCAGAACAATGACACACTGACAGTTGGGGGTCCAGAACAATGATACACTGACACTTGGGGGTCCAGAACAATAATACACTGACATTTGAGGGTCCAGAACAATGACACATTGACACTTGCGGGACCAGAACAATGACACATTGACACTTGGGGGTCCAGAACAATGACACACTGACAGTTGGGGGTCCAGAACAATGATACACTGACACTTGGGGTCCAGAACAATAATACACTGACATTTGAGGGTCCAGAACAATGACACATTGACACTTGGGGGTCCAGAACAATGACGCATTGACATTTGGGGGTCCAGAACAAGGACACATTGACACTTGGGGGTCCAGAACAATGACACATTGACACTTAGGGGTACAGAACAATGACACACTGACACTTGGGGTCCAGAACAATAATACACTGACACTTGGGGTCCAGAACAATAATACACTGACACTTGGGGTCCAGAACAATAATACACTGACACTTGGGGTCCAGAACAATGACACACTGACACCTGGGGGTTCAGAACAATGACACATTGGTACTTGGGGGTTCAGAACAACGACACATTGACACTTGGGGCTCCAGAACAATGACACACTGGCAATTGGGGGTCCAGAACAATGATACATGGACACTTGGGGGTCCAGAACAATAATACACTGACATTTGAGGGTCCAGAACAATGACACATTGACACTTGGGGGTCCAGAACAATGACACATTGACACTTGGGGGTCCAGAACAAGGACACATTGACACTTGGGGGTCCAGAACAATGACACATTGACACTTAGGGGTCCAGAACAATGACACACTGACACTTGGGGTCCAGAACAATAATACACTGACACTTGGGGTCCAGAACAATGACACATTGACAATTGGGGATCCAAAACAATGACACATTGGCACTTGGGGCTCCAGAACAATGACAGACTGACACTTAGGGGTCCAGAACAATGACACATTGACACCTGCGGGTCCAGAACAATGACACACTGACATTTGGGGGTCCAGAACAATGATACACTGACACTTGGGGGTTCAGAACAATGACATGTTGACACTTGGGGGTCCACACACACTATATTTTAATCACAGATTTGATTCTTTGAAGGAGAAAGTTATTTACGGTATATCCACCAGAACTAATTTCCACTTCTATCGGTCTAGTGCTTGTAGGCAGGTGCAGCCTCAACTCTCTTCTGTAGGCTTCATGGCAATACAGAAGGTGAAGGAGTGGTTAGTGTAGTCACAGGTTCCCTGTCTGGGGAGAGTGTTTAGAGCTAGGTAGAGGTTCTAGAGGAATAGGGACAGCGTAGGGACCAAGCCTATCCTCTGCTTTAGGAAGTCTCCCTTTTGGCTGTCAACCAGCCAGGCCGCATTCCCGCTCCTTGTTGCAGAAGCTGTCGGCATCAACTAAAGTTAACAGACCCTCTGCTTTGGTTTTCTAAGTGGCCCCGGACAGCTATGCCTGCCCACTGGGCCCGATAGTACTTTGTTGGAACTACATTTTTTTTGCTCACCTCAGCCTCTGTGTGGTTATTGCTTGTACACACATCATGCTATGCCCTACTCACACCCTATTATACACACATCAGTCTCCCCGGACAGGTTAGCCAAGTGGAATTAGCAAGCAGCACATAGTGGCTGCTACCCCTTCCATCTGCCATGCAGAACGTCCAATAAAATAGAGGGCTGTGCCAAAATGACCTTGCATTGGCTTCCCCAAGATGTCCACCTTGGAAGCTATATAAGGTGACAATTTAGTCCCCAATGAGTTCCTGCCAGCCTGAAGAAGTGTCACAGCGCCACTTGCAGGTTGGTGGACACCCTGCAGCATTACCACTACCCTACAAGTGCAGCTTTCAGGAATTTTTGTGGGAACCCAGAACCAGAACACATAGATAGTGGAGGACCCTTCTTGGTTCAGGAAGGTCATGCATGGTGGAGTTTACTGCATACACAAAAAGATCCCTCAGTAAAGGTCTGTTCTGACCCCAACACAATGATCCTAAAAATGCTATGCCGTTTTGTAAAAAAAAAAGAAATCTTCATTTAAGAATTTACCGTCTGGCGAGTGCCCACTTTGACACTATCAGAGAGGTACTAGCCTAGGACTAGAACAGGGTCCAACCACACTATATTTTAATCACAGATTTCCTTCTTCAAAGGTAAAAACACTTTATGGTGTATCCATCAGAACCAATTGTCACTTCTATTGGTCCAGCTCTAGAATACACACATCAGGCTCCCTGGACACGGTAACCAAGAGGGAATGCCCCTTCCATCTGCCATGCAGGACTTCTAAATGGTGAACCATGCCAAAATGGTGTCCAAATCTTGTGGGGTTTTAGTTCCAATCACAGGCACTGGCTTCCCCAAGATGGCCACCTGGACGCCATATACTCTGAGAATTTAGTCCCCAATGAGTTCTCGTCGCCTGAAGAAGCATCACAGTGCCACTTTCAGGTTAGCGGACACACTGCAGCATTACCACTGCCTACAAGTGCAGCTTTCAGGATTATTTTTGGGAGCCCAGAACCAGAACACATAGATAGTGGAGGACCCTTCTTGGTTCAGGAAGGTCATACATGGCAGAGTTTACTGCATACACACAAAGATCCCTCAGAAAGGTCTGTTCTGACCCCAACACAATAGTTCTAAAAATGTTATGCCCTTTTAAATGTAGCGGTCATCCTTACTTCCAAGGGCCTGATGGTGACCCCCAGAGCCAGGGAGAACTGACATTCCTCCCCAGGGTGCAGGTTACTAGGCATAGTGGGTGTAGTGCAAGCTAGAAAGACTGGGTTCCAGTCACTTTTTGTAAAAATTAACAAAGAGATTTTTTTTTTCTCTTAACAGGAATGGTGGGGAGAGAGGGTTTAGGGCACAGGACACCCTTAGGCAAATGCAATAGCGATTAAGGCAAACTCCGCAGACAAAACTAGTTCTAGGCAGACAACGTTACAGAAAGAGGGTTGAATGCAGCAATCTGTATCTTTTAGCAACTGCTGTCTCCTATGGCAACAACTTTCGCACAATATCCTACTGTAGATCTTCCAGTTTAACTCACAGTAACCCACGTTAGATCTTCCAGCTTAACTCACAGTATCCCGCTGTAGATCCTTAAGTCTAGCTCGTCGTCTCTCTCACTAGACTTCTTGGACCCTCAGGCACTCGCTGGATTCCCCTAGCTTCACCCACAGCTAACTGCTGTACTTTATCTTCAAGCTTTACTTGCAGATACCGCCATACTCCTTCAAGCTTCATTTATAGCTACCCGCTGCATTCCCAGAAGAGTCTCTACTGAAGCTTTCCCACTTACCTCACTGCCCCCAGCTAGTGAAGCGTCTGCTCTGGTACTCCTTCAGAACTCCATTCCCTCCAAACTTACCTCCAGTAACAGGATTAGTTGTCCCTTTGTGGCAACTGCTTCTCTTTTATCTCCGGCAACGGTCAGGCTCCCCTCGGGCTGAGCCTCTAACACACACGGTTACGCCCCAAGCTTCGGGCTTAACCTTGGCTGCTCCTCCTTTCCGGATTTTAGATAGGCCTTAAGTGGACCAAGCAGCCACCATGCATCCTGGATAGGCCTCCAGGCTTCAGGCTTAGCAACCAGGAGTTTCTCAACACACACCCACCCAGGCCGCAGCCTGGGGGGGGGGGAACCCTCATCACCTGATTCCTCTGAAATAAATAACCTATCCCAGCATACACAACGGTCATAGAAACTCCTGCTGATTGGCTAAGACATCCTAGTTACCAATTACCTGAATTTATGGTAATCCATCATTCTAATGCCAAAAGCAACAGTGTCCAAACTCAGGCTTAGGATCCTCAGTGGATCAACTCGGTGGTGCAACCTACCAATTAGCCAGGCTAGTTTCCACCTAGCACAACTAGATTTATTAGCAGCCCTGTTTAGGACCAGGGTGCTACATAAAAAATAAACATAAAAAAAAAAATAGTCAGCGCTAATCTGCTACAGGGGGCTGAAAATCACATGCAAATATTTGTTTTCTATAAACAAATATTAATGCGCCTCAAGGATGGGATGCGTTTGCCATGGCGTTTGGTCTTTGAGGGTGCCGTCTTGGCACTGACAGATGATGCACGCTGACTTGGATTGACGAAGCTCCAGCGGCTTCTGCTTGGCAGCAAATCCTGGCACCCTCTGAACTTCTCAGTGAGAACAAACTGATAGAGATGACATCAAGACAAATGCGCTGACTTCTAATTCCATTTCCTGGGCCGAGGACGGCAGCTCGGCCAGATTTCACCACTGTTACTCTGCTGAAAATATCATTGCACATTGCATAATTAATACACTGAAGTCTGGGTGCTGTGATTTATTGTTTATGGGCTTTCTATACAAGATCAGAGGTTGTGGGTGGAGAGAATTTTGCGCCTAAACTGAGGACTTACTGATTAAATAGCCAAATTAATCTTTTTTCTTAGCACGGAGATAATGTCAGGCAGTGGCAAAATCCTTTTATCTTCTCTGCGGTGAACTGCAGGTAGAGATGTTAAAGTGTATAGCGTATCAGGGTAAAAAAAAAAATAATTAAATCAGTACATATCTGCAATGAATATACATGTTCGCATGTTTCATCCTTTTAAAAACTCTGCAAGTGCAGAAATATAAAGGTTGACCTTCCTGAAATGTAGTTTCCTCCTCACTTCCTGTTTGGGCTAATGCAGTCTACTGGTGCAGTCTACTTTCTCAGCTGCCGGTGACGCTTAACCGTAGTAGCATTGCAGAGGAAGTCAGGAGGAATATGGTTGACTCTGGTGGCCATCTTGGGTCGAGCAGAATCTATTTAAGACCCTAGCTCCAGCCTTGGCATGCATTTAGCATTAGGGTAGTATAGGGACAGGTCACTCATCTGTCAGGGACAGTAATTAGGCGCAGAGAGATTTTCCAAACAATAAGGGAAAGAGAAGGGACATGCCATCCTTCATGGAAGCCTCCCAGTTTGGGCATGGACCGGCCAGGCCACATTCAGCCCCACGAGACAAACGCTGACAGTTTACCCGAGACCTACTGCTTTACTCTTCGCTGCAACACTCTGTGAGTGTGTCTAGTTGGGCTGTCCTCCTGCCGGGTAGCTGTGCTTTGTTGAACATTACCTTCAAAACAGTTCTGGTTCCGCAAGTATCGTTGCACCATGCTGCATCTCCAAAAGCCCTGCCTGCTTATCGGATCTCATCAGGTAAGCATATGCATTGAATGACGCCAGCACAAAGCATCATAGGATGTATTATCGAGTTTGGCAATGGACATGACCATGTTTATACAGGCACTGCTCGAGCCTCACACTAAACTATGATGCTGAACTAGAGATGTGATTTTTATTGCATAGTTACATTAGTCCATTCCATACCTGAGGGACCACTGTAGAAGTGGAAAATCATTGTAGTAGTTGGTTCTACCACAGTGACCACCTCAAGTTGAGTGTCCTGTGTCATTCACAGAGCTCTTTGTATTTTTTTTTTTAGTTTGTAACGGTGAGGGGTCACGCTCAGACACCAATAGTTATAGCATAGAGGGACTCCCGCCGACCTGCAGGATAGGTATACAAGCAAGTCACCCTGGCAGATGACACCCAAAGTGTGGGGTCTAAGCACTAATCAGTATTCATCAAAGCACCTGATGGTGGGTGTTAGTATCACATAGCTCCCAACTGTCCCTGATTTGGAGGGACTGTTTGTAAGGACTGTTCGTGATTTGGAGCAATGTCCCTCTGTCCCTCATTTGCCCCTCATTTTGGTCTGATCTGTATAGTTGTATATAAAATGCACTTTCTATCTTTCAAAAAGTGTTTCCCAGTGCTAAACCTTTGATCCAATTTCTAAATTCCTGCATTTGTACATTTTAAAAGCCAATATAAAGGAATAGTAATGGTAAAAAAAAAAAGTCCTTGTGGATTTAATTAATTTTAATGATTTCATTTTTTTTTTTTTGTTAATTCTCCTTTAAGGGTGTGTGGCAGGGGCGTGTCCTATGCCTACATACATTTTTTAGTAGGTGTCCCTCATTCCCATCTCAAAATGTTGGGAGGTATGGTATCAGGTCACCGTCCTCAGGATCTCCCCACCAGGAGGTGAGCAAGCCAAAGGTCCAGTAGGAGATATAGCAGGAAGGGATCAAGCAGGAGCATAGTCAGTGAACAAGACGAAGGCCATTAACAAGTGGTCACAAGTTGGGATTAAGCAGAAGCGTAGTCAAGGAACAAGCCAAAAGTCAGTAGCAGAGATACGGGCGGCAGCAGGAGTGAGATATCGGTTGGAGAGAGCACATCAATCTGGCAAACAGGAAGTGCAAAGGCAAAGCTTAAATAGGAAGTTCATGGGAGGAGCAAGGAGTTCAAGGTTTAGTATGAACAAAGCACAAGGCAGGGTTGTCCAACGGATCAGACAGGGCACTGTCCAGCATCTCAGATGGCTCAGCCAGACACAGCCGAGGTCACAGGTTCAGACCAGGGTCCTGACCCAGTGGCTACAAAGGCATTCACCTCGTTCTTGGTCTGGGTCCAAGATGGACCATGTAACTTTGCAATAAAAACTATACTTAGTCCAGCTTTAAGTGTTTTGATTCAAAGCAGAGAGCAATATCTGATGCATAAAATAGTTTCTGAGATGCGTCATGAACAAATATCCATGTGATAATCATTATTAAAAAAAAGACATACTGACGCATGTTATTTAAGGAAAAGGCTCCATTCGAAAAAAATAAAGTTAACTGGAGCAAACAGAGCATTTATTTGAAAACCTGCGGAGTCTAGTGGGGACGGTTGCACAGATTGCACATCGCTCACCTGCCAGCAGTGAAACCCCTCCGGTTGAGCGCCACGATTCGCAGCTTTGAAGAACAAAAACAGTAAACATTTGTACGAGTCGAGGGCAGCACCCCAGGCAACGCTCCGCAATCACAGCAAACAGGTAGCAAAGTGGGAGCGATTGTGTGATCAAGAGAGGCGAAAAATAACAACGAAATGAGCATTTTGATGTTAAAAGGAATGCATTGACTACACTATCACAATCCCCAAAAAAAATCTTCTGAGCCAAAATGAGAATCCCCGGTTTAATAAAGTTAGCGGACTGCGCTTTTATGTTGAAAGACGTTCCCTTCAAACACACTGGGACCACTGAGGACAGAATGAGCCTGGCTGATGTTTCATTAAAACATTCCCTTAAGCGGCGGGAGAATGAATCTCTTGGTTGCGCGGAGAAAGCTGTAATGAGTCCCCCCCCCCCCCTGTCTGCGATGGGGGGAGATTAATCCCTTTGTAGTGGAGAATTGCAGCTTCAACTTTCCAAAGTCCTGAGTTCCCCAGATTCGAAAAACAAAGTAACGCAGTTGCGTTCTCAGTCATAGATAAACTTTATATAGATGTGGCGCTACTCCCAGAGGAGCCATTGGATATGTTGGCTCTTCCTGCCCAGCTCCATTGGTGACCCACCATGTACTTGGACCAGAATGACAACCACAAACCTGAACATTTTTGAAATGAACAACCTGAGCACAATATAGAAAATCATTATAGGCTAATACAGACAGCCTAGCAAGACAGAACATCCATAAACATGTCCTGTCTAATGCCAAGTTCTACTTATGCCGCGTACACACGATCAAACAAGCGAGTGGAAAAGTCCGGCAAACTCAAGTCCGCCGGACAATCCCCCCGTGTGTATCCTCCGGCATACTTTTTTGACCCGAAAGTACGGAGGACTTAGAAAGTAGTTTTGCACTCCAATCTTCCCGCCGGACTCGCATTTCGGCGGACAATCCGGCCGTGTGTATGCCAGTCCGCCGTACTTTTGAAATGAGCGGACTTTTCCCACCCGAAGAAAAGTCCGCTTATTTCAAGTGGGTCTCCAGGTAGGTGGGGACCGCGAAGGAGACATCACGGGCCCCGCCGCCTGGTATGGACTTAAGGGGGAACCCCAACGCCGAAAAAAAATCGGCGTGGGGTCCCCCCAGGTCCACATCAGACCCTTGTGCGAGCACGCTACCCGGCCGGCCAGGAAAGGGGGGACGAGCGAGCGCACCCCCCCTCCTGAGCCGTACCAGGCCGCGTGTCCTCAACATTGGGGTGCCTTGGGGAAGGGGGGCCACGCGGCCCCCCCACCCCAAAGCACCTTGTCCCCATGTTGATGAGGACAAGGGCCTCTTCCCGACAACCCTGGCCGTTGGTTGTCGGGGTCCTCGGGCAAGGGGCTTATCGGAATCCGAGAGCCCCCTTTAATAAGGGGGCCCCCGGATACCGGCCCCCCCACCCTATGTGAATGAGTATGGGGTACAATGTACCCCTACCCATTCACCTGTGAAAAAAAATGTAAAAAAAAAAACACAGCCCGCGACGTCTCCGCCTACCTGTACACCCGCTCGAAATGAGCGGACTTTCCTCCGCGTGCGTGGGCGAGTCCGTTCATTTAAAAAGTAGGGCGGATAGTACGGCGGACTTAGTACGCCGTATTAGTCTGCTGAAAAAGGGCCGTGTGTGGGCAAGTAGCCCGTTCGGAAAGTCCGACGGACAGTCTAAGTCTGTCGGATAGATGGCTACGTGTGTACGCGGCATTAGACCATTGGCCAAGGTAAAACTAGCTCCCTACAACCTGCTGGCATTGGGGCCCTCGTTAATTTGCAGTGGTTCACTCTATCCACAAATGAGAGATTTCAAGTCCTTTGAGTAACAGCATAGATCTCCTCCTTGGAGAACTCCTTGACAATCAGTGCAGTACAAACAATAGCAAGGTGAATGTTTCAAGGCAGCCAACAAGCCTCTCACTACATGTGAAGATCATGTAGCATCCTCTGGAATTGTAGAAACTCTTGCTGAGTAAGCCTGGAACTGCAGTGACACGGGAAGAGTAGATCTCGAACTGCAGTGACACGGGAAGAGTAGGTCTTCAAGAGTATTTCTGGAAAAACATTGACTCTGGAAGAGTAGGACTAGAATAGTAGTGACTGTGGAAGAGTCGATCTGGAAAAGTAGGAACTCTAGGAGAGTAGGTTTGGCACTCTAGAGGTTATTGGAGTAGATCTGGTACTGTAGTGACTCTGGAAGAGTAGGTCTGTTACTGTAACAACTCTGGAAGAGTAGGTTTGGAACTGTATTGACCGACATACGGGGGGTTAGTACTGTTTGTCGACCCCCCAAAAAAATTACCCCGACCTGTTAATATGCACCGTTTAGGAGATATTTACTATATACACTGATGTTATCGGCGCATGCTCTCTGAAGAAACGGCCGTCCGTGCCGTTTCTTTAGGACCCTGTGCTGCGACCGGCGCGTGGGAGTGACATCATTGCGCCTTCCAGCCAATCACAGCGCCAGAGCCTACAAACCCGAAAGAAACACCGGGAGGGAAATGTCAGCTGTCTCACCAGTGTGTGGGGACGTGGCTGAGAGAGCTTTGTTCTAAGGTAAGTATATCATAAGGAGCTTGTACAGTATGTAGTGCGTACTAGCTCATTATGCCTTTGTCTTACTTTTTTTTTTTTCTAGGGTTTACGATCTCTTTAACAGCTCGGTACAGTTTGACATAAGTATTGTCTTGTGGTTTGAGTGGAGTCCCCTTTTAATCTTTATATGTTAGGCTTATAAAACTGCACATAGAGGGATTGGATTACAAGTAAATAACTCGATCTGCTCAATCAAATACAAATAATTCGAATAAAATAACAGTTTGTATTAGTGTTAAGCTGTCATACGTCTACTGCAAGTGTGACATGTCTACAATATATCGTCAGCCTCCTGTGGCTCCATAATAATAAAGTGTTCCAATATTACTCCTATGCAGTATATTAGAGAGTTCTAATGATTTGATATTTTTGACATGAAATTTTCCTCTTTCATAATGATGTACTGGAATATTACTGTTGAAAAATTATTTTTTTTGTGATTTCATTACGTGACAGTTATTTATTAAACTGTTCTTGGAGTGCATGTTTTAGTGACAGTTATTTCATGGATAAACAAGTTACAACAGATAAGCCTGTCCCAACTTTTATAATGTTTTATTGCCCATTTACGGTGGGGAAAACAAGTATTTGATTAACTGTAGATTTTGCAGGTTTTCCTACTTACAAAGCATGGGGAGGTCTGTAATTGTTATCATAGGTACTCTTCAACTGTGAGAGACGGAATCTAAAAAAAAAATTCAGAAAATCACATTGTACGATTTTTAAGTAATTCATTTGCATTTTATTGCTTGGTTGTTGGCCAAGATCTTGCAATACATGGCCCCATCCATCCTCCCCTCAATACGGTGCAGTCATCCTGTCCCCTTTTCAGAAAAGCAGCCCCAAAGAATGTTTGGGATGGTGTTCTTGGTTTGAAGATGTGTTGGTCACTTCTGATATGAGATCATTCTTTCAGCCGACCCATCGACAGGTGTCATCCGGATCCAGCATCAGGGAACGCCTGTCCTGTCCGACTACATCGGGTTAAGGGCCGATGTGGACGCTCTGAGAAGTGATGAACCCCTGGACTACTGGTTGGGCAGGCTTGACCTCTGGCCAGAGCTTGCACAATTTGCAATGGAACTCGGAGGAATTCAACCCATGTGACCAGTAGACCATGTATATGCATAACTCTATAAACGATTTATATAATCTAGCACACGGACCTTTTTTCTACTTTTGACTCACTTCCTTGTACAAAAAAAGCACACTGTACTATATGCCCGTACTCTCCTGTTTGAAGAGATTGAGCGATGTCATATTTTTGGGTCCTGCAGCGAGTTGCTGGTATCAGTGCTGGTGTCAGTGCTCTCTATCTCGGTGCTGGTGTGGTGTCAGTGCTCTCTATCACTGTGCTGGTGTGGTGTCAGTGTGCTCTATCACGGTGCTGGTGTGGTGTCAATGCTCTCTCTATCTCGGTGCTGGTGTCAGTGCTCTCTATCATGGTGCTGGTGTGGTGTCAGTGCTCTCTATCTCGGTGCTGGTGTCAGTGCTCTCTATCACGGTGCTGGTGTGGTGTCAGTGCTCTCTATCTCGGTGCCGGTGTCAGTGCTCTCTATCACGGTGCTGGTGTCAGTGCTCTCTATCACGGTGCTGGTGTGGTGTCAGTGCTCTCTATCTCGGTGCTGGTGTCAGTGCTCTCTATCATGGTGCTGGTGTCAGTGCTCTCTATGACGGTGCTGGTGTCAGTGCTCAGTCTCTATCACGGTGCTGGTTTCAGACAGTGAGGGAGATAGCAGCAGAGAAGCCAATCAGCAGGCAGTGCCAGCACCATGGCTGATGATCAGCACTGGACTGGCACCTCTGGACCACCACAGTGGAGCCCTGCATAGGTGGGGGTAAGGACCAGGCAGAGGGAGGGGCTCAAGCACAGGTTGGAACACTGGGACACTGGCACAGGACTGCGCTGCCCTGACTGTGGCACTGATCATCTCCTGCACCCAATGCATAGCCTGGCCTGACCTTGCCTCTCCTCCATGGCCTTCATGCGCTCCTGAATTGTCAAAATTTCACAGATAAAAAAAGAATGCTTCTTGTTGTCGTTCCCAAATTCACTTAATACTTTTGTTATGTCAGTGTCCATTTTGTGGGACTATGTGTGCACAGCTAGTAGACATGTGCAGAGTAAAATATTTCGTTTCGGAATTTCGTTTTCGTCTGAAAACTTAATTTATTTAGTTACTCCCGAAATTCGTTTTTATTTATTTCGTTTTTCGTTCAAAAATTGCATTCGTCCGAAAATCCACATGAATTACGGTCGAATCTGTCTTGGAAGGCTTATGGTGTCTGTCGAATGTATAAAGAAGATTCGACGGAGCTAACTATATAGCATACTTTAGAACCCTATTAAAGTCTATGGGACTCCAACGTTCAAAATCTAAAGTGCTAATTTTAAAGGCTAATTTGCAAGTTACTGTCCTAAAAAGTGTTTGGGGACCCGGGTCCTGCCCCAGGGGACATGTATCAATGCAAAAAAAAGTTTTAAAAACGGCCGTTTTTTCGGGAGCAGTGATTTTAATAATGATTAAAGTGAAACAATAAAAGTGTAATATTCCTTTAAATTTCGTAGGGGGGGGTTGTCTATAGTATGCCTGTGAAGGGGCGCATGTTTCCCGTGCTTAGAATTGTCCCTGCACAAAGTGTCATTTATGCAGGAAAAAAAGTCCTTTAAAATCACTCGCAGCTATAATGAATTGTCGGCTCCCGTAATACAGAGAACACTCATTGAAAGTCATTGATAAAAAAATAAATAAATAAATTAATTAAAAAAAAAGCGTGGGGGTCCCCCAAATTCAATTACCAGGCCCTTCAGGTCTGGTATGGATATTAAGGAGAACCCTGCCTCAAATTTAAGAAAAAATTTGACGTGGGGTTCCCCCTAAATATCCATAACCAGACCCTTCAGGTCTGGTATGGATATTAAGGGGAACCCCGCGTCAAATTAAAAAAAAAATTGACGTGGGGTTCCCCCTAAAAATCCATACCAGACCCTTTATCCGAGCACGCAACCTGGCAGGCCGCAGGAAAAGAGGGGGGGACGAGAAAGCGGCCCCCCCTCCCTCCTGAACCGTACCAGGCCACATGCCCTCAACATTGGGAGGATGCTTTGGGGGTCCGTGACCCCTCAAAGCACCTTGTCCCCATGTTGATGAGGACAAGGGCCTCATCCCCACAACCCTGGCCGGTGGTTGTGGAGGTCTGCGGGCGGGGGGCTTATCAGAATCTGGAAGCCCCCTTTAACAAGGGGACCCCCAGATCCCGGCCCCCCCCCTGTTTGAAATGGTAAGGGGGTACAAAAGTACCCCTACCATTTCACAAAGAAAGTTTAAAAAATGTTTAAATAAAACAAACACACTTTTTAAAAATTCCTTTATTAAAAATAAAAAAAGATTCCAGCGGCGGTAATCCACTCTTGCTATCCAGCGACGGACGGTCAGCTCTCCATCGATGTCTAATGTCATCCAGCGCAGCGCAGCATCCTTCTTCTGTCTCCTCCACGGAGACACTGGAGGCATTCCGGCGCTGACGTTTCTTATATACGGAGGGCGGGGCCACCCGTCACCTGACCCCGCCCCCCTCTGACGCAAGGGGAAACTCGGGGTTCCCCGTGACGTATGGGTGACCCCGCCCCCCTCTGATGTAACGGAAACCTGCCTGTGTTACATCAGAGGGGTGCGGGTCACCCCTACGTCACAGGGAACCCCGGGTTTCCCCTTGCGTCAGAGGGGGGCGGGGTCAGGTGACGGGTGGCCCCGCCCACCCTATATAAGAAACATCAAGCCGCCGGAATGTCTGTAGTGTCTCCTCCACGGAGACAGAAGAAGGATGCTGCGCTGCGCTGGATGACATTAGACATCGATGGAGAGCTGACCGTCCGTCGCTGGATAGCAAGAGTGGATTACCGCCGCTGGAATCTTTTTTTTATTTTTAATAAAGGAATTTTTCAAAAGTGTGTTTGTTTTATTTAACCATTTTTTACACTTTCTTTGTGAAATGGTAGGGGTACTTTTGTACCCCCTTACCATTTCAAACAGGGGGGGGGGCCGGGATCTGGGGGTCCCCTTGTTAAAGGGGGCTTCCAGATTCTGATAA
This sequence comes from Lithobates pipiens, assembly GCF_037356315.1. Taxonomy (NCBI): domain Eukaryota; kingdom Metazoa; phylum Chordata; class Amphibia; order Anura; family Ranidae; genus Lithobates; species Lithobates pipiens. Next base: position 29,440,227 of record NW_027507748.1, on the reverse strand, counting down.
GCCCCCCGCCCGCAGACCTCCACAACCACCGGCCAGGGTTGTGGGGATGAGGCCCTTGTCCTCATCAACATGGGGACAAGGTGCTTTGAGGGGTCACGGACCCCCAAAGCATCCTCCCAATGTTGAGGGCATGTGGCCTGGTACGGTTCAGGAGGGAGGGGGGGCCGCTCTCTCGTCCCCCCCTCTTTTCCTGCGGCCTGCCAGGTTGCGTGCTCGGATAAAGGGTCTGGTATGGATTTTTAGGGGGAACCCCATGTCAAAATTTTTTTAAATTTGATGCGGGGTTCCCCTTAATATCCATACCAGACCTGAAGGGTCTGGTTATGGATATTTAAGGGGAACCCCACGTCAAATTTTTTCTTAAATTTGAGGCAGGGTTCCCCTTAATATCCATACCAGACCTGAAGGGCCTGGAAATTGAATTTGGGGGACCCCCACGCTTTTTTTTTAATTTATTTATTTATTTTTTTATCAATGACTTTCAATGAGTGTTCTCTGTATTACTGGAGCCGACAATTCATTATAGCTGCGAGTGATTTTAAAGGACTTTTTTTCCTGCATAAATGACACTTTGTGCAGGGACAATTCTAAGCACGGGAAACATGCGCCCCTTCACAGGCATACTATAGACAACCCCCCCCCCTACGAAATTTAAAGGAATATTACACTTTTATTGTTTCACTTTAATCATTATTAAAATCACTGCTCCCGAAAAAACGGCCGTTTTTAAAACTTTTTTTGCATTGATACATGTCCCCTGGGGCAGGACCCGGGTCCCCAAACACTTTTTAGGACAGTAACTTGCAGAATCTTTTCTCTCTGTCAAATCTTTTTTCTCTGTCGAATATTTTCTCTATATAATCTTGGACTAATAGAGGTAAGGTTAAGCACATTCGACCACAGGTTCTATAGACAGATTGTTATCGTCAGAGTCATGTCGAATCTCCTATTCTATATCGAACTGTTGTAACAATGAAAACGAAAATAAAGCATTTATTTATGTCGGATCTTTCGTTTTTCGGATTTTGTGCTTTCGTTATCGTTTGTCAAAACGAAAACGAAAATAGCTGAAATTCGGACGAAAATGCATTCGGACGAAAACGAATGCACATGTCTAACAGCTAGTAAGTATTTTGTGGCTGAAAATATGACCTGGAGGTTTTTAAGGTTCGCCTGCCATTAAAGTGAATGGGGTCACGTTCGCGGTTCGCGTTCGCGAAACGTCCTGTCGGAAGTTCGTCCATCACTACTCACCAGATCTCAATCCAATAGAGGACCTTTGGGATGTGGTGGAGATTTGAATCATGGATGTGCAGCCGACAAATCTGCAGCAACCGCATGATGCTATCTACGGACCAAAATCTCTGAGGAACTTTTCCAACACTTTGTTGAATCTATGTCATGAAGAATGAAGGCAAAAAGGGGGTCCTACCCGGTACTAGCAAGGTGTACCTAATGAAGTGGTCAGTGAGTGTATATCCCCTCAAGTATTGGATTAACAATCTTAGTTGAGTGAATGAATCCTTTGCTATACATACACTGTTCAATAAACAAATCTATGAATTTATAACTTTAGAGCATAACTGATATACCTGTATGTAAACTTTATGGCCAAAAGTATGTGGACACCTCTCCAAATATTGAGCTTAGGTGCACAAATCCAGCTACAGGAGTTTGGAAGGGAGGAACTCAAATGGGTTTCACCTAAACCCCATTGAACATCTTTGGGCCAAATTGGAATGCCAATTGTGAGTTAGGTCTCTTTGTTCAATATCAGTACCAGAATCGGTGCCTATTCAGCCAATGTTCTCTTGGCTGAATAGGCACAGATTCTGATAGTAGACATATTCGGTTATGATTTGTTTTTTGGATGAAAATTAAATTTTCGGGGATTCAAATGTATCCAAATTTCCAAATGGACATAGTAATGAATGTCAACAAATCCCAAAAAGTTGCAACAAAATATTTGGATACATTAAATTTAATTTGGATTAATTGAGAATAGCTGGTTGTTAAGGCGGGTTGGCATCCGTATCCTTAACAACAATGACTCAGCCATGTCCTTAACAACCATGAGTCACCCGTGTCCTTAACAACCATGACTCACCTGTGTCCTTAACAACCATGACTCACCCGTGTCCTTAACAACCATGACTCACCCGTGTCCTTAACAACCGTGACACTTGTTTAGATGCGGCATTCTTTAGTTCAGATAATTCGTCACTTCGCAGAAATTTGTCTTCGTTACGTTCACTAACAGCCACATTTGAAAGGAAATTCCAATACCTATAATTTAATAGTTAGTTATTATTTCAGATTTTCACATTTTCGAGTTTTCGGATTTCTGAATTTTTTAATCTACGAATTTTCAAATATTCGGATTATTCTGAAAAATTCTTTAAAAAATAAATTCGGAAAGGAAACAAATTGCACATGTCTACAATTAACAAATGCTTTCAAAACAAAATGAAAATGTGCCACGTGCAGATGTCTATTCCATAGACATGCTCCAATATCTTGTGTAAAGCCTTCCCAATAGAGTCTTGCCTATCGTGGCCACAAAGAGAGGTCAGCTCCGTAATAATACCTTAGTTTTAAATGTTCAAGAAGATCATGGAGGTGTGGTGGTCAGGTCTCCTCAAACCCTTGGCCGTAGAGTGTTTGTCAGATATCATATTAGTAAAATAAACTAATTTTTTTTTCTCTTGTGTGTTTTAGGTAAGTGTGATGTTTCTTCCATACAAGTCTCTTATATTATGAACCAGCTGAAGTATAAGAACTGGCTATTTTGTTGCATAAGAATAGAAGAAATGGTGAGATGTCCGTAAGTTTGTTGGAAATTGATATTGATTCAGTGTCATTCTCTGGTTACAATTTAAAGAATTATAATACTCACAAAGAGAATGGTGAGCCATACAGGCTGGGGATCTGTCCAGTCTTTCCACTCCTGGCTGGTGCTGATTTATTGCTGATAATGAGCAAGTTTCTGTTTGCTGGTATCTTCCAAACAAATAGTTCTCAGATTTCTTGGGGGGGCTTTGATGATTCCTAGTTTGGGCTTGAATTCCTCTAAGGTTGTTGTCCCATAAGAAGCATCCATTGTAGACAATCCTACTAGATGTTAGACATGTGCAATTTGTTTAGTTCCAATTTTTTAAAAAATTTTTTATGAAAACAAATTTAACTAACTTTTGCAAGAAATTCGTAAAATAGGAAAATTGCAAGTTGGGATCAAGCAGAAGCGTAGTCAGTAAGCAAGTCAAAGGTTGGGAACAAATGATTGCAAGTTGGGATCAAGGGGAAGCGTAGTCGAGGAACAAGCCAAAGCTGGTAACAAGTTTTTGCAAGTTGGGATCAAGCAGAAGTGTAGTCAGTAAGCAAGCCAATGGTTGGGAACAAATGGTTGCAAGTTGGGATCAAGCGAAAGCGTAGTCGAGGAACAAGCCAAGGTTGGTAACAAGTGTTTGCAAATCGGGATCAAGCAGAAGCGTAGTCAGGAAGCAAGCCAATGGTTGGCAACAAATGATTGCAAGTTGGGATCAAGCGAAAGCATAGTCGAGGGACAAGCCAAGATTGGGAACAAGTGTTTGCAAGTTGGGATCAAGCAGAAGCATAGTCAGTAAGCAAGCCAAAGGTTGGGAACAAATGGTTGCAAGTTGGGATCAAGCCAAAGCATAGTCGATGGACAAGCCAAGATTGGTAACAAGTGTTTGCAAGTTGGTATCAAGCAGAAGCGTAGTCAGTAAGCAAACCAAAGGTTGGGAACAAATGGTTGCAATTTGGGATCAAGCCGAAGCATAGTCGATGAACAAGCTAAAGGTTGAGTGGTAGCGAAGATACAGATGGCAGCAAGAGTGACAAGAGCGAGATATTGTCCAGAGATAGCACCATAATCTAGCAAACAGGAAGTGCAAAGGCATGGCTTAAATCAGAAAGCTCATGGCAGGGGCCAAGGGTCCAAGGTTTAAGATAAACAAGGTTCAGGTGGCTCAGCAAGAAGAGATATTGTCAGACACAGCAGAGGTTGCTGGTTCAGGCACGGGTTCTCACACTAGCAAACATTTCCCTTTCTTGTCTTTTTTGGCTCCATTGACAATTTATTTTAGGTGGTTGAGTACTGTCTGGTCCTCCTTTTTTTTTTTTTTCAAACTTAATGACTGCTTTGGTACTTCATTGTGTGCCCATAAAGGAATTTGGTCTGTTTATGTTTTTTTACGTATTCATTTGCACTTTTTGAAAGAAAAAAAGAATAGCGGCTGGGTGTCTATTTATCATTGTACCAATCCTGTAGAAAAGTTTAGGAGAAAAATTACGAAAGCATTTCCTTGACATTTCTTGTAGTTTTTTTTAAGAAGCACTTTAAGTGAGAGTGGGAGTAAAAGAAAATGGATGAACATCTTTATTATATGTGATTTGTTTTTGTTTTTTTCAAACAAGAAAAAAACAAACTAGAACATTGCACATGCAAGGAACAAACTTTATATTATTCGATTTTTGGGTGAGACCTTGATATATGTCTTTGTACTGAGCGCCTTTAAATTATGTATTAAATCAATGTTATGCTTTAATCTAAGAATGTTTATGCATGGGTATTTTTTATTTTTTCATCTTTTTGTGTGGTCTCCGCACATTTGGTATCCATGCCGGTGCTGGGGGGCAAAGCTGAAATCAATCACATGGAATTTGCAATTACAAGGAGCTTATTGCTTTTCAGTACATGTTGAGAGACAACGGCCTGCAGTTGGTTAACAGATTTATTAGTTAGATTTTTTATTTTTTTTTATGTTAATGAAGAACAAGAAAACTCAAAAATTTATTAATATGCAATCAGAAATCTTATTTACTGTTTATTTTTTATTTTTTATTTCTGCCTTTTCATTTTAATTTAAAGAAAATGTACAGCAGTTTGATATAGGGTTTCTTTTTTTATAGTATAAATTAAAACACGTTTAAAATACTGCTTCAATTTTTTTTTTTAAATGAACTAAAGTTCAATATTCTATAATCAGCCAGAACAGCTATATACACTATATTACCAAAAGTACTGCCTTCACACGCACATGAACTTTAATGGCATCCCAGTCTTAGTCCGTAGGGTTCAATATTGAGTTGGCCCACCCTTTGCAGCTATAATAGCTTCAACTCTTCTGGGAAGGCCGTCCACAAGGTTTAGGAGTGTGTCTATGGGAATGTTTGACCATTCTTCCAGAAGCGCATTTGTCAGGCACTGATCTTGGACAAGAAGGCCTGGCTTGCAGTCTCTGCTCAAATTCATCCCAAAGGTGTTCTACTGGGTTGAAATCAGGTCTCTGTGCAGGCCAGTCAAGTTCCTCCACCTCAAACGCGCTCATCCATGTCTTTATGGGCCTTGCTTTGTGCACTGGTGCGCAGTCATGTTGGAACAGGAAGGGGCCATCCCCAAACTGTTCCCACAAAGTTGGGAGCATGAAATTGTCCAAAATGTCTTGGTATGCTGGCAACTTAAGAGTTCCCTTCACTGGAACTAAGGGGCCATGCCCAAGCCCTGAAAAACTACCCCCACAACATAATCCCCCACCAATAAAATGATTTGGACCAGTGCAAAAAGCAAGGTCCATAAAGACATGGATAAGCAAGTTTGGGGTGGAGGAACTTGATTTGCCTACCCAGATTCCTGATCTCAAACCGATAGAATACTCATCTAGAAGAGTTGAAGCTGTTAAAGCTGCAAAGGGTGGGCCAACTCAATAATGAACCCTATGGACTAATACCCCGTACACACGATCGGACTTTCCGACAACAAAACTGTAAATTTTGTTCGAAGGTTGTTGGCTCCAACTTGTCTTGCATACACACGGTCATACAAATGTTAGCCAACAATTACGCATGTAGGAATGTGGTGACATACGATGAACCGAGAAAAAGGAAGTTCAATAGCCAGTGTGCCTCCCTCTGCTTTATTCCGAGCATGCGTGAACTTTTGTGCGTCGGACTTGTGTACACGTGATAGGATATTCTGACAACAAAGTTTTGTTGGCGGACAGTTTGGGAACCTACTAGCCAACTTTTGTTGGTGGAAAGTCCGACAATAAATGTTCAATGGAGCGTACACACGGTCAGATTTTCAGCCAACAAGCGCACATCCAACATTTGTTGTCGGAAAATCCGTTCGTGTGTACGGGGCATAAGACTGGGATGGCATTAAAGTGCGTGCAAAGGCAGGCGTCCCAATACTTTTGGTAATATAGTATACTTGTGACACGTACGTATATACTGAAATATGGGCTCTGTTGAACATTAGGAAAATTCGAATACAGTTTGGCAGGATGGGAATTATCTTTTATAAAAGAACAATCCCTGCTCAGACAAAAAAAAGTGAGGGGTTTCCCCCTAATTTATATGCCACGTTGATATGGAAAAGGACCTCTTCCCAAAACCTTGGGCCTGGGGATCTATAGGTGGGGGTCTTATCGTAAATCTGGAAGCCCCCTTTGACAAGGGTGGTACTGTGGTGATGAGGACAATGGCCTCTTTTCCACAACCCTGGCCTGGTGGTTGTGGTGGTGTGCAAGTGGGGGGGGGGGGCTTATCAGAATCTGTGAAACCACCTGTAATGTGGGGGGGGGGTACCATGTTGATGTGGATAAGGGCCTTTCCCCACAAACTTGGGCCTGAGGATCTATATACCACGTTGATGTGTACAAGGACCTCTTCCCCAAAACCTTGGGCCTGGGGATCTATAGTTGGGGGTCTTATCAAAACCTGGAGGCCCCCTTTCACAAGGGTGGTACTATGGTGATGAGGACAATGGCCTCTTTTCCACAACCTTGGCCTGGTGGTTGTGGTGCTGTGCAAGCGGGGGTGGGGGGGCCTATCTGAATCTGGAAACCCCCTTCAACATGGAGGGGGTACCACGTTGATGTGGACAAGGGCCTCTTTCCCACAATCTTGAGCCTTTAGTTGGGGGAGGGGGATCTATAGGTAGGGATCTTATTGAAATTTGGAAACCCCCTTTAAATTAGGAGTCTCCAAGCCAATGAGGACAGATGCCTTTTTCCGATTTTTCTGGTGGTTGCAGAGGTGTGCGAGCGGGGGGGTTATCTGAATCTGGAAGCCCCCTTTAATAATAAGGGAGCCCAAAAATAGCTCCCCCCCTCTATGTGAATGAGTAAGGGGTACATAGTACCCCTGCTGCCCAACATGACCATATTTGGTCCATGATGTCACTGGGATCCCATGTAATGTCTCCATATGGTCAATGACGTCACCGAGGAGGGGATCGGACTTATCTTCTCCCTAGGCACAATACATTTCACTGGAATCACCTGAACTTAATCCTTCGGAGGAATGTCCACATGCGTTTGGCCATATAGTGTATTGTTGTTGTCTGCAGCCCTGATAAATGACTTGGTTAGCTCTGCCTTATCTGTATTTAGCCCCGAAGCTGCAGCAGTCACTTGCGCCAGTAGAAATAAGTCTCATTTGTTAAAAAGTGATCAATATACGGAAATGTAATAAAGATTTGAAAAAAAAAAAAAAAGGTCAATCCCACGTTAGAGAAGACACAAGAGCCGTAAAAAAGTTAAAGAAAGTAGAATCTAATTAAAGTTTAACATCAAGCAGAGAACTATGGAGATTAGGTCAGTCTAATTTTCCTTATTTACCATCAATTGCCTTGTGTTTAACACTCCAGTATTGACACATCGCACAGGCCGGGCACTGCAGCGCAGACAGACTGCATATCAGATTAGTGTTAAATGGCTGTAACCGGCGTGGTGCCAGCACTGAAAGGCAAGGCAACGCAGTTTCAGTTCATATATTTGAAAGATTGTCTGGTTAGCCAAATTTCTCCTGTGAGTAATAAAGGTATTGATTGTTTTTAGTAAGGCGCGTGCCAATACTCATCCGAATCGTAGCGAAGGAGACTTCTCCAACAGAGCTGAGCTTTACAGCGACTGCAGGGAAAAGTCTGGGCTTCCTGCGAAAAATAAATAAATAAAAGAAAGAAGTTCTGTTGTTTACCTTAAATAGCTGCATAGCTTTTTCTCATTATCATTTCAGAAAAGCAGCAGGTCTGCAATTATTTTTGTAAAAATAATAATTATAAACAGATCAATAAAAAAGTTAATATTCTAATGTTGTTAGCTGCTTAGTACTAAACCAACATTCCATTACAGCCTTTCCAGCTATGGTATTATATAGGCCATGCCGAGTTCCTTTATTTCCTTCTGTGTTTTTCCCTTCCTGCCTCCCTCCCATCTCTATTTCCTCTTTTCATATTTCTTTTTTCTTTCTTCCCACCCTCTCTTCTCTTCCTACCTTCCTTCCTCCCTCAATTCCTTCCTTCCCCTTCGTCCTTTCTTGTTTCTGCCCTCCATTAATTCTCCATTTCTTTCTTCTTCCCTTTCTCTCTTCCTTCTTTCTACATTTTCTTCTTCCATCCATTCTTTTCTTCCTCCTGTTTTCCTTACTTCCTCCTGTCTTTTCTTACCCTCCTCCTTTCCTTCCCCCTCCCTTCTTCCTTCCTTCTCCCTTTCTTCCTCCTGTCTTTTCTTATTTCCTCACTTCCCTTTTTCTTTTCCCCTCCATTCCTTCTTTTCTCCCACCCTTCCATGATTTCTCCCTTCCTTCCTTCCTTCCTTCCTTCCTTCCTTCTTCCCTTTCTCCCTTCCTTGCTTCCACCCTCCATTTCTTTCTTCTTCCCTTTCTGTCTTCCTTCTTTCTACATTCTCTTCTTCCCTCCCTTCTTTTCTTCCTCCTGTTTTCCTTACTTCCTCCTGTCTTTTCTTATTTCCACTCTCCTCCTATCCTTCCCCCTCCCTTCTTCCTTCCTTCCTTCGTTTTCCATCCTCACTTGCTATCACCCTCCATTCCTTTCTTTCTTCTTCCCTTTCTCCCTTACTTCCTCCTATACGTTTTCCTTCCTTCCTTCTTTTTTTCCTTTCTTCCACATTTTCTTCTTCCCTCCCTTCTTTTCTTCCTTTCTTCCTCCTGTCTTTTCTTATTTCCACCCTTCCTTCTTTCCTTCCCCCTCCCTTCCTTCTTTTTTCCCTTCCTTCATTGCTTCCACCCTCCATTCTTTCTTCTTCCCTTTCTCAATTCCTTCCTTCTTTTCTTCCTTCGTTATGCCTTTTTATTTTAATTAAAAGAAATTGTACAGCAGTTTCTTTTTTCCAACCCTTTCTTTTTTCCTACCTTCCCTCTCTTCTTTTCTTCTTTCTTCCATTCTTTTCTTGTTCCCTCCCTTCTTGTCATCCTTCCTTCCTTCCTTCTTCCCTTCCTTCCTTCCTTCCTTCTTTTATTCTTTCCTCTCTCCCTACCTTACTTGCTATCCTTTCTTTCCATCTTCTATCCTTCTTCCTTTCTTCTTTTTTCCTTCCCTTTCTCTTCTTCTTTCCTTTCTCCTTTCCTTACCTCCTCATATGCCTCTTCTTTCTTTCTTTCTTTCTTTCTTTCTTTCTTTCTTTCTTTCTTTTTCTTTCTCTTTCTTACTTATTTTCTTTCTCTTTCTCTCTCTTTCTCTTTCTTTCTCTGTCTTTCTCTTTCTTTCTCTTTCTTTCTTTTTCTTTCTCTCTCTTTCTTTCTCTTTCTTTTTCTTTCTCTTTCTTTTTCTTTATTTTCCGTTCTCTCTCTTTCTTTTTCTTTTTCTTTCTATTTCTTTCTCTTTCTTTCTTTCTCTTTCTCTTTCTTTCTTTCTCTTTCTCTTTCTCTTTCTTTCTTTCTTTCTTTCTTTCTTTCTTTCTTTCTTTCTTTCTTTCTTTCTTTCTTTATTTCTTTCTTTCTTTCTCTCTCTTTCTCTTTCTCTCTCTTTCTTTCTCTTTCTTTTTCTTTCTCTCTTTTTCTTTCTCTCTCTTTCTTTCTCTTTCTTTTTCTTTTTTTTTCTTTCTCTTTTTTTCTCTCTCTTTCTCTTTCTTTTTCTTTCTCTTTCTTTCTTTCCTTTTCTTTCTCTTTCTCTTTCTTTTTCTCTTTCTTTCTCTTTCTTCTTCCATCCTTCCTACGCTTTCTTACATCCTTCTCCACCTCTTCCTTTCTTCTTTCCTCCTTTCATCCTTCCTTCTGTCCTCCGACCCTTCCTTCCTCCCTCTTTAACTTTACCCCCCTTCTTTCTATTCTCTCTTATTTAAACCATCCCTCCTTTTTTCAATCCTCCTTTTCTTCCCTTTTTCCTTATTTTAAGTTGGAACGAGCTGCATAATATTTATTAAAACAAAACCGTTGAAAACAAAAGAAAAGGCCTAATGCAGATGCGATAGGCGCTTGCCAAACAAAATCTTGACCGTTTCTCTGGGGACGATGAGTCGGATTTATTGGGGTGGAAGATATATACTGGAGATCTTTGGAGCATGTTCTGAGAGTCGAGTCACCATCTGGTCAGTGGAGATGAGGGTGACCGAGGATAGGAAACAGATTGGAAACTTTGTATACGTAACATTCCACATTGTATTATGAGAAGTCAATACACAGATTGTCCTCGGAAAAGGGAAGAATATTTTATCTTCTTAAATTTTTCTCCAGCTAAATATATCAATCTCAGTACTGTATATCCTGTATGATTCATGTCATGCACTGAACAAATGTATAGATGAATCTCAAATGTATATTACTCAAACAACATTTCCTCTTTTTGCTAAGTATTCTAGAAGAAATACATCATACTATATCATTGTTTATCATAGCTTGTGCTATTACCGTCATTATAAATGTTAGATTCACGCTGTGGTCTAGATAGTTTGATCATTATTCCTCCTTCTGTTGAAGCTAAACTCCAGGCAAATGTAAAATTCACAAATCAATGCAGCTCTGCACACCGAGGTAAGACATTTCTTGTAGTTGGTGACCAACCAACTAACATCTCAGGAGGAATTTTGCTCCACTCTTCTTTACAGATCTTCTCTAAAGCTTTAAGGTTCCTTGGCTGTCTCTTGGCAACTCAAAGTTTGTGCTCCCTCCATAAATTTTCTATAGGATTAAGGTCTGGAGACTGGCTAGGCCATTTCATGACCTTAATGTGGTTCTTCTTGACCCACTCCTTTGTTGCCTTGGTTTTTTGGGTGACCTTTGGGTCATTGTCATGCTGGAAGACCCATCCACATCCCATCTTCAGTGTTCTGGCTGAGGGAAGAAGGTTTTACAATTTTACAATACGTGAACCCGTCCATTGACCCCTCGATGCGGCAAAGTCAGCCTGTACCTTTAGCAGAGAAACAGCCACAAAGCATCATGTTTTCACCTCCGTGCTTGACTGTAGGGATGGTGTTCTTAGGGCCATAGTCAGCACTTTTCTTACTTCAAACACAGTGAGTTGAGTTAATGCTAAGGAGCTCAATTTTGGTCTTGTCTGACCACAGCACCTTCTCCCAATGCTTCTCTGAATCATTTAGATGTTCATTGGCAAAATTCAGACAGTGCCTCTTTGAGGAGGAGGGGACCTTGCGGGCTTTGCAGGATTTCAATTCATGGCGGCGTATTGTGTTACCAATGGTTTGTTTGGTGACTGTGGTAGAGATCATGCACAAGCTCCTCCTGTGTAGTACTGGGCTGATCCCTCACTTTTCTCATGATCATCTTTAACCCCCATGAGGCGAAATCCTGCATGGAGCTCCAGACCGAGGGTGATTGAGGTTAAGCCCATGCACACTATCAGTTTTTCTGCGGAGTTTTTCCTTCAGGTTTACCAAAACCATGTAGTGCAAGGGCCTGCCTGATTGCATACAAATTGAAACTTCTAAGGTTTGACCTCATATTATATGGTTTTGGTAAATCTGAAGGAAAAACTCAGCAGAAAAACAGTGTGATCTTTGTGACTCGGATAGTTCTGCCACTGATATTTATACATTCTTCAATCCCATATAAAGAAATACTCAAACTTGGGAGAGGGTGGAGCATTCAGATGTGTTGGCTGTATACAAATATGTAGGCAAAGAGCATTCTAATAAGAGAAGGCCAAGCGAGCAAATTGATAACCCAATCAGTTTCTTGTTGCTCTTTCACTGTCCAGAGAGAGATGGCACTATTTATTAAGTCTATCAATGTAAAAATGTGGTTGTGGAAGGTATTTTTGACTTTAGATCTTTTTGGAGGAAACAAATAAATCCTATAGTAGTGGTATCTATCTATTTTTTACAATTGCAGGCCCCCAATGGATTGCCCAATCTGTCCCCTTTACTAAACTATCTGAATCATAACCAACCAATCATCATCATCACCATTAGGTTCCAGTGTGTCTTCAAGAGATGTTAATGGTTTGGTTTTACTTTACAAAAAAGGTTCTCATTTATGAAGGTCATTGGATTTTTTTTAGTAGTGGTTAGTCACATTCAACTTGTTTTGTAATGTTGAAGATGTCTCAAAGGTTCTTCAAACTATTTCTTCAGCTTGGAAGGTCCTCATTGATCCCGGTCATGGTATATCTAGTAGTAGTTATTCACATTCAAGCAAACTTGTTCTGTAATGTTGAAAATGCCTCAAAGGTTCCCCAATCCACGTCTTCCACTGTGAAGGTTCTCATTTATCCAGGTCATGGGACATCTAGATGTAGTTAGTCACATTCAACAAAGCTTGCTCTGTAATCTTGAAGATGTCTTGTAAACTTCTCCAAACCATTTCTTCAGCTGTGAAGGTTGTCATTTATCCAGGTTATGGCATATCTTAGTAGTAGTTAGTCTCATTCAACCAAACTTGTTCTGTAATCTTGAAGATGTCTCGTAACTTCTCCAAACGACTTCTTCAGCTGTGAAGGTTGTCATTTATGCAGGTCATAGTATATCTTAGTAGTAGTTAGTCACATTCAACCAAACTTGTTCTGTAATCTTGAAGATGCCTCGAATCTTCTCCAAATTACTTCTTCAGCTGTGAAGGTTGTCATTTATGCAGGTCATGGCATATCTTAGTAGTAGTTAGTCATCTTCAACCAAACTTGTTCTGTAATGTTGAAAATGCCTCAAAGGTTCTCCAATCCACGTCTTCCACTGTGAAGGTTCTCATTTATCCAGGTCATGGGACATCTAGATGTAGTTAGTCACATTCAACAAAGCTTGCTCTGTAATCTTGAAGATGTCTCGTAACTTTTCCAAATGAGTTCTTCAGCTGTGAAGGTTGTCATTCATGCAGGTCATGGCATATCTTAGTAGTAGTTAGTCATCTTCAACCAAACTTGTTCTGTAATGTTGAAAATGCCTCAAAGGTTCTCCAATCCACATCTTCCACTGTGAAGGTTCTCATTTATCCAGGTCATGGGACATCTAGATGTAGTTAGTCACATTCAACAAAGCTTGCTCTGTAATCTTGAAGATGTCTCGTAACTTCTCCAAATGACTTCTTCAGCTGTGAAGGTTGTCATTTATCCAGGTCATGGCATATCTTAGTAGTAGTTAGTCATCTTCAACCAAACTTGTTCTGTAATGTTGAAAATGCCTCAAAGGTTCTCCAATCCACGTCTTCCACTGTGAAGGTTCTCATTTATCCAGGTCATGGGACATCTAGATGTAGTTAGTCACATTCAACAAAGCTTGCTCTGTAATCTTGAAGATGTCTCGTAACTTCTCCAAACGACTTCTTCAGCTGTGAAGGTTGTCATTTATCCAGGTCATGGCATATCTTAGTAGTAGTTAGTCACATTCAACCAAACTTGTTCTGTAATGTTGAAAATGCCTCAAAGGTTCTCCAATCCACGTCTTCCACTGTGAAGGTTCTAATTTATCCAGGTCATGGGATATCTAGATGTAGTTAGTCACATTCAACGAAGCTTGCTCTGTAATCTTGAAGATGTCTCGTAACTTTTCCAAATGACTTCTTCAGCTGTGAAGGTAGTCATTTATCCAGGTCATGGCATATCTTAGTTGTAGTTAGTCATCTTCAACCAAACTTGTTCTGTAATGTTGAAAATGCTTCAAAGGTTCTCCAATCCACGTCTTCCACTGTGAAGGTTCTCATTTATCCAGGTCATGGGACATCTAGATGTAGTTAGTCACATTCAACAAAGCTTGCTCTGTAATCTTGAAGATGTCTCGTAACTTCTCCAAACGACTTCTTCAGCTGTGAAGGTTGTCATTTATGCAGGTCATGGCATATCTTAGTAGTAGTTAGTCATCTTCAACCAAACTTGTTCTGTAATGTTTAAAATGCCTCAAAGGTTCTCCAATCCACGTCTTCCACTGTGAAGGTTCTCATTTATCCAGGTCATGGGACATCTAGATGTAGTTAGTCACATTCAACAAAGCTTGCTCTGTAATCTTGAAGATGTCTCGTAACTTCTCCAAATGACTTCTTCAGCTGTGAAGGTTGTCATTTATCCAGGTCATGGCATATCTTAGTAGTAGTTAGTCATCTTCAACCAAACTTGTTCTGTAATGTTGAAAATGCCTCAAAGGTTCTCCAATCCACGTCTTCCACTGTGAAGGTTCTCATTTATCCAGGTCATGGGACATCTAGATGTAGTTAGTCACATTCAACAAAGCTTGCTCTGTAATCTTGAAGATGTCTCGTAACTTCTCCAAACGACTTCTTCAGCTGTGAAGGTTGTCATTTATCCAGGTCATGGCATATCTTAGTAGTAGTTAGTCACATTCAACCAAACTTGTTCTGTAATGTTGAAAATGCCTCAAAGGTTCTCCAATCCACGTCTTCCACTGTGAAGGTTCTAATTTATCCAGGTCATGGGATATCTAGATGTAGTTAGTCACATTCAACGAAGCTTGCTCTGTAATCTTGAAGATGTCTCGTAACTTTTCCAAATGACTTCTTCAGCTGTGAAGGTAGTCATTTATCCAGGTCATGGCATATCTTAGTAGTAGTTAGTCATCTTCAACCAAACTTGTTCTGTAATGTTGAAAATGCCTCAAAGGTTCTCCAATCCACGTCTTCCACTGTGAAGGTTCTCATTTATCCAGGTCATGGGACATCTAGATGTAGTTAGTCACATTCAACAAAGCTTGCTCTGTAATCTTGAAGATGTCTCGTAACTTCTCCAAACGACTTCTTCAGCTGTGAAGGTTGTCATTTATGCAGGTCATGGCATATCTTAGTAGTAGTTAGTCATCTTCAACCAAACTTGTTCTGTAATGTTAAAAATGCCTCAAAGGTTCTCCAATCCACGTCTTCCACTGTGAAGGTTCTCCTTTATCCAGGTCATGGGACATCTAGATGTAGTTAGTCACATTCAACAAAGCTTGCTCTGTAATCTTGAAGATGTCTCGTAACTTCTCCAAACGACTTCTTCAGCTGTGAAGGTTGTCATTTATCCAGGTCATGGCATATCTTAGTAGTAGTTAGTCACATTCAACCAAACTTGTTCTGTAATCTTGAAGATGTCTCGAATCTTCTCCAAATTACTTCTTCAGCTGTGAAGGTCCTCATTTATCCAGGTCATGTTATACCTAGTAGCAGTTAGTCACATTCACCTGAACTTGTCTTCTAACATTGAAGACATTTTGTAGCACATATATGCCAGCAGATTGGGAAACACTCTCTATGAACAAACGGCTTATTTCCACCTTAGTCTAAATGTGACCAGATGAGCAGAGAAATTGCTTAGTACAACTTTCCCCAAAAAAAAAAAAAAAAGGTGAAACTGTCGGGAATGATATTACCCAGCTATAAGAAATATTGATTCTGACTTTCCTATATATAGGCTCCTCAAGTGTAAAATAACACCTAGCTCACAGTTGTCTCTGATTGAGGATGGCCTTGAGAGATAGACTTTGTCAGCCTCCCACCGCCTGAGTAGTGTAGGTGGCTCGTCCGGTTTTATTTAGACCTATTAGATCACTTTAAATCTGACCACCCACGTCGGCAAGAGTTTAGACCAGGCTGTGCGTTCATCTCCTCTGTAGCTTGTTCACCGAGTCTGGCAGCCGGGTGTCAATTAGTGTCAGCCGTCATTAGATGGGGACCCAGCAGGAGCTGTCACCGAAAGGAGAGAGCAGCGGGGGGCTGATTGTTATCCCTCTGCGCTGGAGAAATATGTATTTTCCTGGGTTTTTAACAAAAACGAAGGGATGTAAAAAGATGGTTTAAAAGGCAACTGGTCAGGGAAGAGCTGTGATGCTGCCACTGCAGATTTGCTTTAAAGCTGTTGTCCCAGGGCTGTCTTTATCACCTTTATTGTGTACTTTCTTGGGAAAAGAAAAATCAAATAATAATAATAAAAAAAACAATAATAACGAATATACAATTGCTACACAAGTGATATTGTAATTGAATGGTATTCATTTTTTTTTTAATGATAGTAACCACTTAAGGACTGGAAGGATTTGTCCCCTTAACCACTTACGGACCGCCCACCGCAGTTTTATGGCGGCTGTTTGAAGGAGGATATCGTTGTTATGGCAGCAGCTAGCTATCCCCTTCTTCAGCGGGCGATCCGCTACAAGATAAAAGTGGTCCCTGCGGCGGATTTGCCGCAAGATCACTTTTATCGGTGGCGGGAGAGGGCACCCCCCCTCCCGCCGCGATATGGTGCCTTCGTGTCCTTTGAGGTGATCGTGTCCTTTCAGTAGCTGTGCATGGAGATGAGTGAGGGGAAGATGGCCCCCCACTCGTCTCCATACAATTGCTGGGCGGAAACGACGTCAAAACTTCACTTCCGTCCACAGCTCTTAAAGGGCGAATTTTTTTTTTTTATTTTTTTTTTAAATTCCAATTTTATTTTTATTTTTTTTATTGCATTTTAGTCTAAATATGAGATCTGAGGACTTTTTGACCCCAGATCTCATATTTAAGAGGACCTGTCAAGTTTCTTTTTTTTTTCTTTTACAAGGGATGTTTACATTTCTTGTAATAGGAATAAAAGTGACAATTTTATTTTATTTTTTAAACAGTGTAAAATAAATAATAATAAAAAAAAATGTCAACGTGCCCCATTCCGCCGAGCTGGCGCGCAGAAGCGAACGCATATGTGAGTAGCGCCCACATATGAAAACGGTATTCAAACCACACATGTAAGGTATCACCACGATCGGTAGAGCGAGAGCAATAATTCTAGCCCTAGACCTCCTCTGTAACACAAAGCATGCAACCTGTAGAATTTTTTCAATGTCGCCTATGGAGATTTTTAATGGTAAAAGTTTGTTGCCATTCCATGAGCGGGCTCAATTTTGAAGCGTGACATGTTGGGTATCAATTTACTTGGCGTAATATTATCTTTCACAATGTAAAAAAAAATTGGGCTAATATTACTGCTGTCTTATTTATTTATTCAAAAAGGTAAATTTTTTCCAAAAAAGTGCACTTGTAAGACCGCTGCACAAATACGGTGTGAAAAAAAGTATTGCAATGACCGCTATTTTATTCTCTAGGGTGTTAGAAAAAAAAAAAACAATATATAATCTTTGGGGGTTCTAAGTTATTTTCTAGCAAAGAAAACCTGTTTTAAACATGTAAACAGCAAAATCTCAAAGCGAAGGCTGGTCCTTAAGTGGTTAATGACCACACCATTTTTGCAATACGGCACTGCGTCGCTTTAACTGACAAGGAGGTACCGATGAGCACTGACAGGTGGCACTGATGAGGAGGTACTGATGGGCACTGATAGGTGACACTGATGAGGAGGTATTGATGGGCACTGATAGGTGACACTGATGAGGAGGTACTGATGGGCACTGATAGGTGAGACTGATGAGGAGGTACTGATGGGCACTGATAGGTGAGACTGATGAGGAGGTACTGATGGGCACTTATAGGTGGCACTGATGAGGAGGTAATGATGGGCACTGATAGGTGACACTGATGAGGAGGTTCTGATGGGCACTGATAGGTGACACTGATGAGGAGGTACTGATGGGCACTGATAGGTGGCACTGATGAGGAGGTTCTGATGGGCACTGTTAGGTGACACTGATGATGAGATACTAATGGGCACTGATAGGTGACACTGATTAAGAGGTGGTACTGATGGGCACTGATAGGTGACACTGATGATGAGGTTCTGATGGGCACTGATAGGTGACACTGATTAAGAGGTGGTACTGATGGGCACTGATAGGTGACACTGATGAGGAGGTACTGATGGGCACTGATAGGTGACACTGATGAGGAGGTACTGATGGGCACTGATAGGTGACACTGATTAAGAGGTGGTACTGTTGGGCACTGATGAGTAGGTACTGATGGGTACTGAATGGCAGCACTGGTGGGTACTGTTGGGACTGCGGTGATAATCAGGACACTGATAATGTGTGCCCTGATTACTAGTGTGTATGTCCCTTTTAAACAAGCTGGTTACCATCTCTCTTCTCCTCTTCTCACACTGTCAGCATGAGGAAAGGAGTGCCGATAACCGGCTTCTGTTTACATCCATGATCAGCTGTGATTGGACACAGCTGATCATGTGGTAAAGAGCCGCTGATTGGCTCTTTACCTCAATCTGTGATCAGCTGTGTCTGGAGGACACTGCGATCACAGAGCGTGCCGCCCACTCCTCACAGCGAGCGCGATCATGGTTCTGGCCACGTTGTAGCCGCCATTCATCTATATTGTGGCAAGCAGTGTTAATTTTGGCAGCAAACTTCAATTTAGTTTTAGTCTTAAGCCCCATACACACTATCAGATTTCTGCTGATTTTTGTCTTCAGATTTACCAAAACCATGTAGTAGAAGAGCCTGCCTGATTGCATACACATTGAAACTCCTAAGGTTTGTCCTCATATTATATGGTTTTGGTAAATCTGAAGACAAAAATCAGCAGAAAAACTGATAGTGTGTATGGGTCTTTAGTCTTAGGACTAAAGTGGCATTTTAGTTTTAGTCCCATTTTAGTCTATTGCAATTGTTTTATTGTTAGTGGTATTTAGTTGACTAAAGTGTGATATTGTTGGAAAATCCGACCGTGTGTACGCTCCATCGGACAATTGTTGTCGGATTTTCCACAGACAAATGTTGGATGGCAGGCTTTAAAATTTTCCGCAGACAAATGTGTGTTGTCAGATTTTCCGAGCGTGTGTACACAAGTCCGTCGGGCAAAAGTCCAAAGTACAAACACGCATGCTCGGAAGCAAGGATGAGCCGGAAGCGGTCGGTCTTGTAAACTAGCATTCGTAATGGAGAATTAACATTCGTGACAAATTATGAAATCTGGAAATGCAGCGCACAACTCTCTTCTTCTTTAATGGGATAATAATGAAGCTGCTTTGCTGGTGATACTGATGGAGTTATTGCAAATAAATTTTTAAAGACTTCTTTTTTCTAGTGATATCAAGAATAATATTATTATGCTTTTTTTTTTTTTTTTTTTTTATTTGTTACGACAACACCATTATCCCGTAGTTTATAAGATCAAAGATACAGCTATGTTGGTGTCTCTTGTCAATTTTACGTTGTATTTTTTTAATGTACCTGCCGACTCCCAAACTGTCATTTGAAGTAAAACACATAGCCAAGTATTATTCTACACAATTTTTTTTATTGTGCATTCAAAAAAGAAAACAAATAAAATTAGACATGCTATCTGCCAATAGAACTTAACCAAAAAGTGCATTCTATGCATCCAAAAATATAAAAAAA
This sequence comes from Lithobates pipiens, assembly GCF_037356315.1. Taxonomy (NCBI): domain Eukaryota; kingdom Metazoa; phylum Chordata; class Amphibia; order Anura; family Ranidae; genus Lithobates; species Lithobates pipiens. The sequence goes on along the minus strand of NW_027507748.1, from coordinate 29,420,752 downwards.
ATACCAAATCAAATAATTATTATTCAACCCAAAAATTCAATAAAAGCCTCATACATGTGTCCTGCTTCTTAATATAGGAGGTCAGCAATGCCAAAAGCTGGTGAAAACAGGGGTCCGTCATCCGGAGATAATTCCGAAAATCATCTGGATTATTCTCCTGGAGCTCCCGCAGCAAAGGCCTATGAAATAATTGGTCACAATTAATAAAGAAACCAATTTTTGGTTCAATAAATCCTCCTCCTCCTGTTCCTGGACTGGACTTGGGTCAAAGCAATAACTCCAAGGCCAATAATAAATAACACATTATCTCCTCCAATTCCGCAACGTATCTGGTTGACGAACGGCCGTTCAGAAACAAACTGAAAAGCGCAAAATGAAAAGCGCGAATCAACACTCACCAAACTTCTACTAACATGAAATTAGCAGAAGTAGCCCAAAGGGTGGTGCTAAAGAGCTGAAAAACCATGTAGTACGTCACTATGTTCGTATTTGGCCAACATTCGTGTGGCCGTGTGTATGCAAAACAAGTTTGAGCCAACACCCTTCTGACAAAATTCCACGGATTTTTTGGTGGAAAGTCCGATCGTGTGTACGAGGCATTGGGACTAAAGTGCCATTTTAGTTTTAGTCCCATTTTAGTCGTCTGCAATTGTTTTAGTTTTAGTCATATTTAGTCGACTAAAATCTCCAGTACATTTTAGTTGACTAAAACTCGTTAAATTGTAATGCATTAGTTAACATTTCTCTACAATTTCCAAACCCATTGTATACTGCTGGAGTGAAAAATCAAACATGCTATTATTTATGGTATTGAGGTATGAACATGCACTACAGTACAGTGTTCATTTTTAAGTCAAATTTCACGGGCGTACACACGGTCTGATTTTCCGACGGAAAATGTGCGATCGGATCATGTTGTCGGAAAATCCGATCGTGTGTGGGCTCCATCTGACTTTTTCCGTCGGATTTTCCGACGCACAAAGTTTGAGAGCAGGATCTAAAAAAAATTCCGACAACAAAATCCGATCGCATAAATTCCGGTCGCATGTAGACAGTTCCGACCGACAAAGTGCCACGCATGCTCAGAATAAACTAGGAGACGAAAGCTATTGGCTACTGGCCCATTTATACTCCCGACATACGTGTTTGACGTCACCTCGTTCAGAACAATCGGATTTTCCGGCAACTTTGTGTGACCGCATGTAAGCCACGCAAGTTTCGGTCACGCAATTCAGTCGGAAAAAATCTGATGGATTTTGTGGTCGAAATGTCCGACCGTGTGTACAGAGCATTAGCCCTTGTACACATGGTCGTACATTCCAACTGAAAATGTCCGATCGGACCGTGTTGTCGAATAATCCGACCATGTGTGGGCTTCATCTGACTTTTTCCGTCGGAATGTCCGACCAACAAAATTTTCCGACAATATGATCCGATCTGACTTTTTCCGATCGTTTGTAGAGAATTCCGATCAGACAAAGTGCCACACATGCTCAGATCAAATTCCTAGACCAAAGCTATTGGCTACTAGCCTGAACGTAGTCCCGTCGTAACGCGCGGACGTCATCACGTTACGAACGATCGGATTTTCCGACAACTTTGTCCGACCGTGTGTATGCAACGCCAGTTTCAGACAAAATCCGTCGGACAAAATCCGACGGATTTTGTTGTCGGAATGTCCAACCGCGTGTACAGGGCATTCGTCTTTTGACTAAAATAGCAAATTTCGTTTTAGCCTTATTTTAGTCATCTCAATTGTTTTAGTCGTATTTTAGTCAACTAAAATAGTATTTATTTAGTCGACTAAAATGTTTTAAACGTTTTAGTCGACAAAATTAACACTGGTGGCCAGCTAGTTAAATATCGATTGGTTTTTATTAGGAGTTCTATCATTTTTCAGGTTGTCATAAAAAAAAAAAAAAAGTGCCCCGTCAGTAAATGTTTCCATGCTTTGTCAGTAAAAAATGCTGCAGGGGGTTTGGCAACACTGTTCGCTCACCTTGTGACTTGCTACAATGTTCCAATGTTGCAGTCTGACCACTGATGGAGGGGACATTTCCTCCTGCCTGCAGCAGACCGATGACATCATTTCAGCCTAGGCAGAGTCACTAGACCGGAGATCAGTGTTGACTTTTTTTTATTGATAATATTGATTGAATATTTATTGATATTAATAAAAGGGAAAAAAAATGTCTTTCTGACAGGTCAGGAATGCACTCGCGCAGTAAAATGAACAAGAAGTCGGCTTTAAATATTTTCTGCTGGCAGGGTGGCTTGCGGTGATTTTGACTGGTCACCATGCTAAACTCCAATACCAAGCGCTATCTCGGCCTGCCACCAGCTGCTGGTAACATATGGCGTCGGGATGGCAGGTGGAAGATATGCTGAAGGAATGGAAACGGAGAGAGAAATATTATGCAATAAGCACAGTGACAGAAGGGGCGAGGACACACACACGGGGTATTGATAGAGATATATACGTCTCTGGATCTTGCTGATGGCTTCAGCTTCTGATGCCGGCATTTATTAATAAAACGGCAGGTCATGCAAAACTGTTTTGGAAGGAAAGAGCAATTAGAGCCGCGTGGAATGTTACCTGTGCGTAAGAAGGGATTGATGAAAACTGCAACGGTTGCCTAACACACACAAAAAAAAAAATCTGACTTCTTCGTTGGAATTTGGCGCTATGGTTCGGCATTCGGGTTATGAGCACGGTGCTTTGGTTCAGTGATAAGGCATTGAATGGGAGGGTCATGTCTTTACGTGAGAACGGTGATGCTTTAACCCAGAGTCTCTGATTGTATAAAACATTGGGCTCCAAACTGCGGCCCGGGGGCCAGATGCGGCCCTTTGCCTGCTTTTATCTGGCCCTTGGGGCATTATTTCATCCACTGATACCAACAATGGGGAATGATTCCCCCCCCCCCACTGACCCCAACGATAGGGCACAATTCCTCCCAATGACACCACCAATGGGGCAAAATTCCTCCCAATAACACCAACAATAGGGCACAATTCCTCCCAATGACACCAACAATGGGGCAAATTTCCTCCCAATGACACCAACAATAGGGCACAATTCCTCCCAATGACACAAACGATAGGGCACGATTCCTCTCAATGACACCAACGATAGGGCACAATTCCTCCCAATGACACCAACGATAGGGCACGATTCCTCCCAATGACACTAACGATAGGGCACGATTCCTCCCAATGACACTAACGATAGGGCACAATTCCTCCCAATGACACCAACGATAGGGCACAATTCCACCCAATGACACTAACGATAGGGCACAATTCCTCCCAATGACACTAACGATAGGGCACAATTCCACCCAATGACACTAACGATAGGGCACAATTCCTCCCAATGACACTAACGATAGGGCACAATTCCTCCCAATGACACCAACGATAGGGCACGATTCCTCACAATGACACTAACGATAGGGCATGATTCCTCCGAATGACACCAACGATAGGGCACAATTCCTCCCAATGACATCATTAATGGGGAAAATTTCCTACCAAAGACACCAACAATAGGGCACAATTCCTCCCAATGACACCAACGATAGGGCACGATTCCTCCCAATGACACCAACAATAGGGCACAATTCCTCCCAATGACACCAACAATGAGGCAAATTTCCTCCCAATGACACCAACGATAGGGCAAAATTCCGCCCAATGACACCAACAATAGGGCACAATTCCTCCCAATGACACAAACGATAGGGCACAATTCCTCTCAATGACACCAACGATAGGGCACAATTCCTCCCAATGACACCAACGATAGAGCACGATTCCTCCCAATGGCACTGACGATAGGGCACAATTCCTCCCAATGACACCAACGATAGGGCACGATTCCTCCCAATGACACTAACGATAGGGCACGATTCCTCACAATGACACTAACGATAGGGCACGATTCCTCCCAATGACACCAACGATAGGGCACAATTCCTCCCAATGACATCAATAATGGGGAAAATTTCCTACCAAAGACACCAACAATAGGGCACAATTCCTCCCAATGACACCAAAGATAGGGCATTGTATTCTCCCACTGACATCGGGAACTTTTCTACTCACATTGCCAATAGTCCGGCCCCCCAAAAGTCTAATGCCCCATACACACGGTCGGAAATTCCAATTGGATTATGTTGTCGGAAAATCCGATCGTGTGTGGGCTCTATCAGACTTTTTCTGTCTGGATTTCAGACGGAAAAGGTTTGAGAGCTGGATCTAAAATTTTCCGACAACAAAATCCGATCTGACTTTTTCCGATCGTGTGTAGAGAATGCCGACGCACAAAGTGCCACGCATGCTCAGAAAAAATTTGGAGATGAAAGCTATTGGCTACTGGCCTCTACGTAGTCCTGTTGTACGTTTTGTACGTCACCTCATTCCGAACGATCGGATTTTCCGACAACTTTGTGCAACTGTGCGTATGCAAGACAAGTTTCGGCCAAAATCCGTCGTAAAAAATTCGACAGATTTTGTGGTCGGAATGTCTGACTGTGTGTATGAGGCATTAGGGACAGTAATCTGGCCCTTTGTTTAGAAAGTCTGGAGACCCCTGGTATAAATCATTGGATATTTAAAAAAGCAACAAATTGTTTATTTTTATTAAATAATCATATTTATTGTATGCAGTGACAGGACAAGATCATCCAGTGCCAAGGGCAAAGATACCAAATTGTGCCCTGCCCCTTTATTATGTGTGAACCCATGAGGAGGAGGGAGAGAGCGAGAGCACAACCTGCACCTCCTCCCGTCTCTCTCCTCCTCTCCTTGCCGCTTACAGCACTGAGCTGACAGAAGTAGTGATGTCGCTGTCACTACTCCTGTCAACCCAGTGCTGGAAGCGACAAGGAAAGGAGGAGAGATATGGGAGGAGGTTCAGACTGTGCTCTCTCCCCCCTCCTCCTCATAAGTTCACACATAATGAAGGGGTAGCGCACAATTTGACATCTTTGCCCTGGGCACTGGATGATCTTGTCCCGGCACTGCACAGATGAAATATGGTTAGTAGAAGGATTTTGCAGTGCCCCATCCCTACAATACACACTGTGCCCAGGACAGCTGACCCTTCTACCCACCCCTTGTCCCAGCCCTGCTTCCATGGATTAAGGCTGTCATGGTTACTTTTGTCTCTTTACGTAATCCAAAACAGTCTCAATGTGAAATTAGGGCTCTTTGAGTGTGATATCATCTCGTTCAGGGTTCCATGTTCTTCTTTTACTGAAGATTTGACTTGTGTAGCTGATGAACTGGATCCCCTATTTCGGCACACCAAATTTTCACAAGCACTCTAGAGTCAGACAGCAGTCCATGACTTTGCTATTTATTGAGGGTCAATAACTTGGATAGGGATGGGAGGTTATGGGATGCCCACTTAACTTTGGCAACAACTTCTTCAGGAACTACCAACCCACCTGGTCACAGCTGCCCCTTTCACTAGTCTTCCAGGCTAACTCTCCACATTAGTCCCCCAGACTGACTCTTCACCAGCCCATCCGGCTGACTCTCCAGGAGATCTTTTGGGGAATGATGAATACTGGCTACATGTGGCAGTCTCCCCCTTGTTAGTCCCCAGCAGTGCTTATCTACTTATTTTGTCCTCTCTTGCTCTCTTGCCTCCAGGAAGGGCTTCCTCCAGTGTGTAATGGTAGGATCCTTGCAGTACCTGAGCCCTGGCCTAAGGCAGGACCCCCCCAGACTAGGGGGCATCCCTGATGGCCACCAACAGCCTCCTCAGCACTGTATCTCCATCTTCCAACCGACTGCCCCTGCTGGCATGGCCCATGTCTATGAGGTAAGCCCTCCCCCATGTCAGCCCACTACTTGGGAGTGGACAAGGCCTCATAAATATTTAAGACAGATCCTCCTACTAGCTCTAGAACATTCTCTAATGTCTTTGAAATAGGAGGAGGCACCAGAGGAGCTGTCAGGATGGGCAAGATTAATCCAGCCCTGGCTCACTTAACCCTGACCCAGATCCATAGCTTGGAATGCCTATTTAGAGCCATGTCTTCCTATCCAGCATCAGTACTTGACCACACGAGTTCTCCTTTAGTTGAACGGGCAAAATATCCCACAGCCAAAATCTTGTGGAAAGCCTTCCAAGAGGAGTGAAGGCTTTTTTAGCAACCCACAAAGGGGATGGGGGTGGTGGGGGCGGGAGGCAACACCATATTAATGCCCATGATTTTGGAATGGGCTGCCCAATAAGTTCATATTGGTGTGATAGCCAGGTGTCCACAAACATTTGGACAAGCCAGTAGCAGACTTTGGAACTATCTATGGGTAGGTAGCAGCCAATTCATATTTTTAGATCTTGGAAAAAACCTTGAGACCCACACAAACAAGGTTTGACGTAATGACGTTTCGTCATTACGACGGGACCAGGTTCAGGCTAGTAGCCAATAGCTTTGGTCTAGGAATTTGATCTGAGCATGCGTGGCACTTTGTCCGTCGGAGTAGGCTACACATGATCGGAGTATGTCCAATCGGAGCATTTTATCGGAACATTTTACCAGCAAGTTGGAAAAGTTGGTCCGTCGGATATTCCGACGGAAACAGTCCAATGCAGACCACACACAGTCGGAATATCCGACAAAACGGTCCAATAGGACACATTCCGTCGGAATCTCCGACCGTGTGTACAAGGGCTTACTGCTGTCAAACTGCTTTCTGTTGTAGTCAAATATTTCAAATTCAGACTCATCAGTCTGGAGCACCTGCTGCCATTTTTCAAGATGCAAGTTCTTGTGTTTGCAGGCACAGGCAATTCCATTGGGCTTGCTTCCATGTTGGAGGTATGGTATTTTAGAAGCAAGTCCGACACAGTTTCTACCCAGAGTTTTCCAGAATTTAGATGTGTGTATCAGGGTCCCACTGTTTGGTTTTTATTTTTGTTGTTTTTTGTTTTTGCTTGGTTTGAGTTGATGGTGCTACTGGGGATCGTCTAATTGCAAAGAAGGTCAGCATGATGTGTCTTTATCTGCTGCACAATGTTAATGCCACACATTTTCGGTCATCGGTGTTGCCTGTTTCTTAGTGCTTCTGCAGAATACCTTGGGAAGCAAGGAAATCTGGAAACACCCATCTTCCTTGAAATTCCTGTCTGTTAGAGACTCCGTTGATACAGTAGAACCATCTTGTGTCTTGTTGCTGTGCTCAGACTTGCCAGTATGTATTACATTTTACAATGAGCTGCTATAGCCACAAGGGGGATGGCGAGGGGGGGGGGGGGGGGGGGGGCGAGGGGGGCAACCCTATATTAATGCCCATGATTTTGGAATGGGTTGCTCAACAAGCTCATATTGGTGTGATGGCCAGGTGTCCACAAACATTTGGTCAAGCCGGAAACAGACACTGGAACCATTTGCGGGTTGAATCCTGGAGGAAACCTTGACAGCCAGGAGAAAACTCATAGAAGCAAGAAAAACATCAAAATACGAAGAAAAGAAAACTATCATTCTTGATAAATACCAAACCCAGAGCTTCATGGGTGCAAAAAAAAAAAGAAAAGAAAAAAAGGACTGCTAGTCAATCACCCCCTTACTGCTGGCTTTGCACAATCTAAATCCCAAAGTGGAAACAGTTTTTTTTTTTTAGCTTGTATAATTAGCGCTTCGTAGTCTTCTGTGGTTAGTTAGAATATACAAAATACATACTGCAAGATTTGGCATTAATTCAAAAACTAATTATCTCTAATATTTCCAGCTTTTCAGGCTTAAGAAAGTACATCAGACAGAAAATGTCCAAACATTTTTATTTTTTTTCCCCAAATCCAGGGCACATTGTCACGTAGAAGAAAATGACAAAATCTTCACGCGTTGTCCCTCAGATGTCCTGGCTTGTTCCAGGATCTTGCATCTTCTGTCATAGTGAACTTTTAAAAAATGCTAAAACTTTCATTACTTCCAGCCCTGCTGAGCTTTCTGCAAAAATAATTAATAATTATCGTCCGTAATGGTGTTTTGCCTGTCTTGGGTATAGAATTTACCCCAGTCAATTAGAGAGTATGCATTTTGCCATCCGGTTCAATTAGACCTCTGTTATATTTCAAACAGTGAACACCGGAGCCTGCAAAGTGCAGGGGAACATGCTTTATGGAAAATGATAATTACGTTTTTCAAATCGCTAATAAGGAGGAACGATCGACCCTGGGAGCTAGGGGCGCACGCAGTTCAAAAGCGCAAGACGGTAAAAAAATATATATAAATAACTGGCCGAACTATAGAGGTCGTTGGGGTTGCAATGTCTCAGCTCTGCGCTGAGTGGCTGTCGGACCGGTCTGAAGCTCCAGACTGGATGTCTGCTTTCCTTTATAAACATTCAAATTCACCCTTTTTATCAATTTGCCTTAATTGAGATGTTGAGGCTGGTGATGAGATGGTGGAATCCAAGCAGCATCTTACTAATGAGTGCCAAATAAGTCATCTTTTCTCTTTCTTTAGACTACCTGACCTTATGAGAAATATCTTCTGGAAAAGTTTTGAGTTCTTGACCAGTTTCCTAAGCCCTTGTACACACGGTCAGACATTCCGACGGAAAAAGTCAGATCGGACCGCGTTGTCGAATAATCCGACTGTGTGTGGGCTCCATCGGACTGTTTCCGTTGGAATATCCGACCGATAAAGTTTTAGAGCTGGGCTATAGAACTTTCTGACAACATGAGTCGATCGGACTTTGTCCGATTGTGTGTAGAGAATTCCAATTGGAAAAAGTGCCACGCATGCTCAGATCAAATTCCTAGACCAAAGCTATTGGCTACTAGCCTGAACGTAGTCCCGTCCTAACGAAATAACGTCATCACGTTACGTACGATCGGATGTTCCAACAACTTTGTCCGACCGTGTGTATGCAACACCAGTTTTGGACAAAATCCGGCAGACAAAATCCAACAGATTTTGTTGTCGGAAAGTCCGACCGTGTGTACAAGGGCTTAGAAGTCTCTCAGTATGAATTGTTATTGTTAATTGTTAAATCTGAACTTCGGCCTTCACTTCTGCCTTGTACAGTTCCTCTACAGCTCCTCTCCTGTATTGAAACTCCTTACTCTGATTTTACTGCACTTTGGGGTTCATTTACTAAAACTGGAGTGTGCAAAATCTTTGAGAGAATATCCGTTTAGCAAATGCCTGGGTAAAGAATTTGGTTGGCTCTGATAGGTAAGAAGTAGTTGGTCTGTACCAGGAGGACATTGTGATGGAGCTAAACACTTGGACCTCCATTAGCTACAGCAGGCATCTTCCCACTGGCCCGGAGATACTGGAGGAGAAAATGGAGAACGGAGAGGCCTCTCAAGACAAGGTGGTCCCCTGACAGAATTTAACTGTGGGGTAGTTGTAAAATATGGCCCAGCTTACTGACTGTCCTTTATCTGACATATTTGCCTTTAATTCTGAGGCTGCCGAAAGGGACATAACAGGTAGACCCTTTTCATCTATCCATTGGTATGTTTAGACATTTTATGGAGGATCAACAGTGAAGGCAGAACTAAACCCAATTGATTTAACAGTTTAAAAAAAGCATGCCGGGAATGTAACTGTCACATTGGTTGTGCTCTCAGTCAGACTGTCAAACCATCCAATGGCTAGTGTCCTAATTGATCACATGCACAGCATCATGCCAGTTACAGATCAAACAGAGGCCAAGGTGGCAGCTTCCTTGGTTGAAAAGGAAAGAAGGGTTTAGTTCCACATTAAAGTGGAACTTCCGCTCATTGGAACCCTCCCCCCCTCCGGCGCCACAATTGGCACCTTTCAGGGGGGAGGGGGGTGCAGATACCTGTACAGTACAGATATATATATATATATAGATATCCTCAGAATCTGCGGATATTTATGCCACTTCCTGCGGGTCCCCTGCTGTCTGCTGGGAAACACACGGATCCCAGAGACAGCAGGGACCATCCTTATTGCGCAGCGTGACTCGGTCATGCGCAGTAGGGAACTGGGGAGTGAAGCTGCAAGGCTCCACTTCCTGATTCCCATACCCAAGATGGCGGCGGCAGCAACCGAGAGACGATCGAGAGATCGGCTTCGGGTGCCGACATCGCGGGCGCGCTGGGCGGGTAAGAGTCCTTATTTTAAAAGTCAGCAGCTGCAGTATTTGTAGCTGCTGACTTTAAAAAAAAAAAAAAAAAACGGGGGAACTCCCGCTTTAAACTTAAAGTGGAAGTAAACCCTCCTGTCGTTTTTCAGTCAAGGAAGCTGCCCTCTTGGCCTCTAATAATTCTTCAACTGCCATAATGCATGGACGAAATATGGTTAGTAGAAGGATTTTGCAGCGCCCCATCCCTACAATACACACTGTGCCCAGGGCAGCTGACCCTTCTGCCCACCCCTTGTCCCGGCTCTGCTTCCATGGATTAAGGCTGTCACGGTTACATCTGTCTCTTTACGTAATCTCAAACCAGTCTCAATGTGAAATTAGGGCTCTTTGAGTGTGATACCATCTCTTTCAGGGTTCCATGTTCTTCTTTTTACTGAAGATAGTTAATTATGGCTTGTGTAGCATGCCCCAATAGGGACTGCTGATGATACCCTACTTCGGCACACCAAATTTTCACAAGCACTCTAGAGTAAGAGAGCAGTCCATGACTTTGTTATTTATTGAGGGTCAATAACTTGGATAGGGATGGGAGGTTATGGGATGCCCACTTGGCTTCTGCAAAACTTTGGCAACAGCTACAGGGACATCTTCCTATATACAGTCTATATGCAGTATCCTCTACGTTCCTCCTGCACACACTTGTCTTCAACTGCCATAATGCTGTGCATGTGATCAGTTATGACACCAGCCATTGGATGGTTTGAAAGTTTGGTTGAGAGCATAGCCAATGTTAAAGTTAGCATTTCCGGCATGCCGGGAATGTAAGTGTTTTTTGAAACTGGGTTTACTCCCGCTTTAATGTGGAAGTAAACTCTCTTATCATTTCCAGCCAAGGAAACTGCCATCTTGGCTTCTGTTTACTCTTTAACAGCCATGGTGCTGCACATGTGGTCAGTTATGACACCAACCATTGGTTTGGTTGAGAGCACAACCAATGTGATAGTTACATTCCTGGCACATGGTGGGAAACTGTTTAAACTGTTAAATTGATGGGTTTATTTCAGCTTTAAAAACTCAAACACAGGGGAGGTATATGACCTATTATACGCCATCACCTTAACCACTACAATACAGCCCAATTTTCAGTTTTCAGCGCTCTCGCACTTTCATTGACAATTGCGCGGTCGTGCTACGCTGTACCCAAATGAAATTTTTATCATTTTGTTCACACAAATAGAGCTTTATTTTGGTGGTATTTATTCATGACTCCGTTTTTTATTTTTTGCGATATAAGCGCAAAAACAGCAGAAATTTGAAAAAAAAACAATATTTTCTTCTTTCTATTTTCAAAGAAATCCAATAAAATCTAATCTTGTCGTAAATTTAAGCCAAAATGTATTCTGCTACATGTTTTTGTTAAAAAAAATTCCGTTAAGTGTATAATAATTGGTTTGTGTGATCACGGACATATGTAAGCAAATGATCATGTACATATGTGTGCAGGTGATCACGTACATATGTGTGCAGATAATCATTGGGACATGTGATTTTAGTGGGACATATGTGGGGGACATGTGTTTTTATTATTTGGGGACATGTCTTTTTATTATTTGGGGACATGTGTGTTTTGGGGACATGTGTGGGGACATGTCTGTTTTGGGGACACGTGTGGGGACATGTGTTTTTATTATTTGGGGACATGTCTTTTTATTACTTGGGGACATGTGTGTTTTGGGGACATGTGTGTTTTATACTAGACTGGTGATCAGTGAGTAAAAAGCTGCAAAAACAGCTCATACTCACTGATCACCAGCCGGCTGCAGCGATCTGCTCTCCTCTCCTCAGCGACGACTTCCGTGTGAAGAGAGGAGAGTCTTTTGCCTAGCAACCGGCTGTTTGTTTACATCACATGACGGCTGTGATTGGACACGGCCGTCATGTGATCAGGAGGGCCAATCACAGAGCCCTCCTGCTGATCTGAGATGCGCCGTGTCCAGGTGACACGAGTGCATCGGAAACTCACCGCTGCGCGGGCACGCACGCCCCGTGATCCCCCTCCTTCTGAAGTACGTTCCTGAACATCAAGTCAGAAGGAGGAGGCTCCCACCCGGCCGTTTATATACATTGGCCGGGTGGGAAGTAGTTAAACAAAAATCCATTGACACAGACAGCAGGACTCAGCCATGACCCCGATTCTCGTGTCACTGGATTTGATTGACAGCAGCGGGAGCCAATGGCATTTTGTACATTTTTTTAAGCAATGATAAGAACACGGTATTGAATTGGTTAATTAACCTGCTGACACCCCCATGTGTGCGAAACATGCAAGCCGTTCCTCCCTGGCTTGTACATGTAGTGCTCTTCATGTTCTTCATGGTTTTATGCAAATAAAGGTATGTGGATCTCAGTTTTCTTGTGCAGCCATTCGGATTTTCATTTGATTATTGCTACATAAATCCTGTATAATAATATTCACTTAGTAAAGGAATTTGTTTGTTTGGGCCAGCTTGGTGTACACTACTTGAGGCAGCCAATTCTTAACCAGGGCCCTATGGAACCCTAAGGTTCCTCCATAGGTTGCTAAGGGTTCCTTGAGCTTGGGCTGATTGTTGCCTGGATAATTTCCAAGTCAGCAGCATGACCAGTTATATTTTTAATTGTTGGTAAGGGTGGCATTGTGACCACTACTGTAAGGGTGTATTCGTCTCACCAATCACCATTGGAAGGGGCATTTTTCACATTACCCCTCATTGAATTGATTGTAGGAGGGGCTCTCCGAGACCTCAAAACAATTTGTGGTAAAAAAAAGATGGACAAAGGGCGATTTAAAGTGACAGAAAACCTGGGCCTAGGCTTTAAAACGTTAGTAAAGTCTGCTTTGTGATTCCTACCTACAGGTAAGCCTACAATTAAGCTTACCTGTAGGTAAAATGAAACGTGCACCATTTAGGAGATATTCACTCTGGATGCAGCCGGTGACGTCACCGGCGCATGCGCTCTAAAGGTCTGGCATACCGCGCCATACCGACCTTCAGAGCACCGCGCCGTAACTAAGTGATGCTCCAGCCACTCACACAGCTCTGCGAAACCCAGAATGAAGACCGGGGGGGAAGATGGAAGCCCTCTCAGCTGTGACAGCGCACCACGGAGGGGGGCTTCGTTTTAAAGTAAGTATTTCACATTGTGCTAATTTGCTATGCATACTAGAACATTATAGTATTATTTTTCAGGAGAAAGGTTTTTTTTATTTTATTTTATTTTTTTTTATTGCAGCGGTTTGCTACCGAGTTACATATAGTTACATAGTAGGTGAGGTTGAAAAAAGACACAAGTCCATCAAGTCCAACCTATGTGTGTGATTATATGTCCGTATTACATTGTATATCCCTGTATGTTGCGGTCATTGACATTAATATATATATATATATATATATATATATATATATATATATATATATATATATATATATATATATATATATATATATATATAATTTTATTTTATTTATTTTATTTTTTTGTTATTCATTTTGTGATGGCAATACCCTAAACTTTTCCCTCTTGGTTATTCTCTTAGCATAAATCTGAAAACCTCCTCTGCGGGAATGGAGTGGAGATGCACCACGTTAATTGTAGGGTCCAGGGAGCTGACAAACAATTGACCCTACACTAAACCATATCTCACAAAAGCTCCACGTTACAATAAAAGTCCCTCTAAGCCCCGCGTGCCCGCTTCTACAGCCTGCAATTAATTCAACGCTCTCCAATTTCCTTATTACCATTTTCATCATCGCGCCAGTTAACAGGTTATCTGGTGTCATCGCTCGGGTAAATGACGATGTGTCTAACCAGCAGAGACAAGGTGACCCGCTCTGCCGACTGAAGGGCTGCCTGTTTGGCGGTGTCATTAAACGGGGACGGCACGGTGCCCTTGCTTTGCATCTCAAGCCTGCAAGGTCTGACCAGCTGAGCGCGATAATTTTGAATATATTTAGAAAGTTTTACTTTGCGGGGCTTCTCGACCTTTTACTGAACAACGCGCGAGTTCTAAACCGTCGCTTCTGCCTTTTCGGCAATATCAATACCGTATCATTAAATTGTTCTGGCTTGCCTTTAATCACCTGTGTGGGTGTTGATTTTTTTTTGGACATTTTTTTTTTTTTTTAGCTGCTTTGTCCTCTAAATTTGTACATTTTGTCTGCAGAAAGAATTTATAAAACCCAATGTCCCTAATGCCATGTGGTAACACAGATGTGCACAATGTGCAAACGATCTGCATTGGTTAGTGGTGGCGTTGATATTTTTAGTTTAATTGAATAAAGATGTGATGCGCTAATTACAAAACATTCAAATAGCCACAACAAGACTAAAAATGTGCAATTATAGAGCTATATAAAGTGCAACCGTGCATAAATCAATCAGAGAATATCCCTATACATATATATCAATGAGTTAAAAAACCATGCTGGTGATTGATAAGTGCAAAAAAACACAAAAAAAACACATAAATGTTTAACGTAAAAAATAAGATATAAGATATATGCACGTGTCCAGCGTGTAATATATATATACAAAGAAAAATAAATAAATATTAAATCGTGATTTGTATAAAATGTCCCATACACAATCAAATCAAAACGTGCAATTCGGTAAGCACACTCAATTAAACGTGCAATGTGCTGGGTAATGAGTCCATTCGTGGTGATCCGTGCAGGTGGTGTAAATGCTATGTAATTACCTCACTGCTGTGGGTAACACAGCAAAAATAGTAATGGACACAAATTTTAAACGTGCAATTCAGTAGGCACACGAGATTAAACGTGCAACGTGCTGGGTGATAGATCCATCCGTGATGGTCCGTGCAGATAGTGTTAATACTATGCAATTATCTCACTGCTGTGAGTAACAAAGAAAAATAAATAAATATTAAATCGTGATTTGTATAAAATGTCCCATACACAATCAAATCAAAACGTGCAATTCGGTAAGCACACTCAATTAAACATGCAATGTGCTGGGTAATGAGTCCATTCGTGGTGATCCGTGCAGGTGGTGTAAATGCTATGTAATTACCTCACTGCTGTGGGTAACACAGCGAAAATAGTAATGGACACAAATTTTAAACGTGCAATTCAGTAGGCACACGAGATTAAACGTGCAACGTGCTGGGTGATAGATCCATCCGTGATGGTCCGTGCAGATAGTGTTAATACTATGCAATTACCTCACTGCTGTGAGTAACACAGCAAAAGATAGTAATGGGCACCAAGGTGATTGCAGGGATGGCTGTATAAACGAATTTTCTTTAGGAGACTTCTTATGGCTTCCTCATGGATGGTAGGTAAACTCAGAGGAATGAATCAGAGAAAACCGCCATAGTGTAGTTGTTTTTTAAAATATAGCAATTTATTTAAATGATTTAAAACTACTCACAAGTGAAGCAGGAAAAATAGACACATACGACAAACAGCAAATAAAACCGGATACGAACGTCACTTCCGGGCGTCCTACGCGTTACGTCGTCAAGACTTCCCAGTTGAAGTCTTGACGACGTAACGCGTAGGACGCCCGGAAGTGACGTTCGTATCCGGTTTTATTTGCTGTTTGTCGTATGTGTCTATTTTTCCTGCTTCACTTGTGAGTAGTTTTAAATCATTTAAATAAATTGCTATATTTTAAAAAACAACTACACTATGGCGGTTTTCTCTGATTCATTCCTCTGAGTTTACCTACCATCCATGAGGAAGCCATAAGAAGTCTCCTAAAGAAAATTCGTTTATACAGCCATCCCTGCAATCACCTTGGTGCCCATTACTATCTTTTGCTGTGTTACTCACAGCAGTGAGGTAATTGCATAGTATTAACACTATCTGCACGGACCATCACGGATGGATCTATCACCCAGCACGTTGCACGTTTAATCTCGTGTGCCTACTGAATTGCACGTTTAAAATTTGTGTCCATTACTATTTTTGCTGTGTTACCCACAGCAGTGAGGTAATTACATAGCATTTACACCACCTGCACGGATCACCACGAATGGACTCATTACCCAGCACATTGCACGTTTAATTGAGTGTGCTTACCGAATTGCACGTTTTGATTTGATTGTGTATGGGACATTTTATACAAATCACGATTTAATATTTATTTATTTTTCTTTGTATATATATATATTACACGCTGGACACGTGCATATATCTTATATCTTATTTTTTACGTTAAACATTTATGTGGTTTTTTTTGTGTTTTTTTGCACTTATCAATCACCGGCATGGTTTTTTAACTCATTGATATATATGTATAGGGATATTCTCTGATTGATTTATGCACGGTTGCACTTTATATAGCTCTATAATTGCACATTTTTAGTCTTGTTGTGGCTATTTGAATGTTTTGTAATTAGCGCATCACATCTTTATTCAATTACCTTTACCAGTGAGAGACAACTCATTTAGTGATTGCTGCTTTTTTTCATTTGCTATTCTCGCCCTCTCCTATCTTTTCCATAGAGCGCGGAAGTCTCTATATATATTCGATATTTTTAGTTTATTTTA
Source organism: Lithobates pipiens (assembly GCF_037356315.1). Taxonomy (NCBI): domain Eukaryota; kingdom Metazoa; phylum Chordata; class Amphibia; order Anura; family Ranidae; genus Lithobates; species Lithobates pipiens. The sequence continues at coordinate 29,404,112 of NW_027507748.1, read as the reverse complement.
TTTGATAAAATATCAACGCTCTGTTGTAGCGAGCACTGGCAAAGATAGTTAATATGGAAGACAAACCTTGGGGAATCCTGGGAAGAGAAGGCTACATAAGGAAGAAAGGGGGGTTGTGGGACGTTCAGGATATAAGGTGACCACATTAAAGATAGTATCCTATAATGTACGTGGGCTTAATACCCCCATTAAAAGAGCTAACATCCTAAAAGAAATGAAGTATCTCAAAGCCGATATCGTTTTACTCCAAGAGACACACATCTCTCAAGACTCTAATCTTAAAATTTGGTCAAGTGACTATCCTCTATGGTTCTAAGGGGATTCCCCAACCAAACAAGCTAGGGGAGTCGCCATAGGATTTTCTAGAGGAGTAAGGTTTACCCCCGAAGAAAGAATGATGGACCCGGAAGGGCGATATTTGTTTCTAAGGGGTAGAATAAATTAAGTAGAATACTCCATAGCAAATATTTGTGGTTAGTGGTGGTAGGGCCGTTTCTAAGGCAGGGCAAAAGGGACAGCTGCCCTGGGCCCTGTCATTGTTGTGGGGCCCAAAGCAGCTGCCTCATACTTGCCAACTATCCTGGTTTAAATTCCCTCACCTTTTGAGGTTTTAGTCCTGTGCTGTGTCCCGATATCTCAGTGTGAAGTGCTGCTACTAATGCTGTCCAGCTCTGCCCTATTGTTGTGTACAGATGTCTCACCTGCAGACCCTGTGTTTACATGTAAATTACTGGCATTCATATGTAAATATTGGCAGCAGTAAGTAAATAGCGGCGGCCAGCGGCATTGACATGTATATCATGCCCCCCTGAGGTCATATCCACAGTAATCTCTAACAATCAATCAACAATCAGAAATCATGTGCTGTAACCTCTAGCAACTAACCAGTGAGCTGTAATGTGTTCTGTAACCTCTAGCAACCAGTCAGTGAGCAGTAATGATACACTGTAACCTCTGGCATCCAATCACAATAGCTGCCTGATCTGATTCAGTAAACTGATTTTGAGTCTAGCTGCTATTTATTGTATGTCTCAGAGCAGGTGAGGAGTGAAACTGCATGGGGGGGCCCAAGAAAAGTTTTGCCCAGGGTCCAATCAATATTAAAGACGGCCCTGAGTGGTGGCATTCATTTAGAATGGTAACCCAATGCACTTGTAACCAAATTTTAAAGTGCGTGTGTGGGGAAGGTTATTACTGAATATATAGTATCACACAAAAGTGAGTACCCCCCTCACATTTTTGTAAATATTTTATTCTAACTTTTCATGTGACAACACTGAAGAAATGACACTTGTCTACAATGTAAAGTAGTGAGTGTACAGCTTGTATAGCAGTGTAAATTTGCTGTCCCCTCAAAATAACTCAACACACAGCCATTAATGTCTAAACCACTGGCAACAAAAGTGAGTACACCTCTGAGTGAAAATGTCGAAATTGTCCCCAATTAGCCATTTTCCCTCCACGGTGTCATGTGACTCGTTAGTCTTAAAAGGTCTCAGGTGTGAATGGGAAGCAGGAGTGTTAAGTTTGGTGTTATCGCTCTCACTCTCTCATACTGATCACTGGAAGTTCAACATAGCACCTCATGGCAGGGAACTCTCTGAGGATCTGAAAAAAAAGAATTGTTGCTCTACATAAAGATGGCCTAGGCTATAAGAAGATTGCCAAGACCCTGAAACTGAGATGCAGCACGGTGGCCAAGACCATACAGAGGTTTAACAGGTCAGATTCCCCTCAGAACAGGCCATGGATGACCAAAGAAGTAGAGTACACGTGCTCAGCGTCATATCCAGAGGCTGTGTTTGGGAAATAGACGTATGAGTGCTGCATTCCTGCAGATTTTGAAGGGGTGGGGGGGATCAGCCTTTCAGTGCACAGACCATACGCTGCACACTGCATCAAATTGGTCTGCATGGCTGTTGTCATAGAAGGAAGCCTCTTCTAAAGATGATGAACAAGAAAGCTTGTAAACAGATTGCTGAAGACAAGCAGAATAAGGACATGGATTACTGGAACCATGTCCTGTGGTCTGATGAGAGCAAGATAAACTTATTTGGTTTAGATGGTGTCAAGCGTGTGTGGTGGGACAAGTGTGTCTTGCCTACAGTCAAGCATGGTGGTAGGAGTTTCATGGTCTGGGGCTGCATGAGTGCTGCCGGCACTGGGGAGCTACAGGTCATTGAGGGAACCATGAATGCCAACATGTACTGTGACATACTGAAGCAGAGCATGATCCCCTCCCTTCAGAGACTGGGCTGCAGGGCAGAATTCCAACAAGATAACAACCCCAAACACACCTCCAAGATGACCACTGCCTTGCTAAAGAAGCTGAGGGTAAAGGTGATGGACTGGCCAAGCATGTCTCCAGACCTAAACCCTATTGAGCACCTGTGGGGCATTCTCAAACGGAAGGTGGAGGAGCGCAAGGTCTCTAACATCCACCAGCTCTGTGGTGTCATCATGGAGGAGGGGAAGAGGAATCCAGTGGCAACCTGTGAAGCTCTGGTGAACTCTATGTCCAGGAGGGTTAAGGCAGTGCTGGAAAATAATGGTGGCCACACAAAATATTGACACTTTGGCCGCGTACACACGGGCGGACTGTTCGCCCAACCTTGTCCGCTGAACAGTGTTTGGGCGGACAGTCCGCTCGTGTGTGGGGCTTCAGCGGACAGTTTCAGCGGACAGTTTCAGCGGACAGTTGGACGAACAAGGTCTTACGGAAATTCCGAAAAACTGTCCGCTGAAACAAGGTTTCAGCGGACTGTTCGCTCGTGTGTAGGCTTGTTCGGCCAACTAAGTCTCGCGCATGCTCAGAAAGGATTTCCACGCCGAAAGCTATAATGCAGTGTATAGGACGTCGTATTTTTCGTCCCGTCGTACGTGCCGTTCACGTCATCGCGCACGGTTTCAGCAAACTGTTCGTCCGTCGTGTGTGGCCATGTCCGTCCATGCTAAGTTTGAGCGGACTGTTTGCCGAAACTGTTGGACGGACAAAGTTGGGCGAACAGTCCGCGCGTGTGTACGCGGCCTTTGGGTTCAATGTGGACATTTATATATTTCTTATATGCGTTTACACATTGATACCTTCAATTATTCTCTACCAAATGGATAAGACCTATAGTGATTCGAAGTTGAGACAGGAGAGATGAGGTTGGCGCACTTTGCGGGGTCACCGCTTCTTCAGGACCGGCCGTCTCTTACATAGAGGCAAAAAGGGTGAAGTATATTCTGAAAGCAAAAAAATACATACTTCATTTTCAATGCAACAAAAACAGACTTTAGCTCATGATGCCAATGTTTATATACTTATATATTCACTATCCCCCGAATAAAGAGAGAGGAAGAACAGGGAGAAAAAAATAAAAAAAATGTGGATATATAAGTATATATATTATGCCATCATGAGTTAAAATATATTTTGGCGTTTTAAAATTTGAGTTTGTTTTTGCTATAAAACATATCCAATAAAAAAAAAAAAAAAAAAAAAAGGAAAAAAAATCGAATTTCTTCATCAATTTAGGCCGATATGTATCCTGCTACATATTTTTGGTAAGAAAAATCTCAATAAGCGTATATTAATTGGTTTGCACAAAATTTATAGCGCCTACAAACTATGGGATATTTTTATGTAATTTTTATTTAATATTTCTTTTTTTTTTAACAGTAATGGCGGCAATACCAGGACTTATAGCGGGACTGCGACATTGCGGTGGACACATCGGACACTAACTGACACTTTTTTTTTAACCATAACATTTTTATTTTTAATGAAAGGTATCATAACAGATATTGACATTACTAACTGACACTTTTGATACTTTTTTGGGATCAGTGACACCAATACAGTGATCAGTGTTAAAAAAGGTGCACTGTCACTGTACTAATGACACTAGTTGTGAAGCATATCATCGGGGGCAATCAAATGGTTAAATGTGTTCCCTGGGAGTGATAACTGTGTGTGTGTGTGGGGGGGGGCGTGCATTTACTATGGGATGGCAGAGATCCGTGTTCCTGTTTAGCAGAAACACAGGATCTCTGTCTCCCCTACTAAGCCCTTGTACACACGGTCGGATAATCTGTCGGATTGCGTCTTATCGGACCGCGTCGTCGGATAATCCACCTGTGTGTGATATGCATCGGACTGATTCCGTCCGAATCTCCGTCGGACCCAATTTTCCAACATGTTGGAAATATTTCCCGACCAACTGGGCCGGTCGGACCTAATCCGATCATGTGTAGAGCATTTTGATCGGACCAAGTGCCACGCATGCTCAGATCAAATTCCTACATCAAAGCTATTGGCTACTAGCCTGAACGTAGTCCCATTGTAACAAAATTATGTCATCATGTTCTGAATGATCGGATTTTTCGCCAACTTGGCCCGACCGTGTGTATGCAACAGTTTCGGACAAGATCCGACGGACAAAATCCGACGGATTTGGTTGTGGAAATCTCCGACCGGGGCTAACAGAGAGGCGATCTGCCTTGTTATGCCTGTCGGGAACAATCGGCGGGTCAGCCGGAGCTGCTGATTGTCTTCCGCTATTTCCAATCGCAGCAGGAGCAGGTTCGCCGGTGGCACGGAAGGGCAGAATCACGTACCTGCACGTGATTCTGCCCGGAGGGGCTGCCTCCCCTCGTAAATGTACTTGGGGGCGATCGGCAAGCAGTTAAGCTTTGAAAAATAAAACCTGGAAGCTGACTGGTTTCTATGCAGAGCTGCACCAGATTTTGCACTCTCCAGTTTTAGTAAATCTCCCCCTATACTGTACACCAGTGCCCCTGGGGCTCTTCAAAGGAGAAAAGTTTTTAGTGATTGGAAACTTTAAATTATAATGTACAGTCTCCAGGATTGGAGGTATCCCCAGAAACGCTCTATATCCCGCATCTTCTATAGGGAGATCATTTTAGTATGCGCAATTGATGGTGTGTTAAAGTAAAAGCCGTAATTTGTGAACACCTGAGCCTAAATTTCCCACGCCTTGCACCTGTGTCTGTGAATATGTGGAAAGACACATCTGTTCACAATAACATTTTCTTCTGGTTGAATCATTGGATTGTATACATTTTAATTGTTTGCATACTTGCAGTAAAAGGCTCCCTCGTGTGGCTAATACTCTACATACAATAAATATGTTTTTTTTTTTTTATTCATGAACCTGTAGAGTTGGATTTTCCGATTATTATAACACTTTCCTATTGCCTAACCACCTAAATACCAGCATATTACACCCCCTTAATTACCCCCTTAATTACCAGGCCATTTTTCATATTTCAATGCTGTGGTGCTTTAAATGACAGCTACTCCGTCACGCAACACTGTGCCCAAATGAACTTTATACCATTTTTGAGGCAGACAGAGCTTTCTTTTGGCAGTATTTATAAACCACTGGTTTTTGTATATATATATATATATATATATTTTTTTTTTTTTTTTTTTTACTATATAAAGAAAAAAAGATTAAACATTTTGAAAAAAAAAAAGATTCCTCTATTTTCTGTCATAAAACATATCCAATAAAAAGCCAGGATATCACGAACGGAAAGTAGACTGACATGGGAATTTATAGATAGGCAACTCCTATCCTCATATTGATTAGTGGTTCCAAATTGATAATAACTTAAGCCCTTGTACACACGGTCGGAGAATCCGTCGGAATGTGTCCTATCGGACCGTGTCGTCGGATAATCCGACTGTGTGTGGTATGCATCGGACTGATTCCGTCCGAATCTCCGTTGGACCCAATTTTCCAACATGTTGGAAATATTTCCCGACCAACTGGGCCGGACTGACCTAATCCGATCATGTGTAGAGGATTTTGATCGGACCAAGTGCCACGCATGCTCAGATCAAATTCCTACATCAAAGCTATTGGCTACTAGCCTGAATGTAGTCCCATCGTAACGAAATTACGTCATCATGTTCTGAAAGATCGGATTTTTCGCCAACTTTGTCCGACGGTGTGTATGCAACAGTTTCGGACAAGATCCGACGGACAAAATCCGACGGGCAGAATCCGACGGATTTGGTTGTGGAAATCTCCGACCGTGTGTACAGGGGCTAATGCAGTAGGGAACAGATACAAAAGATACGCTCAGCATCTTTCCAAATAACTGTTCTGCTTTACTATGACGCAATTGGTAGTTTATGGTAACAAGGGGCGTAACATAGGCAGAATAGTTATTTGGAAAGATGCAGAGTGTATCATTTGTGTCTGTTCCCTACTGCAGTAGTTATTATTAATTTGGAACCACTAATCAATATGAGGATAGGAGTTGCCTGTCTATAAATTTCCTTGTCAAGACCAAGATAAAAAATGTTTTTGCTACATTTTTTTTTTTTTATGATAAAACATAGTGAAATGGTTAAGATGTGCTTAGCAGTGGCGCTAAGTCCATTAGTGCCCCACCCTGCCCCACCCCGTCCATGCACCCAGCCCCCTAATCTACAGGCAGTGTGCAAGAATTCCATTGGGAGGGGTGTTTTCGTTTGAAGCACATGATTAGAGCCAGAGGCTCTAATAGGCTTCAAAAAAGAGCACTGCGCCCCGAGCCCACCCAGTTGTGTGACAATAGTGAATCAATGTTCGCTATTGTAACACTGATTTTTGTTTCCCAGTCGAACAGGAAGCGGCTCCTGAGACCTGTTTCCCGTTTGGCCGAAAGGAGAAGCTACCCTATTGGCCAAGGGAGGAGGAGGGAGGAGACACACAGCGAGGACACCGCCCAGAGGAAAGCGCTGCCTGGGGTAAGTGTTGCAGGTGAGCGACCGACCCTGACCCCGATCAAGGGGGGTGCATGGGTGACCCGACCAAGGGGGTGGCTGGCTGCCTGTGCCGCTCCCCCAAGAAAATATACCACCAGCCACCACTGGTGCTTAGTGGAAGAAAGTTCCTACAGGATAAAATTGCATTGTGCGCAATGGCTAGATTTTGTGGCTAAGCGCAAAGCGACGGGTGGCCACCTTCTGCACCTGTATTTCCTTCTCTGCATCACGGTGGTGTCCTCGCTGTGTGTCTCCTCCCTCCTTCTCCCTTGGCATCAAAACAATCCCACAAACAAAATAAATCCAGACTAATGGTGAAAAAAAACAAGAAAAAAACGCTGCTGCGCACAATGTCCAGACGCTTGACATATAAGAAATACAATACAAATAGCGCAGCGCTAAGGTTGAAAAGGAAAAAAACATGTATATGATATTCAGAAAACTTGTAGTAAAAAGTATAGTCCCAGAAAGATGTTTCAAGATAAATCAGGATGAGGAGTCCCACATGCTGTGATAGTGAAGGAGGAGATAAAAGATAGATCAGTTGTCACCAGGCAAAACCACAAACTGCGCTGCCAGAGATCGTGTGACCCCCTGGCTAAGAGTGGTCAAACTTGTCTTCAATTACAATAACCAAGCCAGAGCTCCAGAACGTTTGGATATCCTCCCCTATCACCGTATAGGATGGCACCATAAAGACAGGCAGACGAATGCTGGAAATACAGCCCTTAGTATTCAACTCCCCTGCAGGGATTAATACAAGTCACAAGGCATGCAATAAAAAGGTAATCCACATAGTGTTATATCGTTTTAAAACCAATTTATTAAAAAAAAATAACACTCACATAAGTAGCAATAATACAAGCATGTTAGCGCCAAAAAAGTCGTTCTTCCAGGAAGCAAGATGGCTGACCATCAATTGTGCATGCATTGTAGCGTGTGTGCATAGCTCCACCCTACACGTTTCATCATATGTGATTTCATCAGGGGCACCTGCTGTTTTATCCCTCACCCAAAACAATCCTATAGTCATTGTCAGTAATATTTTTTTCTTTCAACCATTTTTATCATTAAAGAAAGTTTTAATACAAAAGTAATTTTGTACAGGAAAGTCAAGTAGGTCAGAGCCCCGACCAAAATACAGCGTGAATACAGTGCCAGCCTCAATTTAAATATAATAAAAGGCTAGCGAGCACAGAGGCAATCGAAAAACAAAGGTGCATATAGGTAATAAAATATTTCAAGTGACTAAGAGGGCAGCTGAGCTTGTGGACCCGATGCGCACCAAAAGCATAAAACGGGGACTGGCCCCAATCATAAGAGCATACAATTCAAAAATAGAGAAGGGAAGACAGACGTGGAAAGAGAAAGGGGAGTAAAAGAGGGGGGACCTGGTTGGATAAGCAGAACCTAGGTCGAAGAGGAGGAAAAGGACAGAGAGTCAGAATAAAGAGGGGGGAAACCCAGATGAAGAGCCTGCATTATCATCTAGAAACCAGAAATCATGACCAGGGTCTAGAATGTGAGCTCCTACAGCTAAATATTAACTTAGTGAGCCCATGGCCCCCAATCCTTCTTAAACCAAGGTACAGAGTCATTAAGCTTACTTGCAAGGTGTTCATAGAGCATGATCCAGGAAACCTTACCCCTGAACATAGCAAAGTGAACCGAGGAGCTCTTCCAGGAGCAAGCAATAGTAAGTTTGATGGCTAACAGCAAAAAGTGAATGAACTGTTGTGTGGAGCGAGTGACATCAGAAAGAGTGGATAAGCATCATGGAAAATGTAGTTCCAAAACATCTGGGGTGCCAAGGTTCGCCATCACTGTTCTAGGGCATTCCCACCAAGTATGAAGCATAGGTCCTAAAGATTGGCAGCCTCGGAAACAATAAGGTCGAAAATAGACGAGCCGGGACCATATACCATGTAGTGAGGATCTTGATACTCGCTTCCACCAGAGAGAGTGGAAGGAAGCATGCCATTGGTCCAGGTCATTCTCCGAAGCCAGATCCCATAAGTCCCACACCAGCATATAAGGTAATTTGATAGAGGAATCAAGCAAGAGCCGGTAGATAGTAGAAGTCTCTCCTCTATCCATCTTCCTGTGCACATCAACTCTCATAAAGGGTCACTCTAGGGTCCTTCAGCACCTCTGGGCCTGATGACTGTAGGAAATTGGAAATCTGAAGGTTTCAGATGATTGCATCTTCAACCGTGACTTACAATGTGCTAAGTCCGTGAAAGGGCCTCTGGGAGTAAGAAAGTGACCTATGCGACATAAACCTTTGTTGAGCGGCCAGCGAAAAGCTTGTGGATCCAGACCCAGTGGGAATGCTGGATTATTAAACAGGTGGGAAGGGGTTAAACTGTGATGGTTGTAATTTTGAGAAAGCCCAAGGTCAAAAATCTTCCAGCTCATAGAAGGGGCTAGTCAACACAAATCACAGTCCCTGACGGTAGAGCCTGCTATGCAGCAGACGGCCTCTCTTACACCTCTGACTCGAGGCCCCCTGGTAGAGCAGACAGGAGGCGCAGGAGTGCAGAGTCGCACGAGTGCCTGATGGGTCGCAGACTGTGGAATCAGAAGCAGTTGCAGGAGGAACGGCAGTCCAGCAGGATTCTCCAAGCAGAAGAGAGGGAAGGTACAGGCAGGCCGGGTCATACACTGGCGGACATGTCAGGAGCAGGTGTGGTAGGCAGAAGAGTAGTCAGCCGGGTCAGTGATGGGCTGGCAGTGAGGTAGCAGAAGGAGCAGGCAGATGCTGTGGTCAGACAAGCAGGGTCAAGTGTGGGCAGAGAGCAGGAATCGTCAGAGGCAAGCCAGGTCGGGTAACAGGAACAGGTATCAGTTACAGGCAACAGGAACACATGGGAATGCTGTAGAGCAGACAGCAACGAGTCTGTGCACTGGCAGAGTTTAAATAGCCTGTTGGACAGCAAAAGCTGTCACAGGTTGCGCGCATGTGCACGTGTATGCGCTAATGCATGCAAAGACATGCGCAGGCCAACTGGCGAAAATCTGACTGAGGAAACAGGCTGTATTGGATTCTCATCTTGAGTATTGGCATGCCCTTCCTGGCAATGTGCACGTGTGTGCGCATATGCGTGCGTACGCACTCTTGCGCGCACAGGCGCGCACAGATGCACCAGAGGTTTTCTGACAGGAGCTGAGGTCACAGGTTGTCCTCTTCTGGTAGAGCAGACAGGAGGCGCAGGAGTGCAGAGGTGCACGAGTGCCTGATGGGTCGCAGACTGTGGAATCAGAAGCAGTTGCAGGAGGAACGGCAGTGTAGCAAGATTCTCCAGGCAGAAGAGAGGGAAGGCACAGGCAGGCCAGGTCATACACTGGCGGACATGTCAGGAGCAGGTGCGGTAGGCAGAAGAGTAGTCAGCCGGGTCAGTGATGGGCTGGCAGTGAGGTAGCAGAAGAAGCAGGCAGATGCGGTGGTCAGACAAGCCGGGTCAAGTGTGGGCAGATAGCAGGAATCGTCAGAGGCAAGCCGGGTCGGGTAACAGGAACAGGTATCAGTTACAGGCAACAGGAACACATGGAAATGCTGTAGAGCAGACAGCAACGAGTCTGAGGAAACAGGCTGTATTGGATTCTCATTTTGAGTATTGGCATGCCCTTCCACAGGGGCGCACAGATGCACCAGAGGTTTTCTGACAGGAGCTGAGGTCACAGGTTGTCCTCTTCTGCCGCTATCTTGGGTACTGGCTAGCTCTTCCTGACACACAGCTGTTTCAAATTTAAAAAGTTTTATAAAATAGTAAATAAGAACTAAATGCATGGACAATGTGACCCCCTACAACCAATAAGATCTCAGTATACTGAAATTCGAAAGAGAGAAATGCTGATTTGTTGTGGATTACTTCTTTTTGAACCTTAGGGTTGAGGAGCTGATTGGTATCACCATCCTATCACTCACACCAGGTCCTGGATAATAGGACCACTCCTATGTATTCCATTGTGTAACAAAATACAAAATTACATAAAGCACTGAAAGAAAAGGTCATCTGACCTCACATATATTACTTCTGTCAGCTTACACCAGAGGATTGCATTAAAATTGATGCCTGTACAGCCATGTACATAACTAGGGGCTAGTGACTTCTTTAAGCAAACATAAATAAATTAGTAAGCAGTACTGCGGAGCGACGGCCTGACATGTCAGGGAAAAAAACGTTCCCTCCATTAAGGGTTGCGCCGCGTGAACCGCAGCCCTCGGGCGGGAGCGGGAAGCCGGCTGTGAAATAGCCAAGTGTTTCTGAAGGAAAGTGATTACATTGTATATAGCTTGCAAGGCAAACATGGCAGGAGGCTGCAGACTGGTGGGACTGGCGATCCCAGCTGTAATAATGGGATTGCGGACACTCTCACTCCATAGAGTTATGTAATGAATCACCGTCATCGGCAAACAGGAAGGACAAAGATGTGTGAAAAATATTAATAAATTAGATTACCAAATGTTTATGTGATAACATCGTACAGATACAGGGGGGTGAGGAGAGAGGCACTGGGGTCCTCAGAGGATCATATCTGTAATAACAAACACTTTCCTTCCCTTCACCACTTCCCTTTAGTTTTACTTTAGTTTTACTAAACTGTTCTAGACATGTGCAACTCGTTACAAATTACTTTTTTTTTAACAAATTTCGACAAATTCGTTAATTCAGAAATATCCGAATTAACAAAAACCCGTTTCCCGCATTTTTCCCCGAAAATCCGTAAATTTGAATATTCGAAAATTCTTTAATTCGTAAATTCGAGAATTCATAAATTAAAAAATTAGGAAATTAGTATATTAGGGAATTTGGAAATTTGAAAACTCAAAAATGAGAAAATGAGAAAATCTGAAATAATAACTAACTAATAATAACTTAACTATAAGTAACTATTAAATTATAGGTATTGGAATTCCCTTTCAAATTTGGCTGTTAGTGAATGTAACGAATACCAATTGATCCGAAGTTCCGAATGATCCAAAATAACGAATTCCGTATCTAAACGAATGGAACGTAACAAATTAATAATAATACATATCAATGATAATAATAAAAACTTTTTATTATTATTATTGTTCTTATTGTTTTTTATTATTAATTAATTTTGTTCCATTCATTTAGATGTGGCATATGTTATTTTGGGTAATTGGGAAATTCCAATACCTATAATTTAATAGTTAGTTATTACTAGTTAGTTAGTTAGTTATTCTTTCAAATTTTGGGATTTTCAAATTTTCGAACTTACGAATTTATGAATTTTTGAATTTACGAATTTATGAATTGGGATCAGAACGAATGACCCAAAAAAACGAAAAAATTAAAAACGAATATGAACACGTTTTTCTGCAGGGCACATTTCTAAACTGTTCCTTCCTTGTCTCTTCTCTTCTCTTCTTTTCTTTCTTTGTCCTCTTCTCCTGTATCCTTCCTCTTCTCCTTTCTTTCTTTGTCCTCTTGTCTTGTGCTCTTCCTCTCCTCTCCTTTGCTGCTCTCCTCTCTTCTCCTCTTCTCCTCTGCACTGTTGTCCTCTTCTCTCTCCCATTCTCTTCCCTTCTTCACTCCCCTCCAAAAGTGTCAAACATGATCCAGTCATGGTTGGTCCATCAGCAGGATGAAAAATAAAAATATAAAGCATATACGCCAACCCATAGTGTAACCCATAAAAAAAAATGTATTCAAAAAATAACAGGTGAAACTTGCAAAGGGGATCACACTAAGCCAGGAGTCGGCAACCTGTCGATCGCGGTCCACCTACAGGTGACTGGTGGACTGCAAACTCCATATCCCTCTCTCCCTCCCGCCTCCTCCACCACGCTTTCCATGTCCCGACCCCGGACCCTCTCTCTCTCCCTCCCGCCCCCAGCCTCCTCTGCCGCTGTCATCAGTAAACAGGGGAGACTGGGAGGAAGCACAGCTCAGGACTGAGGGCAGGAGGAGGAGCTGGCCAAATTAACTTTTTAAGTTAAACCACTGGTAATTGGTTGCTAGGACAAAGGGTGGTGCTAAGCAACCAATCACCAGATTGCTAATATGAAAATTGCCTCTGCCAGCTCCCGCCCTCTGTCCAGAAGTGTGCTTCTTCCTGGTCTCCGCTGTGGAAAAAGGTAAGACACTGCTATAGGAGGAAAGGGGGGCCAGAAGTTACTGCTATAGGGGAAAGGAGAGGGGGGCAGAGGACACAATTGTGTGTGTGTGTGTGTGTGTGGGGGGGGGGGGGGGGTGATGTGAAGGGGGCAGAGGACACTGTTATAGGCAGGGTCACCCCTATAGCAGTGTCCTCTACCACCCTTCACATCACCCCCTACCCCCCCTGAACCCTGCATTCTGAGCCTAATACACTCCTTAACCCTTAATTTTGAGCACCATGCACTCCCGATCCTTGCATTCTGCCCATATAGCACTTCTTAACCCTGCATTCTAAGCATAATACACTCTCAATCCCTGCATTCTGAGCTTAATGAACTCCTTAACCCTGAATTCTGAGCGCAATGCACTCCCGATCCCTGCATTCTGACCATATTGTCCTTCTTAACCCTGCATTCTAAGCATAATACACTCTTTAAGCCTGCATTATGAGCCTAATACACTCCTTAACCCTGAATTATGAGCACAACGCACTCCCAATCCCTGCATTCTGACCATATTGCACTCCTTAATGCTGCATTCTAAGCATAATACACTCCTTAACCCGGCATTCTGAGCCTAATACACTCTTTAACCCTGAATTCTGAGCGCAATGCAACAAACTCTCCCAACGGTCAACAAGCGTGCATGATGAGGAAGCATCACCTATTTTCTACGACGCTTCATCACCACGCACGCTTGCTCCTTCAGAAGGAGATGTAACATGTGTATTTAACCTATCTATATGATGGTCCACAGGATCCAGTACAAGACTTTAATACTTGACATGTGCATTCCTTTCTCGTCCGAATGCATTTTCTTCCTGAACTTCGGGTATTTTCGTTATCCTTTTAACAAACAATAACGAACGTGCAGAATCCGAAAACCAAAACATCCGACATAAACAAATGCTTTATTTTCGTTGTGACAACAGTTCGATACAGATAGGAGATTCGACGTGACGCTGACAATAGCGACCTGTGTCCATGGAACCTGTGGTCGAATGTGCCTAACCTTAGCTTTATTACTTCAAGATTATTCTACATAGAGAGAAAAGATGATTCGACATAGAGAGAAAAGATTCAACATCATAGAGACAATAGCAAAGAAGGTCGAATGTGCCTAACCTAACTCTATTAGTCCAAGATTATTCGACATAGAGAGAAAAGATTCAACATGAAGATTCGACGAAGCAGTCACCGCGAGCGGACATTTATGGTCAAATGCTCTGCCCATAGGATATAGAAGAATTCTAATGTTGGTTGACTAGTAATAATAATTAATAAATATAATTATTACTAGTGTCATACAACATTATAATTCTACTATAGCTTGTAGGCTGAACATTCGATTGGAAATGTACGATTGCGGCGTCGTACAGTTTAGCGGCTCCGTTGAATCTTCTTCGAACTTTCGACAGACACCACAAGCCTTCAATGACAGATTAGACTCGGGGTGGAGTATGGATGTGGACTACCCCATTGGATGATCTCCCTGCATGTGAAGGAAACTGAGCCACCTGCACTGTGTGGGGAGGTACTAGAGCCGGCTGGGTGCTTCAGCTTAATACAGCAACAAAAGTACAACATGTGGAAGATGGTGGAGCTTTAAAGGGACGGGGGAGATAGGGGCTGGAGCTTTAAAGGGACGGGGGAGATAGGGGAAGTGGAGAGGGGGTTGCATGCAGAGGTTAGAGCTGAAGAGGGGTGAAAGTGAGATATGGATGGGGGATGCAGAGGTTGGCAGCTGTGGAAGAAGGATGAACCCTGAATTTTTGTGTAACACACCCCTGAACTCTGCATTCTGTATGCAGCACATCCCTGAACTCTGCATTGTTTATGCAGCACACCCCTAAACTCTGCATTCTGTATGCAGCACACCCCTAAACGCTACATTCTGTATGCAGCACACCCCTGGACTCTGCATTCTGTATGCAGCACACCCCTAAACTCTGCACTCTGTGTGTAACACACACCAACCCCCCTGAATTCTGCACTTTGTAAGTAATGCACGCCTAGTATTTAATGCCCCTGTAAGGCCACCTCACTATTAGTGAAATGTGACCACACCCACTATTTGATGAAGTTTGGAGGGTGTGTGTGTGTGTATGGAGGGGGATTAAGGGGTCCTGGTTGAGTTCCTGCACCTATTTTCTAAGAAAAAAGGCCTTGAATAAGCCAATTTAGGCCTCAGGCACACTGTTGCTGTCAAATACCCATTTTACAGGCATTTTACTTTTTTTTTTACTGCCCCTAAACGCCCCTCTGTGTTAGCCCATGGGTCCATACAAATATAGGTTTTTTAGAAGGGTTTAGGGGCAGAAATCTGAACGCACCAAAATTACATTCAAAAGAGGAACATTTGGGCAGAAAAAAACACCTGATTTGCCTAAAGGCGTATAGATGTGACTTAATTCTAGGCGTGTTGAGCACAATGACCGGTATGCAGTAAATGACTATTATATTTTAACGCCCAAAAGCTTGACATGGCTGGATGCATCTACACACACATTAAACCCATTGAGAAAAGTATTAAGAAGAGCCAGCGGGTGAGGCGTGTGAGTCGAGGACTCCAGAGTTTCAGGTAGCCGCCTTACCGTAGTCCTGGATCTTAAATTGCACACAAAGAGGAGCGGTTGGCCTTCTTGGGTACCTACAAAGGCTTTTCATATCTTCAATGTGGGCTATATCAGCTCCTGCATTAATTTGGTGATTTTAGATGCAAGAAGTCGGCCCCTGACAATGAAAGGGTTACAGAAGAAGGGAGTTTGTTTATTTTACCCAACGTAGATTAATTATTTATTCACTTAATTGTCATGTCTTCTATTTCTGAGCTTCTGCGAAACATTCCCAGTCTTGATAGATGAATAAACAAGCCTCGTTTATTAAGTGATAGAAAGTTTGAAATGCTTCGGCTTCCTGCAAAAAAAATGGTGCTTTGGGCTCCCTCCAGTACTGCTGACGTAAACCCATACCTTGACATTTGGATATGTGACCTCCATTGAAAGTGGTCATCACAGTCCTGGCTGAATAATCCACATTTCTGGCAGTGATGATGTGACCCAACACCTAGGCCTTTAGGTATTTGGGCAGGACTGGAAGGAGCATGGGGCAGCATTTTCTCCAGGAAAGGTAAATAACTTACAGTATATGCCTTATGTTACTGTTGCTGATAGCAGAAAAAATGTTAAGCATAGCTATATTAGCATTTTATAATAGGCCTGCTTTAAGTCATTGACTGTCAAGGACGTATCCTATACAATATGGCTATCAGACTTGCTTGAAGTCATTGACTATTAGTGCCCCATCGTTTTTGTCAGTGGGAGGCATAGTGCCTCACCATCATTGGTCAATGGAAGGAATAGTGCCCCATTGTTGGTTTCAGTGGGAGGAATTATGTACCATCATTGGTGTCAGTGGAAGAAATAGTACCCCATCATTGGTGCAAGAGGGAAGTATAGTGGTCTATTGTTGGTATCAGTGGGAGGAATAATGCCTCATCATTGGTGCCAGATAGTGCTTCAGAATTGGTGTCAATGGGATGAATAGTGCCCTATCATTGGTATCAGTCTGAGGAATAGTGCCCCATCATTGTTATCAGTGGGAGGTATAGTGCCCCATTTTTGGTGTTAGTGGGAGGAATAGCGTCCCATTGTTGGTGTCAATGGGAGAAATAGTGCCCCATCATTGGGTTCAGTAGGAGAAAGAGTGTTCTATTGTTGGTGTCAATGGGAGGAATAGTGCCCCATCATTGTGCCAGTGGGAGGAATAGTGCCCCATCATTGGTGTAAGTGGGAAGTATAGAGGTCCATCGTTGGTTTCAGTGGGTGGCACAGTGCCTCATCGTTGTTGTCAGTGGGAGGCATAGCACCTCATCATTGGTGTCAATGGAAGGAATCATGCCCTTCATTGGTTTCAGTGGGAGGCATAGTGTCCCATCATTGG
Source organism: Lithobates pipiens (assembly GCF_037356315.1). Lineage (NCBI taxonomy): Eukaryota > Metazoa > Chordata > Amphibia > Anura > Ranidae > Lithobates > Lithobates pipiens. The sequence continues at coordinate 29,387,274 of NW_027507748.1, read as the reverse complement.
TGTAAGTGGGAAGTATAGTGGTCCATTGTTGGTGCCAGCGGGAGGCATAGTGCCTCATCATTGGTGTCAATGGAAGGAATAATGCCCCGTCGTTGGTTTCACTGAAAGGAATAGTGCCCCATCATTGGTATAAATTGGAGGCATAGTGTCCCATCATTGGAGTCAGTGGAAGGAATAGTACCCCATCATTGGTGTAAGTGGGAAGTATAGTGGTCCATTGTTGGTATCAGTGGGAGGAATAGTGGCCCCTCGTTGGTATCAGTGGGAGGAATAAGGCCCCATCATTGGTGTCATATAGTGCCACGGCATTGGTGTCAATGGGATAATTAGTTCCCCATCGTTGGTATCGGTGGGAGGAATAGTTCCCCATCGCTGGTATCAGTGGGAGGTGTAGTGCCCCATTTTTGGTGTTAGTGGAAGAAATAGTGTCCCATTGTTAGTCTCATAGGAGGAATAGTGTCCTATTGTTGGTGTCAGTGGGAGGAATAGTGCCCCGTCATTGGTGTCAGTGGGAGGTATAGTGCCCCATCATTGGTGTCCATGGGAGGTATAGTGCCCAATCGTTTATATCCATGGGAGGAATTATGCCTCATCGTTGGTATCAGTGGGGGGAAAGTGCCTTGCATCAGTGGGAGGAACATAAAGGCTGCAGCTTGGAGGCCACTGCAACTCAACGCAGCTCCAATGCACATGCATTGCAGTGTAGAAAAAGCACATACACTACCCTACATTGTGGTGCACTGCTTTATCACAATAATGAATGTCTACTTTTCTGGACACATTGGTGCATTGTCGGCCCAATCATTTGAATGAGCCGCCTTAATGCAACACATGTCAATGCACAAAAGAAGTCCTTAAGGTACGTGTGCTGACGCAACGCATTGGACCAGAAAAGTTTGAACCCAGCCTTAATATACAGATTGCAAACTATTGAAAAAAGCTCCCAGTTAAATAATCTGCAGGCCTTTCCTCCTCCATACATGTTCACTATGGCAGCTTCCTCTTCCATTATCCATGTATATCTCCATATATTTTTTTTTATGCCAGCGATGTATAATTTATATCCACTCAACATAATTTGATCTGTAATTATGCTTTTATCACATTTCCACCTGCCCTAAGTCCTGTAACACTTTCCTAGACCGTGACGTCCCCTGTACAGGAGGGGGGGGGGGGGGGGGGGCAGCCTGGCCGCAGCAAGGAGAGAAGGAGAGCGGATTCCGAGGGGTAGGGGAGCGCTTCCATACTTAATGGAATTTTAGATGAGCAATAATAAGCCAAGAGCTCTGCCTGGCAGCCAAAATATGTATTTTTCACTGTTTCATTCCCTTTATTTATTCATTCCTTTTTGTAATAAGGCCCTTTCTGCGCCACATTAAAAGTAATCACTCAAAAGGAAGGTACAAAATGGCCGCTCACTTTCTTTGCCAATGTAATTATCTGTACTTATGTGTTTCAACATCTATCACCAGCAGATTGTACTGCCTACCTTTTTTTTTTTTTTAGATTTCTTCTCCCGTTCCGGGAGTGTTAGAGAAGTCTTATAGAGGAGAATTACTACAAAGGTGCCTTTTCTGTGCCGGTAAGATTGGGAGAGACGGCCTTGTGATTATTGCCGGCTCAGAGAAGGCAAAATCTTTGTTTTTGTGTAATGGCGGTTTATCTTACGAAGAGATGAGAAATACGAGATTACCATACGCGGCGCACCTTGTAATGTTTGGAGGACTGTTGTACAGATTGTCTTCAAGTTTGGTAACTTACAAGATGCAATAGAGAAGTCTTTGTGATCGGGGAGAAGGTTAAAGCTGAACTCTGGGCAGATATAAAAGTTACAAATGAATACAGTTCTGTATTAATACATCACTAGTTATTATTATTATTATTACTACTACAACTACTACTGCTACTACTACTACTACTAATAATAATAATAACAACATTAATCATTATTTTTAATAGTAGTAGTAATATTCTTCTTACTGAAAACAATAATGATGATGATGACAATAATAATAATAATAATAATAATAATAATAATAATATTACACTTTACATGTATGCTTAGTGTAAATAAAATATAATAATATATATTTTTTAAATAATAAGGAAATATCATTCACTTTACATTGTATGACTTGTGTAAATAAAATATACTACTACTATAACTATTATTATTATTATTATTATTATTATTATTATTATTATTATTATTATTATTATTAATCTTCTTACTAATAATAATAGCAAGAGAAGTCTTTGTGAAACTGAAAAAAGGTTAAAGTTGAACGCCAGACAAAGCCAGAGCCAGACAAATGTAATAGATACCAATTAATATATAAGTATTTATTATTATTATTAACAATCTACTTCTTACTAAAAATAATAATGGTGATAAAAATGTTGTTCTTGCTAAAATAATAATAATAATAATAATAATAATAATAAAAAAAAAATAATAATATTATTGCTCTTATTATTAGTCTTGCTAAATGATGATGATGATAATAACACTACTACTATTACAACTACTACTACTACTACTAATAATAGCATTATTATTGTTATTATTATTACGCTTACTAAAAATAATGGATGATGATAACAATATTACTACTACTACTAATAATAATACTAATAATAATAATAATAATAGTAGTAGTAGTAGTAGTTATTATTTTTCATCTTCTTGCTAATATTAATAGCAAGAGAAGTGTTAAAGCTGAACTCTGGGCAGATATAAAAAGACACATTGCATTAGAGTGCTCCATCACAACAGAAGTCTCTCTATCACATCAGAGATTCCCCATCACTTGAGAGGTCCCCCCATTACATCAGACTTCTCCATCACATCAGAGTCCACCCTTCATGTCAGAGGTCCTCCTTTACATCGGAGTCCCCCCCCCCCCCCCATCACATCAATGATCTCCCTATCGCAACAGAGATCCCCTTTACATCAGAGGTCCCCATCACATCAAAGATCTCCCCATCACATCATAGATCCCCCATCACACCAGATGCCCCCCCCCCCCATTACAATAGATGCCTCCATCATATCAGACTCCACCCTTCATGTCAGAGGTCCATCTTTACATCAGAAGTCCCTCTATCACATCAGAGATCCAACCTTTGTGTCAGAGGTCCCCCTTTACATCAGAGTTCCCCCCATTACATTAGAGGCCTGAATCACATCAGAGCCCACCACTTCATGTCAGAGGTCCCCCTTTACATCAGAAGTCTCTCTATCATATCAGAGATCCTCCCATCATATCAGAGCTCCTCCTATCACATCAGAGGTCCCCATCACATCAAAGATCTCCACATCACATCAACGATCTCCCTATCACATCAGAGATGCCCCATCACGTCAGATGTTCCCCATTACTGTAGAGGCCTCCATCACATCAGAGTTCACCTTTACATTAGAAGTCCCCCCCATCACATCAGAGATAGCCATCACATCAGAGGCCCCCCTCCCCATTACATTAGAGGCCTGAATCACATCAGAGCCCACCCTTCATGTCAGAGGTCCCCGTTTACATCAGAAGTCTCTCTATCAAATCAGATATCCGCCCATCATATCAGAGGTCCCCATATCACATCAGAGGTCCCCCCATCACATCAGAGATCCTCCCATCACATCAGGGATCCTCCTATTACATCAGAGATCCTCCCAACACATCAGAGATCCTCCTAATACATCAGAGATCCTCCCATCACATCAGAGATCCTCCCATCACATCAGGGATCCTCCTATTACATCAGAGATCCTCCCAACACATCAGAGATCCTCCTATTACATCAGAGATCCTCCCATCACATCAGAGATCCTCCTAATACATCAGAGATCCTCCCATCACATCAGAGATCCTCCTAATACATCAGAGATCCTCCCATCACATTAGAGGTCCTCTCTTCACATCAGAGATTCTTCCGTCACATCAGAGTTCCCCCAATCACATCAAAGATCTTTCCATCACATCAGAGATCCTCCCATCACATCAGAGGTCCCCCATCACCTCAGAGATCCCCCATCACATCAGAGATCCCCCATCACATCAGAGATCCCCCATCACATCATAGATCCCCCATCACATCAGAGATCCCCCATCGCATCAGAGATCCTTCATCACATCAGAGATCCTCCATCACATCAGAGGTCCCCCCATCATATCAGAAGTCCTCCCATCACATCAGAGTCCCCCTCTTCACATCAGAATTCTCCATTACATCAGCATTCCCCCATCACATCAGAGGTTGCCCCATTACATTAGAGGCCTCCATTCATACAGAGTCCATCCTTCATGTCAACGGTCCACTTTTGCATAAGAAGTCCCTCTATCACATCAGAGATTCTCCCATCACATCAGTGATCCCCCATCCCATAAAAGTTCCCCTATCACTTCAGAAGTCCCTCTGTCACATCAGAGAACCTAAATAGAAAATAAAAAAATAAAAAATAAATCACATCAGAGAACCTCCCATCACATCAGAGTCCCCCCAATCACATCAGAGATCCTCCCATCGCATCAGAGATTCTCCAGTCACATCAGAGATCCTTCTATCACATCAGAGTTCCCCCAATCACATCAGAAGTCGCCCCATCACATCAGTGACCCCCCATTACACCAGAGTCCCCCCACTGCACATTAGAAGGCCACCCCTCATGTCAGAGGTTCCCCTTTAAAAAAGATGACACCCCCATCACAGCGAAGATCCCTCCATCACAGAAGTCCCTCTTTGCATCAGGGTCCCAACATCACATTAGAGGTCCTCCCCATTACATGAGAGGCCTCCCATTACATGAGAGGCCTTCCCAATACATCCGAGGTCCCTCTTTACTGAGGATGGGCTCAGGCGTGTTCACAGCTCCAAGTGCCCGAGCCTGCCAGGAAGCTTACACTGCGCAGCACTAATCAAAGGCAGTGAGACATTTCCCCGATCCGTGGCTGCACAGATCAGGAAATGTCTCACTGCCTTTGATTAGCGCTGCACAGTGTAAGCTTCCTGGTGGACCCGGGCATGTGGAGATGCAAACATGCCTGAGCCCATCCTCATGCCACAACAAAATCCATGTTTTTTTTTTTCCGACGGATGTTGGCTCAAACTTGTATTGCATACACACGGTCACATAAAGTTGGTCGGAAATTGCGAACGTCAAGAACGCGGTGACGTACAACACGTACGACGAGCCGAGAAAAATTTAATTCAATAGCCAGTTCTTCCAGCTCTTCTGCTTGATTCCGAGCATGCGTGGAACTTTGTGCATCAGAATTGTGTACACACGCTCGGAATTTACAGAATTAAAATTTTGTGTGACGGAAATTCCGATGGAAAATGTCCGATGGAGCCTACACACGGTCGGAAATTCCAACAAAAAGCTCCCATCGAACATTTTCCATCGGAAAATCCTATTGTGTGTACGGGGCATCACTCTTACATCAGAGTCCCAATTCTATCAGAATGCCCCTTGACATCAGAGGTCCCCTTTTAAATCTGTGGTCCCCCATTATGTCGTTGATGGCTAGAGGACATCCCGCATCATCTAGCCCTGACTGTACCTGGCCCACCCCCTTCATTCATTGGATATCAGTTCTGTCAATCATAGGGGCTCAACATCACATGTGGGCATTACTTAGGTGTGTCTTCATGCAAATGCAGCCTGCTGGGAGCACCTATTCCCCCAGACTGGCATCCACTCATTAAGGCCTTTTGATATTCCCAAAGCTCCTCCCAGGAGCCAGCCCACTTCTTGCTTCAGGACTGAGGGCTCTTCAGAAGAGTGCTGAGTAAGGGTCTCATGACGTTTTCAGGAAACTACATACAGTATACCCTGCCAGCACCAGCAATGATCTGCCTACCAGCCATGGTCTGCCTACATTGCATAGGGAAGCGCAGAAACCCATTGATCGCATCATTGGGTCTAATATAAAGTATGTACAGTGGAACCTTGGATTACTAGCATAAACAGTTAAAGGAGAATGCTTGTAATCCAAAGCACTCACATATCAAAGCGAGTTTCTCCATAGAAGTCAATGGAAATGAAGATAATTCGTTCCGCATTGACTTCTATTACATGCAATGCTGCATGTGGCCAAAGGGGGGGGGGGGCGCCGGAGAGCCTTGTACTTACTCGGGGACAGCTCGGCTGAACTCGGAAAGGCTCGGAAACACTCAGGAATGGAGTTTCCGAGTATTTCCGAACGGCTTCCGAACCGTTTCAAGTGTCATCGGTGTCCCCGCACCTCTGGCCAAATGCGGCAATGCTCACCACATTAGCTTGACTCCTGCTTGTTTTGCAAGACAACACTCAGTCTGAGTCAGAATTTAAAAAAGTTGCTTGTCTTTCAAAAAACGCTCGTTAATAGCGTTACTCGTAAAAACCTAGGTTCCACTGTACCGAACAACATTAAGAATTACGTTATAACTCCATTAGAATGTTGCTGAAGGGGATTAAACTTCAGCTTTAAGCTAACGTAGGCTGCAAAAACTCAAGGAGTCCCTTAAAAGCAAATAAATGAACCGCAGACGTCCCGTAACCTGCAAAAAATTGTATTGCTTATTGTCGTTACTTCTCATTATTTCCTTGTGGTTAGCGGGAGTTCACCCACCATCATCGATCGGCATTCCGGAAGAACAAAATGCAATTTTGCAACAAACTTTCATCTGTTAATTATCGTCCCCCTGCTTTATCCCCGGCAAGTAGGCCCGTCATTAGCCAAACACAATAACAGAACGCCAACCGCCACGATCAATAATTACTTTTTTTTTTTTTTTTTTGCGTAACACAGCGTAGATGTAATTTCAACAATAGCCTGAAATCCCGACAGCGCTCCCGAGCATTCGGTCGCCATGGAGATGGCGAAAGTTTGACGCGTGACTCGAGAAGGGAGGAAATTAACTTGTCTTTTTTTTTTTCTTTCTTTTTTTTTTTTTTTTACTTGTCATTCTTTTAAGTGACATATATAATATAGAATTTCACAGATAGGGATTTGGCTTTGTCGTCTTCACCGCGCATTGTTCTTCTGGTTGTTGCCGCGTTATATAAAAAAAAAAGAAAAAAGAGATTCTGAGATTTCTGCCTGTTCCAATAAAGAGTCTTTTGTGCCGCGGCGTCAATCTCTTAGGTGAATTTTTGACACGACTGTAACAATGAGAGAAACAAAGCCCTGTTTATTTAGACAAAGAGCGGTTTGATGGGTGATGGAAGGGATAATTGGTAAGTAGGCAGGAGGATAAGTGTGCCCGGGAATATTTATTTGTTAAACTTTACCGAACGTCGTGGATGCTTTCATTTCCGCTAGGCTCAGCAAGCCAAAAAAAAAGCAGTTAAAGTAGAACTAAAAGGCAAGTTAAAAAAAAATTAAAAAATTACATTTTGACCAGGTACAAGTTTGCCGCGGCACAGGGTTGTTCACTGAGCTAACAAACTGCACTTACCAGCCAGAAAAAGCATGGGATGGGTAGAGGTAGTGCCTAAGTCCCAATGAGTGTGCACACCGGCCACTTTGAATGAATGAATGAATGAATGAATGAATGAAATACTTATATAGCGCACAATGCGAACTTAATCGCCTCTAGGCGCTGCTTTATTAGGTCCAACTTGCTAGTACCGGGTTGAACCCCCTTTTGTCTTCAGAACTGCCTTCATTCTTCATGGCATAGATTCAACAAGGTGTTGGAAACTTTCCTCAAAGATTTTGGTCCATATTGACATGATGGCATCACGCAGTTGCTGCAGATTTGTCAGCTGCCCATCCATGATGCCAATCTCACATTCCACCACATCCCAAGGGTGCTCTATTGGATTGAGATCTGGTGAGTGTGGAGGACATTGGAGTACAGTGACCTCATTGTCCAGTGGTGAGATCTGGTGAGTTTGGAGGCCATTGGAGGACAGTGACCTCATTGTCCAGTGGTGAGATCTGGTGAGTGTGGAGGACATTGGAGGACAGTGACCTCATTGTCCAGTGGTGAGATGATTGGAGCTTTGTGACATGGTGCATTATCCTGCTGGAAGGAGCCATCAGAAGATGGGGACACTGTAGTCATAAAGGGATGGACATGGTCAGCAACAATACTCAGCTAGGCCGTGGTGTTTAAACAATGCTCAATTGGTACTAAGGGGCCCAAAGTGTGCCAAGAAAATGTCCCCCACACCATTTCACCACCACCACCAGCCTGAACCGGTGATACAAGGCAGGATGGATCCATGCTTTCATGTTGTTTACATCAAATTCTGACCAGACCATCTGAATGTCGCTGCTGATATCAGGACTCATCAGACCAGGCAACATTTTTCCAATCTTCTATTGTCCAATTTTGGTGATCCTGTGCGAATTGTAGTCTCAGTTTCCTGTTTTTAGCTGACAGGAGTGGCACCTGGTGTGGTCTTCTGCTGCTGTAGCCCATCTGCATTAAGGTTTGGTGTGTTGTGTGCTCAGAGATGGTAATGTTATCTTACACAATATAAAAAAAATTGGGCTTCCTTCCTTTTTTTGTTTTTTCTTTACCTTTGTTCCTTCAGTCTCATTCCTTCCTTCTCTTTCTTTCTTTCCTTCCTTATTTTTACTTTTATTTTATTTCTTGTCTTCTTTCTTTCCTTTCATTTTTTTCCTCTTCTTTTCTTTCCTTCTTTCCTCTTTTTTTCTTTACTTTCCCCTTCCTTCCTTCTTTTGTTCCTTCCCTTATTTTTTCCTCTTCATTCCTTTCTTCTCTTTCTTTCCTTCCTCACTTATTTTTTTTTTTCTTCCTTTTCTTCTTTCCTTCTCTTCCTTCTTTTCCTCTCCTTTCTTCCTTCTTTCATTTTCCTTCTCTTCTTTTCTTTTCTTCTTTCCTATTTTTCCTTTACCTTCCTCTTCCTTTCATTTCTTCCTTCCTTCTCTTTCTTTCCTTTTTTTTTCCATCTCTTCTTTCCTTCTTTTCCTTATTTTCCTCTCCTTTCTTCCTTCTTTCTTTTCCTCCCCTTCTTTTCTTTCCTTTTCCTTCCTTCTCCTGCCTTCATTCCTCTTCCTTCACTCCTTCCTTCCTCTTCTTTCCTTCTCTTTCCTTCCTTTTTTTTTTTTTCCCTTCTCTTCTTTCCTTCTCTCCCTTTTCTTTTCCTCCTTTAATTTTCCTTCTTTTCTATTCTTTTCTTCTTTCCTCTTTTTCCTTTACCTTCCTCTTTCTTCCCTTCCTTCCTTCTCTTTCTTTCCTCATTCTTCCTTCTTTTCTTCCTTCTTTCTTTTCCTCTCCTTCTTTTCTTCCCTTTTCTTTTTCTTCCTTCTCCTGCCTTCATTCCTCTTCCTTCCTTCCTTCCTTCCTTCCCTCTTTTCTTCCTTCATTTCTCTTCCTTCTTTCTCTTTCTTTCCTTCCTTATTTTTTCTTTTTTCCCTTCTCTTCTTTCCTTCTTTCCCTTTCCTTTCTTCCTTCTTTCATTTTCCTTCTCTTCTTTTCGTCTTTTTCCTTTACTCTCCTCTTCCTTTCTTCCTTCCCTTATTGTTTCTTTTTTCCATCTCTTTCCTTCTCTTCCTTCTTTTCCTCTCCTTTCTTCCTTCTTTCTTTTCCTCCCCTTCTTTTCTTTCCTTTTCCTTCCTTCTCCTGCCTTCATTCCTTCCTCTTCCTTCCTTCTCTTTCTTTCCTTATTCTTTCTTTTTTTCCATCTCTTCTTTTCTTCTCATTTTTTTCTCCTTTCTTCTTTCTTTCCTCCCCTTCTTTCCTTTTGATTCCTTCTCCTGCCTTCCTTCCTTCCTTCCTTCCTCTTCCTTCCTTCTCTTTCCTTCATTATTTTTTCTTTTTTTTTTTCCTTCTCTTCTTTCCTTTTCTTCCTTCTTTCCCTCCCCTTTCTTCTTTCTTTCATGGGCTGTAGCCCATCTACTTCATGGTTCCATTGTGTTCAGAGATGGTATTCTGCATATCTTGGGTGTTACGAGTGGTTATTTGAGTTACTGGAACCAGTCTGCCCATTCTCCTCTGACATCAACAAGGGATTTTCCTCCACACAACTGTCGCTCACTAGATATTTTTTTATTTTATTTTTTGGACAATTGTCTGTAAACCCAAGAGATGGTTTGTGTGTGTAAAAATCCCAGTTTTTGAATATTATAGACCAGTCCGTCTGGCACCAACAACCATGCCATGTTCAAAGTCACTGTAAATCCCCTTTCTTCCCTCTTCTGATGCTTGGTTTGAATTTCACTATGTTTAGATGCCTAAATGCATTGAGTTGCTGCCTTGCAATTGGCTGATTAGCAATTTGTGTTACAAATGTAGTGGTGACACTTTGGACAAAGTGTCATTTATGTGTAAATTTAGTTTTTGCCTCAGAACGGTAATGGGGTTCTGAGGGTTAATTGTGTAGGTTAACTTTGACATCAGTTTGGCTGGGCGGTGTTAGAGTTCTGCCTGGTCATATGTAGGGTGAGGGGCACAGTCGGGAAGAACCAGACCTGGTTGGACGTTTTGGGTATCAAATTCCTCGGAACAAATCAGTGGGTGTGCCGGGCCCCGCTGAGGAGTCTGGGGAAGGGTACTTAAGATGTGGAGGTCACGTGTTAGGGTGGTTCGTTCGTGAGGCCCTAGCGGTCTGTTCCTGTTTCCTGGACCGGGGTAGACCCGCGAGGGGTCCCGGTCACGGAACGTTCAACGCTCCGCAACATGCTTCTGTTGGTTAGCCTCAATAGACCCATCTGGTCTGGGGTAGGGATCCGTCTGTTCCCGAGTCTCGGAACCGGCTGGTCCGAGGCGCAGTAACTGAGGGAGGATTCAAGGTGTCCGGGTGTGCTCTCGACTTGGAGGGGCACCACAGCTCATGAAAGTGATCAGGGGGGGACTCTTCGGAGGAGGGTTGACAAGCCGGCATCCTGAGAAGTGCCTGGTTACTGAGTTGTGAAGGACATTGATGAATCCACACTTTTTCCAGTACTGTCAAGGAGACAGAGAACGTTCCAGGTACTGAGGAAAAAGGTTCCTGTTCGCTTCCAGTTACAACTTGTTCAAGGTTAGAGATTTCTTAAGTTCTGAATCAACGTGCTGACTGCCATAATCTCTAGCTAGATATTTGTTCAGCCTTGAAGCACCCAACTGCATGTGGCTACTCTCTGGGTGGTACTAGAGACTTTGTTACACTAGCAGTTCCAGGTGCCTGAGTTCTTCACCCTTACCCTCTGTTCCCATACAAGACTGTGTTGTTGGACGTTACTTCTGCAAATAAAAACCTTTCAAAAGGACTTTATTGGTGTCAGCGTCCAAAGTTGTTGGGTATCAACCCTGGGAACCCCTAGACATGGAAGAACAAGCCAAGCGGAGGTAAGCCCAAAAGGTTAAGGCCGCCCTGCCAAGGGTTATGGCCACTACACAAGCAATTTAACAGGTCTACCTAATAAAGTGACTGGGGAGTGTAAAACAAGCTCCTGTGTCAATGGAAGCGAAAAAAAATTCCTCTGGTGTCAGAGGACATTGGAAGGGGAAAAAATGGCCCGATGTCCAAAAAATGGAAATGACCAAACCAGCTCCCGACAGTTCAGCAAAGACTTCCTCGTAGTTCCAGCTCTGTTTACTAAAAGTCCTTTTTTTATTTTTTTATTTTTTTATTTTTTTTACTCCTTCCCTCCCTCTTCCCTTTGAATGAATACAATTACCAGGCTAGCCTTCATTCATACGCAATTAATTGCCCGTCACGCGCGGCTCCTGAGTAGGCTACTTTAAGCGCCTCTTTTCACCGGCAGACGCCATATGAAAAGATCTAAATTCTGGAGACTGATAAGAACATTTTTTTTTTTTTTTTTTTGCGAATGCAGTTTTAGAGGATTTGCTAGGAATTTTAGTTTTTTTTTTTTTTCTATTGAACTGTAAGTGTTGTACTTGTCGCTCACAGTGTGCCTCCGCTCTGCGGGAGTTCGTCGCCGGCATGCCGCAAGGTGGTAGAGAGCACCGGCAACGCTAAGTCAAATTGCAGCTTTTTACAAAATATTTATTTTAAAAAGGCACTTATTTTTCAAAGTGTTACAGAACTCCATAATACAGCTAAAAGCAATAATAAGCTTTCCGAGGACAAGTTTCTAAGCGGAGCTAAAAAAAAAAATAAATAAAAAAAAAGTGGAGGAGAAATTTGTATATTTCACGTATCCCTCTACATGGTGATTTGTGGATAATTGGATCTATTAGACGATTTATAAAGAGTAAAAAATATGTGTAATTTAGATAGAAGGTGAGGGTTATCCTGTAGGGGCATTCAGTGTGCTCAGCCTTTTAAAGCCTCGTACACACGATCGGATTTTCCAATGGGAAATGTTCGATGTTAGGATGTTAGCGGAAAATCCGACCGTGTGTAGATTCCATCGGACAATTGTCGGATTTTCCACAGACAAATGTTGGATGGCAGGCTTTAAAATTTTCTGCGGACAAATGTCTGTTGTCGGATTTTCCGAGCGTGTGTACACAACCCCAAAGTACAGACACGCATGCTCGGAAGCAAGGACAAGCCGTAAGCGGTCGGTCTTGTAAACTAGCGTTCGTAATGGAGAATTAACATTCGCGCCGCGGCAAATTATGAATTCTGGAAATGCAGCGCACAATTCTCTTCTTCTTTAATTGGATAATAATGAAGCTGCTTTGCTGGTGATACTGATGGAGTTATTGCAAACACATTTTCAAAGGCTTTTTTTTTTCTAGTGATGTCAAGAATAATATTATTATGCTTGTTATTTTTATTTGGTCAAGTTACCACAACACCATTATCCCATCGTTTTTAAGATCAAAGATACAATCTATGTTGGTGTCCCTTGTTAATTTTATGTTGTATTTTTTAACCACTTTCAGACCGGACCATTTTGCTGGTAAATGACCAGAGGTCTTTTTACACTTTGGCACTGCGCTGCTTTAACTGGTAATTGCGCGGTCATGCAATGTTGTACCCAAACAAAATTTGCGTCCTTTTCTTCCCACAAATAGAGCTTTCTTTTGATGGTATTTGATTGCCTCTGCGATTTTTATTTTTTGCGATATAAACGTAAAAAGACCGCAAATTTTGAAAAAAAATGATATTTTCTACTTTTTGTTATTAGAAAAATCCAATAAACTCAATTTTAGTCATACATTTAGGCCAAAATGTATTCAGCCACATGTCTTTGGTAAAAAAAAAGTCAATAATTGTATATTTATTGGTTTGCGCAAAAGTTGTCACATCTACAAACTAAGGTACGTTTTCTGGAATTTACGCAGCTTTTAGTTTACGACTGCCTATCTCATTTCTTGAGGTGCTAAAATGGCAGGGCAGTACAAAACCCCCCCAAATGACCCCATTTTGGAAAGTAGACCCCCTAAGGAAATTGATAAGAGGCATGTTGAGCCCATTGAATATTTTATTTTTTTGCCTCAAGCGATTGAATAATGACAAAAAAAAAATTTTTTTTTTTTTTTTACACAAAGTTGTCACTAAATGATATATTGCTCACACATGCTATGGGCGTATGTGAAATGACACCCCAAAATAAATTCTGCTGCTTCTCCTGAGTACGGGGATACCACATATGTGGGACTTTTTGGGAGCCTAGCCGCGTACGGGGCCCCGAAAACCAAGCACCGCCTTCAGGCTTTCTAAGGGCGTAAATTTTTGAGTTCACTTCTCACTACCTATTACAGTTTTGAAGGCCATAAAATGCCAAGATGGCACAAAACCCCCACAAATGACCCCATTTTAGAAAGTAGACACCCCAAGCTATTTGCTGAGAGGCATGTTGAGTTCATGGAATATTTTATATTTTGCCACAAGTTGCGGGAAAATTACAAACTTTTTTTTTTTTTTTTTTTTTTTCACAAAGTTGTCACTAAATGATATATTGCTCACACATGCCATGGGCATATGTGAAATGACACCCCAAAATAAATTCTGCTGCTTCTCCTGAGTACGGGGATACCACATATGTGGGACTTTTTGGGAGCCTAGCCGCGTACGGGGCCCCGAAAACCAAGCACCGCCTTCAGGCTTTCTAAGGGCGTAAATATTTGACTTCACTCCTCACTACCTATTACAGTTTTGAAGGCCATAAAATGCCAAGATGGCACAAAACCCCCACAAATGACCCCATTTTAGAAAGTAGACACCCCAAGCTATTTGCTGAGAGGCATGTTGAGTCCATGGAATATTTTATATTTTGCCACAAGTTGCGGGAAAATTACAAACTTTTTTTTTTTTTTTTTTTTTTTCACAAAGTTGTCACTAAATGATATATTGCTCACGCATGCCATGGGCATATGTGAAATGACACCCCAAAATAAATTCTGCTGCTTCTCCTGAGTACGGGGATACCACATATGTGGGACTTTTTGGGAGCCTAGCCGCGTACGGGGCCCCGAAAACCAAGCACCGCCTTCAGGCTTTCTAAGGGCGTTACAGTTTTGAAGGCCATAAAATGCCAAGATGGCACAAACCCCCCCCAAATGACCCCATTTTGGAAAGTAGACACCCCTAAATTTAGGGGTACACTAGTGAGACTAGGTAATAAATGGCGGGTGCCCTGAAACTATAAAAAAATAACTAACCAACCAGCGTCACCTGTAACAGTTATATGGTGATCACTGGTGAAAGGGTTAACTAGGGGGCAATCAGGGGGCTTTATGCGGTAGTATATGGGGGTCCCTGGCGCTATAAAAAGCTGCGGCGAACCTAAATACCTACTTGCCTAACTAGCGTCACCTGTGACACTAATACAGCGATCAGAAAAACGATCGCTTATTAGGCTGGGTTCACACTGGAGCGATGCGGGAACGCCACGAATGCGCGGCGGGTTCCCGCATCGCATGCCTCCCGGCGGCAGTTCACACTGCCCTATGCGAACTGCTGGGAGTGTCAGTGAAATGTTACTGACACCCCCAGATCAGTTCGCATATCGCAGTGCGATCTGCAAACTCGGATCGCATGGTGTGAACACCCATGCGATCCGATTCTGCTGCGGGCCAAAAAAAGGGTCCCGTGCGAATTTGCGGCGGGTGCGGCGGGTGTGGCGGGTGCGGCGAATGGCTGAACTCGAATCGCACAGAGATCGGATGTGATTTGCACTGCAGTGCGAATCACATCCGTTCTCAAACCGCTGCAATCTGAACCCAGCCTTAGTGACACTGGCGACGGGGGGTGATCACGGGGTTAAACCTTTATTGGGGGGGTTAGGGGGGTACCTTAGAACTAAAGGGGGCTAACCCTAACTGCCCTAACAGTTATTAGTCACAAATGACACCCGCCGGGTGATCAGGGGGTTAAACCTTTATTAGGTAATAAATGGCGGGTGCCCTGAAACTATAAAAAAATAACTAACCAACCAGCGTCACCTGTAACAGTTATATGGTGATCACTGGTGAAAGGGTTAACTAGGGGGCAATCAGGGGGCTTTATGCGGTAGTATATGGGGGTCCCTGGCGCTATAAAAAGCTGCGGCGAACCTAAATACCTACCTGCCTAACTAGCGTCACCTGGGACACTAATACGGCGATCAGAAAAATGATCGCTTATTAGGCTGGGTTCACACTGGAGCGATGCGGAAACGCCGCGAATCCGCGGCGGGTTCCCGCATCGCATGCCTCCCGGCGGCAGTTCACACTGCCCTATGCGAACTGCTGGGAGTGTCAGTGAAATGTTACTGACACCCCCAGATCAGTTCGCATATCGCAGTGCGATCTGCAAACTCGGATCGCATGGTGTGAACACCCATGCGATCCGATTCTGCTGCGGGCCAAAAAAAGGGTCCCGTGCGAATTTGCGGCGGGTGCGGCGGGTGTGGCGGGTGCGGCGGGTGCGGCGAATGGCTGAACTCGAATCGCACAGAGATCGGATGTGATTTGCACTGCAGTGCGGTGCGAATCACATTCGTTCTCATAAACCGCTGCAATGTGAACCCAGCCTTAGTGACACTGGCGACGGGGGGTGATCACGGGGTTAAACCTTTATTGGGGGGGTTAGGGGGGTACATTAGAACTAAAGGGGGCTAACTCTAACTGCCCTAACAGTTATTACAGTCACAAATGACACCAATGCAAAAAAAAAAAAAAAAAAAAAAAAAAATGACATTGGTGTCACTGTGACTGGGGGGCAGGGGTAATTGGGGGGGTGATCGGGGGGTAAAGGGGGGGTGTGAGTGTGCCTGGCATGTTCTACTGTGTGTGGGATGTGTTGGTGCAACTCACTGATCCGCTCTCCTCCGTGTCGGAACGAAAAATACCGACACGGAGGAGAGAATACATCACTTCCTCTCCTGTGTTTACATTACAGGAGAGGAAGTGATGTCACCGGGGATTTCTATTCGTCGGGAGCGATCGCGAGGGGGTGGCCATGAATGAATGGCCGTCCCCTCGTCCGGGATCGCTCCCGAACGAAAACCGACCGCCGCAGGCACCGGGCGGGGGCCCGATCGGGCCCCCGACCCGCGGGAGGCAAATCACGTACATGTACGTGCTTATGCCTGCCCGTGCCATTCTGCCGACGTACATCGGCGTTAGGCGGTCGGCAAGTGGTTAAAATGTAACTGCCTACTCCCAAACTGTCATTTGAAGTAAAACACACAGCCAAGTATTATTCTACACAATTTTTTTTATTGTGCATTTAAAAAATAAAACAAGTAAAATTAGACATGCTATCTGCCAATAGATCTTAACCAAAAATTGCGTTCTATGCATCCAAAAATACAGGAAATATACCAAATCAAATCATTATTATTCAACCAAAAAGTTAAATAAAAGCCTCATGAATGTGTCCTGCTTCTTAATAAAGGGGGTCAGCAATGCTAAGAGTTGGCGAAAGCAGGGGTCCGTCATCGGGAGATAATTCTGAAAATCATTATTCTCCTGGAGCTCCCGCAGCAAAGGCATATGACATAATTGGTCACGATTAATAAAGCAACCAATTTTTGGTCCAAGAACTCCTCCTGTTCCTGGACTGGACTTGGGTCAAAGCAATAACTCCAAAGCCAATAACAAATAAAGCGTTATCTCCTCCGATTCCGCAATATGGCTGGTTGACGAATGGCCATTCAAAAACTAACTGAAAAGTGCGAAATGAAAAGTGCAAAATGAAAAGTGCGAATCAACACTCACCAAACTTCTACTAACATGAAATTAGCAGAAGGAGCCCAAAGGGTGGCGCATGACAATTTAAATTTCTCTTTATCGGCTCACAGTATGTCTAGTGCGTCACTACGTTCGTGTTTGTTGGCCGAAAATTGTGTACCATTTGTATGCAAGACAAAATCCAGGCACACACCTTTGGACAAAAGTCAGAGGTTTTGTCTGTGGAAAATCCGATTGTGTGTACAAGGCTTTGTTAGTGTGTAAGGAAACCAAATCATCCACCAATCAATCAATGCAAGGAGGGAAAGGACATTAAAGTGGAACTCCAAGCTAATTGAACCCTTCTTTCCTAGCACTTCTGTCTTGTACTGAGGTCCTTTGCTTTAATTCACAAACCAGAACACTATCTACATGGGGTTTACATGCCCCCCTTGTGGTTTTGTGGGCTTCCTCCGGGTACTCCTGTTTCCTCCCACACTCCAAAAGTATGCTGGTTGGTTAATTGTGTCCTGTCTAAATCGGCCTTAGTATGTGTGTGTACGTTCGAGCTGCACTATTCTGGCTAAAATAAGAATCCCGATTTTTTTTTGCTTAGAAAAATCCCTTTCATGACTAAGACTGTTTCTGACATTTGTTGCTTGCCATTTAAAATCCCCATATTTTGTTAGAAAAATACCCCAAACATTATATATATATATATATATATATATATATATATATATTCATTGGCTTACGTCTACATAGTCTATCACCTCTTCAATCCATCATGAATGCCGCTGCCAGACTCATCCACCTTACCAATCGCTCTGTGTCTGCTACTCCTCTCTGTCAATCCCTCCACTGGCTTCCGCTCAGCCAAAGAATTAAATTCAAAATACTAACAACTACGTACAAAGCCATCCACAACTCTGCCCCCAGCTACATCACTAGCTTAGTCTCTAAATACCAACCTAATCGTTCTCTTCGTTCCTCTCAAGACCTCCTGCTCTCTAGCTCCCTCATCACCTCCTCCCATACTCGCCTCCAGGACTTCTCCAGAGCCTCTCCAATCCTATGGAATGCTCTACCCCAATCTGTCCACCTATCTCCTACTTTATTAGCTTTTAGACAATCCCTGAAAACACTTCTCTTCAAAGAAGCCTATCCTACCCACACCTAACTGTATTTTCATTTTCTCCATCAGCTTATCCCCCACAGGTATTACCTTTTGTTTCAACTTGACCCTCCCTTCTAGATTGTAAGCTCTAACGAGCAGGGCCCTCTGATCCCTCCTGTATTGATTTGTATTGTAAGTGTACTGTCTGCCCTCATATTGTAAAGCGCTGTGCAAACTGTTGGCGCTATATAAATCCTGAATAATAATAATAATAATAATATATATATATATTTTTTAGCAGAGACCCTAGAGAATAAAATGGTGATCGTTGCAATATTTTATGTCACACGGTATTTCAAACACAAGAATTATTGCTCTCACTCTGGCGATCACAGAGCTACCTCACATGTGTGATTTGAACACTGTTTCCATTTGCGGGCATGACTTACGTAAGCATTTTCTTTGTTGCGCTTAAATGTGACACCGGGGGCGATTTACTTTTTTCTTTTAATTATTATTTATTTATTTTTATTTTTTTCTTTGTTTCTTTTCTTCTTTCCTCTTTTTGCTTTGCCTTCCTCTTCCTTCCTTCCCTTTCCTTCCTTATTTTTTATTTTTCTTTCTTCTTTCCTACTCTTCCTTCTTTCCCTCTCCTTTCTTTCCTCTTTCGTTTTTCCTTATCTTCTTTTCTTCTTTCCTCTTTTTCCTTACCTTCCTCTTCCTTACTTTCCTCCCTTCCTTTTTTTCCTACTCTTCTTTCCTTCTCTTCCTTCTTTCCCTTTCCTGTCTTCCTTCTTTCATTTTACTTCTCTTCTTTTCATTTCTTCTTTCCTCTTTTTCCTTTACCTTTCTCTTCCTTCCTTCCTCCTCTTCCCTTCCTTATTTTTTTTTCCTTCTCTTCTTCTCTTCCTTCCTTCCATCTCCTTTCTTCCATCTTTCATTTTCCTTCTCTTCTTTTCTTCTCCCCTCTTTTGCCCTACCTTCCTCTTCCTTCCTTTCCTTCCTTATTGTTTTTTTTTCTTTCCTTCTCTTTTTTTATTCTCTTCCTTCTTTCCTTCTCCTTTCTTCCTTCTTTGATTTTCATTCTCTTCTTTTCATTTCGTCTTTCCTCTTTTTCCTTTACCTTCCTCTTTCTTCCTTCCTTCCATTCCTTCTCTTTCCTTCCTTATTTTTTCTTTTTTTTTACCTTCTCTTCTTTCCGTCTCTTCCTTCTTTCCCTTTCCTGTCTTCCTTCTTTCATTTTACTTCTCTTCTTTTCATTTCTTCTTTCGTCTTTTTCCTTTACCTTTCTCTTCCTTCCTTTCCTTCCTTCCTTCCTCCTCTTCCCTTCCTTATTTTTTCTTTTTTTCCTTCTCTTCTTTCCTTCTCTTCCTTCTTTCCCTCTCCTTTCTTTCCTCTTTCATTTTCCCTTATCTTCTTTTCTTCTTTCCTCTTTTTCCTTACCTTCCTCTTCCTTACTTTCCTTCCTTCCTTCTCTTTCCTTCCTTTTTTTTTCTTCTCTTCTTTTCTTCTCTTCCTTCTTTCCCTCTCCTTTCTTCCATCTTTCATTTTCCTTCTCTTCTTTTCTTCTTCCCCCTTTTTCCCTACCTTCCTCTTCCTTCCTTATTGTTTTATTTTTTTTTTCCTTCTCTTTTTTCATTCTCTTCCTTCTTTCCTTCTCCTTTCTTCCTTCTTTGATTTTCATTCTCTTCTTTTCATTTCTTCTTTCCTCTTTTTCCTTTACCTTCCTCTTTCTTCCTTCCATTCCTTCTCTTTCCTTCCTTTTTTTTTTTCTTTTTTTCCCCTTCTCTTCTTTCCTTCTCTTCCTACTTTCCCTCTCCTTTCTTTCCTCTTTCATTTTTCCTTATCTTCTTTTCTTCTTTCCTCTTTTTCCTTACCTTCCTCTTCCTTACTTTCCTCCCTTCCTTTTTTTCCTACTCTTCTTTCCTTCTCTTCCTTCTTTCCCTTTCCTGTCTTCCTTCTTTCATTTTACTTCTCTTCTTTTCATTTCTTCTTTCCTCTTTTTCCTTTACCTTTCTCTTCCTTCCTTCCTCCTCTTCCCTTCCTTATTTTTTCTTTTTTTCCTTCTCTTCTTTCCTTCTCTTCCTTCTTTCCCTCCCTTATCTTTCCTTCTTTCCTTTTACTTCTCTTCTTTTCTTCTTTCCTATTTTTCTTTACCTTCCTCTTCCTTCTTTCCTTCCTTCCTTCTCTTTCCTTCCTTTTTTTTCCTTCTCTTCTTCTCTTCCTTCCATCTCCTTTCTTCCATCTTTCATTTTCCTTCTCTTCTTTTCTTCTCCCCTCTTTTGCCCTACCTTCCTCTTCCTTCCTTTCCTTCCTTATTGTTTTTTTTTCTTTCCTTCTCTTTTTTTATTCTCTTCCTTCTTTCCTTCTCCTTTCTTCCTTCTTTGATTTTCATTCTCTTCTTTTCATTTCGTCTTTCCTCTTTTTCCTTTACCTTCCTCTTTCTTCCTTCCTTCCATTCCTTCTCTTTCCTTCCTTATTTTTTCTTTTTTTTTACCTTCTCTTCTTTCCGTCTCTTCCTTCTTTCCCTTGCCTGTCTTCCTTCTTTCATTTTACTTCTCTTCTTTTCATTTCTTCTTTCGTCTTTTTCCTTTACCTTTCTCTTCCTTCCTTTCCTTCCTTCCTTCCTCCTCTTCCCTTCCTTATTTTTTCTTTTTTTCCTTCTCTTCTTTCCTTCTCTTCCTTCTTTCCCTCTCCTTTCTTTCCTCTTTCATTTTCCCTTATCTTCTTTTCTTCTTTCCTCTTTTTCCTTACCTTCCTCTTCCTTACTTTCCTTCCTTCCTTCTCTTTCCTTCCTTTTTTTTTCTTCTCTTCTTTTCTTCTCTTCCTTCTTTCCCTCTCCTTTCTTCCATCTTTCATTTTCCTTCTCTTCTTTTCTTCTTCCCCCTTTTTCCCTACCTTCCTCTTCCTTCCTTATTGTTTTTTTTTTTTTTTCCTTCTCTTTTTTCATTCTCTTCCTTCTTTCCTTCTCCTTTCTTCCTTCTTTGATTTTCATTCTCTTCTTTTCATTTCTTCTTTCCTCTTTTTCCTTTACCTTCCTCTTTCTTCCTTCCATTCCTTCTCTTTCCTTCCTTTTTTTTTCTTTTTTTCCCCTTCTCTTCTTTCCTTCTCTTCCTTCTTTCCCTCTCCTTTCTTTCCTTCTTTCCTTTTCATTATCTTCTTTTCTTCTTTCCTCTCTTTCCTTACCTTCTTCTTCCTTACTTTCCTTCCTTCCTTCCCTTTCCTTCCTTATTTTTTTTTCTTCTCTTCTCTTCTTTTCATCTCTTTCTTCCTTCCCTCTCCTGTCTTCCATCTTCCTTATCTTCTTTTCTTCTTCCCTCTTTTTCCTTACCTTCCTCCTCTTTCTTTCCTTATTGTTTAATTTTTTTTCCTTCTCTTTTTTCCTTCTCTTCCTTCTTTCCCTCTCATTTTTTCCTCTTTTCTCTTCTTTCTTTTCTTTCTCTTCCTTGCACCCTCCCTTCCTTCTCCCCCCCCACCCCCATCCCATCCTCTCTCCTCTGGCATTTGTGGTCCTCCAAGTCCCAGGTCACCTTCATCTGTAGTCCAGTTCCACACAATAGCCTGTAGAAGAAATCTCACGTTTAATTCTATAATTATGACGCCGGCTGCTCTCCTTACAAACCTGAAGATTACAGCTGTGACGGCTTATAAGCTTCGTTCCTGCTAACAGTTAGAAGGGGAATCGCAGTTGCGATCTGCTGACTTCCAGGACGGAGGAGATTAAATACCACTACTTTAAATTGGCAGCCTAACCCCCAAGACCCTTAAATGGAGCAGTCAGCGATGGCGAACCATTGATCATGAATTCTGATCACTACTGGTGGCAAATGGAGTGTGTAATCTGAGAATATTACACTTTAATAACCCTCATTAACCGCACGGTGAATTTAGCATGCCACATTAGGTGAAACTGGGCATAAAAGCGCCCAAAGTGCGTTCTTTCCGCTCGCTAACAAGCAGTTAACAGGTCAGTTAAAAGGTCCAGTAATTGAAAAGGTCCTTAACAGCGCATTAAGTAGTGAGCGGCTGTAGTACGTCTTGGAGGGGAACCGCACTTGACACAAACACTTGTGCGGCTCCCCGTATTGCCATATGCTCGGAGGGGGGGGGGGGGGCTTATTCGGCCATAGTCTAATAACCACATCTTCAAATTAATTTACTGTGAAATAACAACAATAAAAGTATTCTTTATAGACCAATAAAGTACATCTAACAGATTATTTCGCTCTGGATTCTGGCTGTTTTAATCATTTTTACATTTTTCAGATCATTTCATGTGTACAGCATGTTGGCCTATGGCAACTGAGACATAAATAAAAAAAATAAAAAAAAAATAAACACACACATTTTAAATAAGCATATCTGAATCTAAGAACAAGAATGCAATATTTCACAGTTTACCAGTCATTGGAAGTTGGTAGCTGCGTTTGTTTTCTTTTTTTTTTTAAAGCTTTTTTTTTCAACTGTAATCAGGCCAGTAACACACTTCCGGTGCAAGGGTGACAACTCTTACAATACTGCATCTATAGAGGATCAGAATTGTAACTGATAAGAATGCAGCATAGGAAGTCTCTATCTAAATGACTTTGAATTTGCTAACGAAACCCTGGATATCTGTCCTTGAAGGGGCTGGCTTCCACATGGGCTTTGCACAGCTTTCCGCTACAGTTCCCTTGTCTCTCACCATGGAATTAGACAGGGAAATCAGAAGCAGAAAGCAGGACTTAGAAAAGGACCATATTTGTCAACAGTGGGCCTGTGCTGGGGACCTGCATGTTGGAATCTGGAGAGATCCTGCGGCTGTGATCGGGGAACAGATTGCAGCTGTGTTCCAGTGAAGAGTCAGTGACCATTTCTGACCCTCGAGAGGAGAACCGCCTGGAGTTGCTGTGGGATGCCGGCTTGAGATGAGGAACTTTTTCTGTCCTTCATGGGACTGACAGAGACCCAGAGACTAACTACAGTGATGAGAGGCGTCTTGGCTACTGACCTTTTACTGGATTTACCTTGATCCTTTAAGAGTACCCCTCCCCTATTTGGGATTACAAGAATAGTCCACAGAACAGTTATGGTCCCCAAAACAATCCTGATTGGATTGTGTTCTACTGGCCAGTAGGGTAGCAATGGATTTTATTCACCTTAGTTAGGTCATATTGTTAATCGCCTGTTTTAGAGTGCTCTACCCAAAGACTATGGGCCCCAACGCCGGACTGATTGGGTTTGTTCTACGTAGGGTAGTAATGGATATTGTTCACCTTAGTTAGGTAATTTGGTTAATCACCTGTAACAGAGCACGCTACCCAAAGACTATGTGCCCCAACACTGGCCTAAGTGGGTTTTGTTATACTGGCCAGTAGGGTAGTAATGGATTTGGTTCACCATAGTTGGGTCATATAGTTAATCACCTGTTATAGAGCATTCTACCCAAAGATTATGGTCCCCAACGCTGGCCTGCTTGGGATTTGTTCTACTGGCCAGTGGGGTAGTAATGGATTTTTTTTTTTTTTTTTTTTTTTTTTTTTTTTTTTTTTTTTTTTTTTTTAGTTTTCAAAAAGCTTTATTGAAAATAAGAAATGAAGTACAGAGTAGGGCATGAAAGAAAACAAAATAATTAATTAGAGGAATACATACACAAGGGATTAGAGACATATCTCAGATAAGCTACAACAGCAATATACCGAAGTGCCAAGGGGCACAATATTTATAGAGGTGCTTATAGTTAAAGGTACATACCAGGTCCCCAATCCAGTTCCCTCTGTGCAAAGGGAGCTGAAGAGGGGAAGAGGGGGGAGGAAGAAGCGAGGAGAGGTAGAAGGAAGCAGGAAAGGTGAGTGGCAGCAAAGAAGTATGGTTAGAATAAGGTTAGTAAACATTGTTGTCTATCAGCGTGTCAATCACATCACAGTGGTTTCAGGTTATTCTAGAAGGGTGCAATTCGGTAAGGATACTGCAGAATGAAAGTTAGCACCGGTGAGGGAGAGTACAATTAAATCAGGTACAGGATTTAGCTCTAGGATCAGAGAGCCAGGGCTTCCAGTAGGTATGAAATTTACTCAGGGACATTTGCGATTTTGCAAACAGGTGTTCCATCAGCAGGTGTTCATTTAAGATAATAATGACATTGCTGATAGTGGGAACAACGGGTTGCTTCCATTGGCGGGCTACAGCTAGCCGAGCTGCTATAAGAATTTGTGTAACAATAGGTTGGAAGGATGGAGGCCAGGTCAAGATGTCAAGACCAAATAAGGCCATCTGCGGGGTGATGACACGCGACAAACCAGTTAAACCAGTAATAAAGTTGGTGACATCCGTCCAAAACACTTTGATGAAGGGACATCCCCACCAAATATGAAGTAAATGTCCGTCTGTATTACAATTTCTCCAACATTTGCTGGAGTGGGTAGGGAAAATGCGAGCGAGTTTTACAGGTGTATGATACCAATTGTAGAGGATCTTAAGGACAGTTTCTCGGTGGGATATATTCCTTGAATATTTGGTTATTAGGTGAATTGCTCGATACCAATCTGCTAATGGAAGATGAAAGTTTAATTTGGTCTCCCAATGGGAGATAGCCGGAGGGTTGGCGGGTTGAGACTGCTGGGTCAGGAGGGTATAAAAGCAGGAGATGCCTCGGATTTTGTTGGAGGGCGAGGAAAGAAGCTGTATGATGGACTTGGTTGAGATGCAACTGGACGTTGGTATGGAGGTGAGAATGTGGCGTACTCTCAGGTAAATGTAGAAGTCTTTGTGAGGGAGAGAGAATCTGCTTATTAGTTGTTGAAAGGAGAGGAGCTGGGAGGCCTGAAACAGGTCTCCTATAGTCCGAATACCATGCTGTATCCATCTTTGTAAAGGTAAATCCGGAGAGAGGAAGGAGATCGCTGCGAAGGGTAGCTGGAGAAGAGCATGGTGGTGGATTCCTCCTGCGGTTTGTAGCAGGGATTTCCAATTGGTCAGAGTTGCGTTCACAGTGGGTAGAGAGGATTTATCGGGGTGGTAGCCCAACCAAACAGCAGCTAGAAGATGTGAAGGCTCTTGTATAAGATCCGTTGCTTCAATGAGAGTCCAAGGTAGTAGTGAAGACATATTCCAGAGCCTCCTGGATTGATCGAGCAATGTTGCTTTATAGTACAGTTTAAGGTTAGGCACTCCCATGCCAGCAGTCTTTGTCGGTGTGTAGAGCGAGGAGGCTTTAACCCGTGGTTTGTGACCCGACCATATGAATTTGTTAATCAGTCGTTGTAAACTAGCTATGTCGGATTGAAGCATCGGTATCGGCAAAGTTCGGAACATATAAAGAATATGTGGTAATAGGAACATTTTAGTAAGAGCTATTCTACCTATCCATGAGGTCTGTACCTGTAGGAGCGAAGTAGAAAGGTTTTGTAGCTTCTGGGTGAGCCCAGCTAGGTTAGTACGCAATAGTAGAGAGGTAGAGGAGGTCAGCTGAATACCCAAGTAAGTCAGAGAGGAGTTGGTAGCCCAGGAAAACGGGGATATCGAGGAGATATTGAGTTTGAGCTGCGGGGATAGAGATATCCCTAGCATGGCAGATTTAGAGTGGTTTAGTTTATAAAGGGAAATAAGACTGAATTGTTGTAAAAGATCGCAGAGCGGGGGCAGAGAGCATAGGGGATCAGTGAGCCAAATGATAATGTCGTCGGCGTATAGCCCAATTTTGTGTGCAGTGGAACCTATCTGAAGACCGGCTATGCTCGGGTGTGTTCTGATAGCTTGTGCTAGTGGTTCAATGACCATCGCGAAAATGAGTGGGGAGAGGGGGCAGCCCTGACGAGTCCCATTTGTGATGGGGAATGGGGAAGACAATAGTCCCGATGTTAAAACTCTTGCACTTGGGGAGGAGTATAGGCCTAAAATGGCTTGCTTGAAGGATCCATGAATGCCGAATTTTTGTAGGACAAGGTCTAGATAGAGCCAGCTAACCCGATCGAATGCCTTCTCTGCATCAAGAGAGATCAGCAGAGAAGGCACTCGACGGTGCTCCGCCCAATGTATCATGTCTATGAACCTGCGGGTGCCATCGGAAGCTTGTCGTAGGGGAATAAAGCCCACCTGATCAGGGTGAATCAGGTTGGGGATAAATGATGCTAGACGGGAGGCTAATAATTTGGCATATAGTTTCGTGTCCGTGTTCAGGAGTGAGATGGGGCGATAATTTGCTGGATCATGGGAGGGTTTACCGGGCTTGTGGATGGTAGTTATAGTTGCTTCTAGTGATTCCGATGGGATCTGTCCGGTGGATAGGAAGCCATTGAAGGCATTACAGAGGTGGGATGAGATCTGATCCCTATAAGTTTTGTAGTATTCATTAATGAAACCATCTGGACCAGGGGCTTTATGCAAAGGAAGCTCGTTGATCGCTTTAAGAATTTCCAGTTGAGAAAATGGTTTGGCCAGATCGTCAAGTTGGGAGGGGGTTATCGTGGGAAGTTGTAAGGGGGCAAGGAATGTCTGGATCAATTGTGCTGAGGGCTGCGGAGTAGAAGTAGATTGAGAGAGGTTGTACAGTTTGGAGTAAAAGGTTCCGAATTCATTCGCAATGTCTTTGGGATTGGACAGTTTTTGGCCCTGCTGATTCAGTAGGAATGGGATTTTAGTTTGAGCTGCTTTTTTCTTGTACTGTTGTGCTAAATGTTTCCCCGCTCTGTTGCCTTGAGAGTACCAGGTTAAGCGAAGCCGTCTGAGATAGAAGTCGTGACTTCTTTGAAGGAGCGAACATAGTTCATTCCGCAGAGAGCTAAGTGTACCTGCATTAACCGTGGTAGGATGTTGTTTGTTTAATTTTTCAAGAGTCTGGATGCGTTGCAGTAGGGCATTGATCGCAAGTGATCTTTTTTTCTTTTCCTGGGCTCCCAACTTAAGGAAAATACCCCGAATGACCGCTTTGTGCGCGTTCCAAAGAGTGGCTGGATTGGAAACAGAGCCTTCATTAGAGGTAAAGTAAGAGGTTATTTCGGACCCAATCTGCTCCTTGATCTCTTTTACATTTAGTAATGCTGCGTTCAGACGCCAAATCGTGTGTCTAGAGGCAGGAGGCGACAGGGAAATGGAAATAGAGACTGGCGCATGGTCCGACCATGTGATAAGACCAATAGTTGCTTTGTCAATTTTTTGCAGCAGGATCTTAGAGACCAGGAACAGATCAATCCGAGAATAAGATCTCTGCGTGTGGGAATAGAAGGAGTAGTCCCTCTCCGTACCATGCAGACATCGCCAAGGGTCATAAAGATCTTCTTGGGAAACAAAGGTGGACAGCGCCATGGAGGATTTACGTTTTGGATTGGAGGAGTCCATGTGGTGATCTAAGATTTCATTGAAATCTCCACAGAGTACAATTTCATCTTTTGGGTAAGGTTGAAGCTTGAGGAGCAGTGTTTTAAGGAAAGCTTTCTGGTGAGTATTAGGTGCGTATACGTTAACAACAACCATTGGTTGGTCGTTGAATGTAGCCGACAGAATGATAAATCTGCCACCAGGATCCACTTCTACGTGCTTCAGGACAAAGGCCACCGAAGAGCGAATTGCAATCATCACCCCCCTTGTTTTAGTTTCAGCGCGGGCATGGAAATAATGGGGGAATAATCTGTGAGTGCACTTGGGGGAATTAGTCTCTGAGAAGTGGGTCTCCTGTACGCATAGGATATCCACTTTCTGATTTAGGGCTTCACGCCATAGAAGAGACCTTTTAAAGGGGCTATTGAGGCCCTTAGCATTAAGAGATACAATCGTGAGCGACATTGCAGAGGTGAGGCAAGGTTATATAGCGATGGTCTGCACAATATCAGAGGGGGACTGTCTCGAGAAACAAGGAGAAAATGGGAAGCCAAAGGTAATAGAAGGGAGAAAGGAAATAGGCGGGGGAGGGGCGAGTAGAGAGGGGGGGGGGGAAATAAACGTTGCACAGCTTAGTGTAATATACAGTAACAAATAGGCAGTGAGCTGAATCAGAGCGGGCAAAACGGGCCCGATCTGCGCCAGCAAAGTTAAAGCTATGAAAGCAAAGCAGTAATACAATGGCGTATCTTATGTAAGAGAATCAGGTAGAACTGCAAAATATGCCAAAAAAATAGAAACCAAGAATGTGCTTAGCACATCAACAATTGTGGAGCGTGGAAGGGACAAACATCTACTTCCACTCCTCCACACCATGACAAAAACTGTAAAACTTATTGTGAGGAAAAAACCATCTAAAAGAGTAAGAACATAAACACATAACAGAATGCTGCATGTTACAAGCAAGCATTTGCAGTTAGGCCGGAACGTGGGACTCCCTCAGATTAGCTATCTTTGAGGATGGCCGTACAGGTGAAGTGTGGGGAGGTGCCTGAGTTATCAGGCCCCAGTTGAGAAGCTGCTTGAGGCCCTCCTTAGGCGATAACATAGCAACTTGTTGATTGCGGTGAGAGACAATAAGCTTCACAGGGTATCCCCATTTGTAGGGAATTTTTTGTTCATTGAGAACAGAGGTGACTGAGGAGAAGGCCCTGCGGGCTTGGGAAGTAGTCGCCGAAATGTCATTGAATAGAGACACTCCATGGAAGGGGTCTGGAAGCGAGCGCAGGGCCCTTGCTGCTCTCATGATCTCCTCCTTGACATGAAAAAAATGTACCCTGGCCAGGATGTCTCTAGGGACAGAGTCTGGGAGGTGCTGCGGCTTGTGGATCCTGTGTGCTCTGTCTATAAGCATATCTTGTGTCGTCAGCGTAGGCACTAGTTTGCGGAACATTTGATGTAAATAAGGCACAATTTCTGATGCTGCAAGCGACTCAGATACCCCCCTGACTTTAATATTGTTTCTCCTCGAGCGGTCCTCAAGGTCCGCGATTTTAAGACGGAGCTGGGTGACCATGGCAGCTTGCTCATCCTGTATATTCACCATACAATTGTGAGCTTCAGTGGCTTCTGACAGATGTTGTTCTATGCGGTCAGTGCGGTGCTCTAGTGAGGTGACTTTTTCTTGCATATGGTTAAGAGAGATTTTTAAGTCTCTGTGCAGCTCAGTCTGTAAAGACAGCAGCATTGCTTTAAGTGAGTGTTCAGAGGCTGGATTGTCTGAGGTGGGGTACTCAGCAAGGGATTGTGCAGCTGGATTCTCAGAGCCTGTGGTACTACATGTCCCAGCGCCATGCTGCTTCTTATGAGGAGGCTGTTTGTCAGGGGAGAGTGAGGGAAACTCTGCTAGTCTCTTACCTCTGTCCCCAGGGGAGATGGAGTGCTCTGTGGTCTGATCCATCCCTTCATCCAGGGCCTGGAACGCTGGAGGCGCTTCCGCAGGGCAGCTATGAGGTCGCCTCAGGTTTCCTGGGTCCCGGTCGGCGCCATTTTGGGAGTCCTGCTGCGAAGGCCGCATGTAAAAATCGAGGAGTCTGCGGGGTCCCTTGAGCTTGCCCTTCTTCTTGGACATACTCCGGAGACTTTCCGGTAGTCGTCTGATCGAACAGCAATCCGTTCGGGCAGCGGGAGACGGCAGTATTCGCTGTAGTATGGTGTGGAGGAGCGGAGCCGAACGATCAAGCGGCCATCTCACTCAGCGGCCAGGCCACGCCCCCCCGGGTAGTAATGGATTTTATTCACATTAGTTCGGTCATATGGTTAATCACCTGTTATAGAGCACTCTACCCAAAGACTAGGGATCCCAATGCTGACCTGATTGGGTTTGCTTTACTGTACAGTAGGGTAGTTGTAGATTTTGTTTATTACTTAGGTCAGTGATGGCAAACCATTCTGAGTGCCTAAGCTGCAACACCAAACCAACTTATTTATTTCAAAGTGTCAACACTGGTGATAATTGCCCAACCCAAGAGGCACTGCAGTCAGTTCAGCACTCACACGCCCGCCGTGGTCAGTGTCGTGTGCCTGGCAACAGCCACTCAGCGCCTCTCAGCACTGTCCTCTCGCTCCTCTCTGGCTGGCTCACCTCCAGGGACTGTTGTGGCTTGGGCTCTCTCTCTCCTTTCCCAACCACCTCAGCCTCCTTTCACTCTTGTCTCCACATTCCTCTCACCCTTGCTCTCCCTTCTCCTTCAGCCCTTTTTTCCCAGGCTTCAGGCTGTCCCTCCTCAAATTTTTGCAGGGCATGCTGGGGCTGTGGTTTTCCTTTACTTAATTGAATTGGAGACAGAGTTTTTCAGGGCTACCTGTCCCTTGGTGCCCTGGCTCCTCGTTCGTCCCTGGCTGCCACCAACCAGGATTCCTCTTGTCAGCGCTTTACTCTACTGCAGTGCACAACTGAAAAATAAAAGGCCTGTATTATGTTGCTATGGGCAACCACTCAGCTCTATCCCCACATCCCAGGCACCCCTACTGGTCTCAGTCAGAACTCTGGGAAACTTCTGCCCTGGCCTGGTAGTAAACACCTGGGACACTCTCCCCACCTCCCCATTGGCTGGCCATCCTTGTTGATGATTTTTCCCTGCCCAGCCCCCCCCCCACGTGCCAACCCAGAGCCACAGATTGGCCGGGACTACGGACACACGCTCTGGTCAGACTGCAATGACTGACACCTGTGCTGGCCAATTGCCTCCTTACACGGGACCTGGGCATCTCAGGGAAGCCAATAGGCGAGATACACAAAGGGGGGAAGGGGGCAGGACTGCAGGAGACCATGCATGCCAGGCTGGTAAAGCCTGAGCCGAGTCAGTAGACCGAGCACAAGTATATTTTTAATGGGCACTCTTCTTCTGTAACGGACAGGAGAAAAGATGGCGGCCCTGCTCGTGTGCTCACAGAGAGGGCTCTGCGTGCCAGCTGTGGCACGCGCGCCATGGGTCCGCCATCACTGACTTTTGGTCGTTTTGGTTAATCACCTGTTTTTAAGTGCTCCACCCACAGACGATCGGGCCCAATGCCAGCCTTATTGAATTTGTTCTACTGTCCAGTAGGGTAGTAATGGATTTTGTTCATTTTAGTTAGGTCAGTTGGTTAATTGCCTGTTATAGAGTGCTCCACTCAAAGACTATAGGCCCCAATGTTGGCCTGATTGGGTTTGTTCTACTGGCCAGTAGCGTAGTAATGGATTTTGTTCACCTTAGTTGGGCCATTTAGTTAATCGCCCTTTATAGAGCGCGCTACCCAAAGACTATGCGCCCAAACTCTTGTTCTAGAGGTCTGATTGGGTTTTGTTTTTACTGTATGGTCTGTTGTGGTATTATACTGTTGTTGCTGCTGTAACCCAATTTCCTCCTGCAGCTTTACGTTTTAATAAAGCCCATTGGGCTGGGCGGCGATGGATGCCACTCTACCTGGCAAATGCACAACGCAGACTGCATATGTGTTTAAATACAGCAAAACCCGCAGTGGATGTTCCATTAGGAATTGATCATTTGCACCTTTATAAATATGACCCAACGTCTTGTCTTCATTGTCTGTTTCTAATCAGTTACTGAATTTTCTAATTAATTGTCTTCCAGTGCTTGCAGAATCAAGAATAAATAAATAAAAGACCCCTACCCCCCCCCCCTTTTCTCTCCCCTCCTTGATATTGTAGAACAAGGGTGCATGTAGATAGGAAGCAATTTGCTCACAATGAAGTCTGCCTTTCATGTTCTGCTTTGTTAGAGCTGCAAATATTCCATTAGCTCAGAACAAATGACTTTCCAAACAGCAAACAAAACAGAAACAGCTAATAATACTACCTCGCCTAATAAATTACTGTTAATAAGCATTAGAAAATAAGATTGAAAATAGAAATTTACTCATGTAATAAGGCTATTGTCATGGCGACTGTCTGCAAAAAAAATTAAATAAAAAAAATCCACACCTGGATAAAGGGACGTCACTAATAATGGCTAAAATTGGTTGTTGTAACCATCAAAGGTAATTTATTTTCTGTGTATTAAAAAAAAAAAAAAAAAAAAAAGGTTGCTGATGATTTTCAATATTTTAAAATAGGTGCTGTTGATTTTACTTATTGAGAACTACTGGCAAACAAAAAATAAGCGAACTATGGCCAGAAAACGCATTACCGCTTGCGTTATCCCAATCACCAATCAGAATTACCAGCATTATTTCCAGCTGAAACCTAATCCAGGGCAATTTACAGAGTAAAAAGATAATTCACATCACCCTCGGCCCCAGAAGAGCTTACAACGTATACTCTACTACCCCTAAAAAGTCATAAAGGCAAGCGCAAGCTACTGTAATGCCGCGTACACACGACCGGACTTCCCGGTAGAAAAGGTCCGACGGTCTTCCCAACGGAGTTCCAACGGAGTTCTTACTGAATGGACTTGCCTACACACGATCACACCAAAGTCTGTTTGTTTCGAAACGTGATGACGTACGACGGGACTATAAAAGGAAGTTCAATAGCCAGTAGCCAATAGCTGCCCTTGCGTCGTATTTGGTCTGTCGGATCAGCATACACACGAACGGTTTTCCTGATAGAAATTGATTCCATCAGAAAGATTTGAAACATGTTCTATTTCTAGGTCCATTTGAACTTTTGAAGATAATGTCAGATGAAGCCCATACACGATCGGAAATATCCAACGGAATGATTCCGTCTGAGCTTTTCTGCCGTAAAGTCCGGTCGTGTGTACGCGGCATAAGACTAACTCAGTAGTCTCCAAACTGGTGACTGGATATGGCCTCCTGCCTGCCCTTTCTCTGGCCCTTGGGGCACTATTCCTTCCACTGACACCAATGATGGGGCACCATTCCTCCAAATAACACTAACTATGGAGCATTGTTTACTCTCACTGACGTTGGGAAATATTCTAATTCCACTGGACACAATCTAAATGGACACATGGCTCAGAAAACTGAGGTGAGAGTCTCTTCTCTAAAGAGTAAAGGCTAAACTGATTTATTCAGTTAGGCAGGCTTCTCACATGGCTTCTCGGTGTTGTGCAACCTCTCTCTCAAGCTTTGAGTCAATTTGCTAAAGAGACGAGGGTGAGCTCACATTAAGATTGCCTTGAACCTAAGATGATAGACTTCAAAACCCCAATTAAACATGTAGCGGCACTCCAGGCTCCACCGATTTAATCACCCAGTGATTCAACCCTTGTTGGGGGTGACTCCCACAGGCCTCGTCCGTCTTCCCCAATTGTCAGCAATGCAACTTACAAAGGAGATATGGAAGTGCACACTGAAAACCAGTCAATTTCATGTACTGTATGACAAGAAGGCCTTCATTCAATCTTCTCCCTAACTATCCCTCTAACGCGTTTCACCCGTCATGGGCTTCTACTTTCAAGGTAGCATCTATCATCCTCCTCCCCCTTCATTGCCTACCTCAAGAGGACCAGAACAACTAGGCAATTAGGGTATTTCAGTGACAGGTCCCCCTAGTGTGTTCTGTCCTTAGAAAGTTACATGGACCAGGATTAGCATGGAATGGCCATACAGTCAACTTTGGCTGATTACATGGCACCGCAGTATACCTCAGGTTTCTCCAACCAGGAAAACATATTGTTTGGATATATCAACACTTCTTCAAGCTAGCTTTTTAACCCCCCCCCCCCCCCCCCCCACACGCACACACACACGCTTCATGTTCCTCAATGTGAGTACCTTGGTGATGTATTAAGTTGTATTCGCATTCCATTTGGGGATATGAGAGAGCTTGGTTTAAAGGGTAATTCCACCTTTTGCAAAAAAATAAAAAATAAATACCCATGTGTATTTAAAAAAAAGTGTGCATTTAATATTTTTTTGGGCATTTGAGCCTGCATAGAGGTTGCAACGCATAGGCTACTGTAGACTATTCCTTCAGCAGCAGGTCCATATCTTCAGTTGCAGAGTTGGATAAACATCAATGTATTACAAGTTGCATTAAGAGCTATGGGGTTGATTTACTAAAGGAAAATAGAGTGTGCACTTTGCAAAGCGCAGTTGCACTCTTTATGAGCAGTTGCTCCAGAGCTTGGTAAATGAGCAGAAGCTCAGCTGGTTTTCCATCATCCAATCATGTGCAAGCAAAAAAGCATTTTTTTTTAAATTTTCCTTGCACGTGATTGGGTATTCTTTGCAAAGTGAAGTTTTACCTCATTTACTAAGCTCTGGAGCAACTGCCCTTGCAGAGTTCAAGTGCAAAGTGCACAGTCTATTTGCCTTTAGTAAATCAACCCCCCAAGTCCTTCTGCCACTGTGGAAGATGGGACTTGTAGTCTCTCTATTTACAGGTTTAATGAATTGATGATGTAGCTGTTCCTTGTAAATGGAAGATAGCCATGCCAAATTAAAAAAAAAAAAAAATAAGATGAAAAATGGTCAGTAAGGTGGACAGTTTTTAAGGAAAACCATATGTTGGGAAAAAATTAAAGTGGCATCAGGTAAACCACGGGCCAGCACACACAGAAAAAAAAAAGTTCTTTGTGTTTCAAGTCATTCCTGAGCCAGGTGGACAGAATTTGCTTGAACCAGTGCTGTGCAACATCCACATACTGACTCCGCAGGGGCTGGTTTAAGGGAGGGAATAGCCAGCTTAAGCCAGCCCACATAGCCTCAGCCTGTTGACACCATACAGCTCTGGTTAAAGCATCGTTGGCACCATAAGTTCTAAATATAGCAGGTCAAGGGGCAAGCCACACAGTGCAAATTAGGGCACAAGTAACTCTACTGTGTGTGTGTGTGTGTGTGTGTGTGTGTGTGTGTGTGTGTGTGTGTGTGTGTGTGTGTGTGTGTGTGTGTGTGTGTGTGTGTGTGTGTGTGTGTGTGTGTGTGTGTGTGTGTGTGTGTGTGTTGCATCCCACTTTTGGTGCCAATCTACCTTTCCTCTTGTTCCGGTTATTCTTAAAACACCTCTTAAAGTAAATGCAAAAATCAAATCCAATAAAAACTCTGGTCCTAATATGAATCCAGTGTGAACTGTTTCTTATATGACCTCTGGGTGTTGTGCAACCTCCCTCTTATTCCCCGTACACACGATCGGTTTTCCCATCGGAATAAACTCTGAAGATTTTTCTGACAGAGTTTTGCTGAGACTGTCTTGCATACACACGGTCACACCAAAGTCCGACCGTCAAGAACGCGGTGACGTACGTCACGTACGACTGGACTAGAAAAAGGAAGTTCAATAGCCAGTAGCCAATAGCTTCCATCTCGTACTTGCTTCAGAGCATGCGTGGTTTTAGGTCAGTCGAAAAAGCATACAGAGGAGCGGTTTTCCCATTAGGAATTGGTTCCATCGAAAATATCTTTCTAGGTCCGTCAGAATTTTTTTTTTTTTAAAGTTCAATGAGGCACATACATGATCGGAATATACAATAAAAATTTTCCATCTGACTTTTTCTGTCGGACATTCCGCTCATGTGTACGCGCCATTAGTCTTCAGTTTGTGCACATGGATGAGTCTGGTGAGGATTTAGAGACAAGGTGGACACCAGAATGAATATATATATATATATATATGTGTGTGTGTATTGGTTGATTCTCCTGTCTGGAGACAGCTATGGGGATTTAGCTAGCTGAGCAACCAGGTGTTCAAAGATGAATGCAATCCTAGAGCCCCATATCTGTCTGTTTAAATACAATGTTAGCATGAAATAATGGAGTGGACCTTTAAGAAGAAAATTATTTCTAGTCCTTAATAGGATCCACATCCTGGAAACAAGTACACTGAATTTCCACAGCCCGTTGAACAGGGGCCAAAGCTGCACACTTAAAATTCATTAACTCTCTTCCAGTAACTCACTTAAATTGCCTGTTTTAGAGTTTAATTCATAGTCTATACATGATATAAAAATACAGAAATCTCAGTTTAGACAACTCATTTTCAGAAGCCAATTAACCAGATATTCATAATCTTGACATCAGATTTTCCTTGGAGGCTGAAAGAGAAGAAACTATAAGAATTCCGAATGGCGGACTTTATACCTGCTGAATATTAGATTATCTTGATAAGCTGTTAGGTTGCAACTTTAAATATATATAGTCATAAAATAAATACATGTGTATATATATATATATATATATATATATATATATACACACACACACATATATATATATATATATATACACACATACACACACCCTGTCCATTCACTATAAATGAGTGATATCAATGAAAATAAAGCCTATCCATTCACTGGAGACTGGTGATGTCACTGACAATGTATTCTATCCATTCATTAGAGAGCGGTGACATCACTGAGAATGCAGCCTATCCATTCATTAGAGATCAGTGACATCACTGAGAATGCAGCCTATCCATTCACTAGAGACTGGTGACATCACTGAGAATGCAGCCTATCCATTCACTAGAGACTGGTGACATCACTGAGAATGCAGCCTATCCATTCACTAGAGACTGGTGACATCACTGAGAATGCAGCCTATCCATTCACTAGAGACCGGTGACATCACTGAGAATGCAGCCTATCTATTCACTAGAGACCGGTGACATCACTGGGAATGCAGCCTATCCATTCACTAGAGACCAGTGACATCACTGAGAATGCAGCCTATCCATTCACTAGAGACTGGTGACATCACTGAGAATGCAGCCTATCCATTCACTAGAGACTGGTGACATCACTGAGAATGCAGCCTATCCATTCACTAGAGACTGGTGACATCACTGGGAATGCAGCCTATCCATTCACTAGAGACCGGTGACATCACTGAGAAAACAGCCTATCCATTCACTAGAGACCAGTGACATCTCTGAGAATGTGGCCTAGCCATTCACCAGTCACAGCAGGAAATGATTGGACCCTGTGCAAAATAGAAATCACATCACTCCTTTCAGCTTGCCATGAACCAACTTGCCAAATTCCATTGCCAGAATCTTCTGCTTCATTGATAATTTGACATAGGGATGCTATTATATATAATTAAATAAAGTTTTACATTCATGAAATATAAATAAGCGTATCAATGATTTGGTAATATCTCCTGAGTTCTCCAAAGCATAGAGATAATATTCAGGAAAGTTCTTGTTTTCCTTCTTTTGAATTCACGTCTCGATGTTGGTGGACACTTAAGGACAGTTGCTGTTTCTGGAGTAAATTGGAAGGAAAGGCAATGCAGTTTGTGCACAAACTTGTTTTCATCCATTCACCAGTCCAATGAGATCACCAAGATGGCTCCACTATGAACTGTGGTACAGATCTTAGACATGTTTTGCTACCACTTACCCGGATTGAGCTATTTCAGCAGCCTGCGGTACTGACAGATCATGAGGGAAATGGTCTACCTGTGAATTTTAAGTACATGTAGGACAGTTTACACAGGCTATTAAGGCATCCACTCAATGAAATGTACTTTTCTGTTTCCCCTGAAGGCGCAGGTAATTGTTTTTCGATTGCTCCTGTATAGAAAATACCAAGTGAGTTTTGTTTTTAATAAAGCTGTGCAAACACAGTACCTGCAAGTAGTACTGGAGATGGAAAATTACATTGGCAGTTTTGTAAAGAACCTGCATGTTCTTTTGCAGACATGCATTATATTAATAACCTGTTATGTTTGTCCATCTTTGCCTTCGTGGTTTTCTCTGGTGGCATAACGTGGAATATCTAGGATAATTTTTTTAGACTTCCATGTCTTTCTTAGCCCCCGTACTCACGGTCGGAGATTCCGACAACCAAATCCGTTGGATTTATTCCGACGGATTAATTCCGGAAGAGGTCCGGAAGTGATGTTGCATACACACAGTCGGACTCAGTTGTCGGAAAATCCGATTGCACATAACGTGATGACATTATTTCGTTACGACGGGACTACGTTCAGGCTAGTAGCCAATAGCTTTGGTCTAGGAATTTGATCTGAGTAGGCTACACATGATCGGAGTATGTTCGATCGGAGCATTTTGTCGGAAATTTTTAACCGGCAAGTTGGAAAAGTTGATCCGTCGTATATTCCGATGGAAACAGTCCGATGCAGACCACACACAGTCGGAATATCCGACAAAACTGTCCGATAGGAAACATTCCGTCGGAATCTCCGTCCGTGTGTACAAGGGCTTAAAGTGAACCTGTGACTTCCCCTTACCTTCTAGGGCAGTGATTCTCAACCAGGGTTCCGTGGAACCCTAAGGTTCCTCCAGAGGTTGCTAGGGGGTCCTTCAGCATTGAGCAATTTCTGCCTCTGGGATAAGTTCCCACTGACACCATTGATCTTTTTAGCTATCTGTAATTCTTCCCAATGACCCCAAGTGTAAGGACCATTCTTCCCACTGACCATCACACTAATGTATCATGAGTTGTAGAGTTCTAATTTTTAGCAGAGGTTCCCCGAGATCAGAGAACTATTTCAAGGGTTCCTCTGTGTTGAAAAGGTTGAGAAAGGCTGTTCTAGGGTTTATCCAGGTCCTTGGGGCTAACAGAGCAGATCAAGTTGCTAAAAAGACATTTGCCCTTTGAGTACAACAAAAGGACAAAAATAAATTAATTAAAAACCTGCACATTCATGTAGCACATCCTCAGCCACAGGTTGGTAAGTGAAATCCTACTCCCTGGCTATCTTCCTAATCAGGCAGGTATGATGGGTTAAAAACAACATTTCACAACTAAGAGCTCACCTCTTTCCAGCTTCAATGCTAACTTTTAGGAAACTTACTTATGACAGGCCTCTACTGCTTTAGGCACCTGCTTCAAGTGTTTACTTCCATCCTCAATATACCTTTAACTTCTCCAAGGGACCCACTGCACACCAAGGCCATCAAGGCATAATATTAGTGAGGGGAATACCTAATACCTCCTTGGAAGGGCCCTCACTCCCTAAAAGGGCAATCCACAACTGAGTTAATATCGGGACCCCTAGTAGCGGTCTTAAAGTCTTCACCACACCAGGAAAATACAATAGGACCCTATACCGAACCCTAATCCTGCATTTGATCAAGAGAAAGCCGTAAAATACCCCTTAAAAAGCATTCAGTTTTGTTCTACAATGACACAAAAATCCTTCTTTGGTGTCTACACAAGGACACAAAAATCATTCTTTGGTGTCTACACAAGGACACAAAAATCATTCTTTGGTGTCTACTTCTATCCTTGGTATATCTTTGACTGCTCCAAGGGCCCACTGCACACCAAGGCGATTGAGATGAAAAGGCTCAAGGTTTTAATGCATAACATTAGTGAGGGGAACACCTAATACCTCCTTGGTGCGGCCCTCACTCCCTAAAAGGACAATCCACAACTGAGTTAATATCGGGACCACTAGTAGCAGTCTTAAAGTTTTCATTTTAACACACACCAGGAAAATACAATAGAGCCCTATACCGAACCCTAATCCTGCAATTGATCCAGAGAAAGGCAAAAAAAATCCCTTAAAAAGCATTCAGTTTTGTTCAACAAGGAGAAAAATATCCTTTTTTGGTGTCTACACAAGGACACAAAAATCATTCTTTGGTGTCTACTTCTATCCTTGGTATATCTTTGGCTGCTCCAAGGGCCCACTGCATACCAAGGCCATTGAGATGAAAAGGCTCAAGGTTTTAATGCGTAACATTAGTGAGAGGAAAACCTAATACCTCCTTGGTGCGGCCCTCACTCCCTAAAAGGGCAATCCACAACTGACTTAATATCGGGACCACTAGTAGCAGTCTTAAAGTTTTCACTTTAACCCACACCAGGAAAATACAATAGAGCCCTATACCGAACCCTAATCCTGCAATTGATCCAGAGAAAGGCGAAAAAATACCCCATAAAAAGAATTCAGTTTTGTTCAACAAGGACACAAATATCCTTCTTTGGTGTCTACACAAGGACACAAAAATCATTCTTTGGTGTCTACTTCTATCCTTGGTATATCTTTAACTGCTCCAAGGGCCCACTGCACACCAAGGCCTTCGTGATGAAAAGGCTCAAGGTTTTAAGGCATAACATTAGTGAGGGGGAAACCTAATACCGCCTTAGTGGGGCCCTCACTCCCTAAAAGGGAATCCACAACTGACTTAATATCGGGACCGCTAGTAGCGATCTTAAAGTTTTCACTTTAACCCACACCTGGAAAATACAATAGAGCCCTATACCGAACCCTAATCCTGCAATTGATCCAGAGAAAGGCGAAAAAATACCCCTTAAAAAGCATTCAGTTTTGTTCAACAAGGACACAAAAATCCTTCTTTGGTGTCTACACAAGGACACAAAAATCATTCTTTGGTGTCTACTTCCATCCTTGCTATATCTTTGACTGCTCCAAGGGCCCACTGCACACCGAGGCCATTGAGATGAAAAGGCTCAAGGTTTTAAGGCGTAACATTAGGCATCTGCTTCCAGTGTTTACTTCCATCTTCAATATATCTTTAACTGCTCCAAGGGACCCACTGCACACCAAGGCCTTCGAGATAAAAAGGCTCAATGTTTTAAGGCATAACATTAGTGAGGGGGAAACCTAATACCTCCTTAGTGGGGCCCTTACTCCCTAAAAGGGCAATCCACAACTGACTTAATATTGGGACCGCTAGTAGCGGTCTTAAAGTTTTCACTTTAACCCACACCAGGAAAATACAAAGGGCCCTATACTGAACCCTGATCCTGTAGTTGATCCAGAGGAAAGCCAAAAATACCCCTTAAAAAGTATTCCGTTTTGTTCAAAAAGGACACAGATATCCTTCTTTGGCGTCTAAACAAGGATACAAAAATCCTTCTTTGGTGACTACACAAGGACACAAAACTCATTCTTTGGTGTCTACTTCCATCCGTGGTATATCTTTGACTGCTCTCATGGATCACCAAGGTCATTAAGACAAAAGTTTCAAGCTTATAGGGCTTAACATTAGAGAGGGGACACCTAGATGTTCAACAAGTGATAGTTTGCTTGCCTAGAACCTCCTGTGTGGTACCGCCCCACCGGATGACAATCCACAACTGACTCCATATTAGAACATCAGAAACAGCCTTCACATTGGCAGGCTCCAATGTTTATACTGGCATTCATCTTCTAAGCCTGTCAGATAAACCCTTAAGCCGCGTACACACGAGCGGAATATCCAACAGAAAAAGTCAGACGGAAGCTTTTCATCGTATATTCCGATCGTGTGTATGCCTCATGGGACTTTTTTTTTTTCTAAAATTCTGACGGACCTAGAAATAGAACATGCTCTATATTTTTCTTGACGGAACCAATTGCTACCGGGAAAACCGCTCGTCTGTATGCTGTTCCGACGGACCAAAAACAACGCATGCTCTGAAGCAAGTACGAGACGGAAGCTATTGGCTACTGGCTATTGAACTTCCTTTTTCTAGTCCCGTCGTACTTGCTGTACGCCACCGCGTTCTTGACGATCGGTCTTTGGTGTGATCGTGTGTACACAAGACAGTTTCAGCGGAATTCTGTCGGAACTCCGTCGGAAAAACCTTCAGACTTTATTCTGATGGGAAAACGGGTTGTGTGTACAGGGCATTAGAGCCCATTCACACTTGTGGGCAACAAATGTCAAAGCGCCTGCTCTATGCAGCACCTTGACGCGCTGTACAGTAGAGCACAATGCACTGCAGTATACCACAAAAATGTATGTTGTACATTCTGGTGTGCAAAGTTTTCAAAAAGGGTCATGTAAGTTTTTCCATTCATTATAGTGCATTGGCAGCCCATTTATAATGATAGTCCATTTATAATCAAGGCACCGCAATGGATTACTCAGGAGTGAATTGGCCTTTAAGGTCAACAGGTATCCTGATCGTCCGAACTCAAGAATACACAACCAGTTTTTTTCCCTGAAACTTATAGCCTGAGACTTGTATATTATACACTCCTTCACAGAGAAAATATCAATTTTAATATTGATCGTTTCTCTTTTTTCCCAGAGTAATCTGAAATAAATAAGTGCTTGAAATAAATAGGAAAAAAAAGCACTTTTAATTCTGTCGATATGAATTAAAGTTTCATTTTTACAAGAATGTCATGTTGCCGTGATTGATTTTTTTATAATCGACAAATGGCTGATAACAAAAGCTCAGGCGCCATATAGGTAGACGATTAAAATAAAGACAAATTAAGGGAATGCCACTTTTTCTAAAGCTGGGTAGCTTAATGACCCAATACATACACAGTATTGTCAAAAGTATTGGGACACCTGCCTTTACACGCACATGAAATTTAATGGCATCCCAGTCTTAGTCCGTAGGGTTCAGTATGGAGTTGGCCCACCCTTTGCAGCTTCCGTTTTTTGGTGGGAGGGATTTACTATTGAGGGAGGGCTCTGTGTTTCTGGCTGCTAGAGGTTCTATTGATGCTGGCTACTGGAGAATCTATTGTTGCTGGATGGGGATCTATTTTTGCAAAGGGGGTCTTTTGTTTCTGGGGATGTTCTATTGTTGCTGGGGAAGTCTTATGTTGCTCATGGGGATCTATTGTTGCTGGATTGAGTCTTATGTTGCTGGGTAGTCCATTTTTTGCTGGGAGGGATTTACTATTGAGGGAGAGGTCTGCGTTTCTGGCCTGCTAGAGGGTCTATTGATGCTGGCTACTGGAGAATCTATTGTTGCTGGAGGGGATCTATTTTTGCAAGGGGGGTCTTTTGTTTCTGGAGATGTTCTATTGTTGCTGGGGAAGTCTTATGTTGCTCATGGGGATCTATTGTTGCTGGATTGAGTCTTATGTTACTGGGTAGTCCGTTTTTTTGGTGGGAGGGATTTACTACTGAGGGAGGGGTCTGTGTTTCTGGCTTCTAGAGGGTCTATTGATGCTGGCTATCGGAGAATCTATTGTTGTTGGATGGGGATCTATTTTTGCAGGGGGGGGGGTTCTTTTGTTTCTGGGGATGTTCTATTGTTGCTGGGGAAGTCTTATGTTGCTCATGGGGATCTATTGTTGCTGGATTGAGTCTTATGTTGCTGGGTAGTCCGTTTTTTGCTGGGAGGGATTTACTATTGAGGAGGGGTCTTTGTTTCTGGCTGCTAGAGGGTCTATTGATGCTGGCTACTGGAGAATCTATTGTTGCTGGAGGGGATCTATTTTTGCAAGGGGGGTCTTTTGTTTCTGGGGATGGTCTTATGTTGCAGGGGGTCAGTCGTTCCTGGGCAGGATCTACTGGTGAGGAAGGGGTCTAATGTTTCTGGCTGCTGGAAGGGTCTATGGATGCTGGCTGTTGGAAGTGCATTGTTGCTGGGGTGGATCTATTGTCGCTTGGGTGTCCATTGTTGCTAGATCTATTTTACTGCCTTTCTTGTTATCATTAACAAATTACATACAAAATACTACCACAAAATTATACTTGGTTCTGTAGTCTCTAAAAGGGGTGGTACTGGGAGGTGGGTAAGTGGCGGGACCAAGGAATGGTGCTCGGGGGTGGGTCGGGGGCAGAGTCAAGGGGTGACTCAGAAGGGAGGAGTTCCTGCACCTAAAAAAATATAAGCCCTGCTCAACCACGTACCTGTTCCTGGTGGTAACTCAGAAAGTAGAAAGTACAGCATCATCAGCCAGAAAACTAGCATTTCCAGAAGGAAACTAACTGTGTCATTCTTTTGTATTTCCTGAACCACAATTTCACTTTTTAACGTTCTGCAACATATTCGCTTTACTGAGAGAAAATAGATTCTCGCCGGGAAATAATATTTGTTTTATCGACATGCATCAGATAAAAGCGACTGGGGGAACTTTGGAAAAACTGATGACCCTGTCATATTAGAGCTAGATTTTATCCACCCTCCGTTAGTACATCCACGGCGAGTAAAATTCATATTTGTATTCACTAGCCAAGACATGCACAGCAATCTCGAAATTCACCTTATGGAACATTTTTGCACTAATGGGCCCATAATTCTATTTTCTGGACG
Organism: Lithobates pipiens; assembly: GCF_037356315.1. Classification (NCBI taxonomy): domain Eukaryota; kingdom Metazoa; phylum Chordata; class Amphibia; order Anura; family Ranidae; genus Lithobates; species Lithobates pipiens. The sequence goes on along the minus strand of NW_027507748.1, from coordinate 29,343,456 downwards.
TCTTTTGTTGCACGGAACGAGATAACATTTAAAGATTAGCTCTGCTAAGGACTATTTGCATCTAAACTAGCCACATGACATGATGTGATACTGGGGTTGTACAGGGTTACTGCTGCAAATGCAGTACAGTCCCTGCACACTTGTCACTGACACCTTTCCCTGCAATGGCACACAGGGCGACAGGGACAGAGGGGGGAAAAGAACGAGACAATTTTTGATAATTATTGCCAAAAGGCGTCCAAATTCTTGTCCACACCAGCAACGCCTTACTGCAGTTATTTGGGCTTATCCTCATAAACAGCTCCCCATTTAATGAAATCCAGTATATTTCTGGTAACACAGGTGAACAGCTAGAGGCATCCAAGGCCCAAGAACAAAGGGGTGCTGCCCACTGGATTTGCAGTATTCCAGTAGCAATTGGGGAAGGGCTCCCCACAGTAGCTGGGTCTTACTGGGAGCTATTAGGTTTCTACCTGGCTGCCCGTGGCTGTGCAATACATTTCCCGGTAAAGCGTTGCACCTGCATTGCAGCACACCACAATGCATGCCAATCCTTTACCAGGAATTGTATTGCATTACTGCAGCCAGCTGGGTAGAAACCTAATAGCTCCTAGCTTCTCTGGAAGAACCAGCTACTTAGGGGAAATGATCCCTGATAAATACTGGAGCATTGCAGTTCCAGTGGGGAGGCCCCCTGTGTCCTTGAGCCTTGGATGCCTCCAACTGTTTACCTGTGTTACCAGGGATATACTGAATTTAATTGAGTGGGGTGCTGTTTATTTGGATAAGTTCAAGTAACTGTTTGGGTATCTTCACACCACATGCAGTGAGGCTACATTGGGTGACTATTTCAGTTCAGTCCCATTGCATGGACAAGGAACATTGCCTTGTCTCCTGTGTGCATGGTTCACACCACTGCGTTGACACCTTTCCCCTGCAATGGCATACAGCAGATAGGGAGGAGAACAGCAAGACCATTTTTGGTAATTGTTGCCAAAAGGCATCTAAAGGCTTATTCATACCAGCATTACCTTACTGCGGCATGCATTAATGCACTGTGCATGAGGTGTTGAACGGCAGTCCCTTTGAATGGTAAACCAATGAAGGCTCCCCACTGGAATTGCAGTATTCCAGTAGCAATTGGGGAAGAGCTCCCCACAGTAGCTGGGTCTACTAGAGAAGTTGGGAGCTATTGGATTTCTACCAAGCTACCCGTGTCTGTGCAATACACTTCTCGGAAAAGCATTGCACCTGCATTGCAGCACACAACAATGCATGCCAATCCTTTACCGGGAATTGTATTGCACTACTGCAGCCAGCTGGGTAGAAACATAATAGCTCCTAGCCTCTGTGGAAGACCCAGCTACTGAGGGGAAATGATCCCGATAAATACTGGAGCATTGCAGTTCCAGTGGGGAGGCCCCTTGTGTCCTCGAGCCTTGGATGCCTCCAGCTGTTCACCTGTGTTACCAGAGATATACTAAATTTCATTGAGTGGGGGGCTGTTTATGTGGATAAGTCAATGTAACTGTTTAGGTATCTTTACATCACATGCAGTGCGGCTAGGTTGGGTGACTATTTCAGTGCAGTCCCATTGCATGGACAAAGGAAATTGCCTTGTCTCCTGTGTGCATAGTTCACACCACTGCGTTGACACCTTTCCCCTGAAATGGCATATAGCAGATAGGGAGGAGAACAGCAAGACCATTTTTGGTAAGTGTTGCCAAAAGGCATCTAAAGGCTTATTCATACCAGCATTACCTCAGTGCAGCATGCATTAATGCACTGTGCATGCGGTGTTGAACGGCAGTCCCTTTGAATGGTAAACCAATGAAGGAGCCAATTGGAGGGATCCAAGGCCTGAGGACACAGGGGTGTCGGATATAAAGTGTCAGCGCTAAACATATGCTGCTGTGATAACCAAAAAATAAAAAGTGGAGGCAAAAAATAGTGAATATAAAAACATAAGCAACATATGTACTGAAAAGGGAATATAGAGAACCCAATACAGTGTGTTCATATAACTATGAATTTTTGTGAAACAAGACCCCAAATATGAGGATATAAACTTCAAGAAAAATATGCATGAACACAAATAAAAAAAGTAAAGTCCATATTTTGTAAAAAATAGGTGTGTAGACGTGAATCCTAACCAAGTTTGGTGCAAATAGGAATCCCAATCTGATGTGACCATAAGAAATTCCACCGCAGTGCAACTCCCACCACCTTACGAAGCGCAGGCTTACCAGATGGAAATGACCCGAGTAGACGTATATCTAAGGGGTCAACAATCGCTTATGGTTCCAACTACTGGGGCACTGGTTCAGCATTTCATGGTTGTGTGGATCCCAAGATCAATGTTTTTTTTTCAATATGATAGACTGTATGTGGTAACCGCTTTTATAGAGACAACTCCGGCATCAACCCAGACATGAAATGGAAGGATGGAGCCAAGATGGTGTAATAACGTTTAAAACAATTTTTTTTTAATAAAAATAAAATATCAAACTCACATTTCCGTAGTTGATAACAAACATGTCAGAAAGAAATAGGCAGTGGTAGAGTCTTCCCGACGCGTTTCGACCTATAGGTCATCTTCTGGGGTAAACTACTACCACTGTTACACTGCTTTATATAAGTTACATACCATAATGCAATAAGGTTCAATTGGAATCCACCCCTGTGTGTCACAGGTGTCCACTTCCGGTATAGGGGAAAATGGCGGCCCGGCGTGCGTTCCACGCCTCTATCTCATTGCGTTTCACCTACTAGACCCAGCGTGCGTTCCACGCCTCTATCTCATTGCGTTCCACCTTCCAAACCCATATAGTTAAGCAGAATACTTGGAATTACCATCTATATGGTGTATTATACAGCAAGGTGGGTAAATGGAGCATGGATTATAGGTCAAAAATGCCAAATTCTACAATTCAGTTTGCGTTCCAAGCTTGAAAGAGAAACAATGTGATGGCAGCACAACGTCATTTCCGGTAAGGCCAGAGACGGAAGTGTACAGACGTCACTTCCGGTGACTTATGTAATGATGTTATATATATGTATATAGCTCCTGAGGACACAGGGGGGCTCCCCACTGGAATTGCAGTATTCCAGAAGCAATTGGGGAAGGGCTCCCCACAGGTCTCCCAGAGAAGTTGGGAGCTATTTGGTCTCTACCCGGCTGCCCGTGGCTGTGCAATACACATCACACCACAATGCATGCCAATCCTTTACCAGGAATTGCATCTCACTACTGCAGCCAACTGGGTAGAAACCTAATAGCCCCTAGCCTCTGTGGAAGACCCAGCTCCTGAGGGGAAATGATCCCCGATATATACTGGAGCATTGCAGTTCCAGTGGGGAGGCCCCCTGTGTCCTCGAGCCTTGGATGCCTCCAGCTGTTCACCTGTGTTGCCAGAGATATACTGAATTTCATTGAGTGGGGGGCTGTTTATGTGGATAAGTCCAAGTATCTGTTTGGGTATCTTCACACTACATGCAGTGGGGCTACGTCGGGTGGCTTTTTCAGAGCAGTCCCACACATATACTTGCTAGCAGCATTGTTTTAAAAGAACCTTTTTAGTTTGTTGCTAGCTGTAAACATTTATTTACCTCTGGGAAGTACAGAAACCATCTTTTGGTACATTCTGTGCATCAAAACCTTTGCAAAGCGTCTCGACTTCCTACGACCACATTACCTTTTTTATTTTTTTATATTTTATGGAACTGCGCAGGCCATGGCTGGCTGAATTTTTCACCTTATTACCGACACCTGACTACCCTTTGAATCTTGTATGAACATTTTATTATCTTCTCAAAACTCGATCGTTCTCTGCGGATCCCTCACACCGCCACATTCAAGCCGTCTGCGCCGGACAAGAGAATTAACTTTATAAAGTTTATTACTTCCAAATCCAACTATTTATAAAGCATTATCTCCCCGCCAGGATTACCGCAGAAACATCTTTCACGTTGTAAGGCGAGGATGGTAGCTTTGATGTTGCTCGGTTTTATCCCCCCGCAGATGTGAAGAAGCCGCGTTCATTCCATCTATGCGCATGGATATTAAGCGATCTCTGATGACAGCGGAAACATGAAATATGGCAGCGCCGTGGTCCTGATGGTAGTCCCATTGCCTAAAATGGCTATTATTGCGGCTAATGTCTGTTTTGTTAGTGTGTTAACCTTCGCTGTCGGAGCCCCAGGCCATATAATGACCACATATTAGTTCCGCATGGTAGCAGCATGCTGTACTGGATTATCGCTTGTATGACTTTCAGAGCGAAGGAAATGAAAAGATACGAAGCGCAATGCATCATGTAAATCTCTGGTGTTAAATTTTGGGATGTTGTGCGAGCGGCTGCTCGTACTTCAGAACTTAATGTATATTGATATTTTTATATTACGAGTCCAGAAGGCTATGAATTATAACTCCGGCCAAAGCACTTTATTTGCTGTCCGACCGCCACGTGTTATCTTTAACTATTTCATCCCGGTCGAGCCCCCAAGTTTCATTGGTTACTTTTATGACTTTGCCAAATAAAAATAAACTGGACCTATTAGACTTAGGAGACTAGTTATTAAACAAGTTTCAGACAGTTTTTTATTTACGTAGCACTTCACATGTATATATATATATATATGTATATATATATATATATATATATATATATATATATATATATATATGTGTGTGTGTGTTTGTGTTTGTGTGTGTGTGTGTGTGTGTGTGTGAAGTGCAGCCTGAATTGTCGGTGCTATATACAGCAAGTACTTGTAATAAATATATATGTGTGTGTGTATATATATTTATATATATATATATATATATATATATATATACTTTATTTTGAACGCCTGGCTAGCACCGGGTTGGACCCCCTTTTGCCTTCAGAACTGCCTTCATTCTTCATGGCATAGATTCAATCAGGTGATGGAAACGTTCCTCAGAGAGTTTGGTCTATATTGACACAATAACATGACGCAGTTGCTGCAGATTTGTCGCCTGCACATCCATGATACCAATATCCCGTTCCACCACATCCCAAAGGTGCTCTATTGGATGAGATCTGGTGAGTGTGGAGGCCATTGGAGTACAGTGACCTCATTGTTCAGTGGTGAGATCTGGTGAGTGTGGAGACCATTGGAGGACAGTGACCTCATTGTTCAGTGGTGAGATCTAGTGAGTGTGGAGACCATTGGAGTACAGGGACCTCATTGTTCAGCGGTGAGATGATTGGAGCTTTGTGACATGGTGCATTATCCTGCTGGAAGGAGCCATCAGAAGATGGGGACACTGTAGTCATAAATGAATGGACATGGTCAACAACAATACTCAGGTAGGACGTGGTGTTTAAATGATGCTCAATCGGTACTGAGGGGCCCAAAGTGTGCCAAGAAAATATCCCCCACACCATTTCACCACCACCACCAGCCTGAACCGGTGATACAAGGCAGGATGGATCCATGCTTTCATGTGGTTTACATCAAATTCTGATCCTACCATTTGAATGTCGCAGCTGAAATCGAGACTCATCAGACCAGGCAACGTTTTTTCCAATCTTCTATTGTCCAGTTTTGGTGATCCTGTGTGAATTGTAGCCTCAGTTTCCTGTTCTTAGCTGACAGGAGTGGCACCCGGTGTGGTCTTCTGCTGCTGTAGCATATCTGCTTCAAGGTTTAATGTGTGGTACGTTCAGAGATGGTATTCTGCATACCTTGGTTTTTGAACTACTCACACCAGACGGTCTGGCACCAACAACCATACCACTTTCAAAGTCACTTAAATCCCCTTTGTTCCCCATTCAGATGGGGACAGTCAAGAAATAAGAGCATAAACTTTGGCGTCCAATTATAAAAAATGTCTTATCACAGCCATCATGAATAATCCCTGTATTGTGTCTAATATGTTTATATCTTTTGATTGCCAGTTCCATCTAGTGGCCATAATGTGGTATTTTTCTGATTGTGGAATTTTAAGGAAAATACTGCATTATGGCCACTAGATGGAGTCGCCGATCATAGGGAATACACATATTAACCTTATTAAATTTTTTTTTTTTGTGATGGCTGTCCAGAAGGCCATAAATTATAACTCCAGCCAAAGCATTTCATTTTTTTGTCTGGTACCCTTGATGAGCCTTCCCATACATGTTATTTTTAAAGGGATTCTAAAGCTCTTTTTTTTTCCTTAATGCAATCTATGCATTAAGGTAAAATACTCTTTGTATCACAGGATCCCCCCTCATCCCCCTTATACTTACCTAAGCCCTTCTCAATCTAGCGCTGTGCATGAGAGCAGCAGCTCTTTCCACTGTTTCCCTCTTCACAGGGCAAATTCTATGATGCAGTAGCAGAGGAGGGTCTGAGCTGCACTATCTGTGTCAATAGACACAGGCAGGGCAGCTCTGGAGTGAGCCAACACAAGTTCCCCTACCAGCTATCTATGGGGGCGCTCGCTGAAGAGGCGGAGTCAGGAGCCTCAGTGGGGGACCCTAAAAGAAGAGGATAATGGCTGCTCTTTGCAAAACTTTTGCACAGAGCAGGTAAGTATGACATGTTTATTATTTTTAATAAAAAAGTATAGCTTTACAATCGCTTTAACTATTTCATCCCGGATGAGCCCCCAAGGTGCATTGGCTACTCCTGTGACTGCTGCTTTGGCAAAATGTGGTCTATTTAAAAAATCATTTGATCAGACATTCTCCCCAAAAAATTTTCAGGCACGTAGTAAGGGCAGCTCCCTATAACACAGGTAAACCCAACAGAGGTCACTGTAGTAGTGATAAAAAAAATGGCCAACAAGTATGAGCGCCAACCATAGTTAAATGTTTTATGCAGAAGTTAGAAAAATAAATAACAACTTTAATAGTGCCCATCAGTACCGCCTCACCAGTGCCCATCAGTGCAGCCTGATCAGTGCCCATTAATGCAGTCTCACCTGTGCCAATCAATACAGCCTCACCTTTGCCCATCAATGCAGCCTCACCTGTGTCCATCAATGCAGCCTCATCAGTGCAGTCTTATCAGTGCCCATCAATACAGCCACAGCAGTGCCCATCAATGCAGCCTCACTTGTGTCCATCAATTCAACCTCATCAGTGCAGCCTGATCAGTACCCATCAATGCAACCTCACCTGTGCCCATCAATGCAGCCTCAACTGTGACCATCAATGCAGCCTTACCAGTGCCCATCAATGCAGACTCATCAGTGCAGCTTAGTCAGTGCCCATCAATGCAGCCTTACTAGTGGCAATCAATGCAGCCTCGCCTGTGCCCATCATTGCAGCCTCATCAGTGCAGCCTGATCAGTGCCCACCAATTCAGCCTCACCTGTGCCCATCAATGCAGCCTCATCTGTGCCCATCAGTGCAGCTTTACCAGTGCCCATCAATGCAGACTCATTGGTGAAGCTTAGTCAGTGCCCATCAATGCAACCTTACTAGTGCTTATCAATGCAGCCTCACCTGTGCCCATAAATGCAACCTCACCATTGCCCATCAATGTAGCCTCCCCAATGCCCATCAATGCAGATTATCCTGTGCCCATCAATGCAGCCTCATCAGTGCAGCCTGTTCAGTGCCCATTAATGCAGCCTCACCGGTGCCCATCAATGCAGCCTCATCTGTGCCCATGAATGCAGCCTTACAAGTGGCTATTATTGTAGACTCATTGGTGCAGCTTAGTCAGTGCCCATCATTGCAGCCTCACTAGTGCCCATCAATTCAGCCTCACCTGTGCCCATAAATGCAACCTCACCATTGCCCATCAATGCAGCCTCACCAGTGCCCATCATTTCAGCCTCATCAGTGCAGCCTGATCAGTGCCCATCAATGCAGCCTCACCAGTGCCCATCAAGGCAACCTCATCTGTGCCCATCAATGCAGCCTTACCAGTGCTCATTAATGCAGACTCATCAGTGCAGCCTGATGAGTCTCCCATTCAACTCTGCCTGCCAGCGGTGTTTCGCCATTCACATTCACATAGCCTTCAGAGTAATGCCAGTTTTGTGTCTGATATGCTTTTTTTCTTATGATTGTCAGCTCCATCTAGTGACCATAATGTGGCATTTTCCTGAAATACTAAAAATGAAAAGCATTATAGCCATGGAGCTGACGATCAAAGGAGACATACCGGTACATATATTCATTATGGCTGTGTGAATGCTAAGGCTGAATTTACTGAATTTACTGCATGAGTGTTATTTAAACAAAACAAAATTCTTTATGTAAAAGTCAAATCAGAAGAATGACCTTTCTCCGGGGCTGATGTACAGTTTGAGGTTCTGCCAGGCAGAGCGGGGAAACAATCAGTTTCAGGTGAGGATTGCAATGGTTAACGGCTATTTCATGCAAGAAAAACATAATAATTTCACATCTATGTGATAAATGCGAATTGAACATTTTTACGAGACAATTATAATTTGATAAAATAATGAACACAGTTAAAATAACTCCGCTCAGTAAATTGACCCCTATGAATTAGTATTAATGAATTATGTGTTATTAGTTCTTTAATTGGATATTATGTGTTTCTTTTCTTGTTATGACTTTGCTATGGCAATCGTGAGACTTGATCCTCTACCCAGGGCCTGGACAAAGGGTGGGCAGGAGGGACGGCTGCCCCTGGCGCAATGGTTTATTGCAGGGGTAGGGGGCACCCTGACCCTAAGGGCCGGTTCACACAGCGAGCCGCGGCGAGGCGTCTCCGACTTACCTCGCCGCGACTTGCGGGGAGCTCAGCGGCGACTTGCAGAGGACTTCTGCATAGAAGTCAATGCAAGTCGCCCCCGAAGTCGCCCCGAAGTAGTACAGGAACCTTTTTTCTGAGTCGGAGCGACTCGAGTCGCTCCTCTCAGAACGGTTCCATAGTACTGAATGGGGGCGACTTGCGGGAGCGAGGCGAGGCGAGCCGTGTCGCCTCGCCTCGCGTCGCAGTGTGAACCGGCCCTAACTCTAAGGGAAAGGGGGGCGCAGTTTGGCATCTTTGCCCTGGGCACTGGATGATCTTGTCCCGGCACTGCCTCTACTCACAGTCATGCTACACTTTAATATACTTTAACATATTGTAAACTATGATAAACCTTAACATTTGCACATATTTATATCCTTTAATGTTAATTACATAAATTCATTCCTGAACATTCCTGAAGTATTCCTGACACCAAGGGTCTGCAAACTTTCTAAAGAAAGGGCCAGTTTACTGCCTTTCAAGCTTCAGGAGTGCCGGACTGTGGATAATGGGAGTAGAGAAGGTCCCAACGTCAGTGTTAAAAAAACAATGCACCATCTTTGGTGTCAGTGAGAGGAATTGTGTCTCATAATTGGTGTAGTTGGGCCCCCTTGCTGGTTCATTGGAAGAAATTGTGCCCCATCGTTGGTGTCATTGGGCGAAATTGTGTCCCCTGATTGGGAGGAATTGTGTACTATCACTGATATCATTGGCAGAAATAATGCTCATCATTAGTGCCATTGGGAGAAATTGTGGCCTACCATTGGTGTCCTTGGGCCCCATCGCTGGTGTCACTGGGAAGAACTGTGTCCCAACATTGGTGTCATTGGGCTCCATTGTTGGTGTCATTGTGAAAAATTGTGCCCCATAATTGGTATCATTGGAGGAATTGTGTCTAATCATTGGTGGCAGTGGGCTCCATTGTTGGTGTCATTGTGAGACATTGTGCCCCGCCATTGGTGTCATTGGGAGGAATTGTGCCCCATCATTGATGTCAGTGAGTGGAATTATGCCCCTTCATTGCTGTCAGTGGGGGGAATTATGCCCCATTGATGGTACCAGTGGATGAAATAGTGCCCCAAGGGCTGGATAAAATCAAGCAAAGGGCTGTATCTGGCCCCTGGGCCACAGTTTGGTTACCACTGCCTTACACTAAAGCACTGGAACTATACTGAAAAAGTGAAGATTTGCTATACTATCGTTAGTATGCAGAAAGGTTAATTGTGCCTAGGCAGTACCCTGAGAAATCAACTTTTTGTCTGGGATTTCTCCTGAAAAATAGCAGAGAACTTCCTGGTATGTAAGTGTGCCTAGGCACTTCTTCATCTATGGCCTCATAGCTATATATCTGCAGTGTGACATCTAAGCCACTACTGCTTTTGCCTTGGGGAGTAGAGGTGAGCTTTGGGCTAACCAGAAATGTCTCCCGAACTTGAGCTATTTAGTTTGCTGAATGCCTGAAAAATAGCAGAGAACCTCCTGGTATGTCAGTGTGCCTAGGCACCCCTGCATCTACGGCCTCATAGTTGTATATCTGCAGCACAAGCTTTAAGCCACTGCTGCCTCTGAATGCTAGTCTCAGTAACTAGATATGAGCTTTGGGTTTGGGTTAACCATGGATTCGACCAAAAACTGAGCTGTTCACAGTTCACTGCATGGCTGAAAAATAGCAGAGAACTTCTTGGTACGTGTGCCTAGGCACTCCTGCTTCTACAGTCCCATAGTTGTATATCTGCAGAGTCAGATCTAAGCCACTGCTGATTCTAACTGCTAGTTTCTAGGAGTGGAGATGGGTTTGGGCCAACCATGAATTTGTTCTGAACTTGAGATGTTCACAGTTTGCTAAATATCTTAAAAAAATAGTGTAGGACTTCCTGGTATGTCAGTGTGCCTAGGCACTCCTGCGTCTATGGCCTCATAGTTGTGTATCTGCAGTGTAAGATCTAAGCGCCCCGCCACCGCTACTTCTGACTGCTAGTTTCTTGAAGTGGAGATGGGTTTGGGCCAACCATGAATTTGTTTCTGAACTTGAGCTGTTAACGGTTCGCTGAATGTCTTAAAAATAGCGGAGAACTTCCTGCTATGTGAGCGTGCCTAGGCACTACTGCGTCTATGGAAAAGTAGACGCGTGCACTGCCGAAAAAAAATGTTTTCATTTTCGTTTCATAAATTTTTTTTTTCTTTTTTCATTTTTCTGGTCATTTGTTATGATCACAAATCGAAAATTCGTAAATTCAAAAATTTTATAATCTGAGACCAGCAGCTACCATGGAACAGGAGCGTTACACAGCTCCTGATTCTAGGTACTTGACATTTTTATCATATAATTCATTTTAGCAAGGGTTCCTCGAGACCTCAAAATTATTATAGGGGTTCCTCAAGACCTGAAAATTATTTTAGTTATTCCTCAACACCATAAAAATTATTATAGGGGTTCCTTGTGACCTGAAAATTATTTTTGGGGTTCATTGAGACCTGAAAGTTAATATAGGGTTTCCTTGAGACCTAAAGGTTAATACAGGGGTTCCTCAAGACCTGAAAATTATTTTAGGGGTTCCTCGAGACCATAAAAATTATTATAGGGGTTTCTCGAGACCTGAAAATTATTTTTGGGGTTCCTTGAGACCTGAAAATTATTATAGGGGTTCCTTGAGACCATGAAAATTAGAGTAGGGGCTCTGCAAGACTGGAAAATTATTATAGGGGTTCCTTTAGACCTAAATATTAATATAGGGGTTCCTCAAGACCTGAAAATTATAGGGGTTCCTCGAGACCTTGAAAATTAATATAGGAGTTCCTCGAGACCAGAAAATTATTATAGAGGTTCATCGAGACCGTACAAATTATCATAGGTGTTTCTCGAGACCTGACAATAATTTTAGGGTTTCCTTGAGACCTTAAAACTATTAAAGGGGTTCCTCAAGACCTGAAAATGAATATAGGGGTTCCTCGAGACCTGGAAATTAATATAGGGGTTCCGCGAGACTTGTAAATTATTCTAGGGATTCCTCAAGACCTAAAAATTATTATAGGGGTTTCTCAAGACCTTGGAAATGAATATAGGGGTCCCTCGAGACCTTGAAAATAAATATAGGGGTTCCTCCAGACCTGAAAATTATTATAGGGGTTCCTCAAGAGCTGAAAGATATTATAGGGGTTCCTTGAGACCTGCAGATTAATATTGGGGTTCTTGTGGGGTAAAAAGATTGAAAGCGGCCTCTCTACAGAAATAAATGTATCTGTTGGACAAAAACTAAGTTGCATAATTTGAAAAAAAAAAAAAAAAGATATGACATGCCACCAAATATTTACTTGACGTTTCACATTATCCTCTCGTGTTCCAAATGATAAGCAAAAAAATCCATCACGGCACCAACTAGCAAAAAACACACCAGCTGTAATGACCATCATTACAGCAGAGGTGACCCATTGCATCGCCTCCGTATTAGATGTTCTTATTTTCTGCTAAAACACGGTTAGCCAATCCGAAACTCGGCATTCATAAAAGGAAATTGGCAGATGAGAGCGAACCCAAACAGCGCAGCACATTTCTCTGAAATGAAAGTTAAAAGACCATAATTGTGTGTTGTTTTGACTCTTCCCCATAGTGCTACTTCTAGAGTAAAAAAAAATAAAAAATGAAGGCGACCTTTGAACCGTATAGAATCCTGCGGAAAATTCAGCGCTGTATGTATACCACTAAAAGTAAAAGAGTTCACATTACCACAGCAGGAAAAAAAAAAATTAAATGTAGTTTAGAAACTGATACATTGGAGACAAATCCCCTAGCATTTATGTTTACCATTTGTAGCAAGCAGGGGGCAGCAGCAGGCTTGTAAAGCAGCTGAAACGCCGAAGAAAAGAGGGGAGATCAGATTACACACACTACTTCTATGGAGGCTCCTGAGCTTTCCTAACAGAAGGGGAAAACTTTTTTTTTTTTATATATATATATATATATATATATATATATACCTGTCAGGTTTTTATTGCTTGTCTGTGCCCCCCCCCCCCCCCCCTTTAAGGAGATTCACCCTCTATATTTGGCCTGGTGACTGAAAGTGCAAGTGAAAGAAAGTCACAGATTTTGGGTTGTCACCAGAACAGGAAAATCTTCCAAAGGGGACATTAGTTCTGCTGGATACCAGGAATTTCCCTGTTTTTTGGAGGGATTTTTGGAGGGATTTCCTATCACTTCCAGCTGTAGCTATGGGTCAGGAAGTGAAGGGAAATCTCTCCAGGGGGACACAGTTGCACACACACACATATATATGACATATAATAATAGTAATCATAATAATAATAATATATTTAGAAATGTAATAATGTAATAATATTATACATATTTCTTAAGTTAATTGATACAGATTGTAAATATTTATCTATATCTATAGATATAGATATATATACAATATGTATTAATTAACGTAATAAATATATATAATATGAATTACATTTCTAAATTTAATATTACTAATTGTATTTGTATTATAATAATAATAATAATAATAATATCAATTTTATATATATATATATATATATATATATATATATATATATATATATATATATATATATATACACACACATATATATATATATATATATATATATATATATATATATATATATATATATGTATATATATATATTTAGTTAATGTTAATATATATATAGGGCTTGGTTACACTAACGTAGAAGGTCGGTAACACCCCATGGTTGAGCCGCACTTTAACCACCCCTCAACTGCTACCCTGTTTAGCTACAGAGGTAGCAGCGGGGGTGGTGTACGCTTGCCACAGCAGAAATTATAACTACTGTCGCTTGTGACCACCAAACGCAACCCATTTAATAGGGTCGCCCTGTTTGCGCCCTGCAACCACATACAATGCACACACTTGCGCCGCCCTAGTGGGTGCTTCAAGGGGTTGGAGAACCACTAATGTGAACGAGCCCTAACATAAAGGGAAGGGGTTTTGTAGTCCTCAATGGTAGCTGCAAACATTGAACATGATAACAGTGAAGCACAGGCAGGGGTCACAGGAAGTTATCAGCTCACAAGATTTCTGGCAGAATCAACTTTTTATTTTTTTGCACTTATTGAACAGATATAGCAAAATGCTTTCAGTGACATATTTACCAAGGGAGCAAAAAAGTGAAATCCATTGTTTGTGTTTCCATAGACTTCACACCAGTCGTATTTTCCCTTTAAACAAGCCTTCAGGGAATACAAAATGTGACGTAGTTCCTCGCCACCTCGCCCCTCTTTCTGTCCCGTCTTCTCCCTTGTTTTGAGCAACACTCATCCTTATCTTTTGTTCCATCCCCCCCCCCTTTTTTTTTTTGAATTCCATTAGCGAAAGTAGATAATAACTTGTGAAATCAAGTGGAACTTCATTTCTGAAACCGCATACGCGCTCTGGAACCCATTAAGCTTGATAGTGAGGAATGAAAGAAATCATAATTATCGGGCCACTAAAATACATGAAACATAAAATTTGTCAGGGAAGGTAATTGAAATTATTGGAGCAGTTGGACCCGGTGCAGAGCGGGCGCCGGGCTGATAATGAAAAGGTTACGGGGGATGTTTAGCAATGCTGATGAACGGCAAGGTGACTCCGAGTCACCGGAGTCAGCAACTTCATCCCCGGGATACATCCATTTGTTATTGTAGCCGGTGGAAGGCTTCAGCTATGGAGAAGGCACACAGGGCCCAGCCTAGGGAAGAGGGAATTTGTGAGGGGGGTGTACCGGGGCAGGAAGATCACGCTCTTAGTGTACAGGTGATCTCAATCACTAAAATCTCATACAAGCTGCATTTTTATTATTTTTTAACTCTCATTAAAATATTATCCAGTGATCCTGCTGTGCTTAGGGATGGTGATCCTGCCATACTCAGGGATGGTGATCCTGCTCCCATGCTCAGGGTTGGTGATCCTGCCATGCTCAGGGTTGGTGATCCTACCATGCCCAGGATTGGTGGTCCTGCCATGCTCTGGATTGCTGGCCCTGCCATGCTCAGGGTTGGTGGTCTTTCCATGCTCAGAATTGGTGGTCCTGCCATGCTCAGGATTGGTGGCCCTGCCATGCTCAGAGTTGGTGGTCTTGCCATGCTCAGAATTGGTGGTCCTGCCATGCTTAGGATTGGTGGCCATGCCATGCTCAGGGTTGGTGGTCCTGCCATGCTCAGGGTTGGTGGTCCTGCCATGCACAGGGTTGGTGTTCCTGCCATACTCAAGGTTGGTGGTCCTACCAATGCTTGGGATTGGTGGTCCTGCCATGCTCAGGATTGGTGGCCCTGCCATGCTCAGGGTTGGTGGTCTTGCCATACTCAGAATTGGTGATCCTGCTATGCTCAGGATTAGTGGTCCTGCGATGCTCAGGATTGGTGGTCCTGCCATGCTCAGGGTTGGTGGTCTTGCCATGCTCAGAATTGGTGGTCCTGCCATGCTTAGGATTGGTGGCCCTGCCATGCTCAGGGTTGGTGGTCTTGCCATTCTCAGGGTTGGTGATCCTGCCATGCTCAGGGTTGGTGGTCTTGCCATGCTCAGAATTGGTGGTCCTGCCATGCTTAGGATTGGTGGTTCTGCCATGCTCAGGGGTTGGTGGTTCTGCCATGCTCAGGGTTCTGAGTCACCAGAGTCAGCAACTTCATCCCCGGGATACACCCATTTGTTATTGTAACCGGTGGAAGGCTTCAGCTATGCAAAAGGCAGATCACGCTCTTAGTGTACAGGTGATCTCAACCGCTAAAATCTCATACAAGCTTCCATTTTATTATTTTTTTAGCTCTCATTAAAATATTATCTAGTGATCCTGCTGTGCTTAGGGATGGTGATCCTGCCATACTCAGGGATGGTGATCCTGCTCCCATGCTCAGGGTTGGTGATCCTGCCATGCTCAGGATTGGTGATCCTACCATGCCCAGGATTGGTGGTCCTGCCATGCTCTGGATTGCTGGCCCTGCCATGCTCAGGGTTGGTGGTCTTTCCATGCTCAGAATTGGTGGTCCTGCCATGCTCAGGATTGGTGGCCCTGCCATGCTCAGAGTTGGTGGACTTGCCATGCTCAGAATTGGTGGTCCTGCCATGCTTAGGATTGGTGGCCCTGCCATGCTCAGGGTTGGTGGTCCTGCCATGCTCAGGGTTGGTGGTCCTGCCATGCACAGGGTTGGTGTTCCTGCCATACTCAAGGTTGGTGGTCCTACCAATGCTTGGGATTGGTGGTCCTGCCATGCTCAGGATTGGTGGCCCTGCCATGCTCAGGGTTGGTGGTCTTGCCATACTCAGAATTGGTGATCCTGCTATGCTCAGGATTGGTGGTCCTGCGATGCTCAGGATTGGTGGTCCTGCCATGCTCAGGGTTGGTGGTCTTGCCATGCTCAGAATTGGTGGTCCTGCCATGCTTAGGATTGGTGGCCCTGCCATGCTCAGGGTTGGTGGTCTTGCCATGCTCAGGGTTGGTGATCCTGCCATGCTCAGGGTTGGTGGTCTTGCCATGCTCAGAATTGGTGGTCCTGCCATGCTTAGGATTGGTGGTTCTGCCATGCTCAGGGGTTGGTGGTCCTGCCATGCTCAGGGTTCTGAGTCACCAGAGTCAGCAACTTCATCCCCGGGATACACCCATTTGTTATTGTAACCGGTGGAAGGCTTCAGCTATGCAAAAGGCAGATCACGCTCTTAGTGTACAGGTGATCTCAACCGCTAAAATCTCATACAAGCTTCCATTTTATTATTTTTTTAGCTCTCATTAAAATATTATCTAGTGATCCTGCTGTGCTTAGGGATGGTGATCCTGCCATACTCAGGGATGGTGATCCTGCTCCCATGCTCAGGGTTGGTGATCCTGCCATGCTCAGGATTGGTGATCCTACCATGCCCAGGATTGGTGGTCCTGCCATGCTCTGGATTGCTGGCCCTGCCATGCTCAGGGTTGGTGGTCTTTCCATGCTCAGAATTGGTGGTCCTGCCATGCTCAGGATTGGTGGCCCTGCCATGCTCAGAGTTGGTGGTCTTGCCATGCTCAGAATTGGTGGTCCTGCCATGCTTAGGATTGGTGGCCCTGCCATGCTCAGGGTTGGTGGTCCTGCCATGCTCAGGGTTGGTGGTCCTGCCATGCACAGGGTTGGTGTTCCTGCCATACTCAAGGTTGGTGGTCTTACCAATGCTTGGGATTGGTGGTCCTGCCATGCTCAGGATTGGTGGCCCTGCCATGCTCAGGGTTGGTGGTCTTGCCATACTCAGAATTGGTGATCCTGCTATGCTCAGGATTAGTGGTCCTGCGATGCTCAGGATTGGTGGTCCTGCCATGCTCAGGGTTGGTGGTCTTGCCATGCTCAGAATTGGTGGTCCTGCCATGCTTAGGATTGGTGGCCCTGCCATGCTCAGGGTTGGTGGTCCTGCCATGCTCAGGGTTGGTGATCCTGCCATGCTCAGGGTTGGTGGTCTTGCCATGCTCAGAATTGGTGGTCCTGCCATGCTTAGGATTGGTGGTTCTGCCATGCTCAGGGGTTGGTGGTCCTGCCATGCTCAGGGTTCTGAGTCACCAGAGTCAGCAACTTCATCCCCGGGATACACCCATTTGTTATTGTAACCGGTGGAAAGCTTCAGCTATGCAAAAGGCAGATCACGCTCTTAGTGTACAGGTGATCTCAACCGCTAAAATCTCATACAAGCTTCCATTTTATTATTTTTTTAGCTCTCATTAAAATATTATCTAGTGATCCTGCTGTGCTCAGGGTTGGTGATCCTGCCATGCTCAGGGTTGGTGGTCCTGCCATGCTCAGGGTTGGTGATCCTGCCATGCTCAAGGTTGGTGGTCCTACCAATGCTCGGGATTGGTGGTCCTGCCATGCTCAGGATTGGTGGCCCTGCCATGCTTAGGGTTGGTGGTCTTGCCATGCTCAGAATTGGTGGTCCTGCTAAGCTCAGGATTGGTGGCCCTGCCATGCTCAGGGTTGGTGGTCTTGCCATGCTCAGAATTGGTTGTCCTGCCATGCTTAGGATTGGTGGTCCTGCCATGCTCAGGGGTTGATGGTCCTGCCATGCTCAGGGTTCCGAGACACCAGAGTCAGCAAATTCATCCCTGGGATACACCCATTTGTTATTGTAACCAGTGGAAGGCTTCAGCTATGCAAAAGGCAGATCACGCTCTCAGTGTACAGGTGATCTCAACCACTAAAATCTCATCCAAGCTTCCATTTTATTATTTTTTAACTCTCATTAAAATATTATCTAGTGATCCTGCTGTGCTTAGGGTTGGTGATCCTGCCATGCTCAGGGTTGGTGATCCTCCTCCCATGCTCAGGGTTGGTGATCCTGCCATGCTCAGGGTTGGTGATCCTGCCATGCTCAGGGTTGGTGGTCCTACCATACTCAGGATTGGTGGTCCTGCCATGCTCAGGATTGCTGGCACTGCCATGCTCAGGGTTGGTGGTCTTTCCATGCTCAGAATTGGTGGTCCTGCCATGCTCAGGATTGGTGGCCCTGCCATGCTCAGGGTTGGTGGTCTTGCCATGCTCAGAATTGGTGGTCCTGCCATGCTTAGGATTGGTGGCCCTGCCATGCTCAGGGTTGGTGGTCCTGCCATGCTCAGGGTTGGTGGTCCTGCCATGCACAGGGTTGGTGTTCCTGCCATACTCAAGGTTGGTGGTCCTACCAATGCTTGGGATTGGTGGTCCTGCCATGCTCAGGATTGGTGGCCCTGTCATGCTCAGGGTTGGTGGTCTTGCCATACTCAGAATTGGTGATCCTGCTATGCTCAGGATTAGTGGTCCTGCGATGCTCAGGATTGGTGGTCCTGCCATGCTCAGGGTTGGTGGTCTTGCCATGCTCAGAATTGGTGGTCCTGCCATGCTTAGGATTGGTGGCCCTGCCATGCTCAGGGTTGGTGGTCTTGCCATGCTCAGGGTTGGTGGTCCTGCCATGCTCAGGGTTGGTGGTCTTGCCATGCTCAGAATTGGTGGTCCTGCCATGCTTAGGATTGGTGGCCCTGCCATGCTCAGGGTTGGTGGTCCTGCCATGCTCAGGGTTGGTGATCCTGCCATGCTCAGGGTTGGTGGTCTTGCCATGCTCAGAATTGGTGGTCCTGCCATGCTTAGGATTGGTGGTTCTGCCATGCTTAAGGGTTGGTGGTCCTGCCATGCTCAGGGTTCTGAGTCACCAGAGTCAGCAACTTCATCCCCGGGATACACCAATTTGTTATTGTAACTGGTGGAAGGCTTCAGCTATGCAAAAGGCAGATCACGCTCTTAGTGTACAGGTGATCTCAACCGCTAAAATCTCATACAAGCTTCCATTTTATTATTTTTTAACTCTCATTAAAATATTATCTAGTGATCTTGCTGTGCTCAGGGTTGGTGATCCTGCCATGCTCAGGGTTGGTGGTCCTGCCATGCTCAGGGTTGGTGATCCCGCCATGCTCAAGGTTGGTGGTCCTACCAATGCTCGGGATTGGTGGTCCTGCCATGCTCAGAATTGGTGGCCCTGCCATGCTCAGGGTTGGTGGTCTTGCTATGCTCAGAATTGGTGGTCCTGCTAAGCTCAGGATTGGTGGCCCTGCCATGCTCAGAGTTGGTGGTCTTGCCATGCTCAGAATTGGTTGTCCTGCCATGCTTAGGATTGGCGGTCCTGCCATGCTCAGGGGTTGGTGGTCCTGCCATGCTCAGGGTTCCGAGTCACCAGAGTCAGCAAATTCATCCCCGTGATACACCCATTTGTTATTGTAACCGGTGGAAGGCTTCAGCTATGCAAAAGGCAGATCACGCTCTCAGTGTACAGGTGATCTCAACCACTAAAATCTCATATAAGCTTCCATTTTATTATTTTTTAACTCTCATTAAAATATTATCTAGTGATCCTGCTGGTCTTAGGGTTGGTGATCCTGCCATGCTCAGGGTTGGTGATCCTGCCATGCTCAGGGTTGGTGATCCTGCCATGCTCAGGGTTGGTGGCCCTACCATGCTCAGGATTGGTGGTCCTGCCATGCTCAGGATTGGTGGCCCTGCCATGCTCAGGATTGGTGGCCCTGCCATGCTCAGGGTTGGTGGTCCTGCCATGCTCAGGGATGGTGGTCCTTGCCATGCTCAGGGTTGGTGATCCTGCCATGCTCAGGGTTGGTGATCTGGCCATGCATTGAAATTATTGAACAGTTGGACCTGGTGCAGAGGGCACACAGGGCCCAGTCCAGGGAAGAGGAAATTTGGGGGGGGGGGTGTACTGGGGCAGGAAGATCATGCTCTTAGTGATGTTAACCACTAAAATATCATAAAGCTTCCATTTTATTATTTTTTAACTCTCATTAAAATATTATCTAGTGATCCTGCCATGCTTAGGGTTAATGATCCTGCTATGCTCATGGTTGGTGATCCTGCCATGCTCAGGGTTGGTGGTCCTGCCATGCTCAGGGTTGGTGGTCCTTCCATGCTCAGGGTTTGTGATCCTGCCATGCTCAGGGTTGGTGGTCCTGCCATGCTCAGGGTTGGTGGTCCTACCATGCTGAGAATTGGTGGTCCAGCCATGCTCAGGGTCAGTGGTCCTGTCATGCTAAGGGTTGGTGATCCTGTCATGCTCAGGGTTGGTGATCCTGCCATGCTCAGGGTTGGTGAACCTGACATGCTCAGGATTGGTGGTCCTGCCATGTTCATGGTTGGTAGTCCTGCCATGCTCAGGATTGGTGGTCCTGCCATGCTCAGTATTGGTGGTCCTGCCATGCTCAGGGTTGGTGGTCCTGCAATGCTCAGTGTTGGTGATCCTGCCATGCTCAGGGTTGGTGATCCTGCTATGCTCAGGGTCGGTGGTCCTGCCATGCTGAGGGTTGGTGATCCTGCCATTCTCAGGGTTGGTGATCCTGCCATGAAGGTCCTTGCTCAGGCACTTCTTGTTATAGAGTGACAATACTTTGCCCTGTCTCCAGATTGTCACACGGACTTCCAGTGGGGAACACAAGTGGCTGATTAAACACACATTACACAGGCATGGTCCGCTGTTGTTACCATCAGGGAACCCGCTCTGAGAAATACCATGCAACTGTTGTTGGAGTACCTGTAGACGGAAGTTGGCTCCAAATAGGGTGCAGGGGATCAGCACCCCTGAGATACAACAAAGAATAAAAAAGAGTTGAAAATATTAGACTTATTTTGTGTATTTATTTTTTTACTTTTACTGGCGCTTGCTTACAATATACATTGCTTTGGCAAACTAATTGTGCATTAGTTAGGGTACTTCCACAGTGGTGTCGGCGTTAGCAGTAAAGCACAGCTAGTTTTAGCGGCTTTTTCGCTGTTGTAGCAGGGCTTTTTGGTCGCTATGGGGGACTTTTAACTCCTGCTAGCGGCCGAAGAAAGGGTTAAAAGTGCTCATGTTGCGGCGCTGCCGAATCGCTTTGTAGGCACTTCGGCAGCGTTGCCCATTCATTTCAATGGACAAGGGGGGTGGAGGATTGGTATATACACCGCTCCTGCACTGCCCCAAAGATTCTGCCTGCAGGACTTTTTTTCCCATCCTGCAAGTGCATCCCCCCAGTGTGAAAGCACTCGGGGCTTTCACACTGGGAAGGCATGAGAAGCACTTTTCAGGCACTTTACATGCGCTATTTTTAGCACTAAAACGCCTGAAAAGCGCCCCAGTGTGAAATGGGTCTTAGGGTTCCCATCTGCATTACAGTAAATATATATACCATATATATATTTTTTTTTTACACAAGACATACAATGTAGAGTAGATACCTTCATGGCCAATGTAGATTTGATGATATTACTATTGTTATCGCCAATCATACAATGTAAAGTGAATATCATTATTATTTGTATTATGATCTAGGCATACTATGTAAAGTTGGTTATATTTTTACTATTATTATTATAGTTATTATTCTTTCCTTTTTTATTTTTTTATTTACACCATACAGTGTAGAGCAGATCATTATTATTTTATTTTGTTTTATTTACACATCTTTAGAAGATGCTTCTGGGACGACAGCCATGCAGACCAATTTGATGCAGTGTGCGGCGTATGGTCTGAGCACCAACAAGCTACGGGGGGCCCTTTAACCTCTGCAGCAATGCTGGTAGCACTCATACGTCTATTTCCCAAAGACAACCTCTGGATATGAGGCTGAGAACGTGCACCCAACTTCTTTGGTCGACCATGGCAAGGCCTGTTCTGAGTGGGACCTGTCCTGTTAAACCGCTGTATGGTCTTGGCCACCTTGCTGCAGCTCAGTTTCAGGGTCTTGGCTATCTTCTTATAGCCTAGGCCATCTTTATGTAGAGCAACAATTCTTTTTTTCAGATCCTCACAGACTTCTTTGCCATGAGGTGTCATGTTGAACTTCCAGTGACCAGTATGAGAGAGTGAGAGTGATAACACCAAGTTTAACACACCTGAGACCTTGTAACACTAATGAGTCACATGACACCGGGGAGGGAAAATGGCTAATTGGGCCCAATTTGTTGCCAGCGGTTTAGACATTAATGGCTGTGTGTTGAGTTATTTTGAGGGGACAGCAAATTTACACTGTTATACAAGCTGTACACTCACTACTTTACATTGTAGCAAAGTGTCATTTCTTCAGTGTTGTCACATGAAAAGATAGAAGAAAATATTTACAAAAATGTGAGGGGTGTACTCACTTTTGTGAGATACTGTATATATATTTTAGAAGAAGCCCTAAAGGATAAAATGTTGGGTGTTGCAATTTTTTTATTGCACTAGGATAGTAAGGCCATACTGCTGCCTTATACATGGATGTAATAAGGCCATACTACTGCCTTATACATTAAACTAGTAAGGCCGTACTGCTGCCTTATACATGGATGTAGTAACACCATACTAGTGCTTTATACATGGATGTAGTAACACCATACTACTGCCTTATACATTGATGTAGTAACACCATAATATTGCCTTATACGTGGATGTAGTAACGCCATACTACTGCTTTATACATGGATGTAGTAACACCATACAACTGCTTTATACATTGATGTAGTAAGGCCATACTACTGCCTTATACATGAATGTAGTAAGGCCATACTACTGCCTTATACATTGAGGTAGTAAGGCCATACTACTGCCTTATACATGGATGTAGTAAGGCCATACTACTGCCTTATACATTGATTTAGTAAGGCCATAATACTGCCTTATACATTGAGGTAGTAAGGCCATACTACTGCCTTATACATGGATGTAGTAAGGCAATACTACTGCCTTATACATTGATTTAGTAAGGCCATAATACTGCCTTATACATTGAGGTAGTAAGGCCATACTACTGCCTTATACATGGATGTAGTAAGGCCATACTACTGCCTTATACATGGATGTAGTAACACCATACTACTGCCTTATACACTGATGTAGTAAGGCTATACTACTGCCTTATACATTGATGTAGTAAGGCCATACTACTGCTTTATACATGGATGTAGTAAGGCCATACCCGTGCTTCATACATGGATATGATATGACCATACTACTGATTTATATATGGATGTGGTAAGGCCATATTACTGCTTTATACATAGATGTAGTGTCGTGAGGCCATACTACTGCTTTATACATTGATGTGGTGAAGCCAGTTTTAGATATGGACCACAAAGTCTCTAAATGGTATCTATGGGCAACAAGAAGTCTACTAATTGCATATTTTTGACACGTTTCAAACAGTAATTTCATAGAACGTTTCCTTCGTTATAGAGTATCGTGATTTCGTCCTCGTATTTTACCAATTTCTGAACTTCCTTTTAATAACTCCGGTAAATATTTGTCAAATTATCAGGCGAGGAAATGAAACCTTTCAGTATTATCTTCTAGTCACGGCGGTGGAGATGACTGCTGTGAAGTTCCGCTGGCACACTGCTGACAGGACCCGTAGACGGCTCTTGAATGTCATCCATGAACGCAGTTGATGTGACAGATCAGAGGGTTAATGAGAAACGGCGCCCGGGCAGCTAGGACACTGCCAGGCCGCTGTGTAAAGACAATGGGAGAAATGTCAAGTGGTGCCCTGCGGTGGCCCTGATCTCCTCCTGGAGGAACTGACGTCGCCCTGTCTGGTGAATTATGACTATAAGTAAACAGTTTGGAGTGTTATTGAAACAGCCAGTAAAGGAAGGAGGTGAGACTAAGAATGTATGTCAGCGATCAAACCTGCCCAACTATGGTGACAACTTGAGGCTGACCGGCATCGAGAGGCCAATTTTCACACAGCCCCGAATTTATCTGTATGAAACATAAAATTAAAGGGAGACATATTACGTGTCCTCTGGAGCTGTCCTAAACTCTCATCATACTGGACGGTTATTTTTACCATCATATCCGACATTGCCCAACAACTGACCTCTCTGAAATTCGGCACTAGCGAATTCTGTCCTTATGCATAGAACACTTTCCACCTAAACTACACCATACAATTACTCACATACTCGTCGCTGCAAGATTACCAATTAAGAGAAACTGGAAAAACCCCTTACGTCCCTCCCCAACAGAAGTAATAGACTTAACGAATTTACACTGTTCCTAGGAACAGATGATGGCGTCCTGCTCAGGACGACTGAAAAAAATTCCCTTCTTCAATGGTTGCCTTGGAATTCTCGGTATGCAAAATATGGGTAAATCCTCCTATCTTTAGCCCCTTTACACACGATCGGAGATTTTGACAACCAAATCCGTGGGATTTTGTCCGTTGGGTTTTGCCCGTCGGATCTTGTCCGAAACTGCTGCATACACACGTTCGGAAAAAGTTGGCGAAAAATCCGATCTTTCAGAACGTGATGACGTAATTTCGTTACGATGGGACTACATTCAGGCTAGTAGCCAATAACTTTGATGTAGGAATTTGATCTGAGCATGCGTGGCACTTGGTCCGATCAAAATTCTCTACACATGATCGGAGTATGTACGAACCAGTTGGTCGGAAAATATTTCCAACAAGTTGGAAAATTGGGTCCGACGGATATTCCGACGGAATCAGTCCGATGCATACCACACACAGTCGGATTATCCGACAACACGGTCCGATAGGACACATTCCGACGGATTCTCCGACCGTATGTACAAGGGCTAAGAATGTATGTCTATCTAATGTTTAATGATGGGGGGGCCCCGAGCTCCCTCAGACACAGTGAGTACCCAGTGGGGTGTCTGAGGAGAGCTAGACCTCCGTCGATCTTTTTCAATGTTCCAAGCAAATGATTTGCACAATCTCTCTGACACCACCTTGTACCGTTTTGTATATCCATTGTTATCATATCATCCTACTATAACGTGTCATGCCCTGTACACACGATCGGACATACGGACAAAAAAATCAAATTTTTTTTCCGACGGATGTTGGCACAAACTTGTCTTGCATGCACACGGTCACACAAAGAAATTGCGAACGTCAAGAACGCGAATGACGTATGACGAGCCGGAAAAAAAAAATGAAGTTCAATCGCCAGTGCGGCTTTTCTGCTTGATTCCGAGCATGCGTGGCACTTTGTGCGTCGGAATTGTGTACACACGACCGGAATTTGCGCGAACGGATTTTGTTGTCGGAAAATTTGAGAACCAGATCTCAAATTTTTGCGCGATGGAAATTCCGATGGAAAATGTCCGATGGAGCCTACACACGGTCGGAAATTTCCGACAACAAGCTCCGATCGCACATTTTCTGTCGGAATGTCCGACTGTGTGTACGTGGCATAATGCCGCATACGCACGATGGGACTTTCCGGCGGACCAGAGTCCGTCTGACAATTTGATCGTGTGTGGGCTCCAGAGGATTTTTTCTTCCCAAATGTCCGGTGGACCTAGCTTTTAAATTTGTCCACTGAACTCAGCTTTTAGCGGACAATCCGTTCGTCTGTGTGCTAGTCCGATGGACTAAAACAGATGCTAGGGCAGCTATTGGCTACTGGCTATGAACTTCCTTATTCTACGTCATCACATTCGAATCCATCTGACTTTTGGAGTGATCGAGTGAGGCCAAGTCCGTTCATTGGAAAGTCCGGCGGACCTCAGCTGCAAAGTCCATCGTATTGTCCGCCGGACCAAGTCCGTCGAAAAGTGCGGTCGTGTGTACGCGGCATAACAGTTTTGTTTATATCAACACTATTGTTTTTCTTAAACTTCCAATAAAAATCAATTGAAATAAAAAAAAAGCATAAAATGGAACGTTGAGGTCCTGTGAGATATTGTAAAGGGCTGCAAAAACTGTTGGTGCTATGAAAAATCGTTTATATCGTTCAAAATAATAATTTAAATGTAGCATCCCTCTGACACCCCAAAGGGAGGATAGCACCTCCAGAGGTAGGACCAGGCTAGAATTTCACCCCAGGGTTGAGTCCATGGGTAAAATAGGGGACTGAGAAAGGATATTGGGCCCTACCTTTTGTCTTTTTTAAACTTTTTTTTTTTTAATTACTTTTTTTTATTAAATTTAAAGTGGGGTTCCCACATAAAAAAAAAAAATGTCAGCAGCTACAAATACTGCAGCAGCTGACCTTTAATAATCGGGCACTTACCTGTCCCAGGGTCCAGCGAGGCGGGGGATCGAAGCCCCACTCGTCTCCCCCTCCATTCGCCGGCTCCGGCATTGTAACTGTGGGCGCCCGGCTGTGGCTTCACAGTCGGGCAGCCGCTGCGTATGCGCAAGCGGCGCCGTGCGCCGTAATTGGCCGTGCAATCATCTGGGACCTGTCACGTGTCCCAGATGATTGACAAGAGGGAGGGGGCAGAGCTGAGCCCTTCCTGAGCTGAGGGGAAGTGACGTCAAGAGCCCAGGCACTGAAGAAGGCAGACTACGAGGGACCCCCTAGCAACAGCCATTTAGAGGTGAGTAAAAGGAAAACTTTTTTGCAAATAAATGAATGAATCCAATTTCCAATTTTTTTTTTTTTTTTAGGCACATTCATGATTTATTTTTTATTTTTTTTGGGTGGAACACCACTTTAATCACATACAAACAAGTAACAGCATGCAAAAAGCCGGAACAACCACTGGATTACAGAGTAAGAAAAACAATTCTAGTGTAGAACAATAAAAGGCATAGAAAAGCATCAAAAGAAAAAGAGTTCCAGGCCTCCAATGTTGGGATAGACGAACTCTTCCACGATAGGACAATTCGTTTCTTCAGCATAAAACGATAATGGGGTGAGAAAAGTTAGTGTAGTCCTAGTCGTGGCCAAAGGTTCAACCAAATGCAACAAGAATAATTCAGTAGACAGTGGGATTGAAATAGAGGTGACCAATCTAATACATTGAGTTATGGCTTGCCAGTATGTATTAATATGGGGGCAATCCCAAAATATGTGCATAAAGTTCACCATAGGCGTTGAACGTCTCCAACATAAAGACTGCTGGTTCCCAAACATTTTCGCTAATCTAGCCGGGATTAGGTATGTTCTATGTAGGAATCTGTAGCGAATTAACCCGATCTCTGGTAGAGACCAAATATTGAAAAGCTGTCCCCCACATGTCGTCCCAGTAATCCCTGTCTAACCCCGGGGGCCTCTGCCTCCCAGGCAAGTCTGCAAGGTTCCATTAATCTAACAGTTTCCTGGTAAAGATCCTTATATAGGCTAGAGACTGGTTTAACTAAGGAGTCACTTTTTTAAACTTTTATTGCAAAACGGTTAAGTAAGTGAAAGTTAGGGGTCCCAAATACCGTAGCAGATCACTTACAGACTCTCATGTTCCAGATCAATGTTCAGCTTCACAGTGTCTGGACCTTTAAGCCAACCCAGCCACATTGTAAGCGTGTTGCCAAATTTCAGTGTGTCCTCCAAGTGAGTCACTAGGCCCTTCTGAGAGACCAGCCTTCTTGACTCTCCCCAGCAAGGGGCCTCCTCTGGGTCTCCTCATTGGCCCAGCTTCCTCCAGACCAGGTAGGACAGCTTCAGGACCACTTCAGCACACATTAGGACTCAAAACAGGCTATTGTGCCTAACAGCAAAGCTCCATCGAGCAGCGCTTCCCTAGCCCAGAGGGTGAGAGCGAGCACATGGCCTGCCCCAAATATTTATACACCCCCACAGCATGCACCAGTGTTATAAACCTTTTATTGGACTGTCTGAAGAAAAATTTAATGAAATATTCATACATTTGTTTTGTTTGTGAAATCTCATACTATGACCTGTTATACCAGTGACATCTACTGACAACCGTGAGAAATCATAAGCCAACTTAAGCTTAGGGAAAAACCAGGTGAAAAAACGAAACAATTAGTCTGAGCTAACTACAGCAGTGGTCCTCAACCCTGTTCTCAGGGCCCACTAACAGGCCAGGTTTTATGTATTACCTTGGGGAGATGCAGACTAGAATACTGAAATCACTGAGCAGAAAATGATATCACCTGTGATGTATTTCAGTTATCTTTCAAACCTGGCCTGTTAGTGGGCCCTGAGGACAGGGTTGATGACCACTGAACTACAGTCCATCCAAAAACTAAATTGACATAGTAGACCCTGTTTAGGACAAGGGGGCTACAGATAATAATAGGACAAGTGCCTGGGAACACCACATGAGCAAGTGGGATGGAAAGGAAGGTGGGGAGGACATATTAGTTACCCAGCCCAAAATTAACCTTGGTAAAATAATCCATCCTGACATAATTTTTTTTATATGGAATGGTCACAGCCCCAATAAATAGCACAATACATTATCTACTCTATGTAAATAGTTAAAGCCCAACTGAAATTTCAGTTAAAATCAGCTAAATGCATTTCAATTGCCTCAAATCAGAAGCTAAGCAAAGTTTTTCAGTGCTTTTTCTTTAGAGACCAGTCAAAGCAAGGATAGGAAAGTCTGTCTCCTGACTGCAGGCTGCAAAGAAGAACCCTTGAGCCCTGAGTGGAAGCAGCGGTCTCTCTGAAGAGGTCTGACACTTCCTCTGCTGAGTCAACCCTGGCAGCAAAACTCATGCTTCTTTGCCGATTGTAGAACATGTCAAGTTGACAGGAGGCACCTGTCAAACTTGGTCATTCAAGTCCATGGGGTTTGCTCTGCAGCTGTGACCCAACCCCTTGGCCTGCGGTTGTAGCACTTTAGCCTCATTATAAATTAATGTTCATTAAAAAAGAAAAAAAAAGAAAGAAGACAAGCATTCAGGAATCAGCAGGAGAACCACTCACGACTCTATCCAAAAAAAAAATAAAAAAATAATTTGGGCTTAAGTTCTAGATTTTTAGTAGACTTTGTATCTAGAGGTGTGGTAGAACATCCTTATCTATTGTGTCCTCTACTGTGGGGTCTTGTATTGGTCATGGTCATGGGGCAGGGGCCCTGCAACCTATCAGTCTACCACACACCCAACTCTGAACCTCAAGGACACTTGGGGTCTTGTATTGGTCATGGTACAGGGTTCCTGTAACCTGGAGGTTTAACACATCCAACTCTGAACCTCAAGACCACTTGGGGACCTGTATTGGTCATGGTCGTTGGGCAGGGGCCCTGTAACCTACCGTTCTAACACATACCCACTTCTGAACCTCAAGACCACTTTATTGGTTCTGGGTAATGGTAATAAGTCAGGGGCACTGTAACCTACTGGTCTAACACATACCCAACTCTGAACCTTAAGACTACTTGGAGTCTTGTATCAGTCATGGTCATGGGGCAGGGTTCCCGTACCCTACCAGTCTAACAAATACCCACCTCTGAACCTCAAGGACACATGGGATCTTGTATTGGTCATTGGTACAGGGTTCCTGTAACCTGCAGGTTTAACACATCCAACTCTGAACCTCAAGACCACTTGGGGACCTGTATTGGTCATGGTTGTTGGGCAGGGGCCCTGTACCCTACCGTTCTAACACATACCCACTTCTGAACCTCAAGACCACTTTATTGGTTCTGTGTAATGGTAATAAGTCAGGGGCACTGTAACCTACTGGTCTAACACATACCCAACTCTGAACCTTAAGACTACTTGGAGTCTTGTATCAGTCATGGTCATGGGGCAGGGTTCCTGTACCCTACCAGTCCAAAACATACCCACCTCTGAACCTCATGGATACTTGGGGTCCTGTATTGGTCATGGTGCAGGGTCCCTGTAACCTACAGGTCTAACACACCCACCTCTGAACCTCAAGACCACTTGGGGTCCTGTATTTGTCATGGTCATTGGGGCAGGGGTCCTGTACCCTACTGGTCTAACACACACCCACCTCTGAACCTCAGGACCACTTGCCCAGGGCAGGCAGATTCTGAAGTCTTCAATATTATATATACCTATATAAAAATGTTATATTATATTATATTATATTATATTATATTATATTATATTACCAGTTTTTCTTTTTGTAGAATGTCTTTAAGCCTTTGATCTATGTCTTGCACAAATTACATTTTCCAAAATGGGCAACAGGATTGTTATAGTTCCAATTTTAGCATTTATAAACCTTTTAGAAAAATTGCATCTATATCCAATAAAGGGCTGCGCCTGTTGGCTGGCTCTGTGTAAACCTGAATCCACAAAGCATCCTACGTTACCCCAAGCAAGCTTACAAGAGGAATAGCAGCCGCAGGCATCCCCTCCAAGCCTCCCCTATCGATCGCTAGGCAGGGTGTTTAGAATTCTCTGTATCAATGCACAAAGATGAAAGTGCAGCCTTCAATAATACATCATCCGTATCTCCACGACAACCACAGACAAGAGGACTCTCTGATGGAAAAGTAGATTTCTCACCGGAGAGAGGGAAGGAAAGGCCATATCTTAGACTAAACCCTTAAAGAAAGAGTAAACAAGACGAGCAGGGCTGCTTTTACGGTTCAGACCATCTTAAGCACATGAGAAGGACTTAATGTCTCTAGACCTTCTGCCCCCATCATGTTATACAAGTGTTGTTTTTGTTCAGTTGGTTTAACAGGGAACTTCATATATTCGCCCATATACTCGTTTGTGACCAAGATAGGATTGCCAGACAATGACGCCGGGTCAACGACCCCACTTTTCTCTAATGCTCTTAATCAAGACAGCTTGGTCAGTAACCTAACTCATGACTGCTGATTAGACAATGAGGCACCATCACCATACTGATAAGACCAGCACTTTGCTCCTACCCCTCTGCTTTCCTTCTTCCAGTCTGTGCCTTGATGTATAGAGGATTGCAGAAAGCTAATATAATGCAAAAGATTGGTAATTGATCTCGCTGCATTGCATTATTTAACTTAAAGAAGAATTTCAGGTATGGAAATGTTATACATAGCTGCAATGTACCAGCTTGGACCAATGTACTGTAACTACAGTGGTGTGAAAAAGTGTTTGCCCCCTTCCTCATTTCCTGTTCCTTTGCATGTTTGTCACACTTAAGTGTTTCGGAACATCAAACCAATTTAAACAATAGTCAAGGACAACACAAGTAAAGACAAAATGCAATTTGT
Organism: Lithobates pipiens; assembly: GCF_037356315.1. Classification (NCBI taxonomy): domain Eukaryota; kingdom Metazoa; phylum Chordata; class Amphibia; order Anura; family Ranidae; genus Lithobates; species Lithobates pipiens. The sequence goes on along the minus strand of NW_027507748.1, from coordinate 29,312,362 downwards.
AAATGAAGGTGTTTATTATTAAAGGTGAAAAAAAATCCAAACCATCATGGCCCTGTGTGAAAAAGTGATTGCCCCCTAAACCTAATAACTGGTTGGGCCACCCTTAGCAGCAACAACTGCAACCAAGCGTTTGCGATAACGTGCAATGAGGCTTTTACAGCGTCCTGGAGGAATTTTGGCCCACTCATCTTTGCAGAATTGTCCTAATTCAGTTACATTAGAGGGTTTTCGAGCATGAACGGCCTTTTTAAGGTCATACCACAACATCTCAATAGGATTCAGGTCAGGACTTTGGCTAGGCCACTCCAAAGTCTTCATTTTGTTTTTCTTCAGCCATTCGGTGGTGGACTTGCTGGTGTGTTTAGGATCATTGTCCTGCTGCAGAACCCAAGTTCGTTTCAGCTTGAGTACACGAACAGATGGTCGGACATTCTCCTTCAGGATCTCTTGGTAGACAGCAGAATTCATAGTTCCTTTTATCACGGCAAGTCTTCCAGGTCCTGAAGCAGCAAAACAGCCCCAGACCATCACACTACCACCACCATATTTTACTGTTGGTATAATGTTCTTTTTATGAAATGCAGTGTTCCTTCTACGCCAGATATACTTGGACACACACCTTCCAAAGAGTTCCACTTTTGTCTCATCGGTCCACAGAATGTTGTCCCAAAAGTCTTGGGGATCATCAAGATGTGTTGTGGAGAAATTGAGACGAGCTTTGATGTTCTTTTTGCTCAGCAGTGGTTTTCTCCTTGGAACTCTGCCATGCAGGCCATTTTTGCCCAGTCTTTTCCTGATGGTGGAGGCATGAACGCTGACCTTAACTGAGGCAAGTGAGGCCTGCAGTTCCTTGGACGTTGTTGTGGGGTCTTTTGTGACCTCTTGGATGAGTCGTCGCTGCGCTCTTGGGGTAATTTTGGGCGGCCGGCCACTCCTGGGAAGGTTCACCACTGTTCCATGTCTTCGCCATTTGTGGATAATGGCTCTCACTGTGGTTCGCTGGATTCCCAAAGCTTTGGAAATGGCTTTATAACCCTTTCCAGACTGATAGATCTCAATTACTTTCTTTCTCAATTGTTCCTGAATTTCTTTGGGTCTCGGCATGATGTGTAGCTTTTAAGGATCTTCTGGTGGACCTTACTGTGTCAAGCAGCTCCTATTTAAGTGATGCCTTGATTGTGAACAGGTGTGGCAATAATCAGGCCTGGGTGTGGCTAGAGAAATTGAACTCAGGTGTGGACAACCACAGTTATAGTATGTTTTAACAAGGGGGGCAATCACTTTTTCACACAGGGCCATGATGGTTTGGATTTTTTTTCACCTTTAATAATAAACACCTTCATTTACAAATTGCATTTTGTGTTTACTTGTGTTGTCCTTGATTATTGTTTAAATTGGTTTGATGTTCTGAAACACTTAAGTGTGACAAACATGCAAAGGAACAGGAAATGAGGAAGGGGGCAAACACTTTTTCACACCACTGTATGTTTCAGGACTTGGATCGCCTACCGGTGTAGGGTGACCACATATTCAAACTGCCATTCAGGGACAACCCCCCCCCCCCCCCCCCCCGCACCCTCGCCTATCCAAAAAGAGATGGTTTTTGATACTTTTTTTTGCCAATTTTTGAGGAAAAAAATTAAACAGTGGTAACCACTCTTAGCCCTTGTACACACGGTCGGAGATTCCGACGGAATGTGTCCTATCGGACCGTTTTGTCGGATATTGTGTGTGGTCTGCATCGGACTGTTTCTGTCAGAATATCCGACGGACCAAGTTTTCCATCTTGCCGGTAAAATTTTCCGACAAAATGCTCCTATCGGACATACTCCGATCATGTGTAGCCTACTCCGACGGACAAAGTGCCACGCATGCTCAGATCAAATTCCTAGACCAAAGCTATTGGCTACTAGCCTGAACGTAGTCCTGTCTAACGAAATAACGCCATCACGTTATGTACAATCGGATTTTCCGACAACTTATGCCCTGTACACACGAGAGGACTTATGTCCGACAGACTTCCAAAGGAGTTCCGCCGGAGTTCCGACGGAGTTCTGACAGACGGCCGAACGGACTTGGCCACACACGATCACACTAAACTCCGACGGATTCGAACGTGATGACGTACGACCCGACTCGAATAAGGAAGTTCATAGCCAGTAGCCAATAGCTGCCCTAGCGTCGGTTTTAGTCCGTCGGAGTAGCATACACACGAGCGGAGTTTTCGAAGGGGACCGGGTCCGGCGGAGTTCCGTCGGGAAAAATGAAGCATGCTTCATTTCTAAAGTCCGTCAGACTTTTGCGAAGCTAAAGTCCGTTGCAGCCCACACACGATCGGATAGTCTGACGGACTCGGTCTGACGGACTTTGGATGTTGAAAAGCCGGCTCGTGTGTACGGGGCATTAGTCTGACCGTGTGTATGCAACATCACTTCCGGACCTCTTCCGAAATTACTCCGTCGGAAATTACTCCGACGGATTTGGTAGTCAGAATCTCTGATTGTGTGTACAAGGGCTTACAAGGCGCATCTCTGGAGCGGTGAAGGAGCGGTGCATACACCGCTCCTTCACCGCTCTTGCCCATTGATCTGAATGCGGGTCGTTTTAACCCTTTTTCGACTGCTAACGGGGGTTAAAACCGCCCTGCTAGCGGCCGAATAGAGCCGCTAAAATGTCAGTAAAGCGGCTATAAAAATAGTGCAGTTTTACCGCCGGCGCCCGCGCCGCCCCAGTGTGAAAGGGCTCTTATATATATATATATATATATATATACACACACACAACACAATGATTTTTTTAATCCTTGCCATTATATAATAGTATGTAGGCAAACTCTTCAAGGTACAGTCCTTCAGTGGGATAAGATGCTTTATATCAGACATCTCATCACCCTGAAGAATTGTGCCTTGAAGAGTTTTCTTTTCATGCAATACCAAGGATTACAAACATTGTAGTGTGGTGTATATACTGTATTGAAGCATTTCCTAAAACACCAAGCAAGATGCTCCTCCTGTAGGGTGTCAATGAAAGCTACTTTATTTGTATGTTCAGCTCAATAGAACTTGATTTGGAATAGATAGCCAGACTTTAAAGGCTTTAAAGGTGCTACACAGAAATGCATATGTAAAAAATAAATAAAAAAAATAAAAAGGAAATGTTATTGTTACGCACATACAGTATCTAGAAGGAACATTGTTAAAAGCAATGCATGATTGCATTGAAATTGCATGTTCTCATAGAATAGTGAGTACAAACCTGGAAGTTTGGCTGGGGGGCCCCCCTCAGGGCTCAGGCACTCAGTCGGGCGGCTCGGGTCGTGGCCCTCGTGTGTGGGAGGAGGCTAGTATTCGGAAGGATCCTCGTATTCTTCAGGTTAAGGAGAGGGACCATTACTGGCTGGCAACTCTCCTTGATCCACGGTACAAGGGTAAGGTTGCGGACCTTATCTTGCCATTGCAGAGGGAACAGAGGATGAGACATCTCCGGGAGGCCTTGCAGAAAGGTCTGTGCAACGCGTTCCCAGAGACTGGGAGGTTACAAATTCCTGGTCCTGGACAACGTGTTGCTGAGGCTTTGGTCAGTCACAGAAGAAGCAGTGGAGAAGGTGGCCGTCTGACCGATGCGTTCAGACAATTTTTTAGTCCGCAGCCCCAAGGTATGATCGGTTCCAGCAACCATAGCCAGCGTCTGATTTACATGGTGCAGGAATACCTAGGGGCAAGGTCAGACTTGGACACCTTTCCCATCGAAAATCCTCTGGCTTACTTGGTCTTGAGGATGGATCACTGGCCAGAGCTTGTACAGTATGCAATTGAGCTACTGGCCTGTCCTGCATCCAGTGTTCTTTCGGAATGCACATTCAGAGCTGCTGGAGGATTTGTAACCGATCACAGGGTGCGCCTGTCCACCAACTTGGTTGATCGACTGACCTTCAATATTTTTTTTTAAATGTCACATCCCTTCAAGACTGCCTATGCTGATGCTGAGTGACTGTCCTGTTATGTTGACTGACTATCCTCTTCCTCCTCATGATCCTGCTGATAGCTTGGAAGAACATTTTTGGTTCTGGGTGCCGCCACCAATGGCTAAGGCCCGATTTTTCAGCCCCTGTTTAACAGGGGTGTGTAATTACAATTTTTGATGCAATACTTTGCAGCAGGGCTCATTCCTGCACTCCAACTAGAGTATCTGGGAGAGGTTGCAGTGTCGTGGCACCAGCATCAGTGCCTAAGGCCCAATTTTTCAGCCCCTGTTTAACAGGGGCACGTAATTACAATTTTTGATGCAATGCTTTGCAGCAGGGCTCATTCCTGCACTCCAACTAGAGTATCTGTGAGGGGTTGCAGTGTTGTAATTTTTCAGCCCCTGTTTATCAGGTGCATGTAATTACAATTCTTGATATAATATTTAACAGCAGGGCCCGTTCCAGCGCCCACCGAGAGTAACTGTGAGGACTTACAGTGTTGTGGCACCACCACCACCACCGCTACAACCACCAAAGGCCCAATTTTTCTACCACTGTTCAACAATGGCATGTAATTACAATTCTTGATATAACAGTTCACAGCAGGGCACTCTAGCGCCCACAAAGAGTCACTCTTTGTTCCTTACATTGTTAACTTGTGGCAACGCCAACACCTTAGGGCCAAATTTCTGCAGAGCATATAGACCCCTCTTTTCAAACATCCAACTTACAAACCTCTCCTACTTGCAAAGGGAAGGAGACAAAAAGAAGTGAGATGAAAATAGATTTTTTGACTGGAGCTACACTTTAAAAATGTACCAGTTCAAAATTACAAACAGATTCTACTTAACACAACAAACCTACACAGTCCCTGTCAGGGACTGTTCTAAACACGGGAGACACGTGCCACTTCACAGGCATACTATAGACACCCCCCTGGCACGATATTTAAAGGAATATTTATTTATATCGTTTTTTTTTCCACTTTAATCGTTATTAAAATCAGTGCTCCCGAAAAAACGCAGTTTAAAAAAAAAAAAAATTGCATTGATCCATGTCCCCTGGGGCAGAAGCCAGGTCCCCAAACCCTTTTTAGGACAATATATTGCATATTAGCCTTTAAAATTAGCACTTTTGATTTAGAACATTTGAATCCCATAGACTTTAATGGGCTTCTAAAGTTCGTATGAATTTTCGATCCATTCGAAAGTTCTGGTGCGAACCGAACCGGGGGGTGTTTGGCTCATCCCTAGTAGTCAGTTTAGAAGTGCTTTTTACATTGGAGATCAGTGATAAAGTGTTCTTTACATTACTGGTTGTTGGTGAAATGTCCGTTTATGTTGGTGGTCATTGGTCAGTAGAAATTAGGTTTGGACCAAGAAGGATTTTGCATGTTCGACAAACAGGGAAGTGAAATATTTCTGAAGTCAGCTCCCTAGCAACCAGTGAGGCATTATTCCAGCAGTGGTGGCTGAGGCTCCATTTGGAGCAGGAGGCAAACAAACCACCGGACAGCCCCCCTGGTCAGTCCGTCAGTCAAACCCCCCCCCCACATTCGGTCGGTCAGTCCGTCAGTCAAAATCTCCCACCCAGAGGTCGCAGGCCTGCGTCTCCTCCTTGGTGTCTCCTGCTCGGCATCTCCCCCCTGTGTTCCTCGGAATCTAATACGGTTGCTTCTCCTCTCGGCCAGTCGAGTCTCAGGACCTGCTTCCGGATTGGCCGGTAGGTGAATCAGGAGGACAATCCCGAATATTAATTTGCTATTGTTACACAACTGGGTGGGCTCTGGGCTCATTCGGTACTAGTGATTGGAGCCTGCAAGTGTGTCGGCTTAACTATCGACGGGTGTTTGCATTTTTTAATGAATGAGTAGGGATATTATGTGTTTAGTTTTAAAGGCAGCTTCTAGATTCTGATTAGCACCCCTGCCCCCTTCCCCCAGATCCCCACAACCATCAGGCCAGGGTTTAGGGGAAGAGGTCCTTGTCCTCATAAACCTACTTTGCCAGGGTGAGTCCCACTGGCGAGGTACCCTTGTCATTATGAGGGTGTGTGGTCTGGTATGATTCGGAAAGGGGGCAGATTCATGCTCATCCTCTCTTTCCTGTCTAGCCAGGCTATATACTCACTGTGGGTGTGGGTCTTCATGGCATTTTTGTTTCTTTTTGCATGGGGTTCCCCTGAAAATCTATAGGGTGCCCTCGTCATTATAAGGGCATGTGGTCTGGAATGATTCAGGAGGGGAGGGCATGCACCCTCATTTCCCCCCCCCCCTTTCCTGCCTAGCCAGGCTACATGCCCAGGTGACAGTTTTGCATAAACTTTGGGGGGGGGGGGGGGGGGGGCAACTTCATGACATTTTTGTGATTTAAAAACCATAACAGATACTCATCAAGGATAAGAGTTCTGGCATGAGTTTCCTCAAGGGAACCCACCATTTTTTGTCCTTCTTGCAAAAGTGAAATATTAGAAGAAAACAAAAACATTTGCCGGTAACTTACACTACCCTGCAGATTTTTTTTTCTTTTTTTGGAAAAAATAGCAGAGACCTCCCTAAAATGTCCCACAAAATGCATGACAGATATTTATTTTTGGGAGTCCCCATGGCAGGAAAATGGAATTTAACGTCAAGTTAAATGGTATTTATTTGTAAATGGCACTTTTGCTGTAGTGCATCATATACATTGTACAAATATATCACTTCACGGGCAGATTCCGGGAATCTCCCAAGCATGTTATTTAAAGGAATTTTGAAAATTTAAAGGCATTTTTAATGTTTCACTTTAAGCATTATCTTTTAATTATTATTACAAATGCTCTTTTATTAATTGTAGTAAAGAAGAACATGTACAACTATTAAGGCATAGAACATAAAGGTACTGAAAGGTAAAACGTCCAAAGGCACCGATCTGTATGTTACACAATATACAGTAGCCTTATACAATAGTGTAATAAAACCGTACAGAGAAAAGAAAGGAAAAGAAACCACAAAAAAAAGAACAAATCAAATCAAACAAGGTAGGTCATAGGTAGACTTGGTAAGTCAAAGGTTGGACTTGATGGACTTGTGTCTTTTTTCAACCTCACCTACTATGTAACTATGTAAGGGAAAAAAAAACATAAATTAATAAGAATGAATTAATCAATTATGGCAAGCAATGTGAATTTTAACATAAATAAAATAAAAAAGCACGTCATGTTTGGCGAACCATGGCTTCCTTAATCTAAATTCATTACATATAACCGAACGGCATATGAACGGAAGAACGAGGGTTTCCCGGAACCGCAATAGAGGCAAGCCAGAGAGCAACACAGTGGCTGATACTGTGAAGGCTGATCCACCCCGGAAGGGGTCATATCTCTGGTGAGAGCAATTGCATAAAAATAGCCACAGAGCACCGGGAACAACAGTTGAAGCCTCCTCTACCCTTTACTCCACTTTCACCCACAGAGGACACCCCACTATTCAACACTACCTTTTTGGGACACTTTTTTACTATTTTTATTCCCATTTCTATTTTTTATTTTTATTTTTATTTTTATTTTACTGTTATTTTTATTTTATTTTATTTTTTTACTTTTTATTTTTTTTTTGCATTTTTTGCATTTTTATATTACCATATTTTACCACAACTTTTTTCACTGTCTTGAATCTTTATTTAACTATGTAATACGCACCTTTCATCACAGTTGCACCATATGAGGACTTGATATGTTCAACAGATAAACGGATTATTTTTTATATATATACCTTTATATATATTTTTTATATTTTTATATTTTCATATTTTTATTTGTTATTTTTATATCCATATAGCTTAAAATGTATATACTATTGAGCTCTACTTTCTATTTATATAGTTCTGTCACAAATATCAATATTTGTTCACCAGCACCTTGCACTTTATATATTTTTTTCATTTGCACAATTGCATGCTGTTACAATTGATTTATGAATTTATGATTTTTTATGATACTTACGGTCTTTAAAGGATATAATAATTGTTGGTTGACACTTACTGACACATACACAGTTATTTAAATTTATTTTATTTTATTACCCAGCACGCTGGAAATTTCTTGCTAATTTTATACCTAAGTCTCAATTTTCAAAAAAGTTCTAAAGGGTATAGCGCCAAACCTATTCCCCCCCCCCCCCCCTACTTCCTTAATCTAAAGAGAAAAGAAAAAAAAAAGACTATAAAATTACTACCGCTCAGAGATGTAGACTTGTATATAGCATGTATATCCGTGCGACCTGGCCTAACCCTCAACTCGAGGAGACCTCAATACGATGACCAGGTCAACCACTTATTATGAAATATATGCATTATGTCCATGACCATATAGTGTATCCTCGCCATAAGTCTTATCGCCTCCATTCTTTGTACAACCTGAGACCATGGAACTGAGGGGGATCGACAATTTAAGGCTATAGCCCAATGAACTGCACTAAACAGCGTATGAACCAGTTTATGGCAGGGGGGCAACACCTCTGGTATGTCTGCAAAGAATTGGCGCATGGGAAATGTGAGAGTGACATTTGATCCCGTAATGCGGGCCACCCTTGATGATGATTGTTGCCATAAGGGCTTAATGGCCCTACAGCTCCAAAAAATGTGGAGATGAGTCCCCCTGTCAGGGCAACCCCTGAAACATGTGTCAGGTGGATACAATCCGTGAAGCCTGATGGGAGTATAGTGCCATCTGGTATGCAGCTTAACCACAGTTTCTTTGGTTGCAATATATTTAGTGCACCTATGTATATTAGATAGCATATCCAGCCACTCATCGGCTGAAAAGTTCTGGTCCATCTCTGCTTCCCATTGTACCATAGCTAGAGACTTTTCCAGGAGGCCATACTCATTGAGCTGCTTATAAACCACTGAAATGGTGCCTCTATCTCTGGATGAGGCATTACACATCTGCTCAAACATTGAGACCTGTCTCCTGCAATTCAAACCATATTGTTCAGAAAAGAAATGTCTGAGTTGGAGGTACCTAAATAATTCTGTATGGGGAAGGTCAAATCGTTGTTGGAGAGTGGAGAATGAAAGAAAAGAAGCATTATGTTGGAAATGTTCCAATGTCACCAACTCCTTAACAATCCAACTGCTAAAGACACGAGATAAAATGAAAGCCGGGAGTAAATTTGAGCCCCCCAGATAGGTGTCCAAGAAAGGGGGTGAGGAGCACAGGCAGAATTTATCATTATAAAGGGACCATAGGTGATAGGATTGGCTAACCACCTGGTTCCTTGCAGCTATATCTTTAAGGAGAATAGACTTGGACTATAACAGGCCAGGCAGGAAAAAGGGTTCCATGGAGGAGCCCTGAAAGAGTAGCCAAGGTATCTGAGTGGAGGGGGGGGGGGGGGGGGGTGCCATTGAGCTAGCTGTATAATTCTAGCGGCTAGATAATATTTCCATAAGTTTGGAAGGCCAAAGCCTCCTTGAGATTGTGGTCTGTACATAAGACCCAGTTCAAAATAGTTACGACACGGTAGTTTAACCCTAGTGCGGGGATGGGTATATAAGACCTTAAAACCATGAACAAATTCACCCACAATGCCAAATTTGGATAAGACAGACTCCATGTAGGGCCATAGAATGCTTTCAAGTGCCTTGTGTATGTCCAGGCTCAGCAACATGACCTAACGAGAAGACAGATTAGCATCCTGAACTATTTTACAGGCCAATCAGATATTGTCTGTGATCTGTCTGGAAGGGATAAATCCAGTTTGATCTGGGGAGATTAAAGTAGTGATAACTTTGACTTTCAGCATTAATAAAATTGCTGCCATCCACCAAATGGTACTTTAAAAAATGGCATTGGAACATTTTGCCCAGGCCAGTGCCCAGCCCCCATGGCATTTGTTTGCAATCTCTTGCCTATTAGTCTAGACCAGATTTTCTCAACCAGAGTTCCCTCAGAGGTTGCTAGGAGTTCCTTGAGCAACAAGCAATATCTGCCTCTCGGATAAGTCCCCACTGACACCATCTTTATAGCAATCTGAAAGGGGGTACATGGTCCCTAGAGCAGCGCTCAGCCCCCATGCCATGTGTTTGACAATCTCTTGCTTATTAGTCTAGAACCAGGGTTTGTCAACTAGGATTCCCTCAGAAGTTTTTAGGGGTTTCTTAAGCAATGAGCAATTTCTGCCTCTCAGATAAATTTCCACTGACACCATTCATCTTTTTAGCTATCTGTAAGGAAGTACATGGTCCCTCGGGCAGTGTTCGCCCCCTATGACATTAGCTTGACAATCTCTTGCCTATTAGTCTAGACCAGGGTTTCTCAACTAAGGTTCTTTCAGAGGTTTTTAGGGGTTTCAGCAGTGAGAATATTTCTGCCTCTCAGATAAGTTCGAACTGAGACCATTGATCATTTTAGCTATCTGTAAAGGGGGAATTCTTCCCAATGACCATAAAGTAAGGAGCATTCTTCCCACTGACCATCTCACTAATATATCATGCGTTGTAGATATAGTAATTTTTAGCAGGGGTTCCCTGAGGCCCGGAAAGTTATTTAAAGGGTTCCTTAGTGAGAAAGTTGGGAAGGAGTCCTGATTAAATTGGCTACATGCATGGTCCAGGTCAACAATAACCATGCAACCATCATTGTCAAAGGTCAAAAGCAATGGCAGCCTATGCACTTGTTTCGGAGCAAGTTTTCTTTAAGATTCCACATAGACATTAAATAAATAAATAATTCCGAAAACTTTTAAAAAGCTATGGATTACCTTTAATCTCCCGAAAGACGAAACATTAGGCAGATGATTCTGACTTTTTTTGTGTGCCGTGTAGCATTCATTGACCTTCAGCTTCCCCGCTGTGCTAACACTCCATATAGTCAATGTCGTCTGGTTTTCCTGCTGGGAGTACCTCCCATGTATCGACGGCCTTCTTTCTTGGTGGGACCACGGTTTGTTCTTCTCACGCATGTTGTCAGGGATTGTGGCGTCTGCGGCTCGGCTCGGCAGGCAGCTGTGTGCTCTATGATAATGGGACATGAAACACAAGCGGCTCGCAGTGAAGAGCTTTGGGGGGATTTGGAGCTGAGGTTGAACAATCTTCCAGTCCAGACGTTTTTCGCCTTCTTAAAGCCGGGAGGATTTATACCGCTATTACTTGTTTTGAGTATGTGTTTTTTTTTCTCCTCTATTTACTTAATGTCTCCTCGACTGCTGGTTGCTTCTCTTTTTTTTTTTTTCTCCTTTTCCCTTTGCATGAATTCATAACGCTCCATTGACGTTGCAGCTTTAGTGGATGAAAGTTAGAGAAATTTCTTCTGCACATTAAAAGAGTTTTAGATTTGCTATTAAAGAAAAGCTAAAGCCGAAACTCGATGATGAACTCTAGGAAAACAGCTAAATATGCAGTTTCAATACACGTGCATTAACTGTTTTACCTGCCAAAGAGTTTGTAATTGGGTTCAGCCAGTCGTGTGATCCAGGCACTCCTTCCAAGCAGCTCAGTCGGGTCAGTAGTGACCTCACTTTTCTCTGCTGCAGTTAAACAATAGTGCTTGGTCACCAAACTGACCCCTGCACACCGATGAGGTTGTCACCTCCTTCTTGCATCGTGTAGTTCGGTTCTAATTGTTGGAAGGATTTGAACCTCTTTCAGGTTCCTGTTGCCCTCTGTGTCCCTCCTGGGCACATTTCCTTTATTTATTGTACAGTGTTCTGACAGAGGCTCTAAGACTTCCTCATTATGTCTTAATCGCCTACCTTTACACACACATGAACTTTAATGGCATCCCAGTCTTAGTCCGTAGGGTTCAATATTGAGTTGACCCACCCTTTGCAGCTATAACAGCTTCAACTCTTCTGGGAAGGCTGTCCACAAGGTTTAGGATGTGTTTCTATGGGAATGTTTGGCCATTCTTCCATAAGTGCATTTGTGAGGCCAGGCACTGATGTTGAGTGAGAAGGCCTGGCTCACAGTTTCTGCTCTATTTCATCCCAAAGGTCTGGTTGAGGTCAGGACTCCGTGCAGGCCAGTCAAGTTCCTCCACCCCAAACTCACTCATCCACACTTTATTGCCAAAATATTTGGCCACCCCTCCAAATAATTTGGTGGAGGGGGGGATTATGGTGTGGGGTTGTTTTTCAGGGGTTGGGCTTGGTTCCTTAGTTCCAGTGAAGGGAACTCTTAAAGTGATTATAAATACTTGTTTAAAAAAAAAAAAAAATGTTATACTTACCTCCTCTGCACAGTTGGTTTTGCACAGAGCAGCTCGGATTCCTCCTCTTCTTGGGCCCCTCATTGCTACTCCTGGCACCTACCTCCTATCGAGTGCCACCAAAGTCAGCAGCTTTCTATGGGAGCATTGGAGCTGAGTCACAGCTCCGTGTGTCTTTTCAAAATAGAGCACGACTCGACCCCCTGGGAAAGCCATGGGGAAGTCTCCATGCGTCAGAGGGGGGCGGGGTCACCTGGGAACATCATCGTGTGGCCCCGCCCTCAGTTATAAAAGAACTGTCACCTGCGAGGATGCGTCATCCACCTGCAGACCCCCACAACCACCGGACAAGGGTTGTGGGGATAAGGCCCTTGTTCCCATCAACATAGGACAAGGTGCTTTTGGGGGCTACCCCAAAGCACCCTCCCCAAGTTGAGGGCATGTGGCCTGGTACAATTCAGGAGGGGGGTGCTCTCTCGTCCCCCCTCTTTTCCTGTGGCCTTCCAGGTTGGCCGCTCAGATAAGGGTCTGGTATGGACTTTTGGGGGAACCCCATGCCATTTTTTTTTATTTTCTTTTGGCAAGGGGTTCCCCTTTAAATCCATTCCAGACCTGAAGTGGAGCTGACTGCAGCTTGAATCCCTATGCCACTGCTGACATAGTGGTCTATGACAGATGGCAGGGGAGTAAGGCCGCGTACACACGGGCGGACTGTTCGCCCAACTTTGTCCGTCAAACAGTTTCGGCAAACAGTCCGCTCAAAATTAGCATGGACGGACATGGCCACACACGACGAACGAACAGTTTGCTGAAACCGTGCGCGATGACGTGAACGGCACGTACGACGGGACGAAAAATACGACGTCCTATACACTGCATTATAACTTTCGGCGTGTTAAGCCTTTCTGAGCATGCGCGGAACTTAGTTTGTCGAACAAGCCTACACACGGGCGGACTGTTCGCTCAAACAAGGTTTCAGCGGACAGTTTTACGGAATTTCCGAAAAACCTTGTTCGTCAAACTGTCCGCTGAAACTGTCCGCTGAAAGCCCACACACGAGCGGACTGTCCGCCCAAACACTGTTCAGTGGACAAAGTTGGGCGAACAGTCCGCCCGTGTGTACGCGGCCTAAGGCATCTAACTCTTCCAAAAGTGTTGAATAGGAAAGGGTCTTATGGAAGCTGCAGCACTTGGACAGAGACAAGGTAGGAGACATGGACATCTTGGAAGGGTGAGTATACAACCTCTTCTATTGCAGGAAACTGCCGTTTCAATTCTCTTAGAGACCAGGCGGGGTCTTTTAAGTTCTATAAGCTCCAGGGTAGTTTTCTTTGTGTAGCTCCATCTTCTACCTGAGAACTTATCATCCGAATGCCTATGTATTGTTAGAAAAACTTTCAGCATATGAATGTTAAGTCTTTATATTTCTACAAGCGGCGGGAGTCTCTCTCTCTCTGTGCACCGTGATAATTTCAGGGATAATAACACGCATCTGCGGAGTGGAACTTTGACTTTGGCGAATCCTCTTATCGGGCCCTCCTAGAAACATGTTCTCATATGCAAAGTAAGCCAGAAGAAAAAAAAAGGGAAAAAAATAAAAAATATCTGCAGGAAATGTGCAGCCACTTAGCAAATTGTGCCGAGCCGAACATTCTTCCCCTTGAAAGAGCGGCGTGAGATGATGTGAAGGAAGAAAAGAGCGACACAAGGCCGAAAGAGATAACATTGAGGGGATGGAGGGAGCGCTGTGACAATGGCAGCCTAGCGGATTATATAACCCTTTGCTTGCTGGATGGCGCTCTTTTTTTTTTGAAAGTTTAAGAGGGATAATTAGAAGGCGTTTAAAGACACATTGACTCAGCACTTCTTAAGATGGGGATGAATGCAACAATATAACTGCAGACCATGAAAAATAACCTTGGGATTAAAGCCAACCTGTCAGCCATTCTATGGTTTAAAAACTTAAAGGGGCTCTGTCACAAAGAAAACTGTTTTATCAGAAGAGTCCCCTGCAAAGAAGACTTACATCTCCAGTAGACACCAACTTATCATTGCTTTGCTAAGGATCTACAACCAAACACGCGTGTCCAGTTATGTTGGACTCCTTGTCCCCCTCTGTAGTTTATCCTACCTGCCCCTACGTCACTACTGTGTCCTGTGGACTGGAGGATGGAACCATAATGCATGGTAGGTTAAGCAGGATGCCGCGTACACACGTAGCAGACTATCCGGCGGACTTAATCTTCTGTCGCCGCTGTTGCCGTCTTCTGTTCTTCTGCTCATCTCTTCAGATGTTGCCTCGTCGCTGTCTCCGCTCACAATGGGGGGGACGCGGCGTGCGGCGACTTATATAGGGACATCCCAGGATGATGTCCCCGCCCATTATGATGTCACAGTCCCAGAGGATGCTGAAATGAGCAGACTTTTCCCGGAGAAAAGTCTGCTCATTTCAAAAGTATGGCGGACTGGCACATACACGGCCATACTGTCCGCCGAAAAGCGAGTCCGGCGGACAGATTGGAGGGCAAAGATACTTTCTTAGTCCGCCGGACTTTTGGGTAAAAAAAGTCCGCCGGAGGCTACACACAGGCGGATTGTCCGGCGGATTGTCCGGTGGGTTTTGCCGGACTTTTCCACCGGATTGTTTGATCGTGTGTACGAGGCATAAGTGTAATGCCGTGTACACACGACCAGACTTTTCAAGGGACTAGGTCCGATGGACTTTCGGCAGAGTTCTGACAGACTTGGCCACACACAATCACACCAAAGTCCGACGGATTTGAACGTGATGACGTACGACTGGACTAGAATAAGGAAGTTCATAGCCAGTAGCCAATAGCTGCCCTAGCGTCAGTTTTTGTCTGTCGGACTAGCATACACATGAACGGATTTCTCGGTCCGGCGGAGTTCCGGTGGAAAAATTTAAAACATGTTCTATTTCTAAAGTCCGCCAGATTTTTGGCAAGCAAAGGTCCGATGGAGCCCACACAAGATCGAATTGTCCGACGGACTCGTTCCGTCGGACCTTTGCTGTCAAAAAGTCCGGTCGTGTGTACGCAGCATTAGATCTAAGGATTTTCCTGGAAACCGTAGGTTTTAAAGTAATATTAAAGGCTATGTTTTTTTTTTTTAAATAACAAATGTGTTATACTTACCTGCTCTGTGCAGTGGTTTTGCACAGAGTAGCCCTGATCCTCCTCTTCTCAGGTCCTCTGGCATCACTCCTGCCCCCCCCCCCCCCCCCTTTCAAGTGCCGCCCAGAGCTGGGGGCGCACATGCAGGCTCACTGTCAAACTGCTTCTCTGTGTGTCCATTCAGACATGGAGCCATGGCTCGACCCCAACCCCTCTCGCTCTCTCCTCATGGGCTCACTGACTTTGATTGACAGCAGTGGGAGCCAATGGGGAAGGAGAGTTTCTCAGAGAGCCAAGGCTTGGGGGGGGGGGGGGGGGCTGCTGCACACAGAAGGTTTTTTAGCTCAATGCATAGAATGCATTAAGGTAAAAAAAAAACCTTCTGCCTTTAGAACCGCTTTAAGCAAAGTACCAACTCAAGTCCCTGACTGCCAAAAAGGTAAGTATGTAAACTCCAAAACATATATCCAGCAGGCATTGGAACTTCAAAATGTATAAGTTTAATAATACAGAGAAAATATCATAATTCAAATCATTAGCTCTGGTAAGGTCTCCCGGGTAGAACAAAGATCCCCTTGGTGAGTACCAAGACCATGAATTAGGCGATATTAAAACCAAAACCAAAATTGTAATATATTGTGGCTTACCAATCATTAGATGTGGTGGCTTCAGGGCTTTTTTCAGCGGGAATGCGGGGGAACGCAGTTCCGGCACCTCCAGCCCTAGGGGTTTATTGTTGCTGAGGAGGTCTGTGGGTTCTGGTGGGGGATCTATTGTCGCTGGGGGGGGGGGGTCTTATGTTGTTGGGAGGGATCTACTGTTGAGGTAGAGGTCTATTGTTGGCTGCCATAAAGTCTATTGATGCTGGCTGTGAGAGATCTGTTGTTGATGCCAAGAGCCTATTGTTGTTTGGGTGGGGGGAATTTTGTTGTGGGTGGTCCATTGTTGATGGGGAATCTATTGTTGCTGGGGGGGGATCTATTTTAGTGATATCCTTGTTATCATTACCAAATTCCATAAAAATTCCATACAAATTACAAAATGATACCTGGTTTTGTATTCTCTAAAAAAGGCAGTATTGGGAGATGGGTAGGGGGTGAAACCGAGGAATGGTGCTCATAGGTGGGTTGGGGTGGAGAAAAGAGGTGACTTCAGAAAGGGGGAGTTCCTGCACCTATTCTCTAAGAAAAAAAGCCCAGGGTGGCTTCATTCATTTTCAGTTTTTTAGTCATCGCCCCCCCCCCCCCCCCCCGTTTTCATTTTGTGATCTGGCCTATAACACACCTCCTGTTCCCGAGGATGGAAGAGGCTTTGGAGAAGTCCTGGACACAATCACGGTAGGTGAGGAGACACGGGGCTTGAGAGCAGGAGCAGTTGGGAACAACTGTATGAAAGGCAAATTTCCCTCACTTTTGAGAAATGTCCCCTACATTCTTTCTGTATGCACAGGACGAAACGTGCAGGGATATAGCTATTTATCTGGCATTCAGCTCAACTTTTAAGAAGAACTTAAGTTTGGACAGAGTTACGATCCTTCTGTTCTGGTAAGTTCATCTCTAAAAATAACAAGACTATCATTGTATTAAAGTTTCTTCTACCTGGGTGACAGAATCGCTGTGTTCCTGTCTCTTCTTTGTCTCGATGACATGACTGTGTTTGTTCAGACTTCTCCCCGCCACAAAGAAGCAGGCCTGCCTGACACCAGCTGACAAGGCACCAAGTAATTGCCATAATTTTCGAGAATAAAAGTTCCATTTTAGTCTTTCCTCATTACCAGCAATGCCGCGTGTGTGTCTACACGCATGATCCAAATGGACTTGCTTAAACCATGAAATAAAAAAATAAAATAAAAAAATAAAAATAAAAAAGAAATGTATTGATAAGATGATTCTAGAGTTGAATATTTTTTTTTTTAAGAAAGAGCCCAATAATGGATAATATATTTTTGTGTGAATTCTTTTTTTTTTGGTTTTTGGTTTTACGATAATTTTGACCATTTGCACATTTTCAAGGATTTTAGGGGCATTTAGTATTCTCACAATAGAAGCTGCTGTGACCTTACTTGGCATTTGAGCATTTTTTTATATTATAGTTTTCCTAGATGAAATTTACCTATACTCGCCTATTATAATAATCCTCATGTTCTTGTACAGGAAGAAAAGCAAACTTAAGATTGTACTTTTTTGGGCTATGGACTCTTTCCTTGACCTCTGTGCCATGGGACTGGGTGGCAGGGCAACCAACTTACAAAGCTCCCGCAGAGCTCATGGATCCCACATTACTATTGGACACAGTAGTGACCTGGGGTCAGAGCAGGCTTTTTTTTTACCATTTTAGTACAGAAGAACCCTTGAAGTAACATTTTCGGTCTCAGAGAACCCCTGCTAAAAATTACTATAAACTACTACAACTCACGATACATTACTGTAATGGTCATTGGGAAGACTTACAGGTAGCTAAAAAGTTCAATGGTGTCAATGGGAACTTATCTGAGAGGCAGAAATTGCTCATACTCAAGGAATCCATAGCAAACGCTGGAGGAATCCAAGGGCTCCGTGGAACCCTGGTTAAGAAACTGTCAGAAACCATGATATGAGGCCGAGACAGAAGTTCAGTTAAATCACACTTGTTTAATAATAAAAGTAAAAAGAACAAACGTAGTCAAAACATAGTTAAAGTTCAGTAACCGGAACGGATAGTCAGCCAAGCTAGAAGTCAGGGATCAATGTAGTGGAACAGCAAGCAGGATCTGGAGCCAGAAGGGATGTCAGCAAAGCAAGTCTTGACCAGGATCGCAGGAGATAATTTCTGTGATGTTGACCAAGGCAAAGGCAGAGAACCTCTGGACTGGATGACTTAAGTAGGCAGGGCTGACGAGTAGGATATCATCAACAGTAACTGTGGAGAGATAGGAGCTGGCCATTAGCCAACAGCTGAGTAGCCAGCTCAGAGAAGGAAGGGCTGTGCCCAGCCTTGACAGAAACCCTGGGTCAGAGAGAGAACCAATGAGCACTATGGGAATGACCAACAGTCCTAGAAGTGTTGATTTCTACAGAAGACTTCATCACATGATTCCTCTTCATCTGAGCTACATTATTTTGTACAGGCAGCAATTTGTCACGTTGAAGGCACTTCCATCTTCACCCAATCTTCCTTCTGGGTTTGCGGAATCTGGCTTTGCGAATGGGCAGAGCCACGATGACGTCACTCCCACGCATGAGCCATCATTTACAGCACATAACTCTACAGAAATGGCACGGGTATGCCGTTTCTTCAGAGCGCATGCAGCAGTGATGTCACCGGCTGCATCTAAAGTAAAAGTCTCCTAAATGGTGCACATTTAGGAGATATCTACAGTACCAATAGGTAAGCCTTATGATAGGCTTGCCTATAGGTAAATGTCGTGCATGGGAGTTTACTCCCACTTTAACAACTATTCACAGGAAGGAAGCTGTCATAGATAGTTGCGGTAGAAATACTGGTACTATATAGGACAGTGAAGGTGAACCTTAGCACTTAACTTTTCGTTTGATCCACCGTTGAAGGCACTTCCATCTTCACCCAATCTTCCTTCTGGGTTTGTGGAATATGGTTCTGTGAATGGGCAGAGCCACGATGACGTCATTCCCATGCATGAGCAATCATTTACGGCACAGAACTCTAAAGAAACGGTACGGGTATGCCGTTCCTTCAGAACGCATGCAGCGGTGACGTCACCGGCTGCATCTAAAGTAAAAGTCTCCTAAATGGTGCACGTTTAGGAGATATCTACAGTACCTATAGGTAAGCCTTATGATAGGCTTACCTATAGGTAAAAGTCATGCATGGGAGTTTACTCCCACTTTAACAATTATTCACAGGAAGGAAGCTGTCATAGATAGTTGTGGTAGAAATACTGGTACTATATAGGACAGTGAAGGCGAACCTTAGCACTTAACTTTTCGTTTGATCGCACATTCGGACCAAAAATTGGACCTTTGGAAAAAAATTGGAGCCGAATGTCCTATGTCAGTGATGGTGAACCTTGGCACCTCCAGATGTTTTGAAACTACATTTCCCATGATGCTCATGCACTCTGCAGTGTAGTTGAGCATCATGGGAAATGTAGTTCCAAAACATCTGGGGTGCCGAGGTTCGCCATCACTGACATAGGGCATTCGGCTCCAATTTTTTTCCAAAGGTCCAATTTTTGGTCCGAATGTGCGATCGGATCGAACCAAAACTTAAACTTATCCCAAGTAGCAGTATCCAACATAAATGTGGCCGGGATAACCGCGTGTCACCCCTGGCAGTGATGCCACCCTAGGCCTAGTCCGTGAGCACACCTCAACGCACAGGTTCAGGCCATTGTAGTGCGCACTGCAAATCTTCGTTGCGATGCTTCGGTCTATTCAAAATATTGGACTGCTTTATGGCTAGCTACCACACTTTAATTATAACACACCAGCCTTAGTGGATCGGCCAGATAGACATTCTAGCCAACAACGTAAGGATCTTGGCTACGGTGCTACATCAAATGATTTGCGTCATAAGAGCGCGAGCTCTTTGAACCTCTGACTCCGAGTCCTACGCATCCTCCGCTATCTCTTTCGCAGGTGAACTGAGATAACACCGGGCCTCTGTTCATTCCCAGCTCCGACGTCTCACATGCGACCCAAACCTCATTTATAGCTCCAGCTAAACTGGTGGTTGACCCGAGAGGTTCCTAGATCGATATAAAAGGGAAACAATCATCGCTGCTAACTGACATTCTTGTTTCGGTGTCAGCGGGCCGGTAGCTCGAGAACAAACGCATCTCTCTGCTGTGATCCCAAAGTAAAAAAAAAAATACATTAAAAAAATAACACTTATATTACTTTTATGACAAAGTTGATAAAAGTTCATCTTTTTCCCTATTGGCTTCTCATTTTAGTTATTATTCTTTTGCTGTCGTGAGTTTTCATTTATACCCAACATTTATTTATTAAACAGCTTTAGTGTACACTCAACATTTACTATATAGGAAAAGGGATGGCAGACAGACTATTCTGACACTTCTCACATACGCTATATTTCCAAAAGTATTGGGACGCCTGCCTTTACACACGTACATGAACTTTAATGGCATCCCAGTCTTAGTCCGTAGGGTTCAATATTGAGTTGGCCCACCCTTTGCAGCTATAACAGCTTCAACTCTTCTGGGAAGGCTGTCCACAAGGTTTAGGAGCGCGTCTATGGGAACGTTTGACGTTTGTGAGGTCAGGCACTGATGACGGATGAGAAGGCCTGGCTCGCAGTCTCCGCTCTAATTCATCCCAAAGGTGTTCCATCGGGTTGTGAGGTCAGGACTCTGGACTCATTTTTACAACCCCAGCTCTATATATCATCTCTACACTCCCACATCCCCCTCTATATATCATCTCTACACCCCCCTATACATCATTTCTACACCCCCCACCTCTATATATCATCTCTACACCCCCCACACCCCCCTATACATCATGTGCAGGCCAGTCAAGTTTCTCCACCCCAAACTTGCTCCTCTATTTCTTTATGGACCTTGCTTTGTGCACTGGTCCAAATCATTTGGTGGAGGGGGGGGGGATTATGATGTGTTTTTTTTTTTTTTTTCATGGGTTGGGCTTGGCCCTTTAGTTCCAGCGAAGGGAACTCTTAAGAGGTCAGTATACCAAGACATTTTGGACAATTTCATGCTCCCAAATTTGTGGGAACAGTTTGGGGACAGCCCCTTCCTGTTACAACATGACTTCGCACCAGTGCACAAATCAAGATCCATAAAGACACAGATGAGTGAGTTTGGGGTAGAGGGACTTGACTGGCCTGCACATAGTCCTGACCTCAACCCGATAGAACACCTTTGTGATGAATTTGAGTGGGGACTGCAAGCCAGGCCTTCTCATCCAACATCAGTGCCTGACCTCCCAAATGCACTTCTGGAAGAATAGTCAAACATTCCCATAGACACACTCCTAAACCTTGTGGACGGCCTTCCCAGAAGAGTTGAAGCTGATAGCCATTGTACACGCGGTCGGAAATTCTGACGGAAAATGTCCGATCGGACCGTGTTGTCGGATAATCCGACCGCATGTGGGCTCCATCGGACTTTTTCCGTCGGAATGTTTGACCAACAAAGTTTGAGAGCTGGATATAAACTTTTCCGACAACATGTTCTGATTGGACTTTGTCCGATCGTTTTTAGAGAATTCCGATTGGACAAAGTGCCACGCATGCTCAGATCAAATTACAAGACCAAAGCTATTGGCTACTAGCCGCAACGTAGTCCCGTTGCAACGAATGAACGAACGTCATCACGTTCCAACGGATTTTGTTGTCGGAATGTCCGACCGTGTGTACAAGGGCTTATAGCTGTAAAAGGGTGGGCAAACTCAATAATGAACCCTACGGATGAAGACTGGGATGCCATTAAAGCTCATGTGCGTGTAAAGGCAGGTGTCCCAATACTTTTGGTAATATAGTGCACATGTAAAAATCTGTAATTTTTTTTACTTTTACTTTACTTAGAACCCCCCAAAATTATATATATATATATATATATATATATATATATATTTTTTTATTTTATTTATTTTTTTTATTGGAGGCTCAGAGAATAAAATGGAGGGAGTTGGATTGTTTTATACCATGCGGTACTTGTGCAGCAATTTCTAAAAACATCATTTTTTTTGAGGGGGGGAGAATACACTTTAATGAAGTTTAGTTCACGTAAACACAATTAGAGGCAGAACAAATAGTCAAATGCCCTTAAAAAGTAGCGTTTTTGATGCCCAGCGGGCAGGAGGACTTAAAGAGGAGGCAAAGATGATAATATGGCTGTTAATTAACTTATCTGAAAAAGTTAAGTTCTTAGAAGGAAGCATCAGAAAGTACATCAGAGGTAACAGTCAGATATCAAAGTATGGATTTATACAACTTCAAAAAGATATTAGAAAGACAGTCAAGTGTTCTCTTCTATACCTGTACAGATCGGAGGCCATGCAGGCCACAGACAAATTGTTTGATGTTCACTCCTTATTTTAAGGGGATTATTATACAGTATTGTGCCAGGCAAATCAGATTTAGAAGAAATCCTATTAACTCACAGTATAGACCTTCATTAGTCGAGGGCAATGTGGGCACTGTGGGTATATATATATATATATATATATACATTTTATACATTTATTTTTTATTCTCTCTCTCTCTCTCTCTCTCTCTCTCTCTCTCTCTCTCTCTCTCTCTCTCTCTCTCTCTCTCTCTCTATATATATATAATATTATATTATCTATCTATCAATCAATTTATATATTTTAATATTTATTTATATATAGAATATATATATATATATATATATATATATATATATATATATATATATATATATATATATATATATATATATATAAAATATAATCTATCTATCTGTCTATCTATCTATCTATAAATATTTATTTATATATAGAATATAGATAAAATAAAATAAATAATAAAATTAAAAAAATTATACATATATATATATATATATATATATATATATATAAAATATATAATCTATAGAATATATATTTAATCTATCTATATATATATATATATATATATATATATATATATATATATAAAATATATATATTTTCCCTTTTTCCCTGTGCTGGTCACATACAGTATATATACAGTGGGTATACAGTAGAAAAAATCCCCCCCCCCTTTTAAAATAATCACTTTTTGTGGCTTTGCAGCCTGTAATTAAGACAGACATGGTTTTTGTTTTACCCAGCTGCATGTACTCATTGCAACTCCAAACATTATCTTTTTTTTTTTTTTTGTTTTTTTTTTTTTTAGCAGAGACCCTTGAGAATAAAATGGCGGTCACTGAAATTTGTCACCTTTTTGTGCAGCATTTTTACAAACATACCCAAATTTTTTTATTTTTTTTTAAATATATGGGAACACCCGGGAGTGTAATCAGGGCACTGATCGTCAGTTAAAGTAAAGCCCCCCAGTGCCACCAATCAGTGCCCATCAGTGCCACCAATCAGTGGCCATTAGTGATGCCAGTCACTGCTGCCTTTCAATGTCCATCGGTGCCTGCTCATCAGTGCTGCCCATCAGTGCAACCCATCAGTGCCCATCAGTCCCACCTATCTGTGCCCATCAGTGCCACCTATCCGTGCCACCTATCAGTGCCCACCAGTGCTGCCTATCAGTGCTTACCAGTGCCGCCTGTCAGTGCCCATCAGTGCCACCTCATCAGTGCCCATCAGTGCAGTGTAATGCATTGCATCTGTGTGCTCCAAAATTACCTTTAGTTTATATATATATACATATATATATATTTAATCAAGTTGTATTTGTTTTATTAGCAAAATGTTTACAATTAGACATATGCACTGTCAAAAAATTTGTTATTTTTTCATTTCATTTGTTTTTTTTTGCTTGTTTTTCGTTTTTCGGGTCATTCATTATGATCGCAATTCGGAAATTTGTAAATTCGAAAATTCGTAAATAAGAAAGAAAATAGCAACATACTAACTATACTATACTATATACTATATACTATAATAACTAACAAACAATTCTGCTGTAAAATATTTTCAATAAAAAAAAAATTGGGAAAAAAATTGAATTTCTGCATCAATTTAGGCCAATAAGTATTCTGCTACATGTTTTGTTAAAAAAAAAATCCCAATAAGCGTACAGTACGCTTATTGGGATTTAAAAAAAAAAAAAAAAAAAAACATGCAGCAGAATACATATTGGCCTAAATTGATGAAGAAATTAGATTTCTTCTCAATTTATTTTTCGGATATGTTTTATAGCAGAAAGTAAAAAAATATATATATTTTTATTTCAAAATTATTGGTCTTTTTTTGTTTATAGTGCAAAAAAAAAAAAAAGAGGTAATCAACTACCATCAAAAGAAAGCTCTATTTGTGGGGAAAAAAAGGACATACATTTTATTTGTGTACAGCGTCACACGAGCACGCAATTGCCAGTTACCCAGTTACATAGTAGGTGAGGTTGAGAAAAGACAAGTCCATCAAGTCCAACTTATGTGTGTGATTATATGTCAGTATTACATTGTATATCCCTGTATGCTGTGGTCATTCAGGTGCTTATCTAATAGTTTCTTGAGACTATCAATTCCCCCCCCCCCCGCTGAGACCACCGCCTGTGGAAGGGAATTCCACATCCTTGCCACTCTTACAAAGAATCCTCTACGTAGTTTAAGATTAAACCTCTTTTCTTCTCATTTTAATGAGTGGCCACGTGTCTTGTTAAACTCCCTTCCGCGAAAAGGTTTTATCCCTATTGTGGGGTCACCAGTACGGTATTTTTAAATTGAAATCATATCCCCTCTCAAGCGTCTCTTCTCCAGAGAGAATAAGTTCAGTGCTCACAACCTTTCCTCATAACTAATATCCTCCAGACCCTTTATTAGCTTTGTTGCCCTTCTTTGTACTCGCTCCATTTCCAGTACATCCTTCCTGAGGACTGGTGCCCAGAACTGGACAGCATACTCCAGGTGCGGCCGGACCAGAGTCTTGTAGAGCAGGAGAATTATCTTTTTATCTCTGGAGTTGATCCCCTTTTGAATGTCAATATTCTGTTTGCTTTGTTAGCAGCAGCTTGGCATTGCTGAGCCTATCATCTACTAGGACCTCCAGGTCCTTTTCCATCCTAGATTCCCCCAGAAGTTCTCCCCCCAGTGTATAGATTTCATTCATATTTTTCCCACCCAAGTGCATTATTTTAAATTTTTCTACATTGAACCTCATTTGCCATGTAGTTGCCACCCCATTCATTTGTTCAGTTTGCAAGGTTTTCACATCTTGCGGAGAAGTTATTGCCCTGCTTAGCTTAGTATCTTCCGCAAATACAGAGATTGAACTGTTTCCCCCATCCCCCATCCTCCAGGTCGTTTATGAACAAATTTAATAGGACCCCAATACCTACCCCTGACCATTCCGAGTACTCCCCATTTATCACCACCCTCTGAACTCGCCCTTGTAGCCAGTTTTCAATCCATGTACTCACCCTATGGTCCATGCCAATGGACCTTATTTTGTACAGTGAACGTTTATGGGGAACTGTGTCAAATGCTTTTGCACAATCCAGATTCACCACGTCTACGGGCCTTCCTTTATCTAGGATGGCAACTCACCTCCTCATAGAAGGTAAATAGATTGGTTTGGCAAGAACGATTCTTCATGAATCCATGCTGATTACTGCTAATGATACCGTTCTCATTACTAAAATCTTGTATATAGTCCCTTATCATCCCCTCCAAGAGTTTACATACTATTGATGTTAGGCTAACTGGTCTGTAATTCCCAGGGATGTATTTTGGGCATTTTTTTTTTAAATATTGGTGTTACATTGGCTTTTCTACAATCCATTAAAGTAAGGCAGTGCTGTATCGCAAAAAATGGCCTGGTCATGAAGGGGAATAAATCTTTCGGAGGTCAAGTGGTTAAACATGGGTGCAAAAAAAAGCAAAAACTGAGTTGGCACCAAAAAGGTTAATACTGCTTTGAGCTGAAAACAATAATAAATAACAAATAAACCTTAAGAGCCGGTTCACACAGCGGGCGATGCGAGGCGACACGACTCGCCTCGCCTCGCTCTCGCAAGTCGCCCCCGTTCTGTACAATGGAACCGTTCTGAGAGGAGCGACTCGAGTTGCTCCGACTCAGAAAAAAGGTTCCTGTACTACTTTTGGGCGACCTCGGGGCGACTTGCATTGACTTCTATACAGAAGTCATTTGCAAGTCGCCGCTGAGGCCGCGGCAGGTCGCGGCGAGGCAAGTCGGAGTCGCCTCGCCTCGCCTGCAGTGTGAACCGGCCCTAAATCACTTGTAGCCACTAAAACAAAAGTATCACTTATGGTTGTAGGTTTTTTTGGTACATTAGTCACATTGTAGCCACATACAGGACTTATAACCTCAGTAATGGATACTTTGTAACTGTTTTCTCCCTTTGTTTCCCTATATGCTCCTGAGCTTGATTTAAACTTGCTTAGGGGTTCCTGATTATGTTTCTGACCATGCATCATCTTCCATTACCATTCAACGCACGTCGTAATTAAGATAACCAATAATAGGCCAGTTAATGCTGATTCCATTTTGGTTTCTAACAGTATTGCTTAATATAGTTCATTAAAAACAGCTAATTACCATCCAGCAATAAAAATGAAAGGCTTTTAGTAAAACGATGCGGATATTTCTCCATGGTGAAAAGTGAAGGCAATCAAATAATTCTTATCATTATCCACATTACAGGTAAGACGAGAGAGTGAGCTTCAGAAGGTCAGAGAAAATTGTCTCTCACGTTGCATACTATACGGACCTGAGAAATAGCTTTCATTTTTTATTTTTTATTTTTTTTGGGCATGTCTAATTCGATTTAAAGGGTAACTTCACTTCCATGCACGCACATGAACTTTATTGGCATCCCAGTCTTAGTCCGTAGGGTTCAATATTGAGTTGGCCCACCCTTTGCAGCTATAACAGCTTCAACTCTTCTGGGAAGGCCGTCCACAAGGTTTAGGAGTGTGTCTATGGGAATGTCTGACCATTCTTCCAGAAGAGCATGTGTGAGGTCAGGCAATGATGTTGGACGAGAAGGCTCTAATTCATCCCAAAGGTGTTCTGTCGGGTTGAGGTCAGGACTTTGTGCAGGCCATTCAAGTTTCTCCACCCCAAACTTGCGCCTCTATTTCTTTATGGACCTTGCTTTGTGCACTGGTCCAAATCATTTGGTGGAGGGGGGATTATGATGTGTTTTTTTATTTATTTTTTCAGAGATTGGGCTTGGCCCTTTAGTTCCAGTGAAGGGAACTCTTTTAAGAGGTCAGTATACCAAGACATTTTGGACAATTTCATGCTCCCAACTTTGTGGGAACAGTTTGGGGATGGCCCCTTCCTGTTCCAACATGACTGCGCACCAGTGCACAAAGCAAGATCCATAAAGACACAGACTAGTGAGTTTGGGGTAGAAGGACTTGACTGGCCTGCACAGAGTCCTGACCTGTGCAAGCCAGTCAAGTTCCTCCACCCCATACTCGCTCATCCATGTCTTTATAGAGCTTGCTTTGTGCGCTGGTGTGCAGTCATGTTGGAACAGGAAGGGGTCATCCCCAAACTGTTCCCACAAAGTTGGGAGCATGAAATTGTCCAAAATGTCTTGGTATGATGACGCCTTAAGAGTTCCCTTCACTGGAACTAAAAGGGAAAACCCAACCCATGAAAAACAACCCCACACCGTAATCCCCCCTCCACCAAATGATTTGTACCAGTGCACAAAGCAAGGTCCATAAAGACATGGATGAGCGAGTTTGGGGTGATGTCATCTCTCTGCTCCTGCCGACTGGCCTGTTCAGCCGCTCAACCCACTGGCACGCTGACTGATCCACCAGCTATCCTGCCGGCCCGCTAACTGATCCGCCCACCTGCCTGTAACTAATTTCTGGGGGGGGGGGGGAATTGCCCTGTTGCCCCCCCCCCCCCCCCCCGGATCCGCCCCTGGGTGCATATCATAAAAATAGAATAAAAAATGTAAATATCATCAAAAAGTTTATTTATTTCAGTAATTTAATTCAGAAAGTTAAACTCATATATTCTATATAGATACGTTACACACAGAGTGATATATTTAAAGCATTTCCTTTCTTTTAATTTTGTGGATTATGGTTTACAGCTAGTGAAAACCCAAAATTCAGTATTTCAGAAAATTTGAATATTAAATAAGACCAATAAAAAAATAAAACAGAATAAAAGATTGTAAGTTTGCCCACTTACAAAGAAATTAAGGATCTATAATTTTTTATCATAGGTGTATTTTATATGATATAGACAGGACATCAACCAAAAATCCAGAAAAAAAAAACCCCACAATACAAATGTTATAAATTGAGTTGCAGTTCAGTGAGTAAAATAAGTATTTGATCCCCAAGCAAAACATGACTTAATACTTGGTGGAAAAGCCCTTGTTGGCAAGCACAGAGGTCAGACGTTTCTTGTAGTTGGTGATCAGGTTTGCACACATCTCAGGAGGGATTTTGGTCCACTCTTCTTTACAGATCCTCTCTAAATCCTTAAGGTTTCTTGGCTGTCGCTTGGAAACTCAACGTTTCAGCTCCCTCCATACATTTTCTATAGGATTAAGGTCTGGAGACTGACCAGGCCACTCCATGACCTTAATGTGCTTCTTCTTGAGCCACTCCTTTGTTGCCTTGGCAGTATGTTTTGGGTCATTGTCATGCTGGAAGATCCATCCATGACCCATCTTCAGTGTTCTGGCTGAGGGAAGAAGGTTCTCATCCAAGATTTTACAATGCATGGCCCCGTCCATTGGCCCCTCAATGCCTTCAAAGTCTGCCTGTACCTTTAACAGAGAAACAGATGATGATGTTTCCACCTCTGTGCTTGACTGTTCTTGGTGTTCTTAGGGTCATAGTCAGCCTTTTTCTTCCTCCAAACACGGCAAGTCCCCCTCCTCAAGGAGGCACATGTAGAGTCAAGCACGGAGGTGGAAACATGAAGCTTTGGGGCTATTTCTCCGCTAAAGGTAGAGGCTGACTTTGTTGCATTGAGGGACCAATGGACAGGTCCATGTATTGTATTATCTTGGGTGAGAACCTTCTTCCCTCAGCCAGAACACTGAAGATGGGTCCTGAACGGGTCTTCCAGCATGACAATGACCCAAAACATACCGCCAAGGCAACAAAGGAGTGGCTGAAGAAGAAGCACATTAAAGGAGTTGTAAAGGCTGAAGAGTTTTTTTTATCTTAATGCATTAAGTTTTATCTTAAACCTTTTGTGTGTAGCCAGGGGCGGACTGACAACTCATGGGGCCCCCGGGCAATAGGAAATTACGGGGCCCCTGGGCAATAGGAAATTACGGGGCCTCCGGGCAATAGGAAATTACGGGGCCCCCGGGGAATAGGAAATTACGGGGCCCCCGGGCAATAGGAAATTACGGGGCCCCCGGGCAATAGGAAATTACGGGGCCCCGGGCAATAGGAAATTATGGGGCCCCCGGGCAATAGGAGATTATGGAGCCCCCAGGCAATAGGATATTATGGGGCCCCCAGGCAATAGGATATTATGGGGTCCCCAGGCAATAGATTATGGGGCCACACAGTATATATATATATATATATATATATATATATATATATATATATATATATATATATATACACACACACACACACACACACACACACACACACACATTGAAAAGGTACTGGAGAGGCGGGGCAGCTATAATCTTAGAATTTTTTTTTTTAAAACACATATTTTTACATACTGTCCCTGGTTTTATTGAGGCTGGCAACCCTGATGGGGCCCCTTAGTGGCATGGGGCCCTCGGGCAGTGCCCGAGTGCCCAAATGGTCAGTGCGCCCCTGTGTGTAGCAGCCTCCTCAGCACACCCCTAATTACTTTACCTGAGCCCCCATCTCTCTCCAGCGATGTCCACGAATGTCTAAGCCATCCGGGACACTCCTCCTTATTGGCTGAGACACAGCAGCGGTGCCATTGGCTCCCAAATCAAAGTCAGTCAGCCAATCAGGGGAGAGAGGGAGCAGGGGGGGGGGGGCGGGTTGGGACTCCGTCTCTGAATGGACAAACGGAGCTATGACCTGGCTCCAGTGCCCCCCATAGGAAGCTGCGGAGGGGCCAGGAGCAGCGAAGAGGGACCCCAGAAGAAGAGGATCCGGTCTGCTCTGTGCCAAACCAACTGCAACAGAGGAGGGAAGTATTACGTGTTTTTTTTTTTTTTTTTTCTTTAAAAACAAGACTTTACAATCACTTTAACCACTTCAATACCAGTCACTTTCTCCCTTACCTGCCCAGGACAGTTTTCAGCTTTCAGCGCTGTCACACTTTGAATGACAATTGCGCGGTCATACAACACTGCACCCAAACTACGTTTTTATAATTTTCTTCCCACAAATAGAGCTTTCTTTTGGTGGTATTTGATCACATCAGATCATAGTAGCCCATTATGCTTTACCTTTGCAGGGAGACAAAGAGGAAGTAAACCCATTAGGGTTTACTTCCTCTTTAAATAGGAGATCTGGGGTCAAAAAGACCCCTCATATTTACACTAAAATGCAAAAAAAAATAAAAATATTAATAATACTTTTGTCAATAAAAAGTGGCCCTTTAAGAGCTATGGACGGAAGTGAAGTTTTGACGTCACTTCCGCGCTGCAATGGTATGGAGACTGGTGGGAGCCATCTTCCCTTCACTCGTCTCCATACCCAGCATGGAACAACATGCAATCACCCTCTCCCCCCCCCCCCATAAAAGTGATCCGTGTGGGGGGGGGGTGTATTGTTTGTTTGCCGCCCCCCCCCAAAAGAAGAACCCACCAGCCATCACTGTATACACCTATAATGATAAAAATTATAAAATGTATATTTTATAAAATCCCAAAAATGTGTAAAAAATGTCCGCCATAATGTTCGCAGTCACAATAAAAATCGCTGATCGCCGCCATTACTAGTAAAAAAAAAAATATTGATAAAAATGCTATAAAACTATCCCCTAGTTTTTAAACGCTATAACTTTTGCGCAAACCAATCAAGAGTCGCTAATTGTGATTTTTTTTTACAAAAACAATATGTAGAAGAATACGTATCGGCCTAAACTGAGAAAAAAAAAATGTTTTTTTTATATATATTTTTTGGGGATATTTATTATAGCAAAAAGTAAAAAATATTGAATTTTTTTCAAAATTGTCGCTGTATTTTTGTTTATAGCGCAAAAAAAAAAACCGCAGAGGTGATCAAATACCACCAAAAGAAAGCTCTATTTGTGGGGAAAAAAAAGACGCCAATTTTGTTTGGGAGCCACGTCGCACGACCGCGCAATTGTCAGTTAAAGCAGTGCCGAATTGCAAAAAGGGGCTTGGTCCTTTGGCTGCAAATTGGTCCGGGGCTTAAGTGGTTAAAGAAATACAATGAAAAACAAAATAATAATAACAATACTTCATAATTTAAAAATAAAAATAAAAAAAGGGTAGGGACAGGGGCTGGAGATAGCATGTTACATTTTTTTTTTTTTTAGAAAGATGTATAAAGCAGGGATTTAAACAGCGCAGCTCTCTATTATATATATCTATATCTATTATACAAATTTCAAGAGCTCCTCTTTCCAGATTGGCTAATTAAGGTAAATCAAGCCTCTTTGTTCTGCCTCCCCATCTTACAGTCTGAGGTCTGCTGTATAATGAAAGCGGCTGATAACAACTCAACATATTCAGATTCTCACAATGGTGGCTTTTAAACATATACTTAGTAATTTTTTTTATTTTTTTTTAAAACACCTGCATCATTTTTTATTGAATTTTTTTGTCCGAAATTTAGCTTTTTTTAAAAAATAATGTTTCATTTTCTAAAAAAAAAAAAAAAAAAAAAAAAAAAGAGGGTGGGGATTGGGACTGGAGACTGCACTGTAAAATATTGAATTTTCAAGAAGCTGTAAAAAAACAAAAAAAAAACAAACAGGGTTTAAAACAAGGCAGCTCTCTATTATTCAAAACCAAGAGCTCTTTTTTTTTTTTCAGTTTGGCTAATTAAGGAAAATCAAGTTTTATTATGTTTGGTGTCAAATAAAAAAAAACAAAAAAAAACAGCTTTTATCCTTTGCACAGTAGAAAATAACTACACCCCGATGTTCATGTCTCCTTTCCTTTGAATGGAGTTGAATGCACTTTTTCATTGCCTGCTGAATGGTATTCTAGACCCAAACTGTTCTTTATTAGCAAAGCTCGAGGTGTTTTTAGTCATTCTTTCAGTTCACAAAGGCAGGTAGTCTCACAGAATAATTACCGGAATATTTATATAACTGGTCTCCTCTTGGCTAAAGATATGCAAAACAGCTGGATTTTGCAAAGAAAATGCAAAAGCTGAAAAAAAACAAGTGGTTGTCTTTAGGATTAATGGTAATTATTTAAAAAAAAGGTACAACGTAAAAAAAAAAAAAAAAAGAACAAAATAAGTGTGTTATTAAAAATTATGTAATACTTTCAAAAGGTGTAAAAGTTGTTATATTTCCAGTTAGAGCGTGCATACGATAGGTGTAGTCTATGTCATCCACCTTTTTTTCCAATTATTATTATTATTATTATTGTTGTGTGTGTATATATATATATATATATATATATATATATATATATATATATATATATACTTAAAAGAGAAATAATACAAATATTTTTTTCCATTTTTCCTTAAAATATATATATATATATATATATATATATATATATATATATATATATATAATTTTACATACTGTCATCAGTACAGTACAGCGTCATTATAACTGGTGTGGTGGTAATCAGGGACCCTGACTGGTGACAGTACTAAAAAGAGAAATAATAAAAATATTTTTTCCATTTTTTTTTCTTAATTTCTTGGACAATTAAGAAAAAAATAATAATATATATATATAATATATATATATATATATATATATATATATATATATATATATAGATATATATAGATATATAGATATCTATATATATATATATATATATATATATATATATATATATATATATATATATATCTATCTATATATAGATATATATAGATATATATATCTATATAGATATAGATAGATATATATATATATATATATATATATATATATAGAGAGATATATATATATATATATATATATATATATAATTTTTTTTACATACTGTCATCAGTACAGTACAGCGTTATTATGTAACTGGTGTGGGGTTAATCAAGGACCCTGACTGGTAACAGTACTAAAAAAATTCAATTCAATTTTTTTTATTATATTTTTTTCTTTTTTTTTATGTTTTTTTTTTCTTTTTCTTTTTTTTAACACACTGTGACCAGAGTAATATAATGTTACAAAGTAATATCATACTACTCAGAGAAAGTGATCAGGATTTTTTTTTTTAACTATTATGATTAGTGATGGACGAACTTCCGACGGGACGTTTCGCGAAAGCGAAATGCGAACGGACCCAAACGTTCGCGAAACCGAACGTTCGCCGCGGGCCCCATTGACTTCAATGGGAGGCGAACTTTGCAAACCTTCATGTCGAATTTGCGGCCACGTGGTAATTATTAGGGGGTAAAACGTAGTCCCACCATCTGGACAATGACATAATACATGTATGAGGTGAATTTGGGATCGATAACTACAAGCATTTTTATTTTATTTGGGAAATTGTTCTAACAATTCAGGACTATGGAGCTAATGAAGGCAATGGAGGAGAGGGAAGGTCAGGGACCAGGGTAGGCAAAGAAGAGGGTGCAGGAGATGATCACCAGCAGCGTGACATACCGGAATGACACATGCACCGTGATAGAGGCATCTGACAGCAGCACCGTAATACAGAGCACTGACAGCAGCACCGTGACATACAGCGCTGACAGCAGCACCGTGACATACAGCGCTGACAGCAGCACCGTGACATACAGCGCTGACAGCAGCACCGTGACATACAGCGCTGACAGCAGCACCGTGACATACAGCGCTGACAGCAGCACCGTGACATACAGCGCTGACAGCAGCACCGTGACATACAGCGCTGACAGCAGCACCGTGACATACAGCACTGACAGCAGCACCGTAAGCAGCCCCAGGAGGAAGTCAGCACAGCACAGGGATGGTGTGATCCCCTCATAATAAGAACCCCCAGGAGGAAGTCAGCACAGCACAGGGATATCATAAGCAGCCCCAGTAGAAATATGACACCGCTCAACCTCTTCAAAGAGGAGGGTAGGGGCATATAGTACGGTGTGCTTTTTTGGGTCAAGGAAGTGAGCAGACTGTACGTCAGTCCCTATACCGCTGAAGGACTGCTGCAGTATAGGGCAGCGGTCAGCAGTGGTGCACGTCAACCCTATCTATTGTGGACCTATAGCGGTCCTTACAGAACAGCAGACTGTACCGCACTCAAGCCTATGTACCGTAGCACCCTATACCAAGTTACCAGTCCTTATAAGAACTTTTGTGGACCAAGCAGGTTGTGTATTAGTGTTTAGCAGACTGTACGTCAGTCCCTATACCGCTGAAGGACTGCTGCAGTATAGGGCAGCGGTCAGCAGTGGTGCACGTCAACCCTATCTATTGTGGACCGATAGCGGTCCTTACAGAACAGCAGACTGTACCGCACTCAAGCCTATGTACCGTAGCACCCTATACCAAGTTACCAGTCCTTATAAGAACTTTTGTGGACCAAGCAGGTTGTGTATTAGTGTTTAGCAGACTGTACGTCAGTCCCTATACCGCTGAAGGACTGCTGCAGTATAGGGCAGCGGTCAGCAGTGGTGCACGTCAACCCTATCTATTGTGGACCGATAGCGGTCCTTACAGAACAGCAGACTGTACCGCACTCAAGCCTATGTACCGTAGCACCCTATACCAAGTTACCAGTCCTTATAAGAACTTTTGTGGACCAAGCAGGTTGTGTATTAGTGTTTAGCAGACTGTACGTCAGTCCCTATACCGCTGAAGGACTGCTGCAGTATAGGGCAGCGGTCAGCAGTGGTGCACGTCAACCCTATCTATTGTGGACCGATAGCGGTCCTTACAGAACAGCAGACTGTACCGCACTCAAGCCTATGTACCGTAGCACCCTATACCAAGTTACCAGTCCTTATAAGAACTTTTGTGGACCAAGCAGGTTGTGTATTAGTGTTTAGCAGACTGTACGTCAGTCCCTATACCGCTGAAGGACTGCTGCAGTATAGGGCAGCGGTCAGCAGTGGTGCACGTCAACCCTATCTATTGTGGACCGATAGCGGTCCTTACAGAACAGCAGACTGTACCGCACTCAAGCCTATGTACCGTAGCACCCTATACCAAGTTACCAGTCCTTATAAGAACTTTTGTGGAACAAGCAGGTTGTGTGTTAGTGATTAGCAGACTGTACGTCAGTCCCTATACCGCTGAAGGACTGCTGCAGTATAGGGCAGCGGTCAGCAGTGGTG
This sequence comes from Lithobates pipiens, assembly GCF_037356315.1. Lineage (NCBI taxonomy): Eukaryota > Metazoa > Chordata > Amphibia > Anura > Ranidae > Lithobates > Lithobates pipiens. The sequence goes on along the minus strand of NW_027507748.1, from coordinate 29,277,087 downwards.
CACGTCAACCCTATCTATTGTGGACCGATAGCGGTCCTTACAGAACAGCAGACTGTACCGCACTCAAGCCTATGTACCGTAGCACCCTATACCAAGTTACCAGTCCTTATAAGAACTTTTGTGGAACAAGTGAGTTGTGAATGTTTAGCAGACTGCAGCAGAAGGGCAGCAGTCAAGTATAATATCCTTTCTATATTTGGAAGAAAGAATATTATACATGTACAAGCCTATTACTGTACCACTGATACCAGTCCTGAAAAGAACCTTTGTGGAACTAATAATAACAGCAAGTCTTTAAAATTACCCTCACTGCCTGACAACACTGCTTCCTTCCTGTCCCTATACAAATTGGCAAAAAAAGAGAACGATTAGTGGTTACTGGAACAGCTCTTTTGTGGACCTTGATAGTAACAGCTAATGATGATGATGATGATGATGATGATGAAAGACTAATCTGGCTGTCCCTGTAGCATACACCGTCCTTTCCCTTTCTCTAAACTAACAAAAGACACTCAGGCTGCTGCAAGAATCAGCAGCACAGCAAACCTATCAACACCTAACACCTATACCAGTCCTGAAAAGAACTTTTGTGTACCAAATAGCTAGTGGTTTATCTCTCCCTACTCCACACAGGAACCTGTCCCTATCGTAACAGAAGAAAGAATGTAAAATGGCCACCGGATCGGGTGTATTTATAGGTTAGGGGGAATGTCCAAGTGTCCATGTGCTGTCATGTCTCAATTGGCTGTCCTGTATCACATGATAAACGTGTCACCAAAGGTTAAAGTTCTTGTATACATTAAACACGTAAGTCCGCCGCGGCGAACGACGGAAAAAGGCGTTCGAACGTGCGGACCGCGAATGTCGGAAATTCGCCGCGAAACGACCGCCGGGCGAAACGTTCGTCCATCACTAATTATGATTGCTTTTAGCAGTGATATTCATTGTTCACTGGGAAGGCCAGGAGAACCCAAACATTCCCAGTTCCTTTGGCTACTCTCTTCTGCCTTTTTTATTTTATTTTATTTTTTATCTCCAACCTACCATTTTTAATCTGGGGATGGGGGCTTCCTAATAAACTTAGCATTTTTATGCAATCATAATAGCCGTAAAAACTCCAAATGTGCTCTAACTGAAAATACTCCATAATTGATTGCGCTTTTGCAAAAAAAAAGACATCAACTCATCAGCTCTTCTTCGCCAGGGATTTTTCTCTTCTAATTTAAGAGAAGGAAAGTTTTGCTAATCATTCCCAAGTGTGCGCCACCAATTAATTCCCTCAAGGGCTGACCTTTTCATCTTCTGATGGCAATACGGAAAACAGCACACCCTGGATCTGATGCAGGGTTTCATCTTCTGATGGTAATACGGAAGAGCACACCCTGGATCTGATGCAGGGTTTCATCTTCTGATGGCAATATGGAAGAGCACAGCCTGGATCTGATGCAGGGTTTCATCTTCTGATGGCAATACGGAAGAGCACACCCTGGATCTGATGCAGGGTTTCATCTTCTGATGGCAATATGGAAGAGCACAGCCTGGATCTGATGCAGGGAACATTCATCGACCCTCTAAATTTAAAAGAAAAAAAAATGTTCGCCACCCATACCAGTGGCTCCTCTCTTTGACAACCCCTTGTTTCCACAAGGATTGCAGACTGTAGGCTTTGACTGGTGGTTAATGAAGGGTCTTTACCCCATTGGGGACTATATTGACCATAGAAGGTTACGTCCTCTATCACACTTCGTTAACAGTCTGGAGATGCCCTACTCATAACATTTCCATCTACAGCAAATCTATAATTTTCTTAAATCGCTACAGCAATCCGGCCCAGACCTAGCAGTACTCACCATGTTTGAAAATAGGTGCATGCAGGAGGTCTCTTTGAGGGGGGGCATCTCCATGCTGTATAAACTATTCTCCAACCCTACGGTCAAGTCATCAGCTGGCCTGGGAGAGGGACCTGGACATATCTCCTGAGGCGGAGGACTGGCACAAATGGAGCACATGGATTCACAAAGGCGCTTGAAACTTGACTTTGTTTGAGGCTAGCTACAAAGTGCATGCTAGATGGTACCTAGTACCTAGAACGCCTCTCCAAAATGTTTTCCAGGCTCGTCTGCCTCCTGCTTTAGAGGATGTGGCCATTTTTGGATGAGAGTGCACTATTTTATTCTTTCACTTACGTCAGTTAATATTATTAAGGTTGAGACTGAATAAACCAGTCGAAGATGTCCCAAGGCTCACATAGACCTTAATATATTTCATGTTCCTGGCAGCCAAAATTGCTATTGCAACCGCCTGGAAAAGTCCAGTTATAGACATAGCCCTAATGAAGCGTAAACAAACTTGGATAATGCTAAAGAAAAAAAAAAAAAAGGTTAGTGTCTTGCGAGGCAAACAACGTCTTTTGGACAAAATGTGGTCTCCTTGGCTTGCCTACTGACAGGTCCCAGACATAAAGTGCTGATTCCAGGAACGTTTGGCATTAGACTCCCGGATGGACTCACCTCCTTTTCTTCTCTACTTTTCTCACTCATTTTCTTTTTCCACCCGGTGACCCCGCCCCTTATGCCTATATAAGTCGTCGCACACCGAGTCCACGGTATTACAACGGGAGAGAGCGTTGTGTCAACATCAGAAGAACAGAAAAAGGAAGAAGAAGACGACGCCGGTGACGGCGCCGACGGAGGAGAAAGGCGGGCCACCGCTAGCAAAAGAGTGGCAAAAGAGCAAAAGATAGCGGAGGAGCCCGGAAGAAGAACCGGAAAGTGTGGAGAAGTCGAAAGAAGACCCCTGAAGTCGGAAGAAGACCCCCGGAGCTGCCTAATAAACTACTTTAAAAACCTGTGTAGAGTGTTCTTTTATTGACACTTTTTCCCCCAGGTGAATGGGTGGGGGTAGGATGTACCCCATGTACCCCATACTTATTCACATAGGGTGGTGGGCCGGGATCTGGGGGCCCCCATATTAAAGGGGGCTCCTGGATTCCGATAAGCCCCCCGCCCGCAGACCCGAACAACCAACGGCCAGGGTTGTTGGGAAGAGGCCCTTGTCCTCATCAACAGTGGAACAAGGTGCTTTAGGGTGGGGGGGCTGCAGGGCACCCCCCTTGCTCAAAGCACCCACCCCCCATGTTGAGGTCATGCGGCCTGGTATGGTTCATGAGGGGGGAGGGGCGCTCGCTTGTCTCCACCCGCTTTCCTGACCGGCCGGGCTGCGTGCTCGGATAAGGGTCTGGTATTGAATTTGGGGGGGCATAGGGGGTTCCCCTTAAAATCCATACCAGACCTAAGGGCCTGGTGTACAGTACCCTGTAGCCGAGAACCAGCACAAGAAAAATTCTTGCAGGCAGGTGCTGTAGCTGTCCGTGTGTCATGTTTGGTCCGTCGGACCAGCATAAAGACAAACGGGCATCCAGATAGGAACTTGGTCTGGCAGACCAAGATTTAAAACATGATCTATTTCTAGGTCCGTCAGACTTTTGAGAAGAAAAAGTCAGATGGAGCCCACACACGATTGAATTGTCCAACGGATTCTGGTCAACCGGACCAAGTCTGCCGGAAAGTCCTATTGTGTTTACGCGGCATAACTCCATAATTGTCCACAAACGAGTGGTAGTGAGTCACATTACCCATAAAAGAACGGATCGTGTTCTGACAATGGAGAGAGTAACTGCAGTCTACAACATAAGATCAAAGTTTAATTGTTTGAAGAATAGTTCATGAAGGTTTTGCGATATTGTTGTTTAAAACTTTTCGAATTATGGGTGTATGATAGAAGGACCTGTAGGGCTACCCCTGGGAGGGCCCCGTCTTCCACCCACGGGGGGCCTCGTTAGTTTTCTTTATGTAACCACTCATAAAGATTACCACCTGCCATTGCCCAAAGCTATTACCGGGTGGTCTTGTTCTCCCCCTTGCGATAGTAATATCTCCCCTGCTGTACCAACCAGGTAAAGAGAGCTCTGAAACAAGAAGCGAGGACATCCTCATCACCTCCAGCTTCATTCATCGCAGAGGAGATGGGGGATCGGATGTTCCCCCATCTCCTCTTTGGGCAGCCAACCCAACCACTTGTAGTGGTACCATGCTCCACAGTGTAATGGTAGAGCCCAGGGGTGGAGGCCTCTAAAAACACTGCAAAATTTATCAGGTGGCTGTATGCACAGGGGTGCCTAGCCCCCATACCAGGGAGTGCATTGCTTTTTTTCCCCCAAGGAGGAACTCTAGAGAAAAGTTACATTTTTTGAGAGTGCTACTTATGCATGAAAAACTTTTTTAAATTTTCCCTATATTGTAGCAAATCTTAACATTTTGAGCTCCACTTTAAAAGGCAGCAAAGGAAGCTCATGAGGCTGACAAAGGATACTGTTTTTGGGTCACTTCAATCCACCTATACACTTTCATCTAATTACTTTCAGTTCGGAAATCCCAAACTCAGCAACTTACCATCCCCAGACTTCAAGTGGCATTTATTTCCACGACGCTTCATCCATCACCGTCTTTGTCACCCGCGGATTCCTCGTGTCACGAGCGCTCCTTGCTTGAGTTTAACCCTTCCTGGGGGTCTCGCTGTCATAGGCACATTGCGAAGGCTGCAAGATGGTCTTGTCACTCTGGATTTAAGGTAGAGCTCTGGCTCCCGTCTGACATTTTCAGGATGTGAGGTGACACTTTCAGGTTGCTGACGCAAGGAATAAACGTTTCGCTCGTCCTCTGAGGCCCCTGGAAAGTGCTGGAAGAGAACGTTCCTGCTGATCCTTGCCAAGCATAACTGGAGTATATCAGAGAGAGGAAACATTTTGAATGCGAGATGCTAACCCAACTTTTTTTAGAACTTATATTTGGCAAAAAATTTAGGCACAGCTTTTGTTCTTAGTAGACACGTTACAGTGAGGCCGCGTACACACGCGGGGACTGTTCGCCCAACTTTGTCCGCTGAACAGTGTTTTTTCGGTGGACAGTCCGCCCGTGTGTGGGCTTTCAGCGGACAGTTTCAGCGAACAGTCTGCTGAACAAAGTTTTTCGGAAATTCCGAAAAACTGTCCGCTGAAACTTTGTTTCAGCGAACAGTCCCCTCGTGTGTAGGCTTGTTCGTCAAACTAAGTTCCGCGCATGCTCAGAAAGGATTTACACGCCGAAAGTTGTAATGCAGTGTATAGGACGTCGTATTTTCCGTCCCGTCGTACGTGCCGTTCACGTCATCGCGCACGGTTTCAGCAAACTGTTCGTTCGTCGTGTGTGGGCAAGTCCGTCCATGCTAATTTTGAGCGGACTGTTCGCTGAAACTGTTTGACGGACAAAGTTGAGCGAACAGTCCCCGCGTGTGTACGCGGCCTAACACTTAAAGTGACGCTACGGGCTAGTTCACACCAAAATGCAGTGTGGAAAAGATGCTTTCCGTGCATGTTTCCCACACCGCAGGTGAATGTCGCTGTCATGTGAATTGTTAGGGATCATTTACACTTTGTTCAATAAGTGGCATTGGACACATTTTTCTTTAAGCACTCTGAATGCCAGCCAAAGCGCCTGTCACTAAATAAAATGGTTGCCTTGCAGTTCCATTCGCATGTTGTGTTTGCTTTGCTTCAAAGATTATCCCGCCCATGTCACTCTCTTGGTGCTTCAAATCGTCTCCAAAGCCTTCAAAGAAGTCTATGACAACGCCTCGCTAACAGCACCTGCAGCTTTTGAAAGGCTTTTAATCAGAGTTAGCTTTGCTTTGTCTTGTGTTGTTGGTATGAGATGTCCCAGGATGCACCGGGGAAACCAACAAGCGAACCAGAAAGGCGTCATCACCAGCAGTCACTTCCGGTTCATGTGTATAAATTCTGGGAGTGTCTGGTGCAGGCGTCACATCTGGTGAGCAGCGTGGAGCAGCAGGAAGCTGAGGAGGATTATAAAAACAGAGAATCAGCAGAGCTGGGGGTTACTACTGAGTGGGGGATCAGCAAAGCTGGGGGAAATACTGAGTGGAGATCAGTAGAGCTGAGGTTTACTACTGAGTGGGGGAATAGCAGAGCTGGGGGCTACTACTGAGTGGGGGATCGGCAGAGATGGGAGTTACTACTGAGTGGGGGCCCAGCAGAGCTGGGGGTTACTAATGAGTGGGACATCAGCAGAGCTGGGTGTTACTACTGAGTGGGGAATAAGCAGAGCTGTGGGTTACTACTGAGTGGGGGATCAGCAGAGCTAGGGGTTACTACAGAGTGGGGGATCAGCAGAGCTTAGGTTACTACTGAATGGGGGATCAGCAGAGCCAGGAATTACTACTAAGTGGGGAATCAGCAGAGCTGGGTGTTCCTACTGAGCAGGGCATCAGCAAAACTGGGGGTACTAGTTTACAGATGATCTGCTGAGTGAGGGTTCTAATAAAATGGGGATCTGCTGAATGGGGATACTAATGAGCTGGGGATCTGCTAAACAGGGATACAAATGAGTTGGGGATCTGCTGAACAGGGGCACTAATGAGCTGGGGATCTGCTTAATGGGGCTACAGAGTTGGGGATCTGCTGAAGAGGAGTATAATGAGGTAGGAATCTGCTGAACAGGGGTACTAATGAGTTGGGGGATCTGCTGAACTGGGATACTAATGAGCTGGAGATCTGCTGAACAGGGGTACTAATGAGCTGGGGATCTGCTGAACGGGGGTACTAATGAGTTGGGTATCTGCTGAACGGGGGTACTAATGAGTTGGGTATCTGCTGAATGGGGGTACTAATGAGCTGGGGATCTGCCAAACAGGGATACTAATGAGTTAGAGATCTGCTGATCGGGGGTACTAATGAGCTGGGGATCTGCTGAATAGGGGCACCAATGAACTGGGGATCTGCTGAACGGGGGTACTAATGAGCTGGGGATCTGCTGATCGGGGACACTAATGAGCTGGGTATCTACTGAATGGGAGTACTAATGAGTTGGGGATCTGCTGATCAGGGATACTAATGAGCTGGGGATCTGCTAATCAGGGGCACCAATGAACTGGGGATCTGCTGAACAGGGGTACTAATGAGCTGGGGATCTGCTGATCAGGGATACTAATGAGCGGGGATCTGCTAATCAGGGGCACCAATGAACTGGGTATCTGCTGAACAGGGGTACTAATGAGCTGGGGATCTGCTGAACAGGGGTACTAATGAGCTGGAGATCTGCTGAACAGGGGTACTAATGAGCTGGGGATATGCTGAACGTGGGGGAATTAATGAGTTGGGTATCTGCTGAACGGGGGTAATAATGAGCTGGGGATCTGCCAAACAGGGGTACTAATGAGTTAGAGATCTGCTGATCGGGGGTACTAATGAGCTGGGGATCTGCTGAATAGGGGCACCAATGAACTGGGGATCTGCTGAAGGGGGGTACTAATGAGCTGGGGATCTGCTGATCGGGGGCACTAATGAGCTGGGTATCTACTGAATGGGAGTACTAATGAGCGGGGATCTGCTAATCAGGGGCACCAATGAACTGGGGATCTGCTGAACAGGGCTACTAATGAACTGGGGATCTGCTGAACAGGGCTACTAATGAACTGGGGATCTGCTGAACAGGGCTACTAATGAGCTGACTCCTTTAAAACAAAAAGAAAATCAACACACACAGCAGCAGCTGGTATGCGGCAGTTTTAGATAAACATCACAGAAGCATCAAAAACACATAAAAAAGAATGTTGAAGCTTTAGGTGCTTTAATGTGTGTTAAAGTCAAAGTTTAAATGAGTCCTTTAATGGCACCCCTCGCAAATGCAGCCCGTTTGCAGGCCTCCAAATTGCATAATATCACAGAACGGTGGGGTTTGGTGCGGTACGTTCTGCATGTAGTGCTTGTGCCACTTTTTTTCAAGTTTCAGTATGTTTGGTAACCCCATTCAGATGAATGGCACCTCACAAAAACATGCACTTTTGCACACACTCACTAAATGCTCCGATATGAATGGAGCCCGACCTCTATCACTAGTAGAGCCTTAAAATCTCGGTGCCGATCTTACTGATATATAAAAAGTCTTGGCAATAAAACTGAAAGCTTGGTTGCCCCCTGCCCACGCGGGGCAGAAAGCTTGGTTCTGCTTCTAGTGAAAAAGGTTTTCAGAACTGTTGTCTTTGGTGACAACAAAATAAATGAAAAAAAAAAACAATAAAAAAAAAGGGCCGCCGTTTGGCCATGTCGTGGGGGAGAAGACATGCCGGGAATGTTACCTTCTCTGAGTCAATTACACGTTTTTCTAATAAGTGAAATCATAACAGGCTTTTTTCTAAGGAAGATAAATGTCTTTGGTGGTGTAATCTGTCCCTGAACATCAGCGCTTATTTCCAGCTCCCGATTCGACGTCTCTTCTCCGCGCGTTTCCTTAATTCCGAGGTTGGCGAGGCAAAATGAGGACAGGCGGATTAGAGTCATTATCGATGTCCTTGTGGTCCTGTAATCAATACTGGAGCCAGTGAAGAGGAACATGACAATTGATTATGCCGATATCAAAAGAATACACTTCCAGGGGAAAAAAAAAACGTCAATTCCGAATATATTCTACATACTGTATACCCGCAACGTGTCATTTCATTGTTAAAAATGACAAAATTGTCACATTGTGGCAATAGAACATTTCCACAAGGTTTACCTGTAATTAAGGATATTTATTCTCAGACTGTAAACAATGTCAACAGTCTAATGGATAGGCTGCATTCTCAGTGATGTCACCGGTCTCTAGTGAATGGATAGGCTGCATTCTCAGTGATGTCACCGGTCTCTAGTGAATGGATAGGCTGCATTCTCAGTGATGTCACCAGTCTCTAGTGAATGGATAGGCTGCATTCCCAGTGATGTCACTGATCTCTACTAAAGGAATAGACTACATTCTCAGTGATGTCACTAATCTCTACTAAAGGAATAGACTACATTCTCAGTGATGTCACCAGTCTCTAGTGAATGGATAGGCTACATTCTCAGTGATGTCACCGGTCTCTAGTGAATGGATAGGCTGCATTCTCAGTGATGTCACCGGTCTCTAGTGAATGGATAGGCTACATTCTCAGTGATGTCACCGGTCTCTAGTGAATGGATAGGCTACATTCTCAGTGATGTCACCGGTCTCTAGTGAATGTATAGGCTGCATTCTCAGTGATGTCACCAGTCTCTAGTGAATGGATAGGCTACAGTCTCAGTGATGTCACCGGTCTCTAGTGAATGGATAGGCTGCATTCTCAGTGATGTCATCAGTCTCTAGTGAATGGATAGGCTACAGTCTCAGTGATGTCACAGGTCTCTAGTGAATGGATAGGCTTCTCAGTGATGTCACCGGTCTCTAGTGAATGGATAGGCTGCATTCTCAGTGATGTCATCAGTCTCTAGTGAATGGATAGGCTACAGTCTCAGTGATGTCACAGGTCTCTAGTGAATGGATAGGCTTCTCAGTGATGTCACCGGTCTCTAGTGAATGGATAGGCTGCATTCTCAGTGATGTCACCAGGGCCGTCTTTAATATTGTTTGGACCCTGGGCAAAACTTTTCTTGCCCCCCCCCCCCCCCCCATGCAGTTTTGCTCTCCGCCTGCTCTCAGGCATACAATAAATAGCAGCTAGACTCAAAATCTGTTTACTGAATCAGATCAGGCAGCTATTGCGATTGGTTGCCAGAGGTTGCAGTGTATTGTTACTGCTCAATGACTGGTTGCTAGAGGTTACAGCACACATTATGGCTCACTGATTATTTGCTAGAGGTTACAGCACATGATTTCTGCTTGTGGATTGCTTGCTAGAGATTACAGTGGATATGACCTCAGGGGGGCAAGATATACATATCAATGCTGCCGGCCGCCCCTATTTACATATGAATGCTGCCTCTATTTACATATTAATGCCGGCAATGTACATGTAAATACAGGGTCTGCAGATGAGTCATCTTTACACAACAATAAGGCAGAGCTGGGCAGCATTAGTAGCAGCACTTCACACTGAGATATCGGGACACAGCACAGGACTAAAACCTCAAGGGACGAGGGAATTTAAACCAGGATAGTTGACAAGTATGAGGCAGCTGCTTTGGGCCCCACAACAATAACAGGGCCCTGGGCAGCTGCCCCTTTTGCCCTGCCTTAAAAACAGCCCTGGATGTCACAGTCAGTTTAGACTTGACAAGGAACAAGGCGAACCCTCAGAAATACTAACACCATCCACACAACATCCGCTCTCCACCATACACAAGCCTTATTTATAATTGAATTAATCAGAGTCGTTCCTATGGCCATGGAAGTTTCAGTTAATGGAAATTTACATTTGCAAAAAAAAAAATCCCAGCAAGGGAATAGCAGTGACACGAGCAGTGTGTACGCAGGAACCTGTCAGATCTGCCGAAACAGAGGTTTTTCTATGCAGTAAGCTCTAACCAAGCGCTATTAAAGGAATCACATACCGATGCCGTCTGTTCAGACTCCTGCCGGGAGAGGAATAGCCTCGGAGATGTGCTTAGCTAAGCTAGGACACCAACCTGGCTGTTTAAATGGAAAACAAACGGCTTTTGTACGAATCGCAGCCATTATGCTCAGTCAAACAGAACATTTAAACCACAAGAGTTGTGTCTGCAGCTGCCTCTCCCCTTCCCTTCCCCAAATTGATGGTGATTAAAGAGTGCCCCCGGATCGATCCGTCAAGCTGCGCCGAGATTATCTATGTACAGAAATTCATTGAATACATTTGGCCGGGGCGGGTAAGAGACGGGCGACAGGTGGCAAAAAATACCGTCCCCCGACCACCGCGCTTTACGCGTAAAGGAATTGATGACACCGATCATCGTCTGTTTGTGAAAAGCTGGAAAAATTGGGGTGAAAATTGACTTTATTTGCAGACGTATGAAAAATGATTTGTTTTGTATTTTTTGCTATAATAAATATCCACTTTTTTTTTTTTTAAAGCTCGTTTTTTTCTCAGTTTAGGCCGATATGTATTCTTCTACATATTTTTGGTCAAAAAAATAAAATAAAATCACAATAAGCGTATATTGATTGGTTTGCGCCAAAGTTATAGCATCTACAAAATAGGGGATAGATTTATAGCGTTTTTATTATTATTATTTATTTTACTAGTAATGGCGGTGATCTGCGATTTTTATCGGGACTGTGACATTATGGCGGACACATCGGACACTTTTGACACATTTTTGGGACCACTGGCATTAATACAGCGATCAATGCTATAAAAATGCACTGATTACTGTAAAATGTCACTGGCAGGGAAGGAGTTAACACTAGGGGGCGATCAAGAGGTTAAATGTGTTCCCTCGTGTGTGTTTCTAACTGTAGGGGGAGGGGACTGACTAGAGGAAGTGACGGATCGTGGTATTAGGAACACACGATCTGTCATTCCTCGCAGAACAGAGATTTGTATGTTTACACACACAAGTCAATGTTCTGCCTCTCGTGCCCGCGATTGCTCATCATCACGACCGTCGGTCACGAGCAGTGGCACCCCACAGTGCAGCGGGTGCGTGCGCACGCGCCTGCTATCCCAATACCACGAGCCGACGTATAGCTACGACGGTTCGTGGGATCGTGCCGGCCTGCTGCAGAAAAATGACGGTGGCTGGTCCGCAAGTGGTTAAAGTTTTATTGCAGAACGCTTACGGAGGTGAGGGTAAGGGGTCCAAGATCGCTTATGCCCCGTACACACGGTCAGACATTCCGACCACAAAATCCATTGGATTTTTTCCAACGGATTTTGTCCGAAACTTGTGTTGCATACACACGGTCGGAAAAAGTTGGCGGAAAATCAGATCGTTGGGAGCGCGGTGACGTTCGTTGAGTACGACGGGACTACGTAGAGGCTAGTAGCCAATAGCTTTGGTCTCGTAATTTGACCTGAGCATGCGTGGCACTTTGTCCGATCGGAATTGTCTAAAAATGATCGGAAAAAGTCCGATCGGATTTTGTTGTCGGAAAATTTTAGATCCAGCTCTCAAACTTTTTCTGCCGGGATTTGCGACGGAAAAAGTCCGATAGAGCCCACACACGATCGGGTTTTCCGACAACATAATCCGATCGGACCTTTTCCGTCGGAAAATCCGACCGCGTGTACAGGGCATAACACACACTCCAGATCCGGATCAATGTCCAGCTTCATGGTGTCAGAACCTTTATACCGACCCGGCAACACTGTAAGCTCGTTCCCAAGTTTGAGGGTGTCCTCCAAGTCAGTGGTCACCAACCCTGTCCTCCGAGCCCACTAACAGGCCAGGTTTGCAAGATAACTGAAATACATCACAGGTGATATCATTTGCTGCTCAGTGATTGCAGTATTCTAGTTTGCATCTCCCCAAGGTAATACATAAAACCTGGCCTGTTAGGGAGCCCTGAGGATGGGGTTGATGACCACGGCTCCAAGTGAGTCACCAGGCCCTTCCGAGAGACCAGCCTTCTTCCTGGCTCCCTCTAGAAATGGGCCTCCTCCTGGGTCTCCTCCTTGGCACAGCTTCAGGACCACTTCACGTTAGGCCCCCAAAACAGGCTAGTGGGCAGAGCTCCATCCAGCAACACCTCCCTAGGCCTCAGGGTAAGAGAAAGCGAAAACATGACCTCTCCCAAGTATTTATATCCTCACCCAGCATGCACCAGTGGCATACACCTTCTGCTGGATTGGCTGAAGATAATATAATATTCATAACTTTTGTTTGCAAAATCTCGCACTATGACCGGTGACATCTACTGGTGACAGCGAAAAATCAAAAGCCAACTTAAAGTGGTTGTAAAGCTTCATGTTTTTTTTTTTTTTTAAATAACAAACATTTTATACTTACCTCCACTGTGCAGTTTGTTTTGCACAAAGTGGCCCCCGAACATCCTCTTCTGGAGTCCCTTATCTGAGATGGAAGCCCCCCGAAGCCACCCTAGTTCTCCTCCGACGCTGCCATCTATCCCGGACTGACTTCCAGGTATCGCGGCTCCGGCGCTGTGAATGGCCGCAGCCGCGATGACGTCACTCCCGCGCACTAACGGCATGATCGCCGTTAGCGGTGGCACACTGCTGGTGCCTGTCTTTTGCAAATATCTCCTAAGGTTGAGGAGATATTTCTTGCACCTACAGGTAAGCCTTAATCTAGGCTTACCTGTAGGTAAAAGTGGTCTGTAAAGGTTTACAACCACTTTAATGAATCGAATGCATTAAGGTGAAAAAACAAAACCCCTCTAAAGCCGACCTTCAGTCATTTTTTCATCTTTGCATCTATTGGATCTTCTGCCCTTGTTGTTGTTTTAACTTTGGATAGCAAAACATTTTTTCTTCTGACAGTAAATCCCCTATACAGCCCACTTCCTGTTTCCTGTCTGGTCATTGGCCTAGGATTATGACATCATACACAGCTCTCTCTCTCTCTCATTCTCATTAGAGTTTGCCAGGAAGGGAGGGGGGGGGGGTGAGCCATAAGAGGACCAATGAGAGCTGCAGAGCTGGAGGTGTGTGTCTGTGTAAATCCAGGAAGTGAACAGGCAGCATCTTCAGCTGCCCACAGTTAAAATGGCTGTAGCCAGACTCAGTGGAGGGAGATTTCTGCAGCATATTTGGCAAGTACAGAATCACAGTATATATAAAATAATATGCAGAGTGGTTGGAGGGAAGCTTCAGAATGGCAAAGATTTTTTATTTTTTTTTTAATTATCATAAATGATGTGAGCAGACTGCAGTTCCTCTTTAAGCTTAGGGAAAAACCAGTTGAAAAACTATAACATATCAGTCTGAGAAGCCCCTGTTTAGGACAAGGGGGCTATACCTGATTTTAATCAGCTGCAGTTAAGTAAGGTCTTGTCCCTCCCCCAGTCTGTGATTGGACAGTGAAAGGCAAAGCAGCAGACTGATAATGTCACAATCCCTCCAATAGGGATTTCCTCTCACCTTGGAGAGATTTTCTATCGCTTCCTGTTGTGTCTCTGGCACAGGAAGTAAAAGGGAAATCCCCCCAAGGGGACACTACTGTACGGAGAGCGGTGTTCTATACAGCAGCAGTGAAATAGGACAATTGTGTCTAATACATGTTCACCAGGCAGAGCGGACAATGAAATGAAAGCTAAAAGGGTGTCAAGAAAAAGCCCACAGTGACATTTTACCAGCAGTGTCTCCATCGATCACTCCGCTGTCCCTCAGATGCAGTGATCTTTGGAGAATATAACAGGGATCGATTAGTTGTCATGAGATTGGTGAGACAATTCTGTCAGAAGAGAAAGATCAAAGCTCAAATAGAGATATGAACTCCGAGCATTGCAACAAAAACATAGAGGAGCGCGATACAAAGAGAGAGGAGCACATTACAAAGAGAGAGGAGCGCGATGCAAAGAGAGAGGAGCGCGATACAAAGAGAGAAGAGAGCAATACAAAGAGAGAGGAGTGCAATACAAAGAGAGAGGAGCGCAATACAAAGAGAGAGGAGCGCAATACAAAGAGAGAAGAGAGCAATACAAAGAGAGAGGAGTGCAATACAAAGAGAGAGGAGCGCAATACAAAGAGAGAGGAGCGCGATACAAAAAGAGAAGAGCGCAATACAAAGAGAGGGGAGCACATTACAAAGAGAGAGGAGCGCGATGCAAAGAGAGGGGAGCGCAATACAAAGAGAGAGGAGCGCAATACAAAGAGAGAGGAGTGCAATACAATGAGAGAGGAGCGCAATACAAAGAGAGAGGAGCGCAATACAAAGAGAGAGGAGCGCAATACAAAGAGAGAGGAGCGCAATACAAAGAGAGAGGAGCGCAATGCAAAGAGAGAGGAGAGCAATGCAAAGAGAGAGGAGGGCAATGTAAAGAGAGAGGAGGGCAATGTAAAGAGAGAGGAGCGCAATGCAAAGAGAGAGGAGCGCAATGCAAAGAGAGAGGAGCGCAATACAAAGAGAGAGGAGCGCAATGCAAAGAGAGAGGAGCGCAATACAAAGAGAGATGAGAGCAATACAAAGAGAGAGGAGCGCAATACAAAGAGAGAGGAGCGCAATACAAAGAGAGAGGAGCGCGATACAAAGAGAGAGGAGCGCGATACAAAGAGAGAAGAGAGCAATACAAAGAGAGAGGAGCGCAATACAAAGAGAGAGGAGCGCAATACAAAGAGAGAGGAGCGCGATACAAAAAGAGAAGAGCGCAATACAAAGAGAGGGGAGCACATTACAAAGAGAGAGGAGCGCAATGCAAAGAGAGGGGAGCGCAATACAAAGAGAGAGGAGCGCAATACAAAGAGAGAGGAGTGCAATACAATGAGAGAGGAGCGCAATACAAAGAGAGAGGAGCGCAATACAAAGAGAGAGGAGCGCAATACAAAGAGAGAGGAGCGCAATACAAAGAGAGAGGAGCGCAATGCAAAGAGAGAGGAGAGCAATGCAAAGAGAGAGGAGGGCAATGTAAAGAGAGAGGAGGGCAATGTAAAGAGAGAGGAGCGCAATGCAAAGAGAGAGGAGCGCAATGCAAAGAGAGAGGAGCGCAATACAAAGAGAGAGGAGCGCAATGCAAAGAGAGAGGAGCGCAATACAAAGAGAGATGAGCGCAATACAAAACATGTCATTGCAACAGAGTACTTACAGTATGAACAACACTACAAACCTGATCACGGATGTGGAAATACGGGGCAATTTAGGTAACAGCGATCACAGGTCAATTGGCTTCATTATAAATCTTACAAATAGGAAACATAAGGGGAATACAAAGACATTGAATTTCAAAAGAGCCAACTTCCCTAAACTACGAACCTTGCTAGAAGGCATAAATTGGGATAAAATCTTAGGAACAAAGAACACGGAGGAGAGATGGGTTTGCTTTAAGAGCATATTAAATAAGGGCATTAGCCAATGCATCCCATTGGGTAATACATTTAAAAGAGCAAACAAAAGTCCTGGATGGCTTAACTTTAATGTAAAAATGCATATAAAAGCAAAGGAGAAGGCCTTCAAAAAATACAAGGTTGAGGGATCATCATCAGCATTCAGACTTTATAAAGAATGCAACAAGAAATGTAAGGGTACAATTAGGGCATCTAAGATAGAACACGAAATACACATAGCAGAGGAAAGCAAAAAAAAATTCCAAGACATTCTTTAAGTATGTAAACAGTAAAAAAGGGAGGACAGACCATATTGGCCCATAAAGAATGAGGAAGGACATCTGGTTACAAAGTATGGGGAGATGGTGAAGGTATTGAATTTATTCTTCTCCTCAGTCTTCACGAGGGAATCGGGGGGCTTCAGTAACCAAAACTGCAGTGTTTATCCTCATGACACATCACAGGAAGCACCTCCATGGTTAACAGAGGACAGAATTAAAATGAGACTTGGGAAACTTAACATTAATAAATCACCGGAAGCAGATGGCTTGCATCTGAGGGTACTAAGGGAACTCAGTCAAGTAATTGTCAGACCATTGTTCCTAATTTTTACTGACAGTCTATTCACTGGAATGGTACCAGCTGATTGGAGAAAAAACAATATAGCACCAATATTTTAAATGGGCCCAAAATACATCCCTGGGAATTACAGACCAGTTAGCCTAACACCAATAGTATGTAAACTCTTGGAGGGGATGATAAGGGACTATATACAAGATTTTAGTAATGAGAACTGTATCATTAGCAGCAATCAGCATGGATTCATGAAGAATCGTTCTTACAAAACCAATCTATTAACCTTCAATGAGGAGGTGAGCTGTCATCTAGATAAAGGAAGGGAAAAGAAAGTCCTGGATGGCCGCACATCAAAGGAGGCATCTTTATTGATATGAAATAGTAAAATCCAAATACATCTCGTCGTCACCTCATGAATAGGGAGAAAACAGGGCAGATAGCTAGCGGGTTTCACGTCCTATCATGACGCTTATTCATAGCTCAAGGATAAAGGAAGGCCCATAGACATGGTGAATCTGGATTTTGCAAAAGCATTTGACACAGTTCACCATAAACGTTTATTCTACAAAATAAGGTCAGTTGGCATGGACCATAGGGTGAGTACATGGATTGAAAACTGGCTACAAAGGCGAGTTCAGAGGGTGGTGATAAATGGGGAGTACTCGGAATGGTCAAATTGGAAGTAGGCTGTCTGTCCAGCACTTATGGTAAGGACAGGCCTTTTTTGGAATTGAGTGCTCACAGTACGACTGTGATTGGCGCTGGTTAAAATATGTTCACATGCTATGTGTTGGAATTTAATAAAGCTGTGGCCTTGCCCTTTCCAGCCTAATTTCCAACCTAAAGGGCAAGGACGGTGGGGGATTTGATCCCATTGCGTTACATTAATTTGGACCTGGGCCCATTGCGCCTCAGCAGTCATGAACCCATACGTAAACCACGCACATAGCCGTCACACTATAGACCCCGACTACACGCCTAGAACACTATTATAATAGATAGAAGGTATGTATTGAGCTCCTTGCTTCCTGTATACATCATCATACAGATACACATGTAATCCTCAGCTCCGTATAAACCTGAACTTTAAGTGCCCAGCCGTGGGTCAGGAGCGCGCCGCCGGCGGTGCGCTCCCGACCCGGTCCTGAGCTCTGTGACCATGGCCGCGGGACCAGTGGACGCGATCGCCACTGGTGTCCCGCGATGGGGTCACAGAGCTGAAGAATGAGGAGAGGTCTGTGTAAACAAACCTCTCCCTGTGCTTCCCTGTGTGGCTGTCACTGATCGTCTGTTCCCTTTTATAGGGAAGGACGATCAGTGACATCAAATGCCAGGCCACACCCCCTACAATAAAAAAAAACACATAACACCTACACTGCCCCCTAGTGGTTAACTCCTTCACTGCCAGTGCCATTTACACAGGAATCAGTGTATTTAAATAGCACTGATTGCTGTATAAATGACAATGGTCCCAAAAATGGCTGATGTGTCCGCCACAATGTCGCAGTCACAATAAAAATCGCTGATCGCCAACATTACAAGTAAAAAAAAAAAAATATTAATAAAAATGCTATAAAACTATCCCCTATTTTGTAAACACTATAACTTTTGCGAAACCAATCAATAATCGCTAATTGCGATTTTTTTTACCAAAAATATGTAGAAGAATATCGGCCTAAACTGAGGGAAAAAAAAGTTTTTTTTATGTATTTTTTGGGGATATTTATTATAGCAAAAAGTAAAAAATATTGAATTTTTTTCAAAATTGTTGCTCTATTTTTGTTTATAGCGCAAAAAATAAAAACCGCAGAGGTGATCAAATACCACCAAAAGAAAGCTCTATCTGTGGGAAAAAAAGGCCGCCAATTTTGTTTGGGAGCCACGTCGCACGACCGCGCAATTGTCAGTTAAATCGACGCAGTGCCAAATCGCAAAAAGGGGCCTGGTCCTTTGGCTGCAAATTGGTCCGGGGCTTAAGTGGTTAAGCAGTCATGTATTTACTAATATACTCCCAAAATCTCAGAGAGACAAGAGGCTTACCAGAAAGCCAGTGACCGTCCTTCTCAGGGGGGGGGTCATACAAGGCTTGTTGGATCTAAGACCCTGTTGGAGAAGTGTCCTGGTAATTGAAGCCTGTAGAGATGTCCCAATATGCCGGGCCTCCGCCACCGGATGGTTTCCACAGGCGCTGTGCGATGGTTCAGTCAAATCCCACGGCCAAAAGTGCAAACGAATGAATATATAAAATGGAAAAACTCCAATAGCGCAATATTGCTAAAAAAAAAAGAGGATTTTATTGGAGGGTAATACAATGCTGCATGTAACGAGATGACCCGCAACCGAGTCACTCAATCAATCAGGTAAAACGTTGCAATTCCAAACAGAATAAAAACACATCAGTGTGTGAGAGCGATCGCGCATGCTACGCACACATGCTCTGCACGTGCACGATTGCTCTCACACACTGATGTGTTTTTTTTTTTTAGCAATGTTGCGCTATTGGAGTTTTTCCTTTTCTTTTTTTCTATATTCATTCATTTGCACTTTTGGCCTTGGGATTTGACCTAAACCACGGCACAGCGCCTGTAGAAACCATCAGGTGGTGGAGGCCCGGCACATTGGGACATCTCTTCAGGCTTCAATTGCCAGGACGCTTCTTCAACAGGATCTCAGATCCAACAAGCCTTGTATGACCCCCCCCCCCGGAAAGGCCGGTGACTTTCTTTCTGGTAAGCCTCCTGTCTCTCTGTGGTGGTGGTCTCACGTGGTCAAGTCTATTTTATGTCCAACTATTTATAAATGATTCACTTCACACACTGCACCAGGATTTTATTTTATGAACTCAAGTCACTATTCAAATATGGAAAAGAGATTGATTGCTAGGCCCTAGGGTGGCAATCAAAACACCCTAATTAGAAAAAAAGTGCCACATCCTAATAGTAATTTGGAGGATAGAGAAGAAAATGGACTTTGAAGGCACATATTCAAATATGGACATTTGCATTTTTTGCACTATTGATGCTTTGGACACTTGCTCAATCAATTGTCGCTATGCACTGTATTGATTTTTATTGATTTTTTATGTTTTACAATCACAGATATCATCTGCATTTTTGCACCTTAATATCTAGTTGTGGCACACACATATTTATCAATCTACATTCATTTGAATTTATAATTTATAGCGGTGCACTTTTTTTGCTATACATTTGCTTATGTGCCTACTATCTGGGTTATAGTGCTTAGCTGCTGCACGTTATTGTTGTTCATCAAAGCGCAGATATTTCTTTTATTTTTCATTCCATTATTTACTTCTCTACATCTAGGAATTCTGAACCTTTTTATGATTACAGGCTTTCACTTGGATCACCCAAAATGTCCCCATACCCCCTTCTCTAGACTGTCAATAGCCCCATTGTTTATTATGGCTTAGTTAGGGCTCATTTACACTTGCTTCAGCTTCAACACACAATAACGGCTAGTTTACACTGGCTTCAAAACAATGCTTTGGACAGGCTTTGTTAAAGTTCTCTGAGTGCTAGTCAAAGCTCCTGTCACTAAATAAAATGGTTAGCTTACAGTCCTATTTACACCTTGCTTTTGCTTTGCTTTGCTTTGGCTTTGCTTCAAAAATTATACCTCATGTCGCTTTAGTGGGGCTTCAAACGTCTTCAATTCCTCCATAGAGGTCTATGGCAAAGCTCGCTTAAAGCCCCACTGAAGCCCCATCGAAGCCCCACCAAGCCTCCCCGAAGCCCCACCAAAGGCCCATCGAAGCCCCATTGAAGCTCTACCGAAGCCTTATTGAAGCAACACCAAAGCCTCATCGAAGCACCACCAAAGGCTCATCGAAGCACCACCAAAGGCTCATCGAAGCACCACCAAAGGCTCATCGAAGCACCACCAAAGGCTCATCGAAGCACCACCAAAGCCTCATCGAAGCACAACCAAAGCCTCATCGAAGCCTCATTGAAGCACCAAGCAAAAGCAAGGTGTAAACAGGACTGTAAGCTGATCATTTTATTTAATGACAGGGGCATTGACTGTTCAGATAGCTTTAACAAAGCATGTCCGAAGCCATGTTTTGAAGCCAGCGTAAACTAGCCCTTTAGAGTCAGTGGGTAGAAAATGACACTTGAAGAGTCATGTGACCCATCACCTTATTTCCTTCTCAACATCTAGCTCAGGGTTTCTGAACCGTTTTACAATTATAGGCATCCAATGGATCACATAATATGACCTTGTACCCCCTTTTCTAAACTATCCCAGTCATCATCATTATTTATTATGGCTACATGAAAGTGCGTGGAAATGGTGGTAATAAATGACACTTGGCGAGCCACATGACCTATTCTCTCTTTTTTTTGTTTTCAACACCTAACTGAGGGGTTCTGAACCTTTGTATGATTTCAAGCCTTCAATGGATTGCCCAGTATAGCACATCCCTAAACCACCTTACTCCAGACTGTCAAAATCTTAATAATTTACTATGGCTGTGAAAGTGAACGTGAAAGGTGCGTAGTAAATGGCCCTTGCTGAGTCGTATGACTCAACATCTTGCTGAAGGGTTTTGAACCTTCTTTATGATTACGGGCCTCTAGTAGATCGCCCAATAAGTCCTTATACCCCCTTCTCTTGATTTCTGAAATTATCACCTATCTCCCTGACTGTCACCGACAAGATTGTCTGCAGTGTCACTCCTGCCAGCAGGGCTTTTTTTTCATTCCGAACATGGTGGTACTCAGTAATGCCAACTCTGGTACTAGCTCTATGCACATCACTGTCCTTTGTAGCATGACAGCAGGGAATTGGCAGGAGGTGCTGAGGCTGAGGGGGTGGAGGGATGGGCGGGGAGGGGGGGCTTGGGTGGGGAACAGATTCCCTTTGCCCTGGAGATTGGATGCTGAAATTATCACCAATGATAAATGCTACATAAGAGTGGGTGGGAAGTAGTAGATGAAACTTGGCAAGTCACATGATTCATTCCATTATTTACTTCTCAACATCTAGCTCAGGGGCTCTGAACCTTTTTATGATTACAGGCCTCCAATATGTCCTCATACCCCCTTCTCTGGATTGCTGAAATGATCACCTATCTCCCTGACAGGACCGACTGCAGTGCCACTCCTGCCAATAGGGCTTTTTTTTTCATTGAGAACACGGCGGTACTCAGTAATGCCACCTCCGGTACTAGCCCTTTGCACGCCACTGTCCCTTGTATACACAGAAGCCAGCTTCCTTTGCTGGCTTCTGTGTTTACAACAAGCCAAAGTGGGCTCCATAGAGCGCTGTCTGCCCTGCAGCATGACAGCGGGGAATAGGTGGGTGGTGCTGAGGCCAGGAGGGGGAGGGGGTGCCTTGGGTAGGGAACAGATTCCCATCTTTGCCCTGGGAATTATATGACCTCGTCCAAGCACTGAGTGTAAATATTTGAATATGACCTGTTATCAGATTCTTGCATAGCTTGCAATTGTCCCTGATTTGGAGCAATGTCCCTCCTTCCTCTTCATTAGTTTCTCATTTTGGTCTGATCTATATAATTGTAAAAAAGTGTTTCCCAGTGCTAAACCTTTCATCCAATTTCTAAATTGCTGCATTTGTAAATTTTAAAGCCAATATAAAGGAATAGTAGTAGTAAAAAAAAAGATTTTGTGGATTTAATTATCCTTTTTCTTGGTTAATTCTCCTTTAAGGGGATGTGGCAGGGGGCGTGTCCTATGCCTACATACATTTGTTAGTAGGTGTCCCTCATTTCCATCTCAAAATGTTGGGAGGTATGGTCTTGTAGTCTCTGGTCAGCAGAGACTAGACTGGGAGACAAGGATCCAGCCCAAGAAGCCCATCAGTTGTGCTACAGTATAAGCAGCATGCTCAAAGGAGGAGAGAGCAAAGTGACAAGGTCATCAATCTACTGCTTCTCCTTTGCTTGTTAAATCACAGGCTGGGAGAGCCACAGGACCTCTAATGCCCCGTACACACGGTCGGACTTTCCGACGGAAAATGTGCGATCGAAGCTTGTTGTCGGAAATTCTGACCGCGTGTAGGCTCCATCGGACAGTTTCCATCGGAATTTCCGTCGCAAAAACTTTGAGATCTTCTTCGCTTAAAACTTAATTTTTCACGGCTCGTTGTACGTCACTGCGTTCTTGGCGTTCCAAATTTCCGACCAACTTTGGCGACCGTGTGTATGCAAGACAAGTATGAGCCAACATCCGTTGGAAAAAAACAAAACATGGATTTTGTTGTCGGAAATTCTGATTGTGTGTGCACAATTCCGACGCACAAAGTGCCACGCATGCTCGATCAAGCAGAAGAACTGCACTGGCTATTGAACTTCATTTTTCACAGGTCGTCGTACGTCACCGCGTTCTTGGAGGTCTGAATTTCCCACCAACGTTGTGTGACCGTGTGTATGCAAGACAAGTATGAGCCAACATCCATTGGAAAAATAAAACATGGATTTTGTTGTTGGAAATTCTGATCATGTATAGACAATTCCGACGCACAAAGTGCCACGCATGCTCTTTTAAGCAGAAGAACTGCACTGGCTATTGAACTTCATTTTTCACAGCTCATCGTACGTCACTGCGTTCTTGGCGGTCTGAATTTCCCACCAACGTTGTGTGACCGTGTGTATGCAAGACAAGTATGAGCCAACATCCATTGGAAAAATAAAACATGGATTTTGTTGTTGGAAATTCTGATCGTGTATAGACAGTTCCGACGCACAAAGTGCCATGCATGCTCGGTCAAGCAGAAGAGCGGCACTGGCTATTGAACTTAATTTTTCTCGGCTTGTCGTACGTCACCGCGTTCTTGGTGTTCGACATTTCCGACCAACATTGTGTGACCGTGTGTATGCAAGACAAGTTTGAGCCAACATACGTTGGAAAAATAAAACATGGATTTTGTTGTCGGAAATTCTGATCGTGTATAGACAATTCGGAACGCACAAAGTGCCACGAATGCTCGGAATCAAGCAGAAGAGCAGCACTGGCTATTGAACTTAATTTTTCTCGGCTTGTCGTACGTTACTGCGTTCTTGGCGTTCGGAATTTAAATAAAAAAAATAAAGGACACCATGTTCCTCGTCTTTAATGCATTTTATTGAAAGTGTCACTTCCTTCAACGCTCAATTATACTAAACGCAGTAATGGGAGGAGATGCCCCTAAACAGCTTGCCATCGCTTTGATCGGATTGGAGGCTTCCTATTGGACGCACACCTGTGAGGCCCCGCGTTAGTCTTCGCTATCCGACGCCAATGATGAGCCTATTACCTGATACTGTTATTTGGAATGGAAATCCCATTACCGCGCAATAGACATTACAAATTGCCTGATATTTACAAATACAATTTATTCATTTGCATTGTGTGCCTTTGCCGGTGGAGCTTAATGAGAAAAAATTATATCCTGGTCTTGTATCACTTAAAGACGAGTTGAGCAAAAAGCTATTTACATGTAAATCAACATTTACCTGACTCTCACAATTACTCGGTGAGATAAACCGTAGCATTGAACAGGCAAGCGTTGCGGCTAATGGAGGGATGCCTTGAAAACCATCCGGGAACGCGTTTTTCAATAAATATTCATTAAGGGAGACGCCTGCCCTTTGTCTTGGTGCCCTTATCATGCTAGGTGACAAGAGGACATTAAGTAGCCGCTGGCGCCGCGTGAAAAAGTAGCAGGTGAGCTGGATTCGGCGGGCGTAAACTTACACGTTGGGAATTCGCTTATTATTATAATGAGACCCATGCGGTTATTTATCAAGCTTCATCAAGGACCAACTCTTTCCTATTTCAGCCATGGCCACACAAAGAAGTTCAGGAGATTAAAGGACTACTTCAAAGTCAACCTCTAGGTAACTTTACAGGTCTACATGAATGAATTCCTGACTGGAAGTCCTAATTCACATGGGCAGCCGGTGAAAATAGGTGATTGAGCCACCCCACTGATGACCGACCCAAGGGCAAATATGCCGGCATGTTCATTTTTAGAACCGGCATGTTCATCCTTAAAGTGGAAGTAAACCCATGGATTTAAACAGTTAAAAAAAAAAGGCATGCCGGGAATGCTAACTGCACATTGGCTGTGCTCTCAGCCAAACTATCAAACCATCCAATGGCTGGTGTCATAACGAATCACATGTGCAGCACCATAGCAGTTGAAGATTAAACGGAGGCAAAGATGGCAGCTTCCTTGGCTGAAAACGATAGGGGAGTTTACTTCCACTTTAAGTGGGACATCTTCTGGGGCAGAAAAACCGTCATGTTCATCCTTAGGTGGGCCATTTGGAAGCCGTAAAAACCAGCAAGATAATCCTCTGCTCCTCCCCTCCTAAGGATGAACATGCCAGTTTTACTGACCCCCTTCTCTCGATAGCCCACTTAAGGATAAGTATTCTAGTTTTAATACTCCCTGACAGCCCACAAAGGACAAACATGCAGATTTTACCACCCCTCTCCCCCTGATGGCCCACCTAAGGATGAACGTGCTAGTTTTACCAGTGCACCTTAAGGTG
Source organism: Lithobates pipiens (assembly GCF_037356315.1). Lineage (NCBI taxonomy): Eukaryota > Metazoa > Chordata > Amphibia > Anura > Ranidae > Lithobates > Lithobates pipiens. The sequence continues at coordinate 29,252,225 of NW_027507748.1, read as the reverse complement.
TTTATCTTCTTGCTGCCCACATAATGCATGCATAATAATGCTTTAGCGCCCACTTGCCCCACATATGTGGACATAGACGGTCGTTCACAAGGGGGTGAAACATGTCTGAGGGACCTCTAATGCGGGTAGAAAACAGAGCTGAAGCCATCTTACATTATCTGATTTAGTTCTGGTCATGGTGAGTGGGTATCCGGTGTGCGGTAGGTTGCCATTTTTCCGTAGAATGGATGGCTGCCCACTAGGAGGTGAAAGGCATCTGAGGGACCTCTCCTCTGGGTGGAGAGCAGAGTTGAAACCATCTTACATTATCTGGTTTAGTTTTGGTCAGGGTGAGTCGGCATCCGGTGTGTGTGATTGGTTGCCATTCTTCTGTAGCATGGATGGCCACTCACTAGGGGCTGAAATGTGTCCGAGAGACCTCTCCTGTGGGCGGAGAATAGAGCTGAAGCCATCTTACATCATCTGGTTTCGTTTTGGTCATGGTGAGTTGGTGTCTGGTGTGCGATAGGTTGCCATTTTTCTGTAGCATGGATGGCTGTTCACTAGGGTGGCGGAATGCTTTTGAGGGACCTCTCCTGTGCGTGGAGAGCAGAGCTGAAGCCATTTTACATTACCTAGATTTGGTCACATTGCTCTGATGGCCGGTGTGTGATAGGTTGCCATTTTTCTGTAGCGTGGGTGGCCACTGCTGTGTGCGCCCAGCACAGTGATCCAGCTGTCTTAGCCCTTGTACACACGGTCGGAGAATCTGTCGGAATGAGTCTTATCGGACCGTCTCGTCAGATAATCCGACTGTGTGTGGTATGCATCGGACTGATTCTGTCCAAATCTCCGTCCGACCCAATTTTCCAACATGTTGGAAATATTTCCCGACCAACTGGGCCAGACGGACATACTCCGATCATGTGTAGATCATTTTCATCGGATAAAGTGCCACGCATGCTCAGATCAAATTCCTACATCAAAGCTATTGGCTACTAGCCTGAATGTAGTCCAAATGTAACGAAATTACGTCATCACGTTCTGAAAGATCGGATTTTTCGCCAACTTAGCCCGACTGTGTGTACGCAACAGTTTTGGACACAATCCGTCGGACTAAATCCAACGGGCAAAATCGGACGGATTTGGTTGGCAAAATCTCCGACCGTGTGTACGTGGGCATAGACAGCTCTTGCTTTCAGGTCTTTGGCTGGTGGTGGGATGGACTCCCGATCATGTGACCACAATGGCAACCAGCATACCTCCCAACAGCCCCGGATTGCCCGGGACAGTCCCGTAATGGCAGCTCTACCCCGGGTCCCGCCAACCAGTCATGAAATCATGAAGTCCATAACCCCCCCCCCCCCAGGCATAAAGACCCAGTTAAAGGGATGCTGGGGCAGGGTGGGGAGAAAACCTGAAGCCCTCCAGCTGTTGCAAAACTACAAGTCCCATGAGGCATAGCAAGGCTGCCAGTTATAAGCATGACTCCCAAGGCCTGAGACACAATGGGACTTGTAATTCCGCAACAGCTGAAGGGCTACAGGTTGACCACCCAATGCATTAAGGCAACACACTATTGTGTGTTGCGATGCGCTACATTGGCTTGGCTGCATTGGGTTGCTGCGCAAATATAAATGATATGTGCATTAGCGTTATGCACCCAGTAACGCAGCTACCGCAACAAAGAAATGTAAATGAGCCCTCGACCACCGATGAAGGAGATGAAGATACTGGATAAACAGGCTTGATAAGACGGCCAGCCTCACTCTTATTAAGATCTTTTTTTTTTTCCATGTGGGCCTTTCAGGTAATTTTAATAAATGGCTTTACAGATGAGCTTCTAATGTTCTCTTCAGATGGTCCAATAATAGAGTAAGTAGGTTAATCGCGGTTAGACAATTTATAATTTTACAAGAATAATAGGATTCTTGCCACCAATCTGTGGTGGCACCTTAATGAGACATTAAGTGATATTAATGTATAAACTCTGGGATTGCATCAACCTGTGCATGTTCAGGCCTCGGGAAATAGGGATACTTTTTGATACACCATGGAAGATTGAAGATTACATTGCATACCTTAAAGCAGAACTCTCACCACATTACTGACAGTCACATACAGTAATGACATATTCTTAGCAAGCAATAAATAAGATCTCACTGACCTCTGTAGTTACAACCACTGTGGAGAAATTCATTCTCAAAGTCACAAGAGAAGATGTACAGTCTTCCAAGATGAGTCTCAGCACTTCCGCTCTCTCCCCAATTCCTGCACGCCCGCTCTGTAATAGTTTGCTGAGTCCCTGCTGGGAGGGGGCAGCCCGGATCCTCCTCTTCTTTGGTCCCTCTTCGCTGCTCCTGGCTCCTCCCTCCTTTGAGTGCCCTCTCAGCCAGCAGCTTGCTACAGGGGGCACCCAAGCCGAGTCAGAGCTCCGTGTATCCAGTCAGACACGTCCCCTCGCTCCCCTGATTGACTGACAGCCACAGGAGCCAATGGGGCCACTGCTCTGTCTCAGACAATCGGGAGGAGTGTCCTGGATGGCTGAGGGGGATTGTGGACATTGCTGTAGAGAGAAGGGGCTCAGGTAGGTAATTGGGGGGGGGGGGGGGGGGTGCTGGGGGAGGCTGCTACACACAGAAGGATTTTTTATCATAATGCATAAAGATGAAAATCCTTCTGCCTGAATTACTCCACAGTGGCTGCAGCTATAGGGATCAGTGGGGCTAGTTTTGGAATTTAATTATTAATGATATAGAATATGTTTAAATGTCCAAAGCCTGCCCCGAAGTTCTCTAGCCAACCAGTGCTTTGCCCATACAAGCAATGCGATGCTCCGGGTCGCTCTGGTCGCACATTCAGGAATGAGCCAACCACCAAGTAACAGCACTATCACATGGCATATTCATTCTCCTGAACTGAGTGGTGGAGGAGCAAGGGAAAAGTACTCTATATTATCAAAAGTATTGGGACGCCTGACTTTACACACATGTGAACTTTAATAGAGTCCCAGTCCTAGTCTGTAGGGATCAATATTGAGTTGGCCCACCCTTTGCAGCTATAACAGCTTCAACTCTTCTGGTAAGGCTGACCACAAGGTTTAGGAGTGTGTCTATGGAAATGCTTGACCATTCTTCCAGAAGTGCATTAATGAGGTTAGGCACTGATGTTGGACGAGAAGGCCTGGCTTGCAGTCTCTAATTCATCCCAAAGGAGTTGTACCGGGTTGAGGTCAGGACTCTGTGCAGACCAGTCAAGTTCCTCCACCCCAAACTCGCTCATCCATGTCTTTATGGACATAAACCGGAGAGACATTGGGAAGGAGCAAGGATAAGTGGTGAGTAGATCAGCATAGCTCCAGACTGTCCCTGATTTCGCGGGACTGTCCCTGATTTGGGGCAATGTCCCTCTTTCCTCCTCATTAGTAGTGATGGCCGAACGGTTCGCCCGGCGGTCGTTTCGCGGCGAATTTCCGACATTCGCGGTCCGCACGTTCGAACGCCTTTTTCCGTCGTTCGCCGCGGCGGACTTACGTGTTTAATGTATACAAGAACTTTAACCTTTGGTGACACGTTTATCATGTGATACAGGACAGCCAATTGAGACATGACAGCACATGGACACTTGTACATTCCCCCTAACCTATAAATACACCCGATCCGGTGGCCATTTTACATTCTTTCTTCTGTTACGATAGGGACAGGTTCCTGTGTGGAGTAGGGAGAGATAAACCACTAGCTATTTGGTACACAAAAGTTCTTTTCAGGACTGGTATAGGTGTTAGGTGTTGATAGGTTTGCTGTGCTGCTGATTCTTGCAGCAGCCTGAGTGTCTTTTGTTAGTTTAGAGAAAGGGAAAGGACGGTGTATGCTACAGGGACAGCCAGATTAGTCTTTCATCATCATCATCATCATCATCATCATTAGCTGTTAGGCCTCATGCACACGAGACGCAGATGAAACCTCTGTTAAAAAAAAGCTGAAACGCGCGTTTAGAAACGCGCGTTTTGCCGCGTTTGCATGTCGCGTTTAGACGCGTTTAGACGCGTTTAGACGCGTTTGCGTTTAGACGCGTTTATAAAGATAACATCATGTAGACCCTCCCCAAGCTCTCAAAGCATTTTTTTTAACTATTTCTGCTATTTTGATCAGAGTGAGCAGCAGCAGCATAGAGAGCAGTTGTACACTTGCATTTGCCGTGTCACTTGCCACGGCACCTGCCACAAGTTGTGGATTGTCCACTTGCCACGTCACTTGCCACAAGTTGGGGATTGTCCACTTGCCACATCACCTGCCACGTCACCTGCCACAAATTGTGGATTGTCCACTTGCCACGTCACTTGCCACATCACCTGCCACGTCACTTGCCACGAGATGTGGATTGTCCACTTTCCACGTCATCTGCCATGCCACCTGCCACAAGCTGTGGATTGTCCACTTGCCACGTCACCAGCCACATCACCTGCCACAAGTTGTGGATTGTCTACTTGCCGCGTCACTTGCCACATCACCTGCCACGTCACTTGCCACGTCACCTGCCACAAGTTGTGGATTGTTCACTTGCCACGTCACCTGCCACGTCACCTGCCACAAGTTGTGGATTGTCCACTTGCCACGTCACTTGCCACAAGCTGTGGATTGTCCACTTGCCACATCACTTGCCACGTCACCTGCCACATCACTTGCCACGTCACCTGCCACAAGTTTTGGATTGTCCACTTGCCACGTCAGCTGCCACGTCACTTGCCACGAGATGTGGATTGTCCACTTTCCACGTCATCTGCCATGCCACCTGCCACAAGCTGTGGATTGTCCACTTGACACGTCACCAGCCACATCACCTGCCACAAGTTGTGGATTGTCCACTTGCCACGTGACTTGCCACATCACCTGCCACGTCACTTGCCACATCACCTGCCACAAGTTGTGGATTGTCTACTTGCCGCGTCACTTGCCACTTCACCTGCCACATCACTTGCCACGTCACCTGCCACAAGTTGTGGATTGTTCACTTGCCACGTCACCTGCCACGTCACCTGCCACAAGTTGTGGATTGTCCACTTGCCACGTCACTTGCCACATGCTGTGGATTGTCCACTTGCCACATTACTTGCCACGTCACCTGCCACGTCACTTGCCACGTCACCTGCCACAAGTTTTGGATTGTCCACTTGCCACGTCAGCTGCCACGTCACTTGCCACATCACCTGCCACGTCACCTGCCACAAGTTGTGGATTGTCCACTTGCCACGTCACTTGCCACATCACCTGCCACGTCACTTGCCACGAGATGTGGATTGTCCACTTGCCATGTCACTTGCTACGTCACCTGCCACGTCACTTGCCACGTCAGCTGCCACGTCACTTGCCACAAGATGTGGATTGTCCACTTGTCACATCACCTGCCACATCACTTGCCACATCACCTGCCACAAGTTGTGGATTGTCCACTTGCCACGTCACTTGCCACATCACCTGCCACGTCACTTGCCACAAGATGTGGATTGTCCACTTTCCACGTCACCTGCCATGCCATCTGCCACAAGTTGTGGATTGTCCACTTACCACGTCACCAGCCACATCACCTGCCACAAGTTGTGGATTGTCCACTTGCCACGTCCCTTGCCACGTCCCCTGCCACATCACCTGCCACAAGTGGATTGTCCACTTGCCACATCACCTGCCACAAGTTGTGGATTGTCCACTTGCCACGTCACCTGACACAAGTTGTGGATTGTCCACTCGCCACGTCACTTGCCACATCCCCTGCCACAAGTGGATTGTCCACTTGCCACATCACTTGCCCCATCACCTGCCACAAGTTGTGGATTGTCCACTTGCCACGTCACCTGACACAAGTTGTGGATTGTCCACTCGCCACGTCACTTGCCACATCACCTTCCACAAGTGGATTGTCCACTTGCCACGTCACTTGCCACATCCCCTGCCACAAGTGGATTGTCCACTTGCCACGTCACTTGCCACGTCACCTGCCACAAGTTATGGATTGTCCACTTGCCACGTCACATGCCAGTCACCTGCCACAAGTTGTTGATTTTCCACTTGCCACGTCACCTGCCAAGTCACTTGCCGCGTCACCTGCCAGGTCACTTGCCACGTCACCTGCCACAAGTTGTCTATTGTCCACTTGCCACGTCAGATGCCAGTCACCTGCCACAAGTTGTTGATTTTCCACTTGCCACGTCACCTGCCAAGTCACTTGCTGCGTCACCTGCCAGGTCACTTGCCACGTCACCTGCCACAAGTTGTCTATTGTCCACTTTCCACGTCACTTGCCACTTCACCTGCCACGTCACTTGCCACAAGTTGTGGATTGTCCACTTGCCACATCACTTGCCACCTGCCATGTCACTTGCCACAAGTTGTGGATTGTCCACTTGCCACGTCACTTGCCACAAGTTGTGGATTGTCCACTTGCAATTGCAATTGTTTAAAATATTTTTCTAATGGTTTTTCATCATTTGCAATCATTTTTGAGATTTTTAATGTAAAAAAAAAGGTCACCTTTAAAAACGCATATAAACGCAAACGCGGCTAAACGCGGTAGCGGCGTTTTGCCGCGTTTTACCGCGTTTTGCCGCGTTTTGCGTCTGAAACGCAGAAATTTTTGTTTCTGAACGCATTTTTTTGCTTCTGGAAAAACGAGATTAAACGCAACTGCATATAAACGGAAAAAAACGAGACTGTGTGCATGGACACATAGGATAACATTGAATGAGTTCAGGTGCAGTTGAAAAAACTGTCCAACTGCATCTGAACGCGCGTTTAACTGCGTCTCGTGTGCATGAGGCTTTACTATCAAGGTCCACAAAAGAGCTGTTCCAGTAACCACTAATCGTTCTCTTTTTTTGCCAATTTGTATAGGGACAGGAAGGAAGCAGTGTTGTCAGGCAGTGAGGGTAATTTTAAAGACTTGCTGTTATTATTAGTTCCACAAAGGTTCTTTTCAGGACTGGTATCAGTGGTACAGTAATAGGCTTGTACATGTATAATATTCTTTCTTCCAAATATAGAAAGGATATTATACTTGACTGCTGCCCTTCTGCTGCAGTCTGCTAAACATTCACAACTCACTTGTTCCACAAAAGTTCTTATAAGGACTGGTAACTTGGTATAGGGTGCTACGGTACATAGGCTTGAGTGCGGTACAGTCTGCTGTTCTGTAAGGACCGCTATCGGTCCACAATAGATAGGGTTGACGTGCACCACTGCTGACCGCTGCCCTATACTGCAGCAGTCCTTCAGCGGTATAGGGACTGACGTACAGTCTGCTAATCACTAACACACAACCTGCTTGTTCCACAAAAGTTCTTATAAGGACTGGTAACTTGGTATAGGGTGCTACGGTACATAGGCTTGAGTGCGGTACAGTCTGCTGTTCTGTAAGGACCGCTATCGGTCCACAATAGATAGGGTTGACGTGCACCACTGCTGACCGCTGCCCTATACTGCAGCAGTCCTTCAGCGGTATAGGGACTGACGTACAGTCTGCTAAACACTAATACACAACCTGCTTGGTCCACAAAAGTTCTTATAAGGACTGGTAACTTGGTATAGGGTGCTACGGTACATAGGCTTGAGTGCGGTACAGTCTGCTGTTCTGTAAGGACCGCTATCGGTCCACAATAGATAGGGTTGACGTGCACCACTGCTGACCGCTGCCCTATACTGCAGCAGTCCTTCAGCGGTATAGGGACTGACGTACAGTCTGCTAATCACTAACACACAACCTGCTTGTTCCACAAAAGTTCTTATAAGGACTGGTAACTTGGTATAGGGTGCTACGGTACATAGGCTTGAGTGCGGTACAGTCTGCTGTTCTGTAAGGACCGCTATCGGTCCACAATAGATAGGGTTGACGTGCACCACTGCTGACCGCTGCCCTATACTGCAGCAGTCCTTCAGCGGTATAGGGACTGACGTACAGTCTGCTAAACACTAATACACAACCTGCTTGGTCCACAAAAGTTCTTATAAGGACTGGTAACTTGGTATAGGGTGCTACGGTACATAGGCTTGAGTGCGGTACAGTCTGCTGTTCTGTAAGGACCGCTATCGGTCCACAATAGATAGGGTTGACGTGCACCACTGCTGACCGCTGCCCTATACTGCAGCAGTCCTTCATCGGTATAGGGACTAAGAGTTTTGTCACAGGGTCATTTAAAAAATGACAGGCAGAGGAAGAGGCAGGCCCTTCCGCAGGGGTGGTAGGGGTAGGGCAGGAGCAACAGGCTTGAGCCAAAGTGGGAAGTTGCAGAAGGTGCGTTCAATTACTTTAAAGGATGCACCAGACTTGGTTGAGTGGCTCGCTCAGCCTTACTCTTCTGCACCCTCCTCATCCTCTCGATCTGCACCCTCTTCTTCACTCTCTGCTATGTGCACCCCCAAAGACACTACCACCAACAACACGACCACCACCACCACCACCACATACCTTCCGCTTGAGTCACTGGAATTATTTTCCGATCCATATCAAGAGGACATTTCTGATGCGCAGCCACTCTTGGTATTGGATCAGGAAGAGGAGGTAGCAACAAGCGCTACTCAGCAGTCTGACGCCAGTACCCAGATCAGCCCAAGGAGGAGGTTGGTCCCCGGTGTTGCTGCCTACTCCGAGATCTCTACTTATAGCGGTGGGGAAGGTGACGTTGATGATGACGTGTCTAGTGATGTCACGTGGGTGCCCACAAGAGAGGAAGAGGAGGGGAGTTCAGAGGGAGATATGGACCAGCAGATAGGGAGGAGAAGCAGCAATGACTTACATTGCACAGCAGGGACAAAGCAGACTGCAAATGTATCAGGAGCGAGTCATCGACCATGTACGGTCACATCTGGCGCTCCCAGGACACCGGCACATGGCTCCGCAGTGTGGGCTTTTTTTAACGTGTCCGCTGCTGACAATAGCGTTGCCATCTGCAATCTTTGCAGTCAACGCGTTAGTCGCGGTAAGCCCAATACTCACCTAGGGACGACCGCCTTAAGAAGGCACATGAGCAGCCATCACCGAGCCCAGTGGGAGCAACGGAACACACAAAGCCACACTGCAGGCTCTCACCGTCCAGCCTCGTCTTCTACTTCTCCTTCTCCTCTCTCCTCACAATTGTCCTCCACTCCACCTTCCATCACGCCAAGCTCACATTTTTCTGCAAAAAGGCAGGCTTCCGTGGGCCTAATGTTTGAGCGTAAAAAAATGATGATGCCGGATAACCCTCTTGCCCAACGGTTGGCGGCTGGCTTGTCAGAACTCATAGCCCGCCAACTACTGCCATATAAACTGGTGGACTCGGAGGCCTTTCGCAAATTTGTGGCCATTGGAACACCACAATGGAAGGTCCCAGGAAGGAAGTATTTCTCAGAGAAGGGCATCCCAGAGCTATATGGCCATGTTCAGCGGCAAGTGAATGTATCTCTGGCACACAGTGTCGGTGCCAAGATACATCTGACCACAGACACGTGGTCTAGCAAACACGGGCAGGGAAGGTATATCAGTTTTACTGCCCACTGGGTGAACCTTCTGACGGCCGTCAAGCATGTAACCCGTGGCACCCGTGTAGATTTGGTTTTACCGCCACGGATTGCATGCAGGCCTGACTCTTCTTCTCCTCCTCCTACTCCATCCTCCTCCCTCTCCTCCTCAGCTGCCTCCTCCTTTTCCGCTGCTAGCGTCTCTTCCACTGCACCGCCCAAGCTCCCCAGAACCTATTCCACATGCCAGGTGAGACGTTGCCATGCCGTGCTGCGTCTGTTGTGCCTGGAAGCAAAGAGCCACACTGGCCCGGCACTCCTTTCAGCTTTGCGTTCACAGGCAGATGAGTGGCTAACACCGCTCAATTTGACAGTTGGTAAAGTGGTGTGTGACAACGGTGCCAATCTGCTTAGCGCATTGAAACAGGGCAAAATCACGCACGTGCCGTGCATGGCACACGTCTTAAACTTGGTCGTGCAGCGATTCCTTGTCAAATACCCTGGGGTCCAGGACATCTTGCGGCAGGCAAGGAAAATCTCGGCCCATTTCAGAAGATCTTACACGGCCATGGCTCGCCTTGCTGACATTCAGCGGCGACACCATCTGCCGGTCAGACGTCTTATTTGCGATTGCCCGACGCGATGGAACTCAACCTTCTATATGCTTGATAGGCTGCTCCAGCAGAAACGTGCAGTTAACGTCTACCTGTATGAACTCTGCGAAAGAAACGGTTCTGGGGAGCTGGGTTTTTTTTCACCGCGCCAGTGGCTGCTCATGCGCGACACATGCAGACTTCTGCGGCCATTTGAGGAGATCACCAAACTGGTCAGTCGCAGCCATGGCGCCATCAGTGACATGGTACCTTATGCCTTCTTTCTGGAGCGTGCATTGCGTCGTGTCATTGATCAGGCTGTGGAGGAGCAGGAGCGGGAAGATGAGGAAGTCGCAATGCTGGATGAATTCCCAGGGGGGGCTACTCTATCTGAGACAAGTCAACAACAGGAGTCTGATGAGGAGTCAGAGGAGGATGGTGCCGGGGCGGATGAGCAGGAGCAAGAAGAGCATGCTTTAAACCTTTCTGGGATCCCTGTTGTGCGTGGATGGGGAGAGGAGAATGAAGAGGACGACATTATCCTGGATGATGAGCAGGAGCCAGGCCACCACACCGCTTCCACTTTAGTGCAAATGGGGGCCTTCATGCTCCAGTGTTTTAATAGGGACCCCCGTATAAAAAGCATGAGGGTCAAGGACCAGTACTGGGTGGCAACGTACTTAGACCCCCGGTACAAACACAAAATGGCGGAAATGTTACCGCCGTCGCAGAGGGCTGTCAGAATGCAGCACTTCCAGGCCTTGCTTCGAGAAATGCTGCATTCTGCTTTTGCGTGCGCTGGCAGAGGAGCAATTCCCACTCCCAGAGAAGGATTTGCGGGTACCAATCCAACAGCGCCTGCAAGAAGAGGCCGGTTTGAAGATGTGTTGGTGACTTCGGATATGAGGTCATTCTTTCAGCCGACCCATCGACAGGTGTCATCCGGATCCAGCATCAGGGAACGCCTAGACCGTCAGGTGTCCGACTACATTGGGTTAACGGCCGATGTGGACGCTCTGAGGAGTGATGAACCCCTAGACTACTGGGTGGGCAGGCTTGACCTCTGGCCAGAGCTTGCCCAATTTGCAATCGAACTGTTGGCTTGCCCCTCATCCAGTGTCCTGTCCGAAAGGACGTTCAGCGCAGCAGGGGGGATTGTGACCGATAAGCGTACTCGCCTAGCTCACCACAGTGTTAACTACCTCACATTTCTAAAAATGAATGAGGCATGGATCTCGGAGGAATTCAACACATGTGACCAGTAGACCATGTATATGTCTATAAACTATTTTTTTAATCAAGCACACAGACCTTCTTAATTCATTTGGCTCACTTCCTTGACCCAAAAAAGCACACCGTACTATATGCCCCTACCCTCCTCTTTGAAGAGGTTGAGCGGTGTCATATTTCTACTGGGGCTGCTTATGATATCCCTGTGCTGTGCTGACTTCCTCCTGGGGGTTCTTATTATGAAGGGATCACACTATCCCTGTGCTGTGCTGACTTCCTCCTGGGGGTTCTTATTATGAGGGGATCACACCATCCCTGTGCTGTGCTGACTTCCTCCTGGGGCTGCTTACGGTGCTGCTGTCAGTGCTGTATGTCACGGTGCTGCTGTCAGCGCTGTATGTCACGGTGCTGCTGTCAGCGCTGTATGTCACGGTGCTGCTGTCAGCGCTGTATGTCACGGTGCTGCTGTCAGCGCTGTATGTCACGGTGCTGCTGTCAGCGCTGTATGTCACGGTGCTGCTGTCAGCGCTGTATGTCACGGTGCTGCTGTCAGCGCTGTATGTCACGGTGCTGCTGTCAGCGCTGTATGTCACGGTGCTGCTGTCAGCGCTGTATGTCACGGTGCTGCTGTCAGCGCTGTATGTCACGGTGCTGCTGTCAGTGCTCTGTATTACGGTGCTGCTGTCAGATGCCTCTATCACGGTGCATGTGTCATTCCGGTATGTCACGCTGCTGGTGATCATCTCCTGCACCCTCTTCTTTGCCTACCCTGGTCCCTGACCTTCCCTCTCCTCCATTGCCTTCATTAGCTCCATAGTCCTGAATTGTTAGAACAATTTCCCAAATAAAATAAAAATGCTTGTAGTTATCGATCCCAAATTCACCTCATACATGTATTATGTCATTGTCCAGATGGTGGGACTACGTTTTACCCCCTAATAATTACCACGTGGCCGCAAATTCGACATGAAGGTTTGCAAAGTTCGCCTCCCATTGAAGTCAATGGGGCCCGCGGCGAACGTTCTGTTTCGCGAACGTTTGGGTCCGTTCGCATTTCGCGTTCGCGAAACGTCCCGTCGGAAGTTCGTCCATCACTACTCATTAGTCCCTCATTTTGGTCTGATCTATATAGTTATTAGTATATAAAATGCACTTTTTATCTTTCAAAAAGTGTTTTCCAAGTTTAAACCTTTCATCCACTCTCTAAATTGCTGCATTTGTAAATTCCAAAAGCCAATATAAAGGAATAGTAGTGGTAAAAAAAAAAAAAAAACACTTGTGGGTTTAACTAATCTTGTTTCTTTTTAAACAATTCTCCTTTAAGGGGGCGTGGCAGGGGGTGTGTCCTATGCCCTGCGTAATTTTGCTGATAGGTGTCCCTCATTCCCATCTCAAAAAGTTGGGAGGTATGGATCAGCACAGTGCAGGGACACACAGGGGGAGAGGCTGTCATCTGTAGCAGATCTCAGAAGGGGCTGAGAGTTCCTGCCTGTAATGGGCCTTTGCTGAACTAGCTACCCTGTTTCCCCGAAAATAAGACCTAGCATGATTGTCGGTGATGGCTGCAATATAAGCCCTACCCCCCAAATAAGCCCTACCCTGTTTCCCCGAAAATAAGCCCTACCCTGAAAATAAGACCTACAAGGACTTTAACTAGGGCTTATTTGGGGGATAGGGCTTATATTGCAGCTATCACCAACAATCACGCTCGGTCTTATTTTCAGGGAAACATGATATATGCTGTTAGTTCCCTCAGGAGTGTTTTAGCAGGAGCTGTACATGAAGGAACCAAGATTATCTGTTAATAGGGAAGAAGTTGTCCCGGAAGTTCAAGTTTTGGTCACATCGGGCATCCCATAATTCCCTACCCTATCCAAGTTATCATTCCCTAATAAAACCAACAAAAACAAGCCAAGGACTGTTTTATGAGTTGGAGTGAATGGGTGGAAAACCCTAACTTCAGCAACTCCCACCGGGGTAGTGCTACACTTCCAGGGGCGGACTGACAACTCATGGGGCCCCCGGGCAAAAGGAGATTATAGGGCCCTTGGGCAATAGAAAATTATGGGGCCCCCTGGCAATAGGAGATTATGGGGCTCCCGGGCAATAGGAGATTATGGGGCCCCCAGGCAATAGGAGATTATAGGGCCCTTGGGCAATAGAAGATTATGGGGCCCCTGGGCAATAGGAGATTATGGGGCCCCCAGGCAATAGGAGATTATGGGGCTCCCAGGCAATAGGAGATTATGGGGCTCACAGGCAATAGGAGATTATGGGGCCCCCAGGCAATAGATTATGGAGCCACACAGTATACACATACATACAGTATACACACACAGAATACACATACAAACACTGAAAAGGTACTGGAGAGGCGGGGCAGCTATAATTTTGGGATTTTTAAAAAACACAGATTTTTACATACTGTCCCTGGTTTTAATTGAGGCTGGCAACCCGGATGGGGTCCCTTAGTGGCATGGGGCCCTCGGGCAGTGCCCGAGTACCCGAATGGCCAGTCCGCCCCTGTACACTTCTAATGCCCTGTACACACGGTCAGAGTTTCCGTGGAAAAATGTTCGATGGGAGCTTTTTGTCGGAAATTCCAAGCCTGTGTAGGCTCCATCAGATATTTTCCATCGGAATTTCCGTCGCACAAAATTTGAGATCTGGTTCTCAAATTTTGCGACGTCAAAATCCGTTGTCGGAAATTCCTGATCGTGTGTGCACAATTCTGACGCACAAAGTTCCACGCATGCTCGGGATCAACCAGAAGAGCCGCACTTGGCTATTGAACTTAATTTTTCTCGGCTCGTCGTACGTCTTGTACGTCACCGCGTTCTTGGCGTTCGGAATTTCCGACCAACTTTGTGTGACCGTGTGTATGCAAGACAAGTTTGAGCCAACATCCGTCGGAAAAAACATGGATTTTGTTGTCGGAATGTCCGATCGTGTGTACGCGGCATAACTCTACAAATCCAGAAAATTACTTTTTTAAAAGTACATTACCAAGGGAAAATGTCAAAGAAAAATAATCGATTAAGTTAAAATAAACGCCAATATTAGCATGACTCTAATCCGGACGGAGCGCTCTAGTTATCGGCGACAGGTTTGCTCGCCAGACTCCGGAAGTCATTGTCACGCAGTCTCTGGAGCAGATGTTCCATAACCCAATAAAATCGCCGTCCCATCTCGGTCTTTTTCCAGATGTCCAAAACAGACCGCCGTTCCAACAGCGAACAAATTGGATTTGGATTTTCTGCCGCTGAAAATATTTCATTCAGTCCCCCAAAGACCGGCCATTATGGCCTCTCTGTACAAAGAATTTGGCGGTTTTCACAGACGGCAACTTTCCCAAGATGCTGCTATAGAACGTGTCCGCGGAGAGCGGGGAACGCGAACATTAGGGGTGAACACATCGAAGATTTGTGGGTTGTCCATCTGCATGTAATCTATGGAATGAATTGCAATAAAAAAAGTTACAATGTAGCTTTGAATAATTTGATAGAGCTTCAAGGTTTAACCCCTTTATGGCTGGAGATCTTGAAGCTTAGATGTCCAGGCACAAACTGTAAGACCTTGTACACACGTTGTCGGAGATTCCGACAACCAAATCCGTCGGAGTAATTCCGGAAGAGGTCCGGAAGTGATGTTGCATACACACGGTCGGACTAAGTTCTCGGAAAATCCGATTGTACATAACGTGATGACGTTATTTCGTTACGATGGGACTACGTTCAGGCTAGTAGCCAATAGCTTTGGTCTAGGAATTTGATCTGAGCATGCGTGGCACTTTGTCCGTCGGAGTAGGCTACACATGATCGGAGTATGTCCGATTGGAGCATTTTGTCAGAAAATTTTACCGGCAAGTTTGAAAACTTGGTCCGTCGGATATTACGACGGAAACAGTCCGATGCATGCCACACACAGTCGGAATATCCGACAAAACGGTCCGATAGAACACATTCCGTCGGAATCTCCGACCGTGTGTACAAGGGCTAACAGTATCAATATGTGTCGGTTCGATCGACAATCATTTTTAACCACTTGCAGACTCACTAACATACATATACACTCACCGGCCCAGGTACACCTTGCTAGTGCCGGGTTGCCTTCAGAACTACCTTCATTCTTGGTGGCATAGATTCAACAAGATGTTGGAAACGTTCCTTAGCCCTTGTACACACGGTCGGACATTCCGACAACCAAATCCGTCGGATTTTGTCTGACGGATTTTGTCCGAAACTGTTGCATACACACAGTTGGACAAAGTTGTCAGAAAATCCGATCGTACGTAACGTGATGCCGTTATTTCGTTAGGACGGGACTACGTTCAGGCTAGTAGCCAATAGTTTTGGTTTAGGAATTTGATCTGAGCATGCGTGGCACTTTGTCCAATCGGAATTCTCTACACATGATCGGACAAAGTCCGATCGGATCATGTTGTCGGAAAATTTTATAGAAAAGTTGGAAAACTTGGTCCGTTGGATACTCCGACGGAAACAGTCTGATGGAGCCCACACACAGTCGGATTATCCGACAACATGGTCCGATCGGACACCTTCCGTCGGAATGTCCGACCGTGTGTACAAGGGCTTAGAGATTTTGGCCCATAGTGACATGATAGCATCACACTGTTGCTGCAGATTTGTTGGCTGCTCATACATGATGCCAATCCCTGTTCCACCACATCCCAAGGGTGCTCTATTAGATTGAGATCTGGTGAGTGTGGAGACCATTGGAGTACAGTGACCTCATTGTCCAGTGGTGAGATCTGGTGAGTGTGGAGACCATTGGAGTACAGTGACCTCATTGTCCAGTGGTGAGATCTGGTGAGTGTGGAGGCCATTGGAGTACAGTGACCTCATTGTCCAGTGGTGAGATCTGGTGAGTGTGGAGGCCATTGGAGTACAGTGACCTCATTGTCCAGTAGTGAGATGATTGGAGCTTTGTGACATGGTGCATTATCCTGCTGGAAGGAGCCATCAGAAGATGGGGACACTGTAATCATAAATGAATGAATGAATGAAATACTTGTATAGCGCACAATGCGAACTGAATCACCTCTAGGCGCTGTCATAAAGGGATGGACATGGTCAGCAACAATACTCAGGTAGGGTGTGGTGATTAAACGATGCTCAGTTGGTACTAAGGGGCCCAAAGTGTGCCAAAAAAATATCCCCCACCCCAGTGATACAAGGCAGGATGGATTCATGCTTTCATGTTTATGTCAAATTCTGATCCTACCATCTGAATGTTGCAGCTTAAATCCAGGCTCATCAGACCAGGCAATGTTTTTCCAATCTTCTATTGTCCAATTTTGGTGATCCTGTGCGAATTGTAGCCTCAGTTTCCTGGTCTTAGCTGACAGGAGTGGCATCCGGTGTGGTCTTCTGCTGCTGTAGCCCATCTGCATCAAGGCTCGATGTGTTGTGCATTCAGAGATGGTATTCTGCATACATTGGCGGTAACGAGTGGTTATTTGAGTTACTGTTGTCTTTCTATCATCTGGAACCAGTCTGCCCATTCTCCTCTGACCTCTGACATCAACAAGTCAACAAGGCATTTTCCTCCACACAACTGCCACTCACTGGATATTTTCTCTTTTTCGGACCATTCTCTGTAAAGCCTAGAGATAGTTGTGCGTTAAAATCCCAGTAGATCAGCAGTTTTTGAAATACTCAGACCAGCCTGTCTGCCACCAACAACCACGCCAAAATCCAAAGTCACTTAAGTCCCCTTTCTTCCCCATTCTGAGCGGGGAAGACTTCAGCAAGTCGTCTTCACCACATCTAGATGCCTAAATGCATCGAGTTACTGCCATGTGGCTGGCTGATTAGCAATTTGTGTTACCGAGCAATCGAACAGGTGTACCTAATAAAGTGGCCGGCGAGTGTACTATATGTTTTGCGACTTTGAAGCAAATTACCGGTGCTGTGGCTACAGCTGTCAGCCATGACCTCAATATTAAACATTTCAGCTAGAGATTCTCTTTTTCCCCAAAAGCGATCCAATTGGTTCAGCCGCTGGATCACTTTTAGAAGCAGAGGGGTCATCTCCACCACCTGCCGCTCGCTGGTGTTTCTCCGGCCTACTTATCTCACCGGGAAGCCCGGGATCCAATCCGGCGGTTTGCCCAGCTGGCCATAGAGGTGATTAGAGACCAGATCATCTCTGACTACCTCTATGATCTAGGAGGCTGTAAACGATGTCATGATGTCACTTCCGGTTTAAGGCAGATGTAAACACTGTCCCAAGATGTCTCCATAAAGAGGACCTGTCATGCTTTATTGTTATCACAAGGGATGTTTACATTTCTTGTGATAGCAATAGAAGTGATAAAAAAAAAAAAATGTAAAGTGACAGTGTAAAAATAAAGACAATTAAATAAAAACAAATTAAACCAGCGCACAAACAAGGTCCATAAACCTCCACCCCAAACTCGCACATCCAGGTCTTTATGGACCTTTTGGAATAGGAAGGGGCCATCCCCCAAACTGTTCCCACAAAGTTGGGAGCATGGAATTGTCCAAAATGTCTTGGTATGCTGACACCTTAAGCGTTCTCTTCACTGGAACTAAGGGGCCAAGCCCAACCCCTGAAAAACAACCCCCACACCATAATCCCCCCTCCACCTAATGATTTTGACCAGTACACAAAGCAAGGTCCATAAAGACATGGATGAGCGAGTTTGGCGTGAAGGAACTTGACTGACCTTTACAGATTCCTGACCTCAACCTAATAGAACACCTTTGAGATGAATTAGCGTGGGGACTGCTAGCCAGGCCTTCTCATCCAACATCAGTGCCTGACCTCACAAATGCGCTTCTGGAAGAATGGTGAAACATTCCCATAGACACACTCCTAAACCTTGTGGACGGCCTTCCCAGAAGAGTTGAAGCTGTTATAGTTGCAAGGGGTGGGCCAACTCAGTATTGAACCCTACGGACTAAGACTGGGATGTCATTAAAGGTCATGTGCGTGTAAAGGCAGGCGTCCCAATACTTTTGGCAAAATAGTGTTTGTGCGTTGTAAAGGACAAGTCCGGTGGATATCTGACTTAGTAAATGTGGTTTTCTGCTGCTGAATATTTTGACGTTCTCCTTTAACACCTCGGCACATTTCGTACGGCGGCTGAATACACCGTTATTAATACCGTGATTACCATGTCCCCGACATAGCGCACACAGACGTCTGAGTCTGGAGATAGGCAGCTGTAGAGCTACTTGAAAGGAGAATTCGCAATAATAAATTTATATTATGTAGCGATCTCTTCTCTACGTGAAGCGTGTCGTGCTGCGTCCCGATGTTTATAAGTCGCTAAGGACGCGGTTCCTACCCCCGCCGAGACTCCGATTCCAGCTTTGCTTCTTTCAGATGAGGATGATAAGTTAGTGGAATGATGGAGAGATGAACAACAGAAGTGCTTGTTCACAGCCAATATATGCGCCCAGCGGGTGGCGCTCTTTTCGTGCCGCAGGTTAGGGGCAGCAGGACGCGGCGGGCGCTTTGCTGGATTGGTGACGAGTTTACAGAACAGTACAGATAGGAGAATCTTTCATAATAAATATACTTCATTTATTAGGATGATGGCGCCCATCCATGACGTGTCTGTACCTTTATCGTCTTTAAGATACAATCACCGGGGGGGGGGGGGAGACCAG
The DNA here is from genome assembly GCF_037356315.1 of Lithobates pipiens. Lineage (NCBI taxonomy): Eukaryota > Metazoa > Chordata > Amphibia > Anura > Ranidae > Lithobates > Lithobates pipiens. The sequence continues at coordinate 29,233,277 of NW_027507748.1, read as the reverse complement.
TGGCGGCCATTTTGCCAAGATAAAAAAGAAAACACCTTACTGACATTATCAATTACACATTATAGAAATATGGGAAGAATAGAATCCTTTTCTGGAATCCTGGTACTCAGGGGTTAATCTTCCTGGTAGACAACCAAGGGGTTAAGTGTTAGTGTTAGAGTTATGTTAGGGTTACAGGGAGGGTTTGTGTTACAGATGCTAGAGTTACAATAGGGGTTAGTGTTAGGGTTACTGGAAGGGTTAGTGTTGGGGTTATGGGAGGGGGTTGTGTTAGGGTTACAGGGAGGGTTTGTGTTACAGGTGCTAGAGTTACAATAGGGGTTAGTGTTAGGGTTATGGGAGGGGTTAGGGTTATGGGAAGGGGTTGTGTTAGGGTTATAGGGAGGGTTTGTGTTACAGGTGCTAGAGTTACAATAGGGGTTAGTGTTAGGGTTATGGGAGGGGTTAGTGTTAGGGTTAAGGGATGGGTTAGTGTTACAGGAGGGGTTAGCATTAGGGTTATGGGAGGGGGCTATGTTAGGGTTACAGGGAGTGTTTGTGTTACAGGTGCTTGAGTTACAATAGGGGTTAGTGTTAGGGTTACAGGAGGGGTTAGTGTTAGGGTTATGGGAAGGGGTTGTGTTAGGATTACAGGGAGGGTTTGTGTTACATGTGCTAGAGTTACGAGAGGGGTTAATGTTAGGGTTACGGGAGGGGTTAGTGTTAGGGTAATGGGAAGGGGTTGTGTTAGGGTTTAAGGAAGGGTTGGTGTTGGGTTTACAGATAGGTTTAGTGTAGGGTCACAGGGAGGTTTAGTGTTAGGTTTGCAATTAGGGCTAGCACTCAAGTCATGGGGGGGTTAGTGTTAGGGTTAAAGAGAGGGTTGGTGTGAGAGTTACAGTGAGAGTTATTGTTACAGGGAGGGTTAGTGTTAGGGTTAGTGTTAGGGTTACAAGGGAGAGTTAGTGTTAGGATCGCATGGAGGGTTAGTGTTAGGGTTACAGGGAGGGTTAGTGTTAGGGTCATGGGGGGATAGGGTTAGTGTTAGGGTTACAAGGGAGGGTTAGTGTTAGGGTCGCAGGGAGAGTTAGTGTTATGCCGCGTACACACGACCGTACTTTTTGACAGCAAAGGTCCGACGGAACAAGTCTGTTTGACAATTCGATCTTGTGTGGGCTCCATCGGACCTTTGCTTACCAAAAATCCGGCAGACTTTAGAAATAGAACATGTTTTACATTTTTCCACCGGAACTCCGCCAGACCGAGAAATCCGCTTGTGCGTATGCTAGTCCGACGGACAAAAAATGACGCTAGGGCAGCTATTGGCTACTGGCTATGAATTTCCTTATTCTAGTCCGGTCGTACGTCATCACGTTCTAATCTGTCTGACTTTGGTGTGATTGTGTGTGGCCAAGTTGGTTCATGCGGAAAGTCCGTCGGAACTCCGCAGAAAGTCCGTTGGAAAGACCGTCGGACCTAGTCCCTCGAAAAGTCCGGTCGTGTGTACGCGGCATTAGGGTTACAGGGGGGTTAGTGTTAGGGTCGCAGGGAGGGTTAGTGTAAAGCAGCGGACACACGGGCGGATTGTATGGCCTACTTAGTCCGTCATACAATCCGACGGACAGTCCCTCCTACTCTCGAATGAACGGACTTGACCACACACGGATGCACAAACAGTCCGTCGAAAGTTTGCGCGATGACGTGTACAGCACGTACGATGGGACTAGAAATAGGAAGTCCAATACACTGCAATGCAACCTTCCGCCGTGTAAATCCTTTCTGAGCATGCGCCATACTTAGTCCGTCGAACTAGCCTACTCACGAGCGGATTGTCCGCTGAAACCAAAGTATGACGGACAATATTACGGAAATTCCGAAATACTTAGTCCGTCAGACTGCACGCTGAAAAAGTCCGCTGAAGCCCACACACGAGCGGACTGTCCGCTGAAATGTGTTTCGGCGGACTAAGTAGGCCATACAATCCGCCCGTGTGTATGCGGCTTTAGGATAACAGGGAGGGTTAGTGTTAGGGTCACAGGGAGGGTTAGTGTTAGGACCGCAGGGAGGGTTAGTGTTAGGGTCACAGGGAGGGTTAGTGTTAAGGTTACAGGGAGGGTTAGTGTTAGGGTTACAGGGAGTGTTAGTGTTAGGGTCGCAGGGAGGGTTAGTGTTAGGACCGCAGGGAGGGTTAGTGTTAGGACCGCAGGGAGGGTTCGTTTTAGGGCTGCAGGGAGGGTTAGTGTTAGGGTTACAGGGAGGGTTAGTGTTAGGGTCGCAGGGAGGGTTAGTGTTAGGACTGCAGGGAGGGTTAGTGTTAGGACCGCAGGGAGGGTTAGTGTTAGGGTCACAGAGAGGGTTGGTGTTAGGGTCAAAGGGAGGGTTAATGTTAGGGTTACAGGGAGGGTTAGTGTTAGGGTTACAGGGAGGGTTAGTGTTAAGGTCGCAGGGAGGGTTAGTGTTAGGACCGCAGGGAGGGTTAGTGTTAGGACCGCAGGGAGGGTTAGTGTTAGGGTCACAGGGAGGGTTAGTGTTAGGGTCACAGGGAGGGTTAGTGTTAGGGTCACAGGGAGGGTTAGTGTTAGGACCGCAGGGAGGGTTAGTGTTAGGGTCACAGGGAGGGTTAGTGTTAGGGTCACAGGGAGGGTTAGTGTTAGGGTCACAGGGAGGGTTAGTGTTAGGGTTACAGGAAGGGTTAGTGTTAGGGTTCGGGGAGGGTTAGTGTTAGGGTCACAGGGAGGGTTAGTGTTAGGGTCACAGGAAGGGTTAGTGTTAGGGTCACAGGGAGGGTTAGTGTTAGGGTCACAGGGAGGGTTAGTGTTAGGGTTACAGGAAGGGTTAGTGTTAGGGTTCGGGGAGGGTTAGTGTTGGGGTCGCAGGGAGAGCTACAGGGAGTGTCAGTTAACGCCATACAGGTGCGATCAAGCATGGGTGTGTTGCCACCCGTTGCGTGTGGAGCAGCCCGTTCATTTCAATGGGCTGCTCTACACCAGAGAAGCACATAAAAGAGGTCCCTGACTCTTTTCCAAAGGTGCACAGCACCCAACCGTACAGATGCGTGGGGGTGCCATTGACATTAACAATTAATGGTTGGCACCATCACGTGCCTGCTAATGGGCAATGCAGGATTTCCCAACATGCATAGATGTGAACCTAGCCTTAAACCTTATGTGGTTTCTTTTACCTGGAGTTCCACCTTAAATCCTGCCTGTACCGGCTGCTCAGCATGAAGAAACCATTTAATCAACCAGAATTTATTGCTCCTCCTAAAAGTTTGTTGTGAAGAAGAAGACATAACAGAATGTGAACACAAGTAGGAGGAAATATCGCTGCCAATTAAGGAGTCTGTTTTCAGGTACATTAAACCTTAATGCCTCAGCACAAAGTGAGCGCACCTCAAGGACCAAACACTTTACACACTTCATATATCTTCGTCCTTCATCCAAACACACCAGAACATTAATAATGTGGAAAATCAACTCTTAAATTATTATTAATGGCCATAAAAGCCTGGGCGGAATGGTCTTATTGTTGTTTTCAAACCCAAAAAAATGATTATCCACCTAGCTGCCCTTTTTTGCAATGTGGAAATGGCGTTGTGTGATTTCAGTTCAATCAAGGAAGACGTCAGGGAGATGTGAAATGGTGTTGGCGGAGGAGGGGTACATGGGTTGTTAAAAGTGCGCTCCAGTTTTATTTGGAAATGTTGAATTAGTAGAGCCTTGTGCGTGTTAGCCATCAATCAATGCAGAAAGTTTGGCGTTTTAAGACAAAACTTTCATTGGCTAATTAAAATTTTTAAAAGATTCAAATTTTGGGACCTTCCGGATGTCCGTTCCTCGGTTTCTAAATAATGCTGCAATGTTGTTGGACTAGGCGCCCCTTGATGCATAGCTGCCCGATACTGCAACGAGCAAGGAGATGGCTGCTTTCATAGCGAGCGCCTATCTCTGGCTTCCAGGACTTGACCAAGGCTAGCACCAGCATGAGGAAAGTAAAGAGAGATGAGGTTGACTTGCCAAACTTTTTGCGAAATTTGGCATAGAAATACATATTGGAAAAGGCTGCTTTGATAGCGAGTGTCTGTCTCCGGCTTCCAAAGCTTGACCAAGACTAGCATCAGCAAATGGAATGTAGAGGGAGATGAGACAGCGAGAGACAGCAAGAGAGAGAAATAAGTATTGGATAGGCCTCCTGCCCATGGCTCTTCCTATCAACTCTGATAAACAAAACCACCTGGCTCTGTGAAATCTTTTGGTTGTCAGCAGGCATGTACTGCCCATTGGGACTACCGGGAGTTTCCCGGTGGGCCGATGGCTCAGTGGGCCACTCTGATGTAAGGGGGCTGGTGATGGGCCACTCTGATGTAAGGGGTTGCTGATGGGACACTCTGATGTAAGAGGGTGCTGATGGGACACTCTGATGTAAGGGGGCTGCTCATGGGACACTCTGATGTAAGGGGGCTGCTCATGGGACACTCTGATGTAAGGGGGCTGCTCATGGGACACTCTGATGTAAGGGGGCTGCCCATGGGACACTCTGACGTTAGGGGCTGGTGATGGGACACTCTGACGTAAGGGGGCTGATGATGGGACATTCTGATGTAAGGGGGCTGCTCCTGGGACACTCTGACGTAAGGGAGAGCTGATAGGACACTCTGTTGTAAGGGGGCTGGTGATGGGACACTGATGTAAGGGGGCTGGTGATGGGACACTGATGTAAGAGAGTGCTGATGGGACACTCAAAATGTAAGTGGGCCGGTCTGGATGAAGTCCAGGGCCAAATTTCTGTCCCAGTCCAGCCCTGGTTGCCAGTTACCAAATCCATCCCTACCATTCTACTCTAGAGCTCCCTTTCTTTACCAAAGTTCCATAGGAGATGGCTGCTTTGATAAGGAGGACCTATCTCCGGCTTCCAGGACTTGACTTAGGCTACCTCCACCAGGAGGAATGTAGAGACAGATGAGTTTGAGATGCCAAACTTTTTGCAAAATTTGACAGAAATACAGGCAGTTCCGAACACCCGAGTTACGAATGACTCCTTACGAACAGACCTCCACGTTGGTCCTGCATACCTCCAAGCCACCAACTTGCAGAGCTGGACACATCCCACACTTCAGTACTACATCCAGAAGAGTCCCAGATAGCATAACTGCTTGCCCAGAAGCGCACCGGAACATCCCACATCCCTGCACAGGCTGAAGTTACACTTAAAAATGCACTGTTCTGACTTACACACAAATTCCACTTAAGAACAAATCTACGTTCCATATTAAGGTCATAACACGGGGACTGCCTGTACATATTAGAAATGGCTGCTTTGATAGCAGGTGCCTGTCTCCGGCTTTCAAGACTTGACCAAGGCTAGCAGCAGCAAGAGGAATGACGAGAGAGATGAGGTCAACAAGCCAAACTTTTTGCAAAAATTGGCATAAAAATGCGTATTGGAGATGGCTGCTTTGAAAGCGAGAGACTGTCTCAGGCTTCCAGGACTTGACCAAGGCTAGCACCAGCAAAAGGACTGTAGAGGGAGATGAGGTTGACATGCCAAACATGCCGTACATATTAGAAATGGCTGCTTTGATAGCGAGCGCCTATCTCTGGCTTCCAGGAATTGACCAAGGCTAGCAGCAGCAAGAGGAATGTAGAGAGAGTTGAGGTTGACGTGCCAAACATTCTGCAAAATTTGGCATAGAAATACATATTAGATTTGGCTGCTTTTGCACAGTTATGACCTCATCGACCTCTGGCGCAATGCACACCCCTCTGTTAGAGATTATACGTTTTATTCTCCAGTGCACAAAACATACTCCCGTATAGATCATTTGTTTACTCTGTCCCCTTTGTTCCCATATGTCTTGGAGTCAAAAATTATCCCTGTGGCATGGTCTGACCACTCTCTGGTCCAGGTGGTCCTAACGGGCTTATGGGCCAGACCGTGCTCGACCGCGTGGAGATTGAACGAATCCTTATTGAATGACCCATTCGTTGCTGATGAGATAGAAAAAACTTTACGTCACTATTTCCAGGACAACCCCTCTGAGGATACCTCTCCCTCCATAGTGTGGGCGGCCCATAAGGCCACTGTTCGGGGCAAACTAATACAACTATCTGCCAGAATCAAACAGGAAAGGGACCGGATGATTCAGCAGCAAGAGAAGGAGCTGTTAGACATAACTCAGGCACAAAAATCCAACCCGCAAACAGATCTTAGGACCCAGATTGACGCAGCGCGTTTGGCTCTAAATCTGAGCCTCACAACAAGAGCGGACAAATACGTCAGATGGAATAGGCACCGGTACTATTCTCTCGGCGACAAGCCTAACACCCTACTGGCTAGGAAACTCAATCCAAGACCTTTTAATCCAGCACCCCCAAATTGAGATTACAAAATGGCCACGCCTCCCAAAATCCTCAGCTCATCATGAAGGAATTCCACGCATTCTACTCTAAGTTGTACGATTCTCCCAAGGATCTTAATGTACAGGAGGAAGAAGCATTCTTGCGGGATCTACCGCTCCCCACATTATCCAGAGATCATGTGGAGATAATGGAGTCAGAGTTTACTGAGAGGGAAATAGCGGCGGCCATTAAATCCCTGCACCCGTCAAAATCGCCGGGCCTGGATGGTCTCTCGGGCCACTAGTACCGCAAATATAGCGAGATTCTGACTCCTCATCTCTGTTCTTTCTACAATGAGTTACGTAGGGGCTGCCCTTTGCCTCCACACGAGAATAGGGCTTACATACATGTAATTCCCAAGCCAAACAAGGACCACGGTGATTGCACAAATTACCGGCCCATTTCTCTAATCAACGTGGACCTTAAATTAATGACCAAGATAATGGCTACACGTTTGAATGGGTTCCTAACACACTATATTCACCCGGACCAGTCTGGGTTTGTCCCTACTAGACAAGCCCCAGATCAGACCAGACGCGTCATTGATCTTATCTCAGCATTGAATTCAGGTTGGGATGGAGGGGGACAGAGAGGAGCACTACTGGTCTCTCTCGACCTGCATAAAGCATTTGATTCTTTGTCCTGGAATTATTTATTCTTTATTTTGGGTAAATATGGATTCGGACCGAGTTTCTTGGCCACGCTTAAAATGATTTATGACACCCCCACGACGAATCTAATGATCAAAGGTTACCAGTCACCGAACATCTACATACGTAGGGGGACCCGCCAAGGGTGCCCCCTGTCCCCCCTATTGTTTATTTTAGCTTTGGAGCCATTGGCAATTAAAATCCGGGAACATCCAGACATACTGGGTATTAAAAGCGGCGGACGGGAACATAAATGCGCTTTGTTCGCAGACGATATCTTACTGCTCCTCTCCTCCCCAGTCACCTCCTTACCTACTTTGCACGGGGTATTGCAACATTTTACAACATTCTCAGGGTTAAAGGTAAACCACTCCAAATCTCAGGCACTTAACGTATCCCTACAACCACACATAGTCCGAGCATTACAGAGCTCTTTTCCTTTCCAATGGCAAGACAAGGCCTTACCATACTTAGGTATCACACTGACCCCTACTCTTACATCATTGTATAAACATAATTTCCCCCCACTGTTTAAAAAAATCTCTGCAGCTCTCAAACGATGGTCGAATAACCCTCCGTCATGGTTTGGCAGGTTGTGTTCAATCAAGATGACAGTTTTACCTAAAGTACTCTACCTATTTAGGTCTCTACCGATCTCTATTGATAGGCGAGAACTCCAGAGGTTCCAGAGTAAGCTGCTGGACTATATATGGGAGCACGGAAGACCCAGGGTGAATAGACAGACGATGTATACACCGAAGGCGAAGGGTGGCCTGGGCATGCCGGATTTGCTTAAATACCACCAGGCGGCACTAATTTCACAATTAATTCGGTTCCATACCTATCGAGACAGACCGCTCTGGATGCTGTTGGAATCCTCTCAATTTCCAGGAAAAGAAATTAGCCACTTAATGTGGTTGAGGGCAAAAGACAGGCCTAAGGTGATGTGCCCGACTTTGTCCCTCTCTCTAAATTTGTGGGATAGGCTAGCTACTACCCACAACTTCAGATCCGGACATGTCCCACTAGCCCCTTTGCTTAATAATCCCATGTTCGCCCCGGGTCTCCGCCCCCAAGATTTTTCATGGTGGACCAACAAAGGTTTACTACGTATAGCAGACTTATGTGACCATAGGGGGGCTCTGTCGCGAACATCCCTACATGAAAGGTATCAGCTCCCGAGGTCGGAATTCTACCGCTATACTCAAATAGCGCACTTTTTGGCGACATTAAGTCGCATCTCTGCACTCACTGCATACACCCCGATGGAGACTATTTGTAGGACACACGACAACCTCACGGGCCACATATCTCTGTTATACAATATTTTATTCCCCCCTTCTAAGAAATTGCCTTATATGGAGAAATGGGAAGGGGATATGCATACCACCTTGAAGATGGAAGAGTGGAACAAAATAATACAAGGTGCATCTAAATCTTTTATTAACACTTCCTTGATTGAAGCAAACTATAAGGTGCTGATGAGGTGGTATATGGTCCCAGCTCGACTGGCCACCTTCGCCCCTGGGGCGTCCCCGAGGTGCTTTAGGGGCTGTAATGCGGATGGTACCATGTATCATATATGGTGGTCATGCCCGAAAGTGCGACGGTTTTGGATCCGCACGTACAATTTTATATATTCTTTGAGCCGTGTGAACCTCCGCAAATCGCCCCTGCATGCGCTGCTGGGACGCCCCGTAGAAGGGGCTTCAAAGCCAATGAGCAAGCTTATAGCTTTTATCTTTGTGGCAGCGAGGATCTCCATAGCCAAATCGTGGAGATCACCAATTGTCCCGTTTTACCTACTTAAAACAAAATTGTTCTGGATAATGGTGAATGAACGTTTATCGGCAATACTTGCTGATAGAATGGCTTGGTTTAACAGAGTGTGGGAACCTTGGATTAGAGATCTCGTAACTGGGTAAAGGGGTTTTTCTGGTGTGTGGCTGGGGGGCGGTCCCCAGGAACTGGAGTGCATCCCCCTTCTTCTTCTTTTTCCTCTTCTTCTTCCTCTTTCTCTCTTTCTTTGCTTCTTATTCCTTATTTCTTTACCCTATCTTACAATAGTTGCTTTTCTTCTTTTCCTTCTTTATTTGAGTACACCTGAAAACACATGTGCCAGTACCTTTTCTATTATCATTTCTTTAGGATTTATTATAGCACTGAAGTCAAAAGGGAGGGTTGGATAATAAGGGCTCAGATGTTTGCCTCTTGACCCCTAAATGAAGCAAGATCTAGGACGACTACCTGGAGGGGGTGGGCCAGTAACTATTTGAAGTACCCTCGCAATTCCACACATGTATTGCCAGTTTTTCCTCCTTCTTCTCTCTACTTGAATTGTTTCGTATTGTTTTCTTGTGCTTTTATGTATCTACATTGTCAAATACTGAAATTGTAACTCTTCTTGTTGAAAATTTGAATAAAAATATTGGAAAATAGATTTGGCTGCTTTGAAAGCGAGTGCCTGCCTCAGGCTTCCAGGACTTGACCAGGGCTAGCACCAGTAAGAGCAATGTGGAGGGAGATGAGGTTGACATGCCAAACTTTTTGTGAAATTTAGCATAGAAATACAAATTGGAGATGGCTGCTTTGATAGAGAGTGCCTGTCTTCGGCTTCCAGGACTTAATGAAGACTAACACCAGCAAGAGGAATGTAGAAGGAGATGAGGTTGACATGCCAAACTTTATGCAAAATTTGGCAGAAATACATATTGGAAATGGCTGCTTTGATAGCAGGCGCCTGCCTTTGGCTTCCAGGACTTGACCAAGGCTAGCAGCAGCAAGAGGAATGTAGAGAGAGATGAGGTTAACAAGCCAAACTTTTGCAAAATTCGGCATAGCAATACATATTGGACAGAAGGCAAAGGCTTCTTGCCCATTGTTTTTCTTATCAGCTCAAACAGAAAATAAGACCACCTGGCTACAGCAAAATCTTTTGGTGGCCAGTAACCAAATCCATCCATTTCCATCTAAAGTCTAGAACAACTTTCCTTTACCAAAGTTCCATAGGATATGGCTGCTTTGATGGTGAGCGACTGTCTCTGGCTTCCAGGACTTGACCATAGCTATCACCAGCAAGAGGAATGTAGAGAGAGATGAGGTTGACATGCCAAACTTTCTGCGAAATTTGACATAGCATTTGACATACCATTGGTAGCAGATGCCTATCTCCAGCTTCCAAGACTTGACCAAGGCTAGCACCAGCAGAAACAATGTAGAGAGAGATGAGGTTAACAAGCCAAACTCTTAACTAAATTTGGCATAGAATTATATATTGAACAGAGGGTAACCACCACAAATATCAAGGAGACAACTGCTTTAATAGCAAGCGTCTGTCTCCAGCTCACAGCTGTTGACCAAACAGGCACCAAACAGGCACCAGCAAGAGGAACGCAAGAGGAATGCAAAGGGACATGAGGTTGATATGCCAAACTTTTAATGAAATTTGGCATAAAAATGCATATTGGACAAAGGCTACCCACCTAGGGTTCTTCTCATCAACTCTGGTAAAACCAATGGGGTCTGTAAAATCATTTGGTGGCCAGCAACCAAATCCATCCTTGTCATTCTAAAGTCTAGAGCAGCTTTTCGTAACCAAGGTTCCATGGAACACTAGTATTATTTCAGATAGTGGATAGTGATAGTGACCAGTGGCAGATTGAACTCCCGTATGAGGACTGTTGTACTGGTGGAAGGCACAGGGTAATAAATCTCTCCTCTCGTAAGAACCTCGTAAGAACCTTGAGTTGCCACAAAATGATGTACAATAACTAGTTGATGCTTGGCCACCCAACACCGCAAATAGCAAGGAGAGGGCTGCTTGATAACGAGCGTCTGTCTTCAGCTCACAGCTGTTGACCAAGGTTACCAGCAAGAGGAATGCAAAGGGGCATGAGGCTGATATGCCAAACTTTCTATGAAATTTGGCATAAAAATACATATTGGACAGAAGTCTACCTGCCCAGGGCTCTTCTTATCAACTCTGGAAAACAAGGCCGCCTGGCTCTGTAAACATTTAAACATAATAAACATTTTTGGTGGCCGGTAACCAAATCCAGCATTCACCTTTCATTGAGTTCAATGAAGTTCAGATTTGGCACTCAAACTGTTGTTAAGTTTGCAAACCCCAAATCCCATGTGTTCAGCTTATGATTGCCAATTGATACAGTATATTTCTAATGATGCTCTCCTGGCTAAGCATTTTTTTTTTGTTTTAAAACCTGCAAAATGCATAGAGCTACCCTTACTAATTATCAGCACCTGTTACTGAGATACTTCTGTCTTCTATGTTTTATCCTCTGTGGTTAAAGTTGATGGAAATATGAATATATTGACATAGCTGGTCAGTGGTAGTTTGAGGTTAAGCATATGGAGGTTGTAATGTTATGTACCTATACAGGCCCGTTCAGTTGTAGCCATCTCTGGGTGATTCTATGGACCAGCGTTCTGGCACCACAACTGATACACTTGATGGCCCTTTTCCATAGAATTATCTTGGCAAAATTCTTTTCTGAGATAGACTGCCAGATCTTTCCTCAACTTGGGCTGGGAATTGGCAGGCAGAACATGATAACACGTGTGCAAAAGCTTATTTGCATAAACATACTAGGGCCAATGTAGATAGGAGCCAATTAACCCACCACAGTGAAAACCCATGAAAACCCATGAAAACCCATGCAAGCACAAGGAGAACATGCAAACTCCATGCAGATGGTGACCTGGCTGAGATTCAAACTAAGGACCTCAGGACTGCAAAACATAATTGCTGACCACTAAACCACTGTAATATATATATATATATATATATATATATATATATATATATATATATATATATATATATATATATATATATATATATATATATATATTTAATGATGTATTATTGAATACAGTTGCATTACTTTTTGTAAAAAAAAGAATTTCATTTGAATATATATATATTCAAATGAAATTCTTTTTTTTTACAAAAAATAATGCAACTCTGTATTCAATAATACATCATTAAATATAAATATATATATATATATATATATATATATATATATATATATATATATACAGTATATATCTGTAACAGTATATCAATATTTACAGTATTATATATATATATATATATATATATATATATATATATATATATATATATATATTTATATTTAATGATGTATTATTGACTACAAAGTTGCATTATTTTTTGTAAAAAAATAATAATTTCATTTGAATATATATATATATATATATATATATATATATATATATATATATATATATATATATATATATATATATATATATATTCAAATGAAATTACAAAGTTGCATTATTTTTTGTAAAAAAAAAAAGGATTTCATTTGAAAAAAAAAAAAAAAAATTAAAATAATTATACAAATGAATTATTATTATTTTTCTTACAAAAAATAATGCAACTCTGTATTCAATAAAACATCATGTCAACAAATGTATATACAGTAATACCTCGGATTGCGAGTAACGCGGCTTATGAGCGTTTCGCAATACAAGCTATTTTTTTTAAATCCTGACTTGGTTTGCGAGCGTTTCAAGCCTCTACCCCATATGGCCAGAGGTGCGGGGGCGCAGGTAACACTCAGAGCTGTCAAAGTCCCCGAGTGCATCTCAGCAGCTCTGAGTGCTCTCCAAGCTTTTCTGAATGTCTCCGGTGCCCTCCCCCCCACCTCTGGTTTCATGTGGTACTGCATACACTAGCAGTGCCATATGGAACAGATTATCTAATTTTCTATTATTTCCTATGGGGACACTCGCTTTGATATACAAGTGCTTTGGATTACAAGTATTTTTATGATTTTTCTGGAACGACTTATGCTTGTAATCCAAGGTACCACAGTATAAATAAATAAATAAATATATATATATATATATATATATACAGTGGTGTGAAAAAGTGTTTGCCCCCTTCCTCATTTCCTGTTCCTTTGCATGTTTGTCACACTTAAGTGTTTCGGAACATCAAACCAATTTAAACAATAGTCAAGGACAACACAAGTAAACATAAAATGCAATTTGTAAATGAAGGTGTTTATTATTAAAGGTGAAAAAAAATCCAAACCATCATGGCCCTGTGTGAAAAAGTGATTGCCCCCTAAACCTAATAACTGGTTGGGCCACCCTTAGCAGCAACAACTGCAACCAAGCGTTTGCGATAACGTGCAATGAGGCTTTTACAGCGTCCTGGAGGAATTTTGGCCCACTCATCTTTGCAGAATTGTCCTAATTCAGTTACATTAGAGGGTTTTCGAGCATGAACGGCCTTTTTAAGGTCATACCACAACATCTCAATAGGATTCAGGTCAGGACTTTGGCTAGGCCACTCCAAAGTCTTCATTTTGTTTTTCTTCAGCCATTCGGTGGTGGACTTGCTGGTGTGTTTAGGATCATTGTCCTGCTGCAGAACCCAAGTTCCTTTCAGCTTGAGTACATGAACAGATGGTCGGACATTCTCCTTCAGGATCTCTTGGTAGACAGCAGAATTCATAGTTCCTTTTATCACGGCAAGTCTTCCAGGTCCTGAAGCAGCAAAACAGCCCCAGACCATCACACTACCACCACCATATTTTACTGTTGGTATAATGTTCTTTTTATGAAATGCAGTGTTCCTTCTACGCCAGATATACTTGGACACACACCTTCCAAAGAGTTCCACTTTTGTCTCATCGGTCCACAGAATGTTGTCCCAAAAGTCTTGGGGATCATCAAGATGTGTTGTGGAGAAATTGAGACGAGCTTTGATGTTCTTTTTGCTCAGCAGTGGTTTTCTCCTTGGAACTCTGCCATGCAGGCCATTTTTGCCCAGTCTTTTCCTGATGGTGGAGGCATGAACGCTGACCTTAACTGAGGCAAGTGAGGCCTGCAGTTCCTTGGACGTTGTTGTGGGGTCTTTTGTGACCTCTTGGATGAGTCGTCGCTGCGCTCTTGAGGTAATTTTGGGCGGCCGGCCACTCCTGGGAAGGTTCACCACTGTTCCATGTCTTCGCCATTTGTGGATAATGGCTCTCACTGTGGTTCGCTGGATTCCCAAAGCTTTGGAAATGGCTTTATAACCCTTTCCAGACTGATAGATCTCAATTACTTTCTTTCTCAATTGTTCCTGAATTTCTTTGGGTCTCGGCATGATGTGTAGCTTTTAAGGATCTTCTGGTGGACCTTACTGTGTCAAGCAGCTCCTATTTAAGTGATGCCTTGATTGTGAACAGGTGTGGCAATAATCAGGCCTGGGTGTGGCTAGAGAAATTGAACTCAGGTGTGGACAACCACAGTTATAGTATGTTTTAACAAGGGGGGCAATCACTTTTTCACACAGGGCCATGATGGTTTGGATTTTTTTTCACCTTTAATAATAAACACCTTCATTTACAAATTGCATTTTGTGTTTACTTGTGTTGTCCTTGACTATTGTTTAAATTGGTTTGATGTTCGGAAACACTTAAGTGTGACAAACATGCAAAGGAACAGGAAATGAGGAAGGGGGCAAACACTTTTTCACACCACTGTATATATATATATATATATATACATTTATTAATACAACAAGTGTATATACCTGAATTTGACCATTTGACCTTGTATCAGTGTCTTGCAATTCACTGTACAGCATAGCTCAGACTGGGGGAGGCCAAAGAATCACAAGGAGCATGCTGATAGGAGGAAAGAGCAAAGTGCCAATGAAATGATCATTAGTCTCCTGCTTCTCCTTTCACTACCCAGTCATAGGCTGGGGGAGAGACAAGACCTATAAATGTTACTAAACATTTAGCAGAGGACAAAAAAACAGGTCTACTGCCCTACCAGTCAGGGCTGTACTGTGTGGCAGTGCTGTGCACATCGCAGGACTGGATGGACAGAAATACAAATCCTTTAGAAAGTATAGAGCTTTCATATATATATATATATATATGTGTGTGTGTGTATACAGTATCTCACAAAGGTAAGTACACCCCTCACATTTCTGTAAATATTTTCTTCTATCTTTTCATGTGACAACACTGAAGAAATGACACTTGTCTACAATGTAAAGTAGTGAGTGTACAGCTTGAATAACAGTGTAAATTTGCTGTCCCCTCAAAATAACTCAACACACAGCCATTAATGTCTAAACCGCTGGCAACAAAAGTGAGTACACCCCTAAGTGGAAATGTCCACGTGGGGCCAATTAGCCATTTTCCCTCCCCGGTGTCATTTGACTTGTTAGTGTTACAAGGTCTCAGGTGTGAATGAGGAGCAGGTGTGTTAAATTTGAACTTCCAGTGACCAGTATGAGAGAAAGAGAGCAATCTCACTCCCTCATACTGGTCACTGGAAATTCAACATGGCACCTCATGGCAAAGAACTCTCTGAGGATCTGAAAAGAAAGAATTGTTGCTGTACATAAAGATGGCCTAGGCTATAAGAAGATTGCTAAGACCCTGAAACTGAGCTGCAGCACGATGGCCAAGACCATACAGAGGTATAACAGGACAGATTCCCCTCAGAACAGGCCTTGCCATTGGTCCACCAAAGAAGTTGAGTGCACGTGCTCAGTGTCATATCCAGAGGTTGTCTTTGGGAAATAGACGTATGAGTGCTGTCAGGATTGCTGCAGAGGTTGTAGGGGGGGGGAGGTCAGCCTGTCAGTGCTCAGACCATACGCCGCACACTGCCTCAAATTGGTCTGCATGGCTGTCATTCCAGAAGGAAGCCTCTTCTAAAGATGATGCACAAGAAAGTCTGCAAACGGTTTGCTGAAGACAAGCAGACTAAGGACATGGAATACTGGAACCATGTCCTGTGGTCTGATGAGACCAAGATAAACTTATTTGGTTCAGATGGTGACAAGCGTGTGTGGGGGCAAGCAGGTGAGGAGTACAAAGACAAGTGTGTCTTGTCTGCAGTCAAGCATGGTGGTGGGAGTGTCATGGTCTGGGGCTGCATGAGTGCTGCCGGCACTGGGGAGTTACAGATCATTGGGGGAACCATGAATTCCAACATGTACTGTGACATACTGAAGCAGAGCATGATCCCCTCCCTTCAGAGACTGGGCCACAGGGCAGTATTCCAACATGATAACGACCCCAAACACACTTCCAAGACGACCACTGCCCTGCTAAAGAAGCTGAGGGTAAAGGTGATGGACTGGCCAAGAATGTCTCCAGACCTAAACCCTATTGAGCATCTGTGGGGCATCCTCAAACGGAAGGTGGAGGAGCGCAAGGTCTCCAACATCCACCAGCTCTGTGATGTCATCATGGAGGAGGGGAAGAGGACTCCGGTGACAACCTGTGAAGCTCTGGTGACCTCCATGCCTAAGAGGGTTAAGGCAGTGCTGGAAAATAATGGTGGCCACACAAAATATTAGCACTTTGGGCCCAATTTGGACATTTTCACTTAGGGGTGTACTCACTTTTGTTGCCAGCGGTTTACACATTAATGGCTGTGTGTTGAGTTATTTTGAGGGGACGGCAAATTGACACTGTTATACAAGCTGTACACTCACTACTTTACATTGTAGCAAAGTGTCATTTCTTCAGTGTTGTCACATGAAAAGATAGAAGAAAATATTTACAAAAATGTGAGGGGTGTACTCATTTTTTGAGATACTGTATATATATATATATATATATATATATATATATATATATAAATATATATATATATATATATATATATAAATATATATATATGTTTTTTGCTGACCAGCCACTGTCATTATACTGCAGAAGGCTGGCACGGCTGCGCAAATTGCCGTAGGTGTACATTGTTCGCTTTACGAGCAATAGGGATCGCTCAGGTGCCGCCGGAGGCGCAACACTGGAGCAAATGAGTGTAGCCCATGGCCATGATGTCCACCGGCCACCTACGATCCATCCACAGAGAGCCAGAGCGGGGATCTCTCAATGTAAACAGACAGATCCCCGTTCTGTCAGGGGAGTACAGAGAGATCTGCTGTTCCTAGTGATTAGGAACAGCGGTCTCTCTTCTCCTCCAAGTCAGCCCCCTCCCCCCACAGGTAGAAACACCTCCCAGGGAACACATTTAACCCCTTGATCGTCCCCTAGTGTTAACCCCTTCTCTGCCAGTGACATTTATACAGTAATCAGTGGCTATTTTTTAGCTCTGACCGCTGTATAAATGTCACTAGTCCCCAAAAAAGTGTCAAAAGTGTCCGATCTGCCCGCCACAATGTTGCAGTCCTGCTAAAAATCACAGATTGCTGCCATTACTAGTAAAAAATAAATAATAAAAATGCCATAAATCTATCCCCTATTTTGTAGACGCTATAACTTTTGCGCAAACCAATCAATATACACTTTTTGTTTTGTTTTTTTATCAAAAATATGTAGAAGAATACGTATCACCCTAAACTGAGGAAGACATTTTTTTTTTTTTTTGGATATTTATTATAGCAAAAAGATTAAAAAAAATATTTTTTCAAAATTGTCCCTTTTTTTTGTAGCGCAAAAAATAAAAACCGCAGAGGTGATCAAATACCACCAAAAGAAAAAGGGAAAAAGGGAGAAAAAAGTACAAAAATTTTGTTTGGCTGCAGCATCGCACAACCGCGCAATTGTCAGTTAAAGCGACGCAGCGCCGTATCGCAAAAAAAAAAAATGGCCCGGTCATTAAGTTGGACAAATTCTTCCGGTCCTTAAGTGGTTAATCTCGGCATATACTGTAGCTGTTTCGCCTTGTATTCCAGTGTAAAAAAACAAACAAATCCTCCCTTGGACATTTTCCATTTTCTTTTCCTCGAGCCCCAACCGCTCAAAAGACGGCGAGATAGGCGATTTTTTTTCCCCCCCCGCCGGCATTGGAACGGCGACAATTGTCTCACCTAAAATAGATGCACGGCCCTGCCGGAGATAATACGATCTGCGGCAAATGAAATGAATACAATTGTGTCTGTCTTTCCTATCTGATTTTGTGGGAAATTACCGGGTCGGGCTAACGGCCGCTCTTTTCGGCGATGGAAATTGGACCCGGCGCTGTCCCATGCATTTATAAGACTTAATTTGCTGTTGATTGTTTATTAGCTTTCATTCCTCTCCGCCGCTATGAATCTGAAATCAGATAAAGCAGCTAAATGGCTCTTCCATTCCGGGTAGCTATCTGTGATTAAATTCTTATTTATAAAGCGCTTTTTTTTTTTTTTCCGCTTTCCGTCGCAGTGCCGGGAGAGAGGAAGGACTCCATCTCCGAGCTCTCCGGAGTCTTCTCAGGAAGCTACAGGGCCAATCATCTCAATAAATCACCAATGTATCTTGGCTTATTTAAGGTGTAATTCCACCTCCGCCTATGATTTCCGAAGCAGATCCAATTATTTCCTTCTTTTCTTTACCTATCCAGGAGATTTTCTAACTTTTTCTTCTTGGGTCTGTAATAAATGCTCAATATAGATAGTGGAAGGTGGCAATTGCCCCCCTCCCCCCCCCTGCGGGCCATTCTGATGCCCTTTAACCACTTGCCTACCGGGCACTTACACCCCCCTTTCTGCCTAAATGCTCAATATAGATAGTGGAAGGTGGCAATTGCCCCCCCCCCCCCCCCGGGCCATTCTGATACCCTTTAACCACTTGCCTTCTGGGCACTTACACCCCCTTTCCTGCTCAGGCCATTTTTCGTCTTTCAGCGCTGTCAATGACAATTGCGCGGTCATGCTACACTGCACCCAAACAAATTTTTTTTTTAATCATTTTCTTCACACAAATAGAGCTTTCTTTTGGTGGTATTTGATCACTGCTGTTTTTTTTATTTTTTTACAAAAAAGACCAAAAATTTTGAAAAAAATATGTTTTTTGCTTTTTTTCTGTCAGTAAATTTTGTAACTAAGTCATTTTCCGCCTTCACTGATGTGCGCTGATGAGGCGGCACTGATGGGCACTGATAGACTGAACTGGTGGGAACTGATGAGGCAGCACTGATGGGCACTGATAGACTGAACTGGTGGGAACTGATGAGGCGACACTGATGGGCACTGATTAGGTGGCACTGGTGAGGAGGCACTGATATGTGGCACTAATGAGCACTGATAGGCGGCATTGATGGGCAGTGTTAGGTGGCACTGATAGGCGCCACTGGTGGGCACTGATAGACTGAACTGGTGGACATTGATGAGGTGGCACTGATGAGGATGACTAATATGCCGCACTTATGGACACTGATAGGTGGCACTGATATGTGGCACTGATGAGCACTGATAGGTGGCACTGATGGGCACTGATAGGCAGCACGGATAGGCAGTACTGATAGGCACTGATGGGCATTGATGGGTTGCACTGATGGGCATTGATGGGTGGCACTGATGGGCGACACTGATGGGATTTACTGATGGGCATTGATTGACAGCAGTGATAGGCATTGATGGGCAGCACTGATAGGCGGCACTGATTATCAGCACTGACTGGCATCGCTAATGGGCATTGATTGGTGGCACTTGTGGGCACTGATAGCTGGCATTGGTGGGCAATGGTGGGCACTGGGCACTGATTTGTGACACTATTTTGCAACATTGTAATCAGGGCACTGATGATCAGTGCCCCGATTACATTCCTACATGCCCCCCTGCCTGGAGATGCCACTGATCAGCTCTCCTTGACCACACACTCTGTCAGTGTGAGGCGAGGAGAGCTGATTACCGGCACTTCCTTGTTTACATGTGACCGGCTGTGATTGGACTGTGAAGAGCCGCAAGCGCACGAAAGCGGCCATTCTGGGACACCGTCACATGACGGCATCCCAGAACGAGAGCCGCACTGCTGCGTCATCATTTGATGGTGGACGGACGGCAAGCAGTTAAAAAGGTTGCATTGCTACTTAAAGACTTCTGGGTGAAGAGGAGTCAAAAGTCATACCAAGTGCGGGATGAGGACGAGGGCAGAGTGCAGGTTGCCCCCCCCACCCCCGCAGCATGAGTGTTGTACGCTGCGTCTGAGCAGAGGCCGCCTCTGTGCCCCACCGGAGTCTTTCCTCTCCCAGCCAGCTCTGACCAAGCTGTACTGGCTCCCTGCCCGGCAGTTGGAGAACCCGGTGTGGGTGCAGCACCCAACCTGCCCAGTGAGCATAGAGTACCAGAGCTTCAGCTTGGGATGGGCTTTGGGTGGCGGCAGGCAAAAGAGAGAGAGGGAGGGGGGCTGAGTCACTGCACCACTGGCCTCTGGGTTGTACTTGCCCCCTGGGCTAAAAGTTGCCTGTCAGGCCTCTGGTTTTAGGACTTGTCAAAGTACTTTTATTAGGCATTAGTTCAATGGAAAACTTGCCCACTCGGAAGGTTCTGCGATCAAAAGAAGCAACACAAAATAATGCCAAACCCCCTGGCTCCCTCTGCAGAAGCTTCACTCCTGTCACTGGTATCTCAAGCCATCTAACCCAGGTCTCCTGGCTCTCAAGGCTCTCCTGGCTCCCTAAGCCTGTAGCTACAGCACACTTCTGCATTAGCTCCCTAGGCCCCTGCAGTAAGGGGGGTCATCTGGCACCTGAAGATTTCTCACTCCTCTGAGACCTCCAGATTTCTGCAGTCCCCTGGACTGGAGCTTATTTAATCACTTACTAAGTGTGTAGCTTCTTTATCTTTTAATCCTTAGCTATGGTCCACCTTAAGTTGAAGCCATGATCACTTCCACAAGGTTTCCTGTTTCAGGGTGGCTCCTTTCTCTTGCAGTGGCCTATGTGCAGGGACGACAGTCTCCCTATACTGTGTGCATCAACAGAAACACACAGCCCCATAAGCTAGGGTGGCAAAGCACCCCCCTGCCCCCCCCCCTCCCTTCTCCAAGCTAATAGACTGGCTTGAGACTGCACTGTCCAACTGCCCATTGAAAACCTTCAATTGGCAGCTCCCCCCTCAGCCCCCCCCCCCCCCACTTATACTCACCTGAGCCCGATCTGGATCCAGCAATGTGCACAAGAGCAGAAACACTCCCGGATCTCTTTCTTCTGGCTCCGACTGAGGCACAGCAGTGGGGGCCAAGTCAATCACAGTCAGTGAGGAGGGAGCGAGGGGGCAGGACCAAGCTGCATGCTGTGTGTCTCATAGCAGGCACTAGTGCCTTGAATAGCAAGCACCTTGCTCTGGGGGCACTCAGCAGGGGGGAGGGGCCAGGAGAGCCAGTGGGGGACCTAAGAAGATTAGGATCGGGGGCTTCTCTGTGCAAAACCCTTGCAGAGAGCAGGTAGGTATGACATGTTTGTTATTTTAAAAAGATCAGAAGTTCAAGGAAGCAGCACTGAGAGCAGGAGCTACCAGTATTTGGGGCCCATTCACAACAAAAAACAGTTTTTTGCATGCCATGTGACATACATTTCATCCATACATACATCTCCAACCTGGATAGGCCTCAGACAGCCTAGCAACCAGGTGCTCCCGGGATAGGCCTCAGGCTTCTGGCCTAGCAACCCGGAGCCTCATAACACACGTCCACCCAGACAGCCGTCCGGGTGGCACAGAACCCCCATCACCTGACTCCACCGAAATAAATAGGCACTCCCAGCATGCCAAGGGACCAAAGAGACCCCTGCCAATTGACTGAGTCAACCTATTCACTCCTAGTCTGGATTCCCTATGCCCTTATCATTCCACTGCCATAGGCAACAATGCCACCTAGTGACAGAAGAGAGAGGAGCATCAAATCCAGAGTTAGGGAAGAAGCCAGAGAATCCCCTATCAATCAGCCAGGCTAGTTACCACCTAGGAAGCTAAATTTATTAGCAACCTTGCCTACTATCAGGGTGCTACATCTGCATTTCCTTTGAGGTCATCTTCTTTGCCCCCATACACACGGTCGGCCATTCCGACGGAAAATGTCTGATCGGACCATGTTGTCGGATAATCCGACTGTGTGTGGGCTCCATCTGACTTTTTCCGTCGGAAGGTCCGACCAACAAAGTTTGAGAGCTGGATATAAAATTTTCCCAAAACATGATCCGATCAGACTTTGTCCGATCGTTTGTAGAGAATTCCGATTGGACAAAGTGCCACGCATGCTCAGATCAAATTACGAGACCGAAGCTATTGGCTACTAGCCTCAACGTAGTTCCGTCGTAACGCACAAACGTCATCACGTTACCAACGATCGGATTTTCCGACAACTTTGTCCGACCGTGTGTATGCAACATCAGTTTCGGACAAAATCCGTCGGAAAAAATCTGATGGATTTTGTGGTCGGAATGTCCGACCGTGTGTACGGGGGCATTCTTCTTTGGGCTTTTCTTTTTGTACTTCACTGCATTGTGTGCTTTTTATTTATTTGCATTTTTTTTTAATTTATTTTTTATTTTTCATGCTCAATGTGTTAAGTGTAGTTATCAGTATCTCTTTATCATTGCTTTATTCCGCCACAGCACAAGACCGCAGAACAAGTCGCCATCTTATCAATAATAGATTTGGTTACTAATAATTAAACCGGCTCATTTGCTTCCCATCGCAACATAATGAACCCAGCGGCCACTTTCCCACACGCCCAACTTGTCTCGTTTCCGAAAGACTCCATAAACCGCTGAAATTCCCAAGTCAGCCATATTATGTACTTAAAACAAGTATGGAGAGACTCAACACTGGGAAGGACTTCAAGGCCCGACAATAAAATGCATTACCGGCTCGCTATTACCAGCACAAATATACAGTAGGAGTACATTTGCTTTGATAAAAAAAGTTTATCGGGGCAGCCAAGTGTATAAATTGGATTTATATATGAAGTCGCTGCTGCTCCGGAATGTAGATGTGTTTCAGATGTCAGCGGAGAACTCCTGTGCTGGCTTCTCCAAAGATTCCGGCAAGATTTAATCGGACCTTGGAGAATACTCTATACCACGGACCTCACTATGCAATGTCATTATCTGTTTTCTCGTAATAAATCCAAACCTGTCTGTCAATCCGTTCAGATTTCATAGAAGTGCCGGTACGCCGCTGCCACTTTGGGTTGGACTCTTTAGAATTTTTTTTTTCTAACGATGAATGATGATGTCTCAAGGACATTTTGAAATTACTTTTTTTTTCATTATTATTTGTGATTTTGCATACTTACGGAAAAAGTTGACTTAATTCTGAATTCAGAGTACATTAAAATTAAAAAATATCCCTTTTGGGGCTCACCCTGTACTGCAAGGGTTAAATGCTCATGTTTGCCTATGTAAAAATAACAGTAAAAGTAAACAGTAAAAGGCACATTTACCTACCTAACAGCTTGCCCCTGCAAAATACCCCTTTTATGTGATGGCTCCCTTAAGGCCTCTTGTCTTCAGTGGTCTGGCCAAAAGTCATAGCTTGTCATCACATGCAGTGCAGGGCCATCAGTCCTCCAGTGTGAGCGAGGACACCGAGGGTCCATCCGCAAGCCATAACATCAGACATAAGTAGTGTCTCCATTAAAGGGAGGCAAGAGGTGAGATAAGATAGAAGTCCCTTTTTCTGGTACCCTAGGAAGCATCATGGGAGGTAAGGACTGGACTCCTCAGACAGGCATCTGTACTTGGGAAAGCCTCTGAAGCCAGGACAAGACCCTTCAGACAAACATCCTCTCCATGCAAACTTTGGGAGGAGAGAACTGGACCCTTCAAACAGACATCTTCAGCAAGCAAATCCTGATAGGGAAGGCCCAGACTCTTCAGACAAACATTCTCACCAGGTAATCCTTGGGAGGAAGAAATGGCACCTTCAGACAAGCATCCTCACTGGGCAGACCCTAGGAGGAAAGGACAGGACCTTCCAGACAGACATTCACTTCAGGCAAAGCCTGGGAGGGAAGGTCTGGACTCGTCAGATAGACATTTTTCACTAGGCAAAGACTAGGAGAGAAGGACCAGACCCTTCAGAAAGACATTTTCTCCAGGCAAAGCCTGGGAAGGAAGGTCTACACCCTTGAGACGGACAATTGTTTCAGTCTAAGCCTTGGAGGGAAGGACCAGACCCCTCAGACAGTTATTTTCCCCAGGCAAAGCCTGGGAGAGAACACCAGGCCCTTTAGACAGACATTTTTTCAGGCAAAGCCTAGGAGGAAATGACCAGACCCATCAGACAGACATTTTCTCCAGCCTAGGAGGAAAGAACCAGGCCCTTTAGACAGACATTTTTTCAGGCAAAGCCTAGGAGGAAAGGACCAGACCCATCAGACAGACATTTTCTCCAGCCTAGGAGGAAAGAACCAGGCCCTTTAGACAGACATTTTTTCAGGCAAAGCCTAGGAGGAAAGGACCAGACCCATCAGACAGACATTTTCTCCAGCCTAGGAGGAAAGGACCAGGACCTTTGGACAGACATTTTCCCCAGTTAAACCCTGGGAGGGAAGGTCCAGACCCATCAGAGAAACATTTTTCTCCAGGCAAACCCTGGGAGGGAAGAACCAGGCTCTTCAGACAAACATTTTCTCCAGGCCAAGCCTGGAAGCGAAGGACCAGACCCTTCAGACAGACATTTTCTCCAGGCAAAGCCTGGGAGGGAAGGACCAGACCCTTCAGACAGACATTTTCTCCAGGCAAAGCCTGGGAGGAAAGAACCAGAGTCTACAGACAGATATTTTCTCCAGGCAAAGACTGGGAGAGAAGGACCAGGCTCTTCAGACAGACATTTTCTCCAGGTAAAGCTTAGGAGGGAAGGACCAGACCCTTTAGACAGAAATTGTCTATAGGTAAAGCCTGCGAAGAAAGGACTAGACCCTCCAGACAGACATTCTCACCAGACAGAGCCTGGGAGGGAAGGAACAGATCTTTCAAACAAACACTCACATCAGCCAAACCTAGGGAGGGAAAAGCTGGGCCCTTCAGATAGACATTCTCACCAGGTAAACCTTTTCACCACGAGGGATGGACCAGATCCTATGTATGGACAGACATTGTTCTCTAGGCAAAACCTCTGTAGGAAGGATTGGACCCTTCCGACAGACATTCTTACCAAGCAGAGCCTGGGAGGGAAGGACTGGACCCTTCAGGCAGGTATCCTCACTAGGCAAAGCCTGGTAGAGAAGGATTCTTCTAGATATACTTGTTTTCTTCTTCAGCCTACATCACTGGCATAAATACCTTAATGATTGGCTAGGTCAGAATACACACATTTTACCCTGATGTATTGCATCTTGTGATTCTAGCTTCTTGAGAGCACTCCCCAGTAAAGGGCAGAAGCACACCATGTCCTTGAGGTTAGGAGAGACCTTACAAACCCTGATAATATAAACAGAGCTCAGGCTGGCTATAGACTAGATGCAAACACTAGAGGATGTAGTTATAAAAATAAGTTGAATAGCTTTTCATCCATCAAAACTGTATGTAAATTCATTCTGTGTAAATAGGGGAAAAATCAAATGCTTTCAGACAGATTGGATCCCTCTAAACTCATATCAATCCTTTATTCTACTCTTATGCCCCATACACATGGTCGGATTTTCCGACAGAAAATGTTCGATAGGAGCTTTTTGTCGGAAATTCCAACCGCGTGTAGGCTCCATTTGACATTTTTCATCGGATTTTCCGACACACAAAATTTGAGATCTGGATCTCAAATTTATTGGCAACAAAATCCGTTGTCAGAAATTCTGATCGTGTGTAGACAATTCCGAAGCACAAAGTTCTACACATGCTCGGAATAAAGCAGAAGAGCAGAAGAGCTGCACTGTCTATTGAACAATTTTCTCGGCTCGCCGTACATCACCGCGTTCTTGACGTTCGGAATTTCCCACAACATTGTGTGACCGTGTGTATGCAAGACAAGTTTGAGCCAACATCCGTCGGAAAAAATCCCATGGATTTTGTTGTCGGAATGTCCGCATTGGGAACAAGATGTAGGGCCTATTAGCGTCATGGACCGGGATGAAATACTTGAGGGAGTTAAGACAGTATCCCCTAAAATATCAGCTAGGCCGACCCAACTATATATCATACATAGAGTGTACTTGACACCACTGAGACTGGCCAGGTTCCAACCTACACGCAACCCATCATGTCCTCTATGTACTGTTGCCCCTGGTATGTTTTACCATCTGATATGGAACTGCCCCAATATTAAACCTTATTGGCTACAGGTAGTACGCTTCCTCCATGACAATATGGGATTCCCCCGTAGTCATGGACCCTAAGTTGTGCCTGCTGGGTCTACTACCTGATGCAGAAGTAGATAAATATCAAGCCACATTTATGTACAAAACCCTCTTCTTGGCACATAAAGTTGTGGCCAGGTTCTGGATGCAGGCAGTACTTCCCACGATCCAGACCTGGAAGAAAGACATCAATGATACCCTCTCATTTAAAAATGTTTTATATACCCACAGGGGGTGCTCACACAAATACTCCAGAGTATGGGACAGATGGCTAGAGGATGGTGAAACATGTACCTAATAGGGTCAAGCCTTTATAGGAACTAAGCCACACCCCAGAGTTATACCCCTTCTTTATAGTACCATTATTTGGTATGCCTTTTCTACTCTCATGGAACCCAGGGAAAGAGACACCATTATTATTGACCATTATATTTGAATAATTCTGTTATTTTTGCTACATATTTTGTTTGGACCACCGAGATGAATGTATCTTAATTTACCTTATATGACGACTGTACTTAAATGCAATGTACTAAGTGCTTTTCACAACAATAACGTTTTTTGTTTTTTTCCAAGTTAAAAAAAAAAATGCGTGAATGAAGAAATACAGCATTATCACCACTAGATGGAGCTGACTATCATAGGGAAATTTGGATGCTCCTCAGCTCCATCTAGTGGCCATGATGCAGTATTTTCCACAATCACACATTTGAACTGCAGAAAATATTGTCTGAGAACATTTGATTTTGCTTCATTTACACACAATTAATTTACATGCAGTTTTGATGGGCAAACAGCTATGCAATTAAAAAAATAAAAATAAACCCCATAAATTTATACTAAGAACACTCCAGCTTAAGGCAGGGTCTCCACAAGGTACATCGAGTGACCTTTTTAATTTAGGTACGGGTGCAGTGAATGTTGGAAAGTATTATTAGCCCATCCAGTTGTATTTACTTGTTGCTTTTTAACCCATACTGGACGCATTTTGAAAAATTTGAGTAAGCAAGCAAAACAAAAGCTGGGTTTTTATAAAAAATCCTCACAATATATGCGATAGATCGTTCCCCATCTCCCCCCCCCCCCCCAACAAAGTTTCACTTTAAAATCCATAACATACCAAACTCTGAGATACTGTATTAAAACCCGGGAGCGCACACATCGCTGGAAGCCATACAGCTCCCCAGATGTCCTTATTATTTGCAAAGCCGCAGCCAATGACGGGCCGAGAAAGATATTGCAGCTGCGAGCTCGGCTCACGCAGGAAGCCCGACTCTGCCGGGTACAAAAACAATAAAACAAATTAGTGTAATTAGGCTTTTTGAAAAGATTCAGACCCTTTAAAGTAATAAGTTTAATTATATATTTGTTGGCAGGAAAAAAAAAAAAAAAAAAGTGCCGTTTCCACGCTTGGCATGCTGAAATAAAAAGCCTACCTTTAAACCGATAACTCTTTCACTGACGGAAGGAGAAACACATTTCAATTTGCTTGGGAAGGATTAAGATGGTATTTTACTAGCACCGCAGCGGTAGACGTCTGGGGCGAAGACAAAGGGGCCTATTTATCAAGATTGGCAAAGTAATTGCATTTCGCCACTGCTCCATTTAACTGCTAAACCTCGACTGCTGGTCCGTCAGTTTAAAATGGTCTGACATTAGAGGCGGCGCTGTTGAAGGGCAATGTACACATATTATGAACACAGATAAGAGAAGAAAAAAAAAAGGCAGTGAGCGAATGATCAAACCTTTCGTACTGGGGGCGGTTTTCAGGTGCTTTAGCGCTTGAAATTACCTTCCACTAAGCGTCTTAAAACCGAGTCCCATTCATTCCAGTGTGACTTTTCACACTCGGGCGGTGCGCTTGCGGGACGTTCCAGGAAAGTCCTGCAAGCAGCACCCTTGGGGCGGTTTGGGAGCGCTGTATTTAGCGCTCCCAAAACACCCTGCCCATTGGAATGAATGGGCAGCGATTTGAAAGAGTCTGGAAAGCGGTTCGAAAGCGCTACAAAACAGGAGTTTTAAATCCATTTTTTTGGGTTAAAAGAGCCCCTCTAGTGGTCAAAAAGCGGCAAAAAGCTCCGCTTAAACAG
Organism: Lithobates pipiens; assembly: GCF_037356315.1. Lineage (NCBI taxonomy): Eukaryota > Metazoa > Chordata > Amphibia > Anura > Ranidae > Lithobates > Lithobates pipiens. The sequence continues at coordinate 29,205,129 of NW_027507748.1, read as the reverse complement.
CGCTTAAGCACCGCTAAAATGAGCGATAGTGGCCGGCTTTCGTAGTGTGAAAAGGGGTCTTAGCCCCTGTACACACGGTCAGACATTCTGCCAACCAAATCCGTCGGATTTTGCCTATCGGATCTTGTCCGAAACTGTTGCATACACACGGTCGGACTAAGTTGTCGAAAAATCCGATCATTCAGAACGTGATGACGTAATTTCGTTTTGATGTAGGAATTTGATCTGAGCATGCGTGGCACTTGGTCCGATCAAAATTCTCTACACATGATCGGAGTATGTCCGATCGAACCAGTTTGTCGGAAAATATTTCCAACATGTTGGAAAATTGGGTCCGACGGATATTCCGACGGAATCAGTCCGATGCATACCACACACAGTCGGATTATCCGACGACACGGTCCGATAGGACACATTCCGACGGATTCTCCGACCGTGTGTACAAGGGCTAAGAAGAGCTTTATCTGCCAAAAATGGGTGAAGAAATGATCATGGCTTAGTAGTCTGTGAAGGTTCTCCAGGTCACGGTATATTTAGTAGAAGTTATTGACATTCAACTGGACTTGTTCTGTAACGTTTGAGATTTGTCACTTACCTTAATTCTAGCTTTCATGTATACCACCCACCCCCCCCCCCCCGTTTTCCCGGGAGGTGTTACAGTTGCTTATGTCATACCTGATGAACAAACCTGGTATTCCGGTGTCCTATCAGATACTGTACCCCATCACATAGTGTCCGCCGAGAAGCTGAACATCTCCGAAGAAGAACGGTGCCTGCGCACTGTTTCCAGGTTCAAGCCCCACCCAAGTGGACACCCCATCACCAAGTGGACACCCCATCCAAGTGGACATAGATTTCGAACATAAAAGAGCTGAGCGAAGCGAGGCCATGCCCGAAGCGTGGTGAGCGAAGCGAGGCCATGCCCGAAGCGTGGTGAGCGAAGCGAGCCCGCAAGGGGCCCTCATACTATCTGCAACCCTATGTCCACTTGGATGGTGGGGCTTCAACCTGGACTCTTCTTCTGAGATGTTCGGCCTCTCCTTGTCTCCCGTACTGTGCAAGCAATGTGCCTGCGCAGTACAGCCCGGACACTATCCGATAGGCAGACACTTTGTGTGAGAACACCGGTACTGATCATGGGTGACTTTAACTGCTATTTAGATCCCAGATTGGATAGACACCCCCCCCCCCTCCATGTCACCCCCTAAGGGAGGCCGGAGGGAAAGCTCTAAAGCCCTGTACACACGGTCGGATTTTCCGACGGAAAATGTGCGATCGGATCATGTTTTCGGAAATTCTGATCGTGTGTTGGCTCCATCTGACTTTTTCCGTCGGATCTTCCGACGCACAAAGTTTGAGGGCAGGATCAAAAATTTTACGACAACAAAATCCGATGTAGACAATTCCAACAAAATGCCACACATGCTCAGCATAAACTAAGAGACAAAAGCTATTGGCTACTGGCCTGTTTATAGTCCCGACGTACGTGTTTGACGTCACCTCGTTCAGAACGATCGGATTTTCTGACAACTTTGTCCGACCGTGTGTATGTAACACCAGTTTAGGACAAAAATCAGTCGGAAAAAATCAGACGGATTTTGTTGTCGGAATGTCCGACCGTTTGTACAAGGCATTAGAGCGCACCACACCCTGACAAAACTCCATAAAATGGGCAAACTGGTGGACCTCTATGTTGTCAGTGCTGACAACACAATGAGGATCTCATACATCTCCTGTGGAGCTGCCTGAAGCTCCACCGCTACATGAGTAAGGTGGTTGGAACACTCAACCGGGTGCTTCAAACAAAGGTACCTTTAGACCCAATATGCTGCTGTATAATGGGGGTTCTGGAGGACATGATTCCAGATGAAATGCTCAGGATTGCATTCTCTAGGGCACTATTCCAGGCCAGGAAACTTATCTTAGTGGGCTGGAAATCAACCTCGCCACCCACTACTGCCTCCTGGATAACACATATGGGAAATACCCTTATTATGGATCAATATATCTACCAACCCAGGGGCTGCCCGGGTAGGTTTGAAAGGTTATGGTCACGTTGGCTGGACACTCTTGGACTAAGTCCCAGGGAATTGGCACTGTCTCAACTACTGCAGTGTCCCTCTGGGTGAATAGGCTGTGTATATGGTACGTGTATAAAGGGATTTACAGTGGTGTGAAAAAGTGTTTGCCCCCTTCCTCATTTCCTGTTCCTTTGCATGTTTGTCTCACTTAAGTGTTTCAGAACATCAAACCAATTTAAACAATAGTCAAGGACAACACAAGTAAACACAAAATGCAATTTGTAAATGAAGGTGTTTATTATTAAAGGTGAAAAAAAATCCAAACCATCATGGCCCTGTGTGAAAAAGTGATTGCCCCCTAAACCTAATAACTGGTAGGGCCACCCTTAGCAGCAACAACTGCAACCAAGCGTTTGCGATAACGTGCAATGAGGCTTTTACAGCGTCCTGGAGGAATTTTGGCCCACTCATCTTTGCAGAATTGCCCTAATTCAGTTACATTAGAGGGTTTTCGAGCATGAACGGCCTTTTTAAGGTCATACCACAACATCTCAATAGGATTCAGGTCAGGACTTTGGCTAGGCCACTCCAAAGTCTTCATTTTGTTTTTCTTCAGCCATTCGGTGGTGGACTTGCTGGTGTGTTTAGGATCATTGTCCTGCTGCAGAACCAAAGTTCGTTTCAGCTTGAGTACACGAACAGATGGTCGGACATTCTCCTTCAGGATCTCTTGGTAGACAGCAGAATTCATAGTTCCTTTTATCACGGCAAGTCTTCCAGGTCCTGAAGCAGCAAAACAGCCCCAGACCATCACACTACCACCACCATATTTTACTGTTGGTATAATGTTCTTTTTATGAAATGCAGTGTTCCTTCTACACCAGATATACTTGGACACACACCTTCCAAAGAGTTCCACTTTTGTCTCATCGGTCCACAGAATGTTGTCCCAAAAGTCTTGGGGATCATCAAGATGTGTTGTGGAGAAATTGAGACGAGCTTTGATGTTCTTTTTGCTCAGCAGTGGTTTTCTCCTTGGAACTCTGCCATGCAGGCCATTTTTGCCCAGTCTTTTCCTGATGGTGGAGGCATGAACGCTGACCTTAACTGAGGCAAGTGAGGCCTGCAGTTCCTTGGACGTTGTTGTGGGGTCTTTTGTGACCTCTTGGATGAGTCGTCGCTGCGCTCTTGGGGTAATTTTGGGCGGCCGGCCACTCCTGGGAAGGTTCACCACTGTTCCATGTCTTCGCCATTTGTGGATAATGGCTCTCACTGTGGTTCGCTGGATTCCCAAAGCTTTGGAAATGGCTTTATAACCCTTTCCAGACTTATAGATCTCAATTACTTTCTTTCTCAATTGTTCCTGAATTTCTTTGGGTCTCGGCATGATGTGTAGCTTTTAATGATCTTCTGGTGGACCTTACTGTGTCAAGCAGCTCCTATTTAAGTGATGCCTTGATTGTGAACAGGTGTGGCAATAATCAGGCCTGGGTGTGGCTAGAGAAATTGAACTCAGGTGTGGACAACCACAGTTATAGTATGTTTTAACAAGGGGGGCAATCACTTTTTCACACAGGGCCATGATGGTTTGGATTTTTTTTCACCTTTAATAATAAACACCTTCATTTACAAATTGCATTTTGTGTTTACTTGTGTTGTCCTTGACTATTGTTTAAATTGGTTTCATGTTCCGAAACACTTAAGTGTGACAAACATGCAAAGGAACAGGAAATGAGGAAGGGGGCAAACACTTTTTCACACCACTGTATGTCCACAAGAGGGAAGTGTGGAAGTGAGTAGGTGTATGCTATGTTTTCATCTGTAGCTACTGCAATGTTAAAACGAATGTGTAACTGTCTTTGTTTGAGGGTTATGGCTTGTGCATTGGAAGATACTTAAAGTGGTTGTAAATCCTCCCCCACAACTTTGTCCCATGTAAATAAGCATAAAAAACCCTAATGAACACTGCTTGTAGATATCTCCTTACTTGCTTAGTATTGTTGTAATCCTTTTTTTTCTTTAGAATGAAGTCACTGAGCATGCCCAGATCTCCCCTGATTTACAGCACACTCTATGTGCTTATCTATCTGTTATCAGGACTTCTTACCGCACATCACTGAACTCTGCTAATCACTCAGAGCTTCCTCCTACACACCATGTGACCATGTGACATGACATACAGTCTAAACTTGGCCATTACTGCAGTCTTATTAGCTGAAGCTGATAAGTCTGACAAAGGCAAACATTAGACATCGGCACAAGTAAATACTATGAAATAAACAAGTCAGCTATGAACAGGGAAGCAGGGTTGCCATAGAAACATTGGATTGAGAAGGAGGCTTGGTTAACAGTACAGGAAGTGCTCAATGTAAGGGAGGAAATACACTCCACTGTGGACTCAGAAAACAATACTTAAGATGGCGCTGCCTAACCCCTGGGAACAAGTTTTTTTAAAGTTTCTTTAAACAGTAAGTAATATGCGATTTGGGCTGGATTACAGTGGCTATAGTCTGATAATTACATATTATAATGGACTAAATGAAAAGAAGCATCAGAGTGGGAGAGTTTACTTCCTCTTTAACATGTTCAATAAAAAGTTTGATTAAAATAAAATAAAATTACACACAATTACTAGAGGTCGACCGATATGTGTTTTTCTCTGGCCGATGCCGATATTTAGAAATCATGGCAGCCGATGGCCGATATATGATGCCGATTTTTTTGGGCCGATATGTTAGGCCGATTTTTTTTAATTTTTTTTTTATTTTATTTTTTTATCCCCCTTCATCTCATTAAACCTAACAGACACCTTTCCCACTGGGGCGTTTTTTTAGGTGCTTTTGGGCTAAAAATAGCGCCTGTAAAGTGCCTGCAAAACGGCTCCCCTGCAGTCTGTGTGAAAGACAGAGTGCTCTCACACTGAGGCGATGCAAGCAGCACGTTTGGAGTGGTGTATACCGCTTCTCCACCACTCCTGCCCATTGATATTAATGGGCACCACTGCCCAAGCGCATGCAATGCGATTTGGCAGCGGTGCTTCACGGGCGCATTTAACCTCTTCTTCGGCCGCTAGCTAGGATTATATGCGCCCCACTAGCAGCCGAATAGCACCGCTAAAATGATGGTAAAGCACTGCTAAAACTAGCAACATTTTACCATCAAACGTCTGCCCGCTCCAGTGTGCAAGCAGCCTATAAAATAAAAACAAGTACAATGGACTAACTTTACTGTTTTCGTTTTTTTTTTTTTTTTTATCATTTAGTGTATTTCCCCCCCCCCCCCCCCAAAAAAATGCATTTGAAAGACCTCTGCGCAAATGCCGTGTGACATAAAATGTTGCAACAACCGCTATTTTATTCCCTAGGATCTCTGCTAAAAAAATATATATACTTTTTGGGGGGTCTAAGTGATTTTCTGGCAGAAAATACAGGACATTTACTTGTAAGCAACAAGTGTCAGAAAAGATTTAGTCTTTAAATGGTTAAACTGAGAACTTCTACACACTGAGATGACTTCATTCATTCAGAAGTGTAAACATTGTATCTTTCTGTTCTTTTCTTGGCAGACTGCCCAGAGAGGAGGAAAGACGTTTCTATGATGACTCAGGCAACTTACACTGACTTCTATTACAGAAGTCTTTCCAAGTCTCGCTGTTCTAAATCGGCCTTTTTATCAGCTCAATCGGCCGATGCCGATTAATTAAAAAACGGCAAATAACGGCCGATATATCGGTCAACCTCTAACAATTACCAATTAGAGACTTCTGAAGGCAATTGGTTCCACTAGATTTTAGTTGGGGGTATCAGAGTAAAGGGGGCTGAATACAAATGTACCCCCCCACTTTTCACATATTTATTTGTAAAAATGTTGAAAATCATTTATCATTTTCCTTCCACTTCACAATTATGTGCCATTTTGTGTTGGTCTATCACATAAAATCCCAATAAAATACATTTATGTTTTTGGTTGTAGCATTACGAAATGTGGAAAATTTCAAGGGGTATGGATACTTTTTCAAGGCACTGTACATTATTGTCATGGTCAGTGGGAAGAAGGCTCCTTACACTTGTGGTCATTGTGAAAAATCCCCCCCCCCCCCCAACTTCAGATGGCTAAAAAGATCAAAGGTGTCAGTGGGATCTTATCTGAGAGACAGAAACTGCTCGTTGCTCATGGAACCAGTAGCAACCTCTGAAGCAACCCTAGGGTTCCATGGAACACTGGTTGAGGAACACTGCCTCAATCCACTCACCACTGAAGGTGTCAAGGCAGTTTTTGATTGTCCAAGATGAAGATGGCAGATATGAAATTTGGGGTACCACCCTGCCCTAATTTCATAATTCCATATTTGGTGTCAAAAAGACTGCATATGTGTTATTCATCTGAATCACATGACTAAAGGTCTGAATTATTGTTGGAGGTAGAGATGGTAAAAAGACAATATATGTCAAGCGCCGTACACACCACCGGTTTTCCTGTCTGAATAAACTCTGAAGGTTTTTCCGATGGAGTTCCGATGGAATTCTGCTGAAACTGTCTTGCGTGGACGCGATCACACCAAAGTTCGACCGTCAAGAACGCGGTGACGTACAGCACGTACAACGGAACTAGAAAAAGGAAGTTCTATAAGCCAGTAGCCAATAGCTTCCGTCTCGTACTTGCTTCAGAGCATGCGTTATTTTTGGTCCGTTGGAACAGCATACAGACGAGCGGTTTTCCCGAGAGGAATTGGTTCCATCGGAAATATTTAGAACATGTTCTATTTCTTGGTCCATCAGAATTTTTCGGAAAAAAAAAAAAAGAGTCAGATGAGGCATACACGCCATCGGAATATACGATGAAAAGCTTCCGTCTGACTTTTTCTGTCAGACATTCCACTCATGTGTACGCGGCATTAGTGGCAGGTGGTGTTAAAAGGCCCTCAACCCTGGCCTTTTTCATACCTAGTGAGAACCAGTTGATCCTCCGCCTCCTTTGATTTGCTGGTGCGTATTATCAGTCTAGGAAAGGATTGAGGAAGTGGGAGTAATTATCATTAAAACCAGGAACTCCCCCCCCCCAAACAAATACTGGGGTGTCAGTTTGTGTGTGTTTGTGCAGATTTATAAAGAGATTGAGTGGTCTACTTTAAAATGGGCAGCTGTTTAAATATATATATATATATATATATATATATATATATATATATATATATATATATATATATATATATATATATATATATATATATATATATATATATATATATATCTATATATATATTTTTTTTATTATTATTTTTTTCATTCATATTATATTAATAATAATTCTATTAATACTACTACTATCTATAATAATATTATTTATAATTATTATTATTATTATTGTTGTTGTTATTATTACTATATTACTATATTAATTATTTGTTTTATTTTACTTGTGCTCAATGTAAAGTATATGATAAAGTAATTGGTCTTTCTTGTGTTTTCTAGGTAAGTGTGTTTCCTTTACCATGTTTCTCTATAAGACTCGGCAGAACGGTAAGAGTCGGCTTCCTTGGAGTCGGCTTCCTTGACTCCTTTGTATTTACGGCTCTAAGTGACTTTGCCTCTATCAATCTATGTGGTGTCTGTACACAATTAGCCGATGTGCCATTTTCATAAATCATGTGCTACACGATTCATGACATACATGCAGAGGGACAGAAATTCATCTTTTTCTTGACGCATTTCAATGTCAGCTGAAGCTCAATACTGGTCAGAGGATCCTATGTTTGTACTGAACTGATCCCAGGATATTAAATCATTTGCGAGCTTATTTACTGTATATATTTAAACCGTTGTAATGGGTATTACCATATCTATACTGTAAGAGGGACAGAAATGCATCGTTTTCTTGGCGCGTTTCAGAGTCGACTGAAATTTGATGTTGGTCAGAGGATCCTATATTTGTGCTGAACTGATTCCGGGGTATATTAAATAATCTGAGAGCTTATTTACTGTATATATTTCACTGGCGTAACAGGTATTACCATGTCTATACTGTAAGAGGGACAGAAATTCATAATTTTCTTGACGCGTTTCAATGTCAGCTGAAGCTCAATACTGGTCAAAGAATCCCATGTTTGTACTGAACTGATCCTGGGATAGTAAATCATTTAAGAGCTTCATATATTCACTATATATATTTCACTGGCGTAATGGATATTACCATATCTATATTGTAAGTGGGACAGAAATTCATAATTTTATTGATGCGTTTCAATGTCAGCTGAAGCTTCATGTTGGTCAGAGGATCCTTTGTACTGAACTAATCCCACAATATTAAATCCTTTGAGAGCTTATTTACTGTACATATTTCACTCATACTGTATATATATTTTATTTACTGTATATCTATCTATCTGAAATCCATGGCTGGTACTGAATAAAGTGCCTCAGTTTTTGTGATGACAATAATATATATATATATATATATATATAGATAGCTACACACACACACACACATATATATATATATATATGTATATATAGATATATATATATATATATATATATATATATATATTATTGCCATCACAAAAACTGAGGCACTTTATTCAGTACCAGCCACGGATTTCATTGCGTGCCACTATGGGAAGAATGTGCAAAAACATTCTTCAGATTTATTTTTTAGAGGACTTTTAGCAGAAATAGAAATCAATTGTGAATTGTGCGCTCTCAATAGTCACGATTGTCGGATCTAAATGCAAGAAAGTGGTTTTGTTCTATTCACAGACAGTGGCGTTTTGTAAGAGGATGTTTCACAGTCAAGAGTATGTTGATGTAAACTTTGAATGGCTCTTTTGGTCGTTGGAATTTACATACTATAAACTTTTTTTTTTTTTTTTGGGGGGGTTTTGTTTTGTTTTTTTAAACCACGCATTGGTTTAAAGTTGTACTTCTTCCAGGAAGCAAAGCCTAGCGTGTGCCATAGCTGTAACTTATCCTACTCTTTTTAAAGTGGGGCTTTGCCAATGTTTAGGACCCTCGAACTTGTGGCTCCTTCTAAATACGGAGGGCTACGTCTGTGTAGGGTGGCTGCTTCCAGTATGTCCCTATAACTTAATTAAAGGAGTTGTAAAGGTTCTTTTTTTATTTTCTAAATAGGTTCCTTTAAGCTAGTGCATTGTTGGTTCACTTACCCTTTCCTTCAATTTCCCTTCTAAATGTTTTTTTTTTCTTTGTCTGAATTTCTCACTTCCTGTTTCTCCTCAGTAAACTTCACACCATCATCCAAGCGGTGTTTAGTCAGCCAGAACAGCTTACTGAGGAGGAACAGGAAGTGACAAAAAAACAAAGAAAAAAAAAAAACATTTAGAAGGGAAATCGAAGGAAAAGGTAAATGAACCAAAAATGCACTAGCTTAAAGGAACCTATTTAGAAAATAAAAAACAAACCTTTACAACCCCTTTAAGTCAATGACATTGTCCAAAAAGTGCCCATGTGACCATATTAGGTCAATGATGTCACCAGCATCCCTGTCCATTTGTTATCAGCTTTACCAATATTTTGACCTCCCCCAACATGCCCCACCTTCTAACTGTATCGGACCGCTTCCATGTAGTGCAACCGGCCATCTCTTATATCTCCCTATAGATTCCCAGTCATGTTCCCCCCTCTTTGTAGTTCTCTGGAACTGGAGCCCATTGGTTGTGGCTAGAGAATCCCCCCGTTCTGCAGCCACGCGTAAAACGTGGGAATGCTGGTGACATCATTGACCTAATATGGCCATGTGGCCTTGTTCGATTAATGATCTCACCAGCATCCCACCACTTTATTATGTGCAGCTTTTCCAGAATTATGTTAGGTCAAGTAGGTATGTAAGCAGGTGGTCAGCGGCAGAAAGCCCTTATTGTTAGGGATGGGTACCTGTTTGTTCAGGGACAGGTAGACTTTAGAAAAGACGGCATTCCTGCAGCAGGAACCAAGCTGGAGGCTGTAGAAAAACCAGGGGAGCCTAGGGGCTGGTGCCTTCTGGAAAAGTCTTGTCTGCCAGGTGGACTACCTGTGGAATGATATAGCGACCATGGAGGTATCCACCATAACGGAAACCCAAATATTGCAGAGCTTAAGGGAAGCCCTTGTTTGGCCTTCTTAGGTGATCAGAAAGAACTCCAAATCTGAATTTGTGTTCGATATTAAAGTGTCTTATTATTTAGAAAATGGAACTGTAGGGCATGAGTGTATTGTGCTGCTTTGTTCTCTTGCAACTTCGTCTACAAAGCAAGCACCTCTAGCTAAATTGCAAAAAAGAAACCCCTGAACAGCTGCTGTATAGGTGTCGAGCCAACCATTGTGACGTCATCACGCATGCACAGAAGTGGAAGGCTGGTGGTGCATTACTCCTGAGAGGACTAGGTGTTCAATTAATCGTGCTGGGCTGTAAGTGTAATGACTTCTTATAATGTTTTATTTAAGACGGTTATTCACCATGAGGATCCCTTCTTTACGCTTCGTATAACCCTATGATGGAGACTTCTAAGGAGGTTTAAAGAAGAAGGACTTTGTAGTTTCTATATATTTATGTATATTAAACCAGTGCTTTTTTCCCTACTCATTTATTCAAGGGGTTAAACCGATGAGTTTGTTTATCGCAAGTGGAGTGTTATGGTGAATAGAGCAATTTATGTTTTGAGGAGTGGTATTGAATATAGAGAGGTAAATTATTTTCCCTGCGCACTTTTTATTTCTTCTTGGAGATTGAAGGGAATATCAAGTTATTGTATTTGTTGATGGACAAACAATTGATTTAATTGCATTTTTCTATTTTTTTTTATTTTTTTAGCACTGTATGTATATATTTACTTACCATCCAATTGTACCTGTCACAGACGTACATAAAGATATGAGCATACTAATACTGAGACAGTGTGGTTGTTCCAAGGACCACAATTCGACTATACATGGTCAAGTTGCCAGAAAGAAAACTTTACTGCTCCAATGCCACCAAAAAAAAAGCCCAGTGAGGCATGTCAAGTTGTTGTTGGGCATATTGTAACCAGTTTTTTATTATGGCATTTACACCATAAAGACCACACCATCTTTTTTTCAGAGCAGCCTGTATTTCTTCTGAGGTTACCTGTGGGTTTTTCTTTGTATCCCGAACAATTCTTCTGGCAGTTGTGGCTGCAACCTATCTTGGTCTACCTGACTTTGGCCTGATATCAAGAGATCCCCGAATTTTCCACTTCTTAATGAGTGATTGAACAGTACTGATTGGCATATTGAAGGCTTTGGATATCTTTTTTTTATATCCTTTTCCATCTTTACCAAGTTCCATTACCTTGTTGCGCAGGTCTTTTGACAGTTCTTTACTGCTCCCCATGGCTCAATATGTATCATGCTCATTGCATCCACGTGAGAGCTAACAAACTTGATGACTATTTATACACAGACACTAACTGCAGTTTAACCACTTGCCGACCGCCGCACGCCGATGTACGTCGGCAGAATGGCACGGGCAGGCATAAGGGCTTACATGTACGTCCTTTGCCTCCCGCGGGTCGGGGGCCCGATCGGGCCCCCGCCCGGTGCCTGCGGCAGTCGGTATTCGTTCGGGAGCGATCCCGGACGAGGGGACGGCCATTCATTCATGGCCACCCCCTCGCGATCGCTCCCGGCGAATGAAATTGTCCGGTGACATCACTTCCTCTCCTGTAATGTAAACACAGGAGAGGAAGTGATGTATTCTCTCCTCCTTGTCGGTAGTTTTCGTTCCGGCACCGAGGAGAGCGGATCGGTGAGTTGCACAAGCACTACACTACACAGTAGAACATGCCAGGCACACTCACACCCCCCCTTTACCCCCCGATCACCCCCCAATTACCCCTGCCCCCCCAGTCACAGTGACACCAATTGCTTTTTTTTTTTTTGCATTGGTGTCATTTGTGACTGTAATAACTGTTAGGGCAGTTAAGGTTAGCCCCCTTTAGTTCTAATGTGCCCCCCTAACCCCCCCAATAAAGGTTTAACCCCGTGATCACCCCCCGTCGCCAGTGTCACTAAGGCAGGGTTCACATTGCAGCGGTTTATGAGAACGAATGTGATTCGCACCGCACTGCAGTGCAAATCACATCCGATCTCTGTGCGATTCGAGTTCAGCCATTCGCCGCACCCGCCACACCCGCCGCACCCGCCGCAAATTCGCACGGGACCCTTTTTTTGGCCCGCAGCAGAATCGGATCGCATGGGTGTTCACACCATGCGATCCGAGTTTGCAGATCGCACTGCGATATGCGAACTGATCTGGGGGTGTCAGTAACATTTCACTGACACTCCCAGCAGTTCGCATAGGGCAGTGTGAACTGCCGCCGGGAGGCATGCGATGCGGGAACCCGCCGCGGATTCGTGGCGTTTCCGCATCGCTCCAGTGTGAACCCAGCCTAATAAGCGATCATTTTTCTGATCGCCGTATTAGTGTCACAGGTGACGCTAGTTAGGCAGGTAGGTATTTAGGTTCGCCGCAGCTTTTTATAGCGCCAGGGACCCCCATATACTACCGCATAAAGCCCCCTGATTGCCCCCTAGTTAACCCTTTCACCAGTGATCACCATATAACTGTTACAGGTGACGCTGATTGGTTAGTTATTTTTTTTATAGTTTCAGGGCACCCGCCATTTATTACCTAGTCTCACTAGTGTACCCCTAAATTTAGGGGTGTCTACTTTCCAAAATGGGGTCATTTGGGGGGGTTTGTGCCATCTTGGCATTTTATGGCCTTCAAAACTGTAACGCCCTTAGAAAGCCTGAAGGCGGTGCTTGGTTTTCGGGGCCCCGTACGCGGCTAGGCTCCCAAAAAGTCCCACATATGTGGTATCCCCGTACTCAGGAGAAGCAGCAGAATTTATTTTGGGGTGTCATTTCACATATGCCCATGGCATGCGTGAGCAATATATCATTTAGTGACAACTTTGTGAAAAAAAAATAAAAAAAAATTAAAGTTTGTAATTTTCCCGCAACTTGTGGCAAAATATAAAATATTCCATGGACTCAACATGCCTCTCAGCAAATAGCTTGGGGTGTCTACTTTCTAAAATGGGGTCATTTGTGGGGGTTTTGTGCCATCTTGGCATTTTATGGCCTTCAAAACTGTAATAGGTAGTGAGGAGTGAAGTCAAATATTTACGCCCTTAGAAAACCTGAAGGCGGTGCTTGGTTTTCGGGGCCCCGTACGCGGCTAGGCTCCCAAAAAGTCCCACATATGTGGTATCCCCGTACTCAGGAGAAGCAGCAGAATTTATTTTGGGGTGTCATTTCACATAGGCCCATAGCATGTGTGAGCAATATATCATTTAGTGACAACTTTGTGAAAAAAAAATTAAAAAAAATTTAAGTTTGTAATTTTCCCGCAACTTGTGGCAAAATATAAAATATTCCATGGACTCAAAATGCCTCTCAGCAAATAGCTTGGGGTGTCTACTTTCTAAAATGGGGTCATTTGTGGGGGTTTTGTGCCATCTTGGCATTTTATGGCCTTCAAAACTGTAATAGGTAGTGAGGCGTGAAATCAAAAATTTACGCCCTTAGAAAGCCTGAAGGCGGTGCTTGGTTTTCGGGGCCCCGTACGCGGCTAGGCTGCCAAAAAGTCCCACATATGTGGTATCCCCGTACTCAGGAGAAGCAGCAGAATTTATTTTGGGGTGTCATTTCACATATGCCCATAGCATGTGTGAGCAATATATCATTTAGTGACAACTTTGTGTAAAAAAAAAAAAAAAAAATTTTTTTTTGTCATTATTCAATCGCTTGAGGCAAAAAAATAAAATATTCAATGGGCTCAACATGCCTCTTATCAATTTCCTCAGGGTGTCTACTTTCCAAAATGGGGTCATTTGGGGGGGTTTTGTACTGCCCTGCCATTTTAGCACCTCAAGAAATGAGATAGGCAGTCGTAAACTAAAAGCTGCGTAAATTCCAGAAAACGTACCTTAGTTTGTAGATGTGACAACTTTTGCGCAAACCAATAAATATACAATTATTGACTTTTTTTTTACCAAAGACATGTGGCTGAATACATTTTGGCCTAAATGTATGACTAAAATTGAGTTTATTGGATTTTTCTAATAACAAAAAGTAGAAAATATCATTTTTTTTCGAAATTTGCTGTCTTTTTACGTTTATATCGCAAAAAATAAAAATCGCAGAGGCAATCAAATACCATCAAAAGAAAGCTCTATTTGTGGGAAGAAAAGGACGCAAATTTTGTTTGGGTACAACATTGCATGACCGCGCAATTACCAGTTAAAGCAGCGCAGTGCCAAATTGTAAAAAGACCTCTGGTCATTTACCAGCAAAATGGTCCGGTCTGAAGGTGGTTAAAAAGCCAAAGATGTGGGGGATTAACCTGTAATTGCGATTTTTAACCTGTGTGCCTCCTTCTGTGTCTGTGCCAAGGCCAAACATTCCAGGGTATGTAAACTTTTCAGCAGGGCCATTTTGGTAAATTCTGTTGTCAGTATGATTCAAAAAGGAGCCAAACAACTATGTGAGCATAAGTGGCTTCATATGATCACTGTAAAAGACAGGTTTTTGGCATGGCCAGTCATATTTTTAATTTTACTGCCAAAATGTCAAGATTTCTGACAGGGTATTCAAATTTTTGAGCTATATATATACAGTGTATATATATATATATATATATATATATATATATATATATATATATATATATATATATATACAGTGGTGTGAAAAAGTGTTTGCCCCCTTCCTCATTTCCTGTTGCTTTGCATGTTTGTCACACTTAAGTGTTTCGGAACATCAAACCAATTTAAACAATAGTCAAGGACAACACAAGTAAACACAAAATGCAATTTGTAAATGAAGGTGTTTATTATTAAAGGTGAAAAAAAATCCAAACCATCATGGCCCTGTGTGAAAAAGTGATTGCCCCCTAAACCTAATAACTGGTTGGGCCACCCTTAGCAGCAACAACTGCAACCAAGCGTTTGCGATAACGTGCAATGAGGCTTTTACAGCGTCCTGGAGGAATTTTGGCCCACTCATCTTTGCAGAATTGTCCTAATTCAGTTACATTAGAGGGTTTTCGAGCATGAACGGCCTTTTTAAGGTCATACCACAACATCTCAATAGGATTCAGGTCAGGACTTTGGCTAGGCCACTCCAAAGTCTTCATTTTGTTTTTCTTCAGCCATTCGGTGGTGGACTTGCTGGTGTGTTTAGGATCATTGTCCTGCTGCAGAACCCAAGTTCGTTTCAGCTTGAGTACACGAACAGATGGTCGGACATTCTCCTTCAGAATCTCTTGGTAGACAGCAGAATTCATAGTTCCTTTTATCACGGCAAGTCTTCCAGGTCCTGAAGCAGCAAAACAGCCCCAGACCATCACACTACCACCACCATATTTTACTGTTGGTATAATGTTCTTTTTATGAAATGCAGTGTTCCTTCTACGCCAGATATACTTGGACACACACCTTCCAAAGAGTTCCACTTTTGTCTCATCGGTCCACAGAATGTTGTCCCAAAAGTCTTGGGGATCATCAAGATGTGTTGTGGAGAAATTGAGACGAGCTTTGATGTTCTTTTTGCTCAGCAGTGGTTTTCTCCTTGGAACTCTGCCATGCAGGCCATTTTTGCCCAGTCTTTTCCTGATGGTGGAGGCATGAACTCTGACCTTAACTGAGGCAAGTGAGGCCTGCAGTTCCTTGGACGTTGTTGTGGGGTCTTTTGTGACCTCTTGGATGAGTCGTCGCTGCGCTCTTGGGGTAATTTTGGGCGGCCCGCCACTCCTGGGAAGGTTCACCACTGTTCCATGTCTTCGCCATTTGTGGATAATGGCTCTCACTGTGGTTCGCTGGATTCCCAAAGCTTTGGAAATGGCTTTATAACCCTTTCCAGACTGATAGATCTCAATTACTTTCTCTCTATTGTTCCTGAATTTCTTTGGGTCTCGGCATGATGTGTAGCTTTTAAGGATCTTCTGGTGGACCTTACTGTGTCAAGCAGCTCCTATTTAAGTGATGCCTTGATTGTGAACAGGTGTGGCAATAATCAGGCCTGGGTGTGGCTAGAGAAATTGAACTCAGGTGTGGACAACCACAGTTATAGTATGTTTTAACAAGGGGGGCAATCACTTTTTCACACAGGGCCATGATGGTTTGGATTTTTTTTCACCTTTAATAATAAACACCTTCATTTACAAATTGCATTTTGTGTTTACTTGTGTTGTCCTTGACTATTGTTTAAATTGGTTTGATGTTCCGAAACACTTAAGTGTGACAAACATGCAAAGGAACAGGAAATGAGGAAGGGGGCAAACACTTTTTCACACCACTGTATATATATATATAATTTTGTTCCCAGAATGGATTGTAAAAATAGTTTGCTTACCTATACAATAGTGGCTCATTTTTTTTCTGCCAAAAGCACAAAGCACACATGTGTTATTGTTAGAAATTCTGTATATAGCCCTACAGAACAGACACAGTCCACATTGGCGTTTTTGCTTAAAGGAGTTGTAAAAGCAAAGCGTTTTGTATCTTAATGCATTCTATGCATTAAGATAAAAAAACCTTTTGTGTGTAGCAGCTCTCCCCCTCCTCCCCAGCACCCCCTAATACTTACCCTGAGCCCCTTCTCTATCCAGCGATGTCCACAATTCCCTCGGCCATCCAGGACTCTCCTCCTGATTGGCTGAGGCACAGCTGCGGTGCCATTAGCTCCCATGGCTGTCAATCAAGTCAGTTATCCAATCAGGGGAGAGAGGGGGCAGGGCCAGGTTAGGGCTCCATGTCTGAATAGATACGCGGAGCTCTGAGTCGGCTCGGGATCCCCCATAGCAGGCTGCTGGTCTATGGGGGTACTCGTCAGCAGGGAGGGGCCAGTAGCAGCGAAGAGGGACCAGAGAAGAGGAGGATCTGGGCTGCTCTATGCTCTGTGCAAAACCAACTGCACAGAGGAAGTAAGTGTGACATGTTAGTTATTTTTTTTTTTTTTAAAGCAAGACTTTACAAATCACTTTAACTGAAAACAGGAAACTTTTATTATTAGGAAGAAGACATAGAGTATAGTCATAGATGCAGCTAAAAACCTATAAACACTGCCATCTACTGGCTGATGTAGTTGTTGCATAAAATATGGATGAAAATTGTAATTCAACAGTTATTTCTTCTACCACTTCGGTAAAGACTGAGTCAACTGGTCTGTGGCCCAGGGAAGTGCAAGTTAGAACATGCTTGAGTGCAAATGGCTGTGTGACTCACCACCACAGTGCTATGCAGCGGCCATTCCGGGAATTAAATTGTATATATATATATATATATATAATATATATATATATATATATATATATACACTCACCAGCCACTTTATTAGGTGTGCCTTGCCCCTTTTGCCTTCAGAACTGCCCTAATTCTTCATGGCACAGACTCAACAAGGTGTTGGAAACATTCCTCAGAGATTTTGGTCCATTGTGACATGATGGCATCACACAGTTGCTGCAGATTTGTCGGCTGCACATCCATGATGCAAATCTCCCATTCCACCACATCGCAAAGGTGCTCTATCGGATTGAGATCTGTTGACTGTGGAGGCCATTGGAGCCCAGTGACCTCATTGTCATGTTCAAGAAACCAGTTTGAGATTATTTGAGCTTTGTGACATTGTGTGCATTATCCTGCTGGAAGTAGATGGGCACATTGTAGTCATAAAGGGATGGACATGGTCAGCAACAATACTCGGGTAGGCCGTGGTGGTTAAACAATGCTCAATTGGTACTAAGGGGCCCAAAGTGTGGCAAGAAAATATCCCCCCACACCATTACACCCCCACCAGCCTGAACCGTTAGGCAGGATGCTTTCATGTTGTCTATGCCGAATTCTGACTACCATCTGAATGTTGCAGCTGAAATTGAGAAACGTCAGACCAGGCAACATTTTTCCAATCTCCTATTGTCCAATTTTGGTGAGCCTGTGCGAATTGTAGCCTCTCCCCCCCCCCCCCCCCCCCCTTCGCTGATATATATCTCAGCAAAGGGGGAAAGAGGACTGCCTTTAATTACTTCTCCAGTTGTACAGACTCTGGTACTCAGGAATGTGAGATACCACAATGCGGGTCAATTCTTCAGCATCTGCCACAACCTAAAAAATAACGGTTAAATGAACTTGCATGAGACGTTACCTAACTCTACAGATCTACTATTAAGTTGGTCGGAAACGTCTCATTGCATCTTCTACCAATATGAGAGGAACATCACACAACGGTACGGATTTCATATTAAGCTACTTGTACAAAATAACTTTACGGCAGTCGAGGTTCTGCAGTTCACTTCTGCTTTTATTGAGCGGTTTCAAGGCTGAACACAAAATATAATTTTATAGAATTCGTTTTTATGAAACTCTGGGAAGAAGTCTAGTGGTCAGGGCAGTTCAGAATTCAACCTTTTGGAAAAACATTGGCGAGAAAATGTCAAGGTCAGTGAGGTTTTTTTTTAAAAAAACGTATCCTTATTGATATTCTTTAAGAAGGCGGCTGGATTTCACTTATCTAGTGTCTGTTGACGGAACTAGTCAGGTTTTTTTTTGGTTTGAAACATGTCAGAAAGTTGAGGTTGAACTTTCAAAGTTAGATTTAAAGCCAGCTGGATCGTAAATGTGCTGTTTGTGTGTCCAAATTCCTTGGTCAGAACTTGGTCATTGCCTTTTGATCTTGTGTAGCACATCTGCCCACCCCCACACCATGATCTAGTTTTTTTAGTTTGCTTGCTGCCAAGATGAGAAATTTGGTATATTTCTCCATGTGGCGTCATTCTTGAGCCTACAATGTCTCTACTATCCCTAAATGTCTACTGGAGGGTCTTGGCAGCTGTGCCGCGTAATTGCCTTCTTTTGTAATTGGAATGCACGGGGTCCCATGATTCCTGGCAAAGGCCTCTTGTTCTTGGGTGTAGTTGTGGGTGGAGTAGTGTGGGAGGCGACGCATCGGACAGGGCAAGTGGGCTTAACATATATTGGCATTATTATAATCCTGCCCACAAGATTTTGTACACCAATGGGATTACATCAGAGCTGGAGCAGTGAGAACTAGAGAGAGGCGGTGAGGAGTTTGGTCTCCATGAGGATGATGTGCGGGCAAACACGTCCAAACATGGAAACTCTTTGGATTTCATTGGGTTTCCAGGCTGAAAGTTCACTCTGGCACATATTGTCCATTGCCCATCTGTTGCCCACAAATGATCGCAGTTGCCTGCATATTGTCACAATTGTTGGTTGCCAGAGTTACCTATTTGTTGCCCACATAATTATCCCAGTTGCCCATTTGTTGGCTGCATATTATCAGAATTGCCTGTTAGTCGCCTGCATATTGTCACATTTGCCCATTTGTTGCTCACATAGTTTGACAATTGCCTGTTGGCTGTCCAGCAGATTGCCAGGGTTACCTATTTGTCGCCCACATATTATCCCTCTTGCCCATTTGTTGCCTGCATATTAGCAGAACTGCCGATTTGTTTACCTCATATCACAATTGCCCATTTGTCGCCCAAATTTTAGCAAAATTGCCCATATTGTTCCCTCGTATTTCAGAATTGCCTGTTAGTTGCCTGCATATTGTCATATTTGCCCATTTATTTCCCACATAGTATGACAATCGCTAGTTTGCTGCCCAACAGATTGCCAGGGTTACCTATTTGTTGCCCACACATTATCCCAGTTGCCCATTTGTTGCCCAAAAATGATATTTGCCCATTTGTTGCCCTGCATATTATTAGATTTACATGATTGCCACATATTGTCACAGTCGTTTGTTGTCCACATGTTATCGGAATTATCTGTTGGCTGCCTGCATATTATCACAATTGCCTATTTGTTGCCCGCATATTAGCAGAACTGCCCACTTGTTGTTTCCTGCATATTATCACAATTGCCCATATGTCACCCGAATCTTATCACAATCGCCGGGGGGTTGCCCTCGTATTATCAGAATTACCTTTTAGTAGCCTGCATATTCTCACATTCGCCCATTTATTGCCCACATAGTGTGATGATTGCCAGTTTGCCGCCCAACAGGTCGCCAGGATTACCCTTTTTGTTGTCCTTTTGGGTGACAGACGTAGCACGTTTTTCAAAACTCGTGTTTTGCCATGATCGCGTCATGCGATGGTCGCAGCAGAGTCGCAACGTGCTTGGGGTGCCGTTAAAGAATAATGGCACCCAAAATTGCGTTCTGCCCTGTTTTGGGGTCACAAGGCAAAACCGCAGCGATTCTTTCCATGATGCCAAATGGCGAGATGACCTAAGAGTCCAAGGTTATTTAATGATAGAATTGATGCATAGCAGAATTCTATTCATCACGTTTTGGGGGCCAAATGCATATCCTGGCACAATGGTTGGCTGGTCTATACAGCAAAAAAACATCCAGCCATTACTGTTTCTGCCCGTTCTGGGCCGCCCGCAAACCATTAAAAGTTTTGTGAGCTTTTTTTTTTTTTTAGGAAGTACTTTATCTGCGCCTTTCAGTGTTCTCTGTATGAAAAGTTTACCTTTTATTTTTCATTATTATCTCTATTTTGAAGTCATCTGACTGGAAAAGCACTTGACTTCGCAGAACAAAATATTCATGAAGCATTATGCATTGCTCAAGCACCATAAATCTCTCTTCATTCACCGTTTTATCACGCGCGGTATAAATTCCCACCTTCCCCCTTTTCTTCGATATCTCACCACCATCGCCCGCCACCCCTTTCCGCAGATGCGCGGCCCCCCCGGGCTGTAATTTATAAGGCAGATACCATTTGATGGTTTTCCTAAAGTGCCTGTTTTTTCAGATGTGCTATTTTTCAGCTGCGCGCTCGGTGCCTCGCTAACCTAGTTATGCGTTTTGTGTATAAAGACTTATGCCCGGAGCTCGGCACATAATGCAGTTATAAAGTATCACCGCCGATTATTACCGTCTCTTTCCGTAGCGTCATCCCTCAGCCGAATGGGAAGCGGGATTCCATAAACAACGCTCTGACATATCACCACCCCTGCAGGAGATCCATCAGAACTTTGCTTAGGAGAGGATGACATTGTATTATTCTCTATCATAAGGACCCCTTGGTTGTCATTCGTCACTTTCCAATCACAGAACGACCGTGCGATGTATTCAGTCTGAAATGATCGGCCCCGAGCGTGCATGATGAGGGGGTCTGGAGGAGCTTTGCAGCATGGGATTACAAGTCCTAGTCTATATCTTGGAGGGGGGGGGGATTTTTTGATGATGGGCAACGTGTAGTCACCCTAGCAACCAGATGATGGGCAAAGTGTGGTCAGTGGTCACCCTAGCAACCAGATGATGGGCAAAGTGTGGTCACCCTAGCAACCAGATGATAGGCAATGTGCAGTCACTATAACAATCGGATGATGGGCAAAGTGCAGTCACTATAACAACCGGATGATGGGCAAATTGCAGTCACTATAGCAACTGGATTAAAGGCAAAGTGCAGCCCCCATAGAAACCAGATTGTAGGATTATTGCAGTCAACATAACAATCAGATAATAGGCAATGTGAAGTCAGCATAGCAATCAGATGGTAGGCAATGATAGGCAAGGTGCAGCCACCATAGCAGCCTGATGATGGACACAGTGCAGTCACCATAACAACCGGATGATGGGAAAAAAGTGCAGTCACCATGATGACAACCAGATAATGGGCACAGTGCAGCCACCATAGCAATCAGATGGTAGGCAATGTTAGGCAAAGTGCAGTCACCAAGACAACAAGATAATGGGCACAGTGCAGCCACCATAGCAATCAGATGGTAGGCAAAAATAGGCAAAGTGCAGTCACTATAGCAATCGGATGATGGACACAGTGCAGTCACCATAGCAAATGGACAAGGACAAAAGTACAGTCACCATAGCAACTGGATGATGGGCAAAGTGCAGTCACCATAACAACCAGAGGCGATTCAGTTCGCATTGTGCGCTATATAAGTATTTCATTCATTCATTCATTCAGATAATGGGCAGAGCCCAGTCACCATAGCAAACAAATGGTAGGCAATGAAAGTCAAAGTGAAGTCACCATAGCAGCCGGATGATGGGCAAAGTGCAGCCACCATAGCAAACAGATGATAGGCAAAGTGCAGCCACCATAGCAATCATATGATAGGCAATGATAGGCAAAGTGCAGTCACCATAGCAACCGGATAAGTGGAAAAGTGCAGTCACCATAACAACTGGATAAGTGGAAAAGTGCAGTCACCATGCAACCAGATGATGGGCAAAGTGCAGACACCATAACTACCAGGTGATGAGCAAAATTCAGCCATCATAGCAGCCATATGATGGGCAAAGTGCAGCCACCCATAGCAACCAAATAATGGGCAAGTGCAGTCATACACAACGCTGTATCCCGGCCTAGGTCGACAAGGTCCAGGCCTATTGCAGCACTTTACAGGGGGGCAGCACGGAAAGAGTCCCCGCCATCCTGCGCTACACTGTTAGTGTAGCACCAGTCTTATGGGGCGGACGGGGCTGAGGCAAATTAGTCTAGCGCCCCCATAAAGCAACCTCACTGCTTCCGGTATGCGGGCCGCTGGCATTCCACAACTGTGTGTGTGTGTGTGTGTGTGGGGGGGGGGGGGGAGGTGGGGGTGACGCCGCTTCTAATTTTGATTGTCCTCTCAACCTGGACCACAAATCTTCCTCACCGTGCTATGTGTTTTCTGCTGCACCATTGGCATGGTTATATGTTCTTAGTCCTCTCCATAAAATTTGTGCTTAAATTAGAACTTTAGGCAACACTTTTTTTTTTTCATTTTGGATAGAGTAAGGGGAGGTTATAACCCCTGTCAGTTTATTTTTTACCACATCCCTGTCCCATTGTAGAGATTTCCCTTCACTTACTGCCCCATAGCCAAACGAGAAGTGATAGGAAATCTATGCAAATTAAGGGAATCCATTGCCCCTCCCCCCAAGGCCCTCAGAACTAGTGTCCCCAATCGAACATTCCCCCCTCTGGGCTGACCTCAGAACACGGCTGACTGTTTTTCTGCCTTCACTGCTCCTCTCTGATCGGATCCCTCTTAGAAATATTTTTTTTTCTTCCATACCTCTCACTCCACTCTGAGTGGGGTGATCCATTCCTTGCATGCGCTGCCCATGTGCGTCTCCAGGCCCGGCAATCCAAGTGCAGCCATTCCTTTTATTGACGGAGAAAGGGAAGCAAAACATAACAAGATTACAATGTCATACCGAACAAAAGCATTTTATCTGTCTCTCATCCTTTAAAGATAACAACCCCCTCCCTCCCCCTCCATGATCATAGAAGACTGAATGACGATCACTTTTTGTTCTTTATGGCAATGCATCAAAGCTTTGTGTTTTGAAGCAAAACTATTGTCAATCGTAAGTCAGGCCAAAAAAAAGAAGAAAAACATATTTGGTATATCTCTCAGATCCATGCACATTCCCCATGGGTTATCCCTTTTAAACACAACTGATAACTTGTCATGCGATTTAACACATACAGTAGAGAAAATAATTATTTGATCCCCTGCAGATTTTGTAAGTTTGCCCACTTACAAAGAAATTAAGGGTCTATCATTTTTATTTTATTTTTTTATCATAGGTGTATTTTAAATGATAGAGACAGAATATCAACCAAAAATCCATTAAAAAAAAACCACATCAAACAAATGTGATAAAGTAATGCCGCGCACACACAACTGGACTTTTCAACGGACTAGGTCCAACGGAGCGAATCCGTTGGATATTACGATCGTGTGTGGGCTCCAGTGGAGTCCGGTCAAAAAATGTGTCCGTCTGTATGCTAGTCCGATTGATGGAAACCGGATGCTAGGGCAGCTATTGGCTACTGGCTATGAACTTCCTTATTCTAGTCCGATCGTACATCACCACGTTCAAATCCGTCAGGCTTTGGTGTGCTTGTGTGTGGCCAAGTCCGTTTTTGTTTGCAAAGTCCGTCGGAAATCTGACGAAAGTCCGTCGGGAAGACCGTCGGACCTAGTCTGAAGAAAAGTCCGGTCGTGTGTACGTGGCATAAGTTGCAGTTCAGTGAGTAAAATAATTATTTGATCCCCAAGCAAAACACGACTTAGAACTTGGTGGAGAAACCCTTGTTGGCAAGCACAGAGGTCAGACGTTTCTTGTAGTTGGTGACCAGGTTTTCACAAATCTCAGGAGGGATTTCGGTCCACTCTTCTTTACAGATCTTCTCTATATCCTTAAGGTTTCTTGGCTGTCTCTTGGCAACTCGAAGCTTCAGCTCCCTCCATAAATTTTCTCTAGGTTTAAGGTCTGGAGACTGACCGGGCCACTCCATGACCTTAATTTGCTTCCTCTTGAGCCACTCCTTTGTTGCCTTGGGTCAGTCATACTAGAAGACCCATCCACGACCCATCTTCAGTGTTCTGGCTAAGGTAAGAAGGTTCTCATCCAGGATTTTACAATACATGGCCCCTCAATGTGGCAAAGTCGGTTTGTACCTTTATCAGGTAAACACCCCAAAAGCATCATGTTTCCACCTCCGTGCTTGACTGTAGGGATGGTGGTCATAGTCACCATTTTTCTTCCCCCAAACATGGCGAGACGAGTTAATGCCAACGAGCTGAATTTTGGTCTCATCTGACTACAGCACTTTCTCCCAATCCTTCTCTGAATCATTTAGATGTTCATTGGTATGACTGTACACGTGCCTTCTTGAGGAGGGGGACTCTCCGTGGTTGGTGGAAGAAAAACTCTGACTATGACCCTAAGAACACCATCCCTACAGTCAAGCACAGAGGTGGAAACATTATGCTTTGAGGCTGTTTCTCTGCTAAAGGTACAGGCTGACTTTGCTGCAATGAGGGACCAATGGATGGGGCCATGTATTGTAAAATCTTAGATTAGAACCTTCTTCCCTCAGCCAAAACACTGAAGATGGGTCATGGATGGGTCAGGGATGGGTATTTCAGCATGACAATGACCTAAACCATACCGTCAAGGCAACAAAGAAGTGGCTCAAGAAGAAGCTCATTAAGGTCATGAGTGGATTAGCCAGTCTCCAGACCTTAATCCTATAGAAAATGTATGGCGGGAGCAGAAACTTCAAGTTACCAAGCGGCAGCCAAGAAACCTTAAGGATTTAGAGAAGATCTGTAAAGAAGAGTGGACCAAAATCCCTCCTGAGATGTGTGCAAACCTGGTCACCAACTACAAAAAAAGAAAAAAAAACTTCTTACCTCTGTGCTTGCCAACAAGGGTTTCTCCACCAAGTACCAAGTCATGTTTTGCTTGGGGATGAAATACTTATTTTACTCTCTGAACTGCAACTCAATTTATAACTTTTGTATCGTTTTTTTTTCTGGATTTTTGGTTGATATTCTGTCTCTATCATTTAAAATGCACCTATGCTAAATAATTATAGACCCTTCATTTCTGTGTAAGTGGACAAACTTAAAAAACCTGCAGGGGATCAAATAATTATTTTCCCCACTGTATCGTTCGCTTTTGCATTCCCATACAAGTCAACAGTAGGGATGAGCCGAACACCCCC
Source organism: Lithobates pipiens (assembly GCF_037356315.1). Taxonomy (NCBI): domain Eukaryota; kingdom Metazoa; phylum Chordata; class Amphibia; order Anura; family Ranidae; genus Lithobates; species Lithobates pipiens. The sequence continues at coordinate 29,179,585 of NW_027507748.1, read as the reverse complement.
CCCCCCCCCCCCCCGGTTCGGTTCGCACCAGAACCTTCGTACAAACTTTAGAACCCATGAAAGGTGTATACTGTGCTGGAGGCACACAACACCCACTAACTCCTGCAGATGCCTGTATTAGAGAACACCAGCAATAAAGGGTAGATACAGGTGTATACTGTGATGTGCTGGAGGCACACAACACCCACTAACTCCTGCAGATGGCTGTATTAGAGAACACCAGCAATAAAGGGTAGATACAGGTGTATACTGTGCTGTGCTGGAGGCACACAACACCCACTAACTCCTGCAGATGGCTGTATTAGAGAACACCAGCAATAAAGGGTAGATACAGGTGTATACTGTGCTGTGCTGGAGGCACACAACACCCACTAACTCCTGCAGATGCCTGTATTAGAGAACACCAGCAATAAAGGGTAGATACAGGTGTATACTGTGCTGTGCTGGAGGCACACAACACCCACTAACTCCTGCAGATGGCTGTATTAGAGAACACCAGCAATAAAGGGTAGATACAGGTGTATACTGTGCTGTGCTGGAGGCACACAACACCCACTAACTCCTGCAGATGCCTGTATTAGAGAACACCAGCAAAAAAGGGTAGATACAGGTGTATACTGTGCTGGAGGCACACAACACCCACTAACTCCTGCAGATGCCTGAGAAAAGAACACACTGTCCCTGCCTATCTTGCTCTTTCCCTGCACGCCAGAACACACTACACAAGGCCGCCGCGCTGGCGGCCTTATATAGTGTGGGGCGTGTACTAAACCCCCTGAGCTATAATTGGCCACAGGCATCCTGCCTGTGGCCAATTATGGCTCTCCTCGCTGCTGGCGCTGTGATTGGCCAAGCATGCGGGGTCACAGTGTATGCTTGGCCAATCATGAGCCAGCAATGCACTGCGATGGCGTAGTGCATTGTGGGCCGTTCGTGGTACACAAATTTGGTGAAAACGGTCCACAAAGTTCTGAATTTGCCGAACAGACGAACGGCCGATGCTCGAGTCGAACACCGAGCTCATCCCTAGTCAAGATAATGCAAAATCCACCTGATGCAGGTCGAATGCAGGCCTGAAGTAGTTAAACTGCAGGTCAGAAGGACTTTAACTATAGATCATATGCAGATCAGAAGAAGTCAACTGTAGATCAAATTTGGGTTAGAAGGAGGTCAACTGCATGCCTAATGAAGGTCAGAAAGAGGTTAACCACATCTTAAAGGCAGGTCAAAAAAAGGTGAACAGTGGGTCAAATGCAGGTCAGAAAGTGATAAACTGAAGGTCAATTGCAAGTCAGAAGAAAGTCAACTGTAGATTAAAATCAAGTTAGAAGGACATTGACTGCAGGTCAAATGAAGGTCAGAATGAGGAGGGGAACCCAGAAGAGACGCTAAGGAGATGATTTTTGCAATATCACTGCATAGAGCAAGTAAGCATAAACCTCCTTTTTTTTCATTTTAGGTTAAACAATTTCAGCCTTATTAAAGTGATATTAACGCCTGTGCACAAAGCAAGGTCCATAAAGGCATGGATGAGCGAGTATGGGGGTAGAGGAACTCGACTGGCCTGCACAGAGTCCTGACCTCAACCCAATAGAACACCTTTGGGATAAATTTGAGTGGAGACTGCGAGCCAGGACTTCCCGTCGAACATCAGTACCTGGCCTCACAAGTGCACTTTTGGAAGAATGGTCAAACATTCCCATAGACACACTCCTAAACCTTGTGGACGGCCTTCCCAGAAGAGTTGAAGCTGTTATAGCTGTAAAGGGTGGGCCAGCTCAATATTGAACACTACGGACTAAGGCTGGGATGCCATTAAAGTTCATGTGCATGTAAAGGCAGGTGTCCCAATACCTTTGGTAATATAGTGTAGTTAGGACAGCCCCTATAGGGGATCACGTTGGCACAATTGGTAATCGGTACATGTATCTCAATTTGTGAATCTAAGAATACAAAGTTGGAGGTGTCTCCAAGTGGATAGAGGTGTGCAGATGTTTAGCTAATAATGACTATTACATTTTATTCACAGCCTTTTGCCACCTTTCTCCTAGATATACACTGCCAGCATCTTGTAGTATGTGTGAAAACAACACTCTTCCCCAACTGATCGACATCAGTATGTTTTTTGTGAAATAAATACATTCGATGTGTAATTCAACAAAGTTGTAAGAAATGCTGATAAAACTCAAAATAACTTAGCAAAATTCTAACGATCACAGAAACGAAATAACAGGATTTAGGCCGGTGTTCTATCAGAATACCAATACCCATCAGAAAATGCAACCGAAGTGACATTCTGTCGTGGCCAGGGGCGGACTGACCAGTGGGCCACTCGGGCACTGCCCGAGGGCCCCAGGCCATTAGGGGGCCCCATCAGGGTTGACAGCCTCAGTAAAACCAGGGACAGTATGTAAAAATCTGTGTTTTTTTTACATCTGTTTCTGAAATGTCCCTTACCAACATCCTTTTGGTCTAAAAACATGTCTGTGTATACTGTGTGTACATGTATGTGTATACTGTGTGATTGTATACTGTGTGGCCCCATAATCTCTGATTGCCTGGGGTCCTCATAATCTTCTATTGCCCGTGGGCCCCATGAGTTGTCAGTCTGCCCCTGGTCGTGGCCATCTTAGTACACCTGCACTCCTTCATTTCATCTTTACCAGTAAACTGAACTTATATAGTAAAATACAGGATTTGGAAGTCGGAGCAGTGGATGGTGTCAGTAGGGCAGTGGATGGTGTCAGTAGGGCAGTGGACGGTGTCAGTAGGGCAGTGGATGGTGTCAGTAGGGTAGTGGACGGTGTCAGTAGGGTAGTGGACGGTGTCAGTAGGGTAGTGGACAGTGTCAGTAGAGCAGTGGATGGTGTCAGTTGAGCAGTGGACGGTGTCAGTGGGGCAGTGGATGCTGTCAGTAGAGCAGAGGATGGTGTCATTAGAGCAGTGGATGGTGTCAGTAGAGCGATTGGTACAGATCACTTACTGTGTTCATTCATTCATCCATCCTGAAATATCCCCAGCAGCAGCCGGTGGGAGAGGAGGGAAGCTGGCAGCACTAAAGGGGAGAGACAGGGGGCTCCAGGAAGCAAAGGGAATCGGTATGAGGGTGTGCCCAGGCACATCCGGCGCACAATGTGCGCACGCCTATGGTTCACATCTATGCATGTCGGGAATGCGTGCAAAATCACATGCTTTCCTAACACGCACAGAAGCACACTGCCCTTTAGAAGATGCCCGCCGTCAATGCCATTGTTAATGGCACCCTCATGCATCTGTGCAGTGTGCATACTTTTGCTCTGGCCAATGTATACGGTGCCAAGGCACTGTGTGATTCAGTACAAAGAGTCAGGGACTTCTTTTCCATGGTTCTCAGGTGTAGGGCAGCCCATTGGAATGAATGGGCTTCCCTACTCAGGCTGTGCGGGAACATGCAAAAAAACAAAACAAAAAAGAAACAACCCTGTGCTTCTCAGGATCCTTCTGCTCCTTCCCTGTCCAATCAGCAGGCTGAAGATATGCTTTGACCAATCTATGCTGTTGCTACAGTTGAGATCGGAGACCAGGCTGCACTGTCTGGCACCTTTCCCTATATCACAAGACTGACTGAACAGAGTAAGAAATCCTCTGAGAGGTGGAACAATCCCACATATTACCAAAAGTATTGGGACACCTGCCTTTACACGCACATGAACTTTAATGACATCCCTGTCTTAGTCCGTAATGTTCAATATTGAGTTGGCCCACCCTTTGCAGCTATAACAGCTTCAACTCTTCTGGGAAGGCCGTACACAAGGTTTAGGAGTGTGTCTATGGGAATGTTTGACCATTCTTCCAGAAGAACATTTGTGAGGTCAGACACTGATGTTGGATGAGAAGGCCTGGCTCACAGTCTCCGCTCTAATTTATCCCAAAGGTGTTCTATCGGATTGAGGCCAGGACTGCGCAGGCCAGTCAGGTTCCTCCACCCCAAACTCGCTCATCCATGTCTTTATGGACGGCCTTCCTAGAAGAGTTGAAGCTGTTATAGTTGCAAAGGGTGGGCCGACTCAATATTGAACCCTACAGACTAAGACTTGGATGCCGTTAAAGTTCATGTGAGTGTAAAGGCAGGCGTCCCAATACTTTTGACAGTATATAGTATGTATTTCATCAATATACTTAGCGATTTGGCCGGAGTTCAGCTGAAAAGTTCACCTTAGTCAATAATATTCATAAATTGTATTGTTCTCAATATGAAGACTCAGATAAAGCAACAGGTCTAGAACATCGAGTCTGAACCAGAACATTTTAATTCTAGGTTCATCTCCGCTACAATTCCAATTAAAATGTTTCCCTAATTGAAGTGAAAACATGACCCAGGTTAATCATAAAGCTTACTATTAAATTAATTTAATTACAAATTGATTAAAACGCCTTATATAACAGCAAGTGTATTCCCAGTATAAGATCAGATATGGAGTATTTTTACCTGTGCTGGATTTCAGCCCCCCCTCTTCGGATATCCTCTCGGCATGTTTATTTTTTGTTTTCCTCTATACTATTTTTTCGGATGTCTTTTGGCCAGTCACATGATGCATAGGAATCCCTTTCACCTCGTGGGCGGTCCTTAAAGATGTGAAGAGCGTAGATGACTTGATGATATCAGTGATGTTCTCTGTATCATTGTACTGGGAGTTTTTGGGCTGCTTCCCCACTTGGTCACAGCCTGCCAACTAATTTGGAGGAGGTCTTTAGGAAGTTGCCGGCTCTTCTGGGTTCAGCCGGCTGCTCTTTTCCGATGATGTGCCACTAGGCCCGCTTTCCTCCTCCTCCTTCCTGAATGAACGACCGCTGGGTCGATTCACTAAGAGTCAAATAAAGGCTAATCCTTTGCCGGATTGGAACATCACAAGGGGCAGGGTCTCCAGATGATGTCACCGGATGTTTTTTTTATTTTTAGCGGGCAGCGGCAGCGGACAAAAAAGCATCATTGAAGAGAGAAGAGGGAGAACAAACACCAGAGGGAGAATACAGCGGAGGGAGAAGAAACCACTGGAGAGACAATAGGGAGAAGAAATCACCGGAGGGAAAATACAGCGGAGGGAGAAGAAACCATCGGAGAGACACTAGGGAAAAGAAACAATGGAGGGAGAAGAAACCACTGAAGAGATAATAGGGAGAAGAACACCGGAGGGAGAAGAAACACCGGGGGGAGAAGAAACCACTGGAGAGACAATAGGGAAAAGAAACATCGGAGGGAGAAGAAACCACTGGAGAGACAATAGGGAAATGAAACATCGGAGGGAGAAGAAACCACCAGAGAGACAATAGGGAGAAGAAACACCGGAGGGAAATGAAACCACTGGAGAGACAATAGGTAGAAGAAACACCGGAGGGAAATGAAACCACTGGAGAGACAATAGGGAAATGAAACATCGGAGGGAGAAGAAACCACCAGAGAGACAATAGGGAGAAGAAACACCGGAGGGAAATGAAACCACTGGAGAGGCAATAGGTAGAAGAAACACCGAAGGGAAATGTAACCACCGGAGAGACATTAGGGAGAAGAAACACTGGAGGGAAATGAAACCACCGGAGAGACAATAGGTAGAAGAAACACCGGAGGGAAATGAAACCACCGGAGAGACAATAGGTAGAAGAAACACCGGAGGGAAATGAAACCACCAGAGAGACAATAAGGAGAAGAAACACCGGAGGGAAATGAAACCACTGGAGAGACAATAGGTAGAAGAAACACCGAAGGGAAATGAAACCACCGGAGAGACATTAGGGAGAAGAAACACCGGAGGGAAATGAAACCACCGGAGAGACAATAGGGAGAAGAAACACCGGAGGGAAATGAAACCACCGGAGAGACAATAGGGAGAAGAAACACCGGAGGGAAATGAAACCACAGGAGAGACAATAGGGAGAAGAAACACTGGAGGGAAATGAAACCACTGGAGAGACAATAGGTAGAAGAAACACCGGAGGGAAATGAAACCACCGGAGAGACAATAGGGAGAAGAAACACCGGAGGGAAATGAAACCACCGGAGAGACAATAGGGAGAAGAAACACCGGAGGGAAATGAAACCACAGGAGAGACAATAGGGAGAAGAAACACTGGAGGGAAATGAAACCACTGGAGAGACAATAGGGAGAAGAAACACCGGAGGGAGAAAACACAATTTTTAGGACTCGTCAAAAACAGTGTCTTGTGTTTTTGTAACACTAGACTTCCTTTTTTTTTGTTTTTGGTGAATGGGTAGGGGTACAGGGTACCCCATACTCATTCACATGGGGGAGCGGGATATGGGGGTCCCCTTGTTAAAGGGGGCTTACAGATTCTGATAAGCGCCCCCCCCCCCCAAAGACCCCCACAACCACAGCCCAGGGTTGTCAGGAAGAGGCCCTTGTCCCCATCAACATGGTGACAAGGTGCTTTGGGGCGGGGGGGCAGAGCCACCCACCCCCCCATGGTGAGGGCTTAGTGGCCTGGTATGGTTTAGGAGGGGGAGGATGCATGCTCGGATAAGCATCTGGTATGTTTTTTTTTTTTTTTTTTGGGGGGGGACCCATCGCTGTTTTTATTTCATAGTGTTTAATAGTCTGCTTTTTTGAGTCATCGGTTTTTAAGGACCCGGCGGTCAGCTACCTGGGCCTGCTCCTTAGCAACCAGCTATTTATCAGAATGTTGTTGTTTTTTCAGTAAATACAGCATAATTGTGTTGTTGTTTTTTGTTTTGTTTTTTGGGACTTGGTTTACTGCATGCAATAATGTATGCAAATGGGCAATATATCTATCGCATGCAATAAAACTTTGTGAATTGACCCCTATGCCTCCTGGGATATGTGACATACATATCCTAGGAGGCACCACGGGCAAAGTCCCTCTCCTAGACGAGTGACATGCGTGGTGGGGCAGGCCAGAGGTTTCTCTTTAAAAAAAAAGTACAGTGGAGAAGGGGTGGAGAAGAGGCAACTTTCAATTGAGGGTGAAGATCCACTTTAAGAAAAGTTGTTAACCATTGAGCCTTGTCCTGGCATGCTTCTCAAAAATGGTGCCAGCCTAGGTAGAGCTTCATTCTACTGGCATGCCCATACCATTCTTGGCTGCTCTATAGAACTGATGTGTCTTCCAAGGTCATCTCCTCCACCCTTCCTCCACTTCACACGCCCAGCAATAGCTGGCTTCAAGGTCGCCTGCTGCCTCCATTCGTCCTCCATGGAGTTTTTTCGGTTTGCCCGGTACAGTTAATTACACTAAAACCCGTGCAAATGATATTACTTTGGTCCGTCTCTTGATGGATATCTCAGGGCTGTCCTCACAAGGCGATGTTAATGGTATTTTTTATTAACTGATGACCTGTTGACTGGTATTAGAATATAGATTGCCTCCGCAAATCGGGTCAGTGTATGGAAGAAATAATTAAAGAGCAATTACTTTGGCAGCCTCCTTGGCTTTTAATCAGGCTGAGATTTCTCTCTGTGGTCACTGAGACGGCGGGCGAGGACAGACCTCCCAATGGGGACAGACCATGAGAATGAAAAAAAAAAAAAAGAAAATGGACAAAGGTTCCCGCATCATCCCAAAAAATAAAAATACAAGAAAATTAGGTTGAAATTCCATTTTAACCATTTGATCTCCAGAAGATTTACCCCCCCCCCCCCCCCCCCCCTTCATGGCCAGACCATTTTTTGCTATACTGCGTTTCATGGAATGCTGTACTCAAGTTATGTCCTTTTTTTTAACCCACAAATAGGGTTTTCTTTTGATCACCTCTACTTTTTTTTTTTTTTTATTTACTATAAACATAAAAAAAAAGACTGAAAATTTTGAAAAAAAAAGCTATATTTTTTTATTTTCTGCTATAAAACTTATCCAATAAATAAAAAATAAATAAATAAATAAAATTACTTTATCAATTTGAGCCAATACTTATTCTGCTACATATTTTTCCTTAAAAAACAAATAAATAAATCTCAGTAAGCGTGTATTAATTGGTTTGTGCAAAAGTTATGGCAATATTTTTTACTTTCTGCTATAAAAAACATATCCAATAAATAATGAAAAAATTAAAATAAAATGGCTTCATCAATTTGAGCCAATACTTATTCTGCTACATATTTTTCCTTAAAAAATAAATAAATAAATCTCAGTAAGCGTGTATTAATTGGTTTGTGCAAAAGTTATGGCAATATTTTTTACTTTCTGCTATAAAACATATCCAATAAATAATAAAAAAATAAAAATAAAATGGCTTCATCAATTTGAGCCAATACTTATTCTGCTACATATTTTTCCTTAAAAAAAAAAATAAAATAAAAAAATCTCAATAAGTGTATATTGATTGGTTTGCACAAAAGTTATGGCAATATTTTTTACTTTCTCATATAAAACATATCCAATAAATAATAAAAAAAATAAAAATAATCAAAATACTTTTCAATCAATTTGAGCCAATACGTATTCTGCTACATATTTTTCTTAAAAAAAAAAAAAAAAACTCAATAAGCGTATATTGATTGGTTTGCGTAAAAGTTATAGCATCTACATACTATGGAATATTTTATTTATTATTATTATTATTATTATTTCTGTTTTTACTAGTAATGGCGGCAATCAGCGACTTATAGCGGGACAACTGTCCCTGATTTCGAGGGACTCTCCCTGATTTGGAGAAATGTCCCTCTGCCCCTCATTTCTCCTCATTTGTCCCTCAGTTTGGTCTGATCTATATAGTTGTGTTTAAAATGCATGGGGGCGTGTCCTATCCCTACATTTGTTTGCTAGTAGGTGTCCCTCATTCCCATCTCAAAATGTCGGGAGGTGTGGGAATGCACTATTACGGTGGACATTTTCAAACTAACTGACGCGTTTGACAATTTTTTGGGGGAGAATCAGTGACACTAATATAGTGATCAGTGCTAAAAATATGCACTGTCACTGTACTAATGACACTGTCTGGGAAGGGGTTAACATCAGGGGGCGATTAAAGGGTTAAATGCGTTCCTAGCCTGTGTGTTCATTTTTATTATTACATTTTTTACTTTTTTTTTTACTAGTAATAGCAGTGATCAGCGATTTTTTTTTTGCAGGACTGCAACAGATCGGACACTTTTGACACTTTTTTGGGACCAGTAACAGCGATCAGAGCTAAAAATAACCACTGATTACTGTATAAATGTCACTGGCAGAAAAGGGGTTAATACTAGGGGGCGATCAAGGCCATAAATGTGTTTCCTAGAGAGGTGTTTCTAACTGTGGGGGCGGGGGGGACTATCTGGAGGAGGAGAGAGAACGCTGTTCCTGATCGCTAGGAACAGCAGATCTCTCTCTCCTCCCCTGTCAGAACGTGGGGATCTGTCTGTTTACATTGACTGATCCCCGCTCTGGCTCTCCGTGGATCGATCGCGGGTGGCCGGCGGACATCGCGGCTTCCGGGCCATGTGCATCGGCTCCTGCTGTGGCCATTAAACGGACTGACGTTCCGGTACGGCGATTCGCGCAGCCGAGCCAACCTGACACGGTATAACCGGTCGGCAAGTGGTTAAGCAGAAAAATGAAAGCTCCCAAAAGGCTCATTTACATTATTCTTCGACTTTAACACATGTTAAAGCGCCTACCGCTTCAACATGCATTTTCTTTACATGTTTTTTGATGCTTCGGTGATGCTTTAAAAAGCTTGCAGACGGTATACTGTACTTCTAGAGCTGATCACTCTATTGGTGTCACTGGTCCCCAAAAAAGTTTCCGCCGCAATGTCGCAGTCCTGCGATAAGTCGCTTTTTTGCCGCCAATACTGGTAAAAAAATAAATAAACAAAAAAAAATTCCATAAATCTATCCCATAGTTTGTAGATGCTATCAATTTTGCGCAAACCAATCAACAAAGGCTTATTGGGATTTTTCTTTTACCAAAAACGTGTAGCAGAATATATATTGGCCTAAATTGTTTGCGACTTTGACGTGACTTCCAGCAATGGCTATGTAACTTTGAGGTCTATAGACCCCTGTTCAGCAGATCCCTAGCTCATTAGTATCCCTGTTCAGCAGATCCCTAGCTCATTAGTATCCCTGTTCAGCAGATCCCCAGCTCATTAGTGCCCCTGTTCAGCAGATCCCCAGCTCATTAGTACCCCTGTTCAGCAGATCCCCAGCTCATTAGTGCCCCTGTTCAGCAGATCCCCAGCTCATTAGTGCCACTGTTCAGCAGATCCCCAGCTCATTAGTGCCACTGTTCAGCAGATCCCCAGCTCATTAGTGCCACTGTTCAGCAGATCCCCAGCTCATTAGTACCCCTGTTCAGCAGATCCCCAGCTCATTAGTGCCCCTGTTCAGCAGATCCCCAGCTCATTAGTACCCCTGTTCAGCAGATCATCAGCTCATTATTGCCCCTGTTCAGCAGATCCCCAGCTCGTTAGTGCCCCTGTTGAGCAGATCTCAGCTCATTAGTGCCACTGTTCAGCAGATCCCCAGCTCATTAGTACCCCTGTTCAGCAGATCCTCAGCTCATTATTGCCCCTGTTCAGCAGATCCCCAGCTCGTTAGTGCCCCTGTTCAGCAGATCCCCAGCTCATTAGTGCCACTGTTCAGCAGATCCCCAACTCATTAGTACCCCTGTTCAGCAGATCTCAGCTCATTAGTGCCCCTGTTCAGCAGATCCCCAACTCATTAGTACCCCTGTTCAGCAGATCTCAGCTCATTAGTGCCCCTGTTCAGCAGATCTCAGCTCATTAGTGCCCCTGTTCAGCAGATCCCCAACTCATTAGTACCCCTGTTCAGCAGATCTCAGCTCATTAGTGCCCCTGTTCAGCAGATCCTCAGCTCGTTAGTGCCCCTGTTCAGCAGATCTCAGCTCATTAGTGCCCCTGTTCAGCAGATCCTCAGCTCGTTAGTGCCCCTGTTCAGCAGATCTCAGCTCATTAGTGCCCCTGTTCAGCAGATCCCCAGCTCATTAGTGCCACTGTTCAGCAGATCCCCAGCTCATTAGTACCCCTGTTCAGCAGATCCCCAGCTCATTAGTACCCCTGTTCAGCAGATCCCCAGCTCATTAGTGCCCCTGTTCAGCAGATCCCCAGCTCATTAGTACCCCTGTTCAGCAGATCCTCAGCTCATTATTGCCCCTGTTCAGCAGATCCCCAGCTCGTTAGTGCCCCTGTTCAGCAGATCTCAGCTCATTAGTGCCACTGTTCAGCAGATCCCCAGCTCATTAGTACCCCTGTTCAGCAGATCCTCAGCTCATTATTACCCCTGTTCAGCAGATCCCCAGCTCGTTAGTGCCCCTGTTCAGCAGATCCCCAGCTCATTAGTGCCACTGTTCAGCAGATCCCCAACTCATTAGTACCCCTGTTCAGCAGATCTCAGCTCATTAGTGCCCCTGTTCAGCAGATCCTCAGCTCGTTAGTGCCCCTGTTCAGCAGATCTCAGCTCATTAGTGCCCCTGTTCAGCAGATCCCCAGCTCATCAGTACCCGTGTCCAGCAGATCCTTAGCTCATTAGTATCCCTGTCTAGCAGATCCCCAGCTCATTAGTATCCATGTTCAGCAAATCCTCAGCTCATTAGTCCCCCTGTTCAGATTTTCAGCAGATCCCCAGCTTATTAGTACCCCTGAAGAGAAGAATAGATTGGTTGCACACTTGAATCCAAAAGATGCTGGAGAAATGTCTTTATTGTCATAAGCCAGACAAAATTGCAATGATGATCAGTTGACGCGTTTCACATGAAAAGAGCCGTGCTTGTTCTTGGTATGGGCAAGAATGGGAGTGAAAATGATTCATTTTCCTTGTTGACCCTTGCCCCGCCGCTGCCTCCTTGGTCGCATTCCACGATGCAACATTCTGCATTTGTCAAAAGAGGACTGTGTGCTCCTAAACCTTGTGGATGGCCTTCCCAGAAGAGTTGTAGCCGTTATAGCTGCAAAGGGTGGGCCAACTCAATATTGAACCCTACGGACCAAGACTGGGATGATGCCATTAAAGTTCATGTGCGTGTAAAGACAGGTGTCACAATACTTTTGACAATATAGTGTTTATAGGATTGGGAACGCATTTTTGTAAGCCATCAACTCCACTTAAAAAAAACAAAAAAACGATTTCTGAAAAACCTCCTTTAGTGTTTTCTAGCGCCAATCTTTTTAATTCACCCCAGGCCTCGTTCTTAATCTAATCTAGTAATTAATACTTATTCTTATTATCTAATTAAACCGCCATCACCAGACAAAGAAAACAACAACAGGGCAACAATCCAAGTCCTCAATTAACCTGCATGTGACTGGCGTCTTTTTATTTTTATTTATTTTTTGTTCCTTTTTTTCAATAAATACCATTACTAAACATTTTGTGAAGTATTTGTTTGCCTTGGGAAGACTAATTGTCACAATTTTATAATGGGGACTCTAATTTGTTGTACGCAGATGGCATTGAAAAGAAATAATGCGCAGCAAATGACATCGTGCTTGCCCGTCTGTAAAACACCGGCATGTACTGTAAAGATACAATGTATACAGGATTGCCCCCAAAGTAACACTTACGGTGGTTGTAAGTCTCTGAAATGAAAAATGAACAAAGCATACCCCTTCTATGTGTGTACTAGCTTCAATCCAAAGCACCGGTTGTCATTCATTTCCGGCTCCTCTCTCCTCCCTCTGCTATCTGCATAAGCCATTTCTTACAGTCTATGCCGACACCAGAAAATCCCGCCCACCCTCCAGCACACAGCAGGTGATTGACAGCCTCAGCCGTGGTTGTTTCCTTATGAGACTGTGTAAATGGGGGTTTGTCTATTCCCTCTACTCAGGTCTCAGATTACACTCAGCTCATGTTTAAAGTGGTTGTAAACCTCTGAAGTTAAAAATTAATAAAGCATACCCCTTCTATAGTGTGTACTAGCTTCAATCCAAAGTGCTGGGTGTCATTTCCGTCTCCTCTCTCTGCTATCTGCATAAATAATTTCTTACAGTCTATGCCAACACCAGAAGATCCCACACACCCTCCAGCACACAGCAGGTGGTTGACAGCCTCAGCTGTGGTTGTTTCCTTATGAGACTGTGTAAATGGGGGTTTGTCTATTCCCTCTACTCAGGTCTCAGATTACACTCAGCTCATGTTTACAGTGGTTGTAAACCTCTGAAATTAAAAATTAATAAAGCATACCCTTCTATAGTGTGTACTAGCTTCAATCCAAAGCACCGGTGTCATTCATTTCCGGCTCCTCTTTCCTCCCTCTGATATCTGCATAAGCCATTTCTTACAGTCTATGCCGACAGCAGAAAATCCCGCCCACCCTCCAGCACACAGCAGGTGATTGACAGCCTCAGCCGTGGTTGTTTCCTTATGAGACTGTAAATGGGGGTTTGTCATTTCCCTCTACTCAGGTCTCAGATTACACTCAGCTCATGTTTAAAGTAGTTGTAAACCTCTGAAGTTAAAAATTAATAAAGCATACCCCTTCTATAGTGTGTACTCGACTCAATCCAAAGCACCGGGTGTCATTTCCGTCTCCTCTCTCATCCCTCTGCTATCTGCATAAGTAATTTCTTACAGTCTATGCCGACACCAGAAGATCCCACACACCCTCCAGCACACAGCAGGTGGTTGACAGCCTCAGCTGTGGTTGTTTCCTTATGAGACTGTGTAAATGGTGGTTTGTCCATTCCCTCTACTCAGGTCTCAGATTACACTCAGCTCATGTTTACAGTGGTTGTAAACCTCTGAAATTAAAAATTAAGCATACCCTTCTATAGTGTGTACTAACTTCAATCCAAAGCACCGGGTGTCATTTCCATCTCCTCTCTCTGATATCTGCATAAGTAATTTCTTACAGTCTATGCCGACACCAGAAAATCCCACCCCCCCCTCCAGCATACAGCAGGTAGTTGACAGCCTCAGCCGTGGTTGTTTCCTTATGAGGCTGTATAAATGGGGGTTTGTCCTTTCCCTCTACTCAGGTCTCAGGCCGCGTACACACGCGGGGACTGTTCGCCCAACTTTGTCCGTCAAACAGTTTCGGCAAACAGTCCGCTCAAAATTAGCATGGACGGACATGCCTACACACGACGAACGAACAGTTTGCTGAAACCGTGCGCGATGACGTGAACGGCACGTACGACGGGACGAAAAATACGACGTCCTATACACTGCATTATAACTTTCGGCGTGTAAATCCTTTCTGAGCATGCGCGGAACTTAGTTTGACGAACAAGCCTACACACGGGCGGACTGTTCGCTCAAACAAGGTTTCAGCGGACAGTTTTACGGAATTTCCGAAAAACCTTGTTCGTCAAACTGTCCGCTGAAACTGTCCGCTGAAAGCCCACACACGAGCGGACTGTCCGCCCAAACACTGTTCAGCGGACAAAGTTGGGCGAACAGTCCGCGCGTGTGTACGCGGCCTCAGATTACACTCAGCTCATGTTTACAGTGGTTGTAACCTCTGAAGTTAAAAATGAATAAAGCATACCCTTCTATTGTGTGTACTTGCCTCAATCCAAAACACCGGGTGTCATTTCCGTCTCCTTTCTCCTCCCTCTGCTATCTGCATAAGTCGCTTCTTACAGTTTATGCCGACACCAGAAAATCCCACCTACCCTCCAGCACACAGCAGGTGATTGAAAGCCTCAGCTGTGGTTGTTTCCTTATAAGAATGTGTAAATGGAGGTTTGTCCATTCCCTCTACTCAGGTCTCAGATTACACTCAGCTCCTGTTTACAGTGGTTGTAAACCTCTGAAATTAAAAATGAATAAAGCACACCCCTTCTATAGTGTGTACTAACTTCAATCAAAAGCCCCAGGTGTCATTTCCTTCTCCTCTCTCTTCCCTCTGCTATCTGCATAAGTCACTTCTTACAGTCTATGCCGACACCAGAAAATCCCACACCCCTTCCAGCACACAGCAGGTGATTAGCAGTCTCAGCCGTGGTCATTTCCTTATCGGGGTGGTTGTTTCCCGACCGTAGATGAGGGTGTGTCCATTCCTTCTGCTCAGGTCTCAGATTACACTCAGCTCTCTGTTGTACGCTGTGCAATCTGTGACATTAAATCGCAGCCTCCTGAAATTTAGAAATGAGGTGTAACATGTGCTTTAGGAGGCTTTAGAGAAGAAATGGTTGCAGATAAACAGGTATGACTTACCGTATATCACCCCACAGGGTACATGGAAGGGTTTACAACCACTTTAATGCACAGGGAGATTATATAATAGTGATCAGCTGGAAAAGCAAACTCTTTTTAGAATTCATTATCTTCAAGAACATTACACATTATTGAGAAACTTTCCAATCTGTAAGAAAACGTGAGATGGCAATCTTGTTATAATTGGAAACGTAAGTGGGAAACAATTAACACGTTTCGGGCACCTTTGCTACATTAATATCAGGTGTGAAAATATCACCATTCACCTTTCCATTGCTCCTGCCGTCCCCCGAGACCTGCGTTGGAATGAGCAGCTTTCCATGATTTTCAACGAAGCTGCCTGCAGATGGAGGACCCTGTTAGTCTACACTATACCCGTACAAAACATTTTGTGACGTATTTGCCTTGGAAAGACTAAGACCGCGTACACACGGGCGGACTGTTCGCCCAACCTTGTCCGCTGAACAGTGTTTGGGCGGACAGTCCGCTCGTGTGTGGGCTTTCAGCGGACAGTTTCAGCGGACAGTTGGACGGACAAAGTCTTTCGGAAATTCCGAAAAACTGTCCGCTGAAACTGTGTTTGAGCGGACAGTCCGCCCGTGTGTGGGCTTGTCCGCTGTACTTTCGAAATGAGCGGACTGTTCCCGCTCGGAAAGTCCGCCCATTTCGAGCGCGTGTACAGGTAGGCGGGGCCCGCGAAGGAGACGTCGCGGGCTCCGCCGCCTGGAATGGGCTTAAAGGGGAACCCCAACGCCGAAAAAAATCGGCGTGGGGGTTCCCCCCAAGTCCACACCAGACCCTTGTCCGAGCACGCTACCCGGCCGGCCAGGAAAGGGGGGCGAGCGAGCGCGCCCCCCCTCCTGAGCCGTACCAGGCCGCGTGCCCTCAACATGGGGGGTGCCTTGGGGAAGGGGGGGCCGCGCGGCCCCCCCACCCCAAAGCACCTTGTCCCCATGTTGATGAGGACAAGGGCCTCTTCCCGACAACCCTGGCCGTTGGTTGTCGGGGTCTGCGGGCGGGGGGCTTATCGGAATCCGGGAGCCCCCTTTAAGAAGGGGGCCCCCGGATACCGGCCCCCCACCCTATGTGAATGAGTATGGGGTACAATGTACCCCTACCCATTCACCTGTGAACTAAAGTACAATAAAAAACACAACACAGAGAAAAAATATTTTATTGCACAGCTCCGGGGGTCTTCTCGCCGGACTCCTCCGCTATGTGTGTGTAGCTCTTTTGCTAGCGGAGGAGTCCGGCTTTCTTCCTCCCCGCCGCCGGCCTCTTCTCCCGACTTCGGGGGTCTTGTCCCCCTCTTCGGTTCTTCTGCCGGGCCACCGCGCCTGGTCCGGTGGCCCGGTCTTCTGTCGCCGTCTTCCGTTCTTCTGTCGCCGCCTTCGGTTCTTCTGCCGGGCCACCGCGCCTTCTTGTAGCTCTTTTACAGGCGGTGGCCCGGTCTTCTGTCGCCGCTGTCGTCGCCGCCGCCGCCGCCGCCTTCCGTTCTTGTTCTTCTTCTTGTTCTTCTTCTTCTTCTCCTGGAGATGTTGACTCGACGATCTCTCCGGCCGGAATGCCAGAGCCGCGCTGTGCGGTCACTTATATAGTGACAATGGGGCGGTGTCACATGGTATATGTCACATGGGTTGGTCACATGGTGACCCCGCCCCCTTACGATGTCATAGTCCCCATGTGACATCAACCCATGTGACCAACCCATGTGACATATACCATGTGACACCGCCCCATTGTCACTATATAAGTGGCAGCGGAGCGTGTCCCTGGCATTCCGGCCGGAGAGATCGTCGAGTCAACATCTCCAGGAGAAGAAGAAGAAGAACAAGAAGAAGAACAAGAACGGAAGGCGGCGGCGGCGGCGGCGACGACAGCGGCGACAGAAGACCGGGCCACCGCCTGTAAAAGAGCTACAAGAAGGCGCGGTGGCCCGGCAGAAGAACCGAAGGCGGCGACAGAAGAACGGAAGACGGCGACAGAAGACCGGGCCACCGGACCAGGCGCGGTGGCCCGGCAGAAGAACCGAAGAGGGGGACAAGACCCCCGAAGTCGGGAGAAGAGGCCGGCGGCGGGGAGGAAGAAAGCCGGACTCCTCCGCTAGCAAAAGAGCTACACACACATAGCGGAGGAGTCCGGCGAGAAGACCCCCGAAGACCCCCGGAGCTGTGCAATAAAATATTTTTTCTCTGTGTTGTGTTTTTTATTGTACTTTAGTTCACAGGTGAATGGGTAGGGGTACATTGTACCCCATACTCATTCACATAGGGTGGGGGGCCGGTATCCGGGGGCCCCCTTCTTAAAGGGGGCTCCCGGATTCCGATAAGCCCCCCGCCCGCAGACCCCGACAACCAACGGTCAGGGTTGTCGGGAAGAGGCCCTTGTCCTCATCAACATGGGGACAAGGTGCTTTGGGGTGGGGGGGCCGCGCGGCCCCCCCTTCCCCAAGGCACCCCCCATGTTGAGGGCACGCGGCCTGGTACGGCTCAGGAGGGGGGGCGCGCTCGCTCGCCCCCCTTTCCTGGCCGGCCGGGTAGCGTGCTCGGACAAGGGTCTGGTGTGGACTTGGGGGGAACCCCCACGCCGATTTTTTTCGGCGTTGGGGTTCCCCTTTAAGCCCATTCCAGGCGGCGGAGCCCGCGACGTCTCCTTCGCGGGCCCCGCCTACCTGTACACGCGCTCGAAATGGGCGGATTTGCCTCCGCCTTACGTGGGCGAGTCCGTTCATTTTTAAAAGTTGAGCGAACTGTTTGCCCAACCTTGTTCGTCAAACAGTCCGCTCGTGTGTGGGCAAGTCCGCTCATGCAAATTTTGAGCGGACTGTTTGATGAAACTGTTTGCCGAACAAGGTTGGGCGAACAGTCCGCCCGTGTGTACGCGGCCTTACTGTCATCATTTCTCACTGTTGACACCAATTTGTCACATGCACATGGGATTGAAAATAAAGAATATATCTTTGCCGCTTTGAAGACACAATCCTATACTGTAAATAAACAATGTATACATTATGGTCCCAAAATATAGTCTATAGGGGTCTCCAAGGAAGAATTCTTCCCCGTCAGTGGGAGGAATTCCCCCCATTGTTGGTGTTAGTTGGAGGAACTCCCCCCCCCCATTGTTGGTGTTAGTTGGAGGAATTCCCCCCCCCATTGTTGGTGTTAGTTGGAGGAATTCCCCCCCCCCCCATTGTTGGTGTTAGTTGGAGGAATTCCCCCCCCCATTGTTGGTGTTAGTTGGAGGAATTCCCCCCCCCCATTGTTGATGTTAGTTGGAGGAATTTCTCCCCATTGTTGGTGTTAGTTGGAGGAATTTCCCCCATTGTTGGTGTTAGTTGGAGGAATACCCCCCCCCCCCCCATTGTTGGTGTTAGTTGGAGGAATTCCCCCCCATTGTTGATGTTAGTTGTGTTAATTGGAGGAATTTCCCCCATTGTTGGTGAAAGTTGGAGGAATCCCCCCCCCCCCATTGTTGATGTTAGTTGGAGGAATTTCCCCCATTGTTGGTGTTAGTTGAAGGAAACCCCCCCCATCATTGGTGTCGGTGGAAGGAATTCTGTCCCATCGTTGGTATCGGTAGGAGAAATAGTGCCCCATTGTTGTGACAGTGGAAGGAATTCTGTCCTATCATTGGTGTCAGTGGAAATAATTATGCCCCATCGCTGGTGTCAGTGGGAGGAATAGTGCCCTGACGTTGGTGTCAGTGGGAGTTATAGATGGAAGGAAATGTGCCCATTCATTGGGAGGAATTGTGCCTTTTTGATGGTGTCAGTAGGTGGAATAATGCTCCCATTGTTTGTGTCAGCCTCAGGACTTATGCCCCATTGTTGATGTCAGTGGAGGGAATAGTGCCCCGATGTTGGTGTCATTGGGAGGAACTGTGCCCCATCATTGGTGTCTGTGGAAGGTATAGATGGAAGGAAAAGTGTTTATTCATTGGGAGGAATTGTGCCTTTTTGATGGTGTCGGAAGGTGGAATAATGCCCGCGTTGTTGGTGTCATCCACAGGAGTTATGCCCCATTGTTGGTATCAGCCAAACATACAAAGTATACACGGGTCTTGCCACTTACACAAATGTGTTTGCAAATGCGTGCTAACTAAACCCCTATTTTTAACGCAGACTGTTGGACAGGTTAATTGGGTTGGTCAGCAGACTGGTTGGTGAGTTGAGCTATGGAATGTTCTCTGGTTTTGTCTTCCATTGTTGGGGTCAGCCACAGGAATTATGCCCAATGGTTGGTGTCAGTGGATGGAATAGTACCCCATTGGTGGTGTCAGTGAGAGGAATTATGCCCCATCATTGGTGTCTGTGGAAGGCATAGATGGAAGGAATAGTGTCCGTTCATTGGGAGAAATTGTGCCTTTTTGATGGTGTTAGTAGGTGGAATAATGCTCCCATTGTTGGTGTCAGCCATAGGAGTTATGCCCAATGGTTGGCGACAGTGATTGAATAGTGCCACATTGTTGGTGTCAGTGGGAGTAATTGGGCCCCGTCATTGGTATCTGTGGGAGGTATAGATGGAACGAAAAATGTCAATTCATTGGGAGGAATTGTGCCTTTTTGATGGTGTCAGTAGGTGTAATAATGCCCCCATTGTTGGTGTCAGCCACAGGAGTTATGCCCCATTGTTGATGTCAGCCACAGGAGTGATGCCCCATTGTTGATATCAGCCACAGGAGTGATGCCCCATTGTTGATGTCAGCCACAGGAGTTATGCCCCATTGTTGATGTCATCCACAGGAGCTTTGCCCCATTGTTGGCATCAGCCACAGGAGTTATGCCCAATGGTTGGCGACAGTTATTGAATAGTGCTCCATTGTTGTTGTCAGTGGGAGGAATTGTGCCCCATCATTGGTATCTGTGGGAGGAATAGTGTCCCATCATTGGTGTCTGTGGGAGGTAGGGTATATAGGGTATAGATGGAAGGAATAGTGTCCATTCATTGGGAGGAATTGTGCCTTTTTAATGGTGTCAGTAGGTGGAATAATGCCCCCATTGTTAGTGTCAGCCACAGGAGTTCTTCACCATTGTTGGTGTCACCCACACGAGTTATGCCGCATTGTTGGTGTCAGTGGAGGGTGTAAATAGAAGGACTCTCCTGCGGGCACATTCTCTTTGCAAATATTGAGCCTATTGAGGCTTTTTGCTTATTTTGAGTAAAACCTTTTGTATATGAGAATTGAGGCACCTACAGATTTGTGCAACCCGTTCTTTCTTTACACAGAAGATTGTGAAGGGTGGACCAAAAGGGAAGTAGTCATGGCCAAATACCAGTCTGGGACAAAGCCACACAAACCAATGACAGGCATTTGTATGGCATGGTCCCAATACATCCATCTTTGATTTAATATCTCAGAATTATCAACTTACCACCCAACTTTTTGCTCTTCACCCCTGAGGAAAGTTTTCAGCAACTAGAAACACGTCGGGTGTGGGGTCATCAGCTTAGAGTATGATTAATATTTATTGGTTGGTTTTTTAATGTAATTATGTGTTTATAACATTTTGCTACACCTTTGGGACACTGTTTGCTTAGTAGTCCCTCTGGTTTTAATGCATTTATGTGTATCTTTTGTTCTGTATTTGTTAATAAAATATTCATGTTTTTGATTTGTGTGTGGTGTTGGTGGTCACTTATAATCCCATTTATATAGGGGGATTTTTTTGTTCATGACGTCACTTCCCGTTTACTCGGCTGTCAATGGCGCCGGTTCTAAAAAAATATACAGTATTCAGAATTGCCGTTTCCGGCGATTCTAAATACTTTGAAGTGTAAAGGAGGGATCCATAAAGAGTACCTGTCACCACCTATTACTGTCACAAGGGATGTTTACATTCCTTGTGAAAGCAATAAAAGTGATCAAATTTTTTATTTTTTTTTAAAAACAATTTATTCATTTTAAAATAAATAAAAAAAATATTTTTTTTTAAAGCGCCCGCCATCCCCGCGAGCTCGCGAAGCAAAGAAAACGCATACGGAAGTCACACCCGCATATGTAAACGGTGTTCAAATCACACATGTGAGGTATCGACGTGATCGCCAGAGCGAGAGCAATAATTCTAGCACTAGACCTCCTCTGTAACTCTAACCTGGTAACCGTAAAAAAAATGTAGAGCGTCGTCATTTCACGAGTGCGTGCGATTATAAAGTGTGACATGTTTGGTATCTATTTACTCGGCGTAACATTATCTTTCACATTATGCAAAAAAATTGAGCTAATTTTACTGTTTCGTTTTTTTTTTAATTCATGAAAGTGTCCCTTTTCCCAAAAAGTTGCGTTTAAAACACCACTGCGCGAATACCGTGTGACATAAAATATTGCAACAATCAATATTTATTCTCTAGAGCAGTGATGGCGAACCTTGGCACCCCAGATGTTTTGGAACTACATTTCCCATGATCCTCATGC